>NW_011494948.1:8318012-8328705 GCF_000754665.1 Bison bison bison | reverse complement strand
AATAAAAAGAAAAAACAAACAAACAAACAAAAAACCCTCCAAAGCTTAACTGAAGTTTAATACATTTAAATTGGTTTTGAGTTAGGTTGGTAACAACTGTAGGCGCAAACACAAGTTTGTGTTTGTAATTGAGTTGTCCAGTAGACATCCTTAGGGCATGATTTCACCATAAGATATGGAAATAGGGACAAAATGCCCTTTTAATTTTCATTCCACTGGGGAGACCTACATAATTTAGTCATGGCAGTGTTCTGCTACTTGTGGTTGGTGCGGTTCCTTTTGCTCATAAAAATAAAAACCATTTCACATCATCTCGATTGTCTCGTAAATGTAAATCAAAGCCGGGGCGGGGGGAGCTATAAAACAAAACAAACATAAATACCCACATGATGGGCTAAGAAATAATGGACTGGGATTATTCCTTACCGTACTTAAGTATGGTACTTTGCATAACAGATATACCTCTCCTTAGTCAATAGATGGATTCTTAAAAAGTTACTTGTAAATCAATTGTGCAAAATGAAATCTTGTATTTTAAATGCATTAGATAAGTTTGTTATTTAAAGGAAAGCTAGCATGAATCTTTTTGGAAAGCAAAAAAAAAAAGTCTGTTTTTAAAATGAAATTTCAATTCTAATATATCTTGGCTCCAATTTCATGGAGCCACTGAGTGTATTAGTTCAACTGCTGTACTCATCCTCTTTCTTCTCTAGTGCATTGTACCTGAAGACCTCAAAAGCCTTTGTGAGTAATGTGTTTTGAGTGTTGCTTTTACATTCAAGTTAGATTTATATATCCATGAGTACTTGAATCAAATATAGAAATGCTTAATAAGTTTGCAAACAAATGAATTTGCAGGCAGAGGAGAGGCTATATCTGAGTCAAAGTTGTTGCATCTGTACATGTGAAGCAAGGCTCTATGGACTCTAATAAAATGGTCTTTAATCCCTATTTTACACTATGTAGAATTGAAAAGATTAGACCAAGAGGTCATGCCTACCTCTACATTTGGTTCCTGCTGCTAGAAATTAAGTCCATACCATAATAAGTAGATGTGAATTCAGCCCATAGCACCATCTCTTTAAAAATTCACATGCAAACAGAGGATGCATAGGTATGGAAGACAGGAGGGTAGAATGTAGATAAGGGGTGGGTTTGCATTGTAGCAGTTCAGTTCAGTTCAGTTCATTTCAGTCGCTCAGTCGTGTCTGACTCTTTGCAACCCCATGAATCGCAGCACGCCAGGCCTCCCTGTCTATCACCAACTCCCGGAGTTTACCCAAATTCATGTCCGTTGAGTTAGTGATGTCATCCAGCCGTCTCACCCTCTGTTGTCCCCTTCTCCGCCTGCCCCAGTCCCTCCCAGCATCAGGGTCTTTTAAAATGAGTCAACTCTTCGCATGAGGTGGCTAAAGTATTGGAATTTCAGCTTCAGCATCAGTCCTTCCAAAGAACACCCAGGACTAATCTCCTTTAGGATGGACTGGTTGGATCTCCTTGCAGTCCAAGGGAATCTCAAGAGTCTTCTCCAACACCACAGTTCAAAAGCATCAATTCTTCCGTGCTCAGCTTTCTTCACAGTCCAACTCTCACATCCATATATGACCACTGGAAAAACCATAGCCTTGACTAGACAGACCTTTGTTAGCAAAGTAATGTCTCTGTTTTTGAATATGCTATCTAGGTTGGTCATAACTTTCCTTAGCAGTAGAGAATGTCAATCTGAACATTAAATGTGACCATGATGTAAAGGGGAGAACACCTTCACTGCTGGGGAATTTAAATGCACTCTGTGAAATCTTTCAGCCTTGAGTGATCTTCATAGCTGTTCTTATTTTTTCCTCTGCTTCTTCTTTTTATTAATTCTTCTTCAGAAAAAATCTGCTGTTGCAGAGTAGTTGAGCATTTTCCTTTGTTACCTTAACACCAGCCAGGTGTTTGGATTTCACTTTCCATCCAAGTAGTTCATCAAGGTATTTTTCAAAAGAAAGACAATTTCCTCTTTGAAATTTTTCAAACAATAGAACTTTCACCCCCACATCAAAAGAAACAAGAGACTCCTACTTCAAATTAGCTGAGTATAATGAAGAAACCTTAGAAATGATGATTAGATCAGGGAGAATCTCCTAGATCCTAAGTATAGGAAAAGTGGCCTGGTAAAGATTAGAGGAAAAACTGGAAGGTGGTGAAGTCAGTTGATCTCTGGTCCTTCCTTGCTCTCTCTGAGGCTACATGCCTTTCGTATCACATTATCTATTCACACTTTCCCATTTCTCTTTAAACAGGCTAGGTCTGCTTCTTTATGTGAATAGCTACTCCACAGCTCCCAAATTCATAGAAGCTAGTTCCAGACACCATCTCAGATTTTCTAATATCCTCTGCGCCCTTCCAAATTCCCTGGTGAGAGAATCTGATTGACAGCGTTGACTCCCATGCCCATCAGCCATGGAGGGAATGGGGGATAAAAAAATGCAAGGTTCATGTGGTAAAAATAAAGGCTGTATGTGCTTAACACTGAGAGTGGAAAAGGGACAGATTTTAGAGAACAGGGTGAGCTGGGTTCACTCTTATATAGCAGTCAATAGCAGATATTATCTGTAGATATTTGTAGATAATATTAAATATGGCATTGCTATAAGGTATCCCAGGAAGTCCAGAGCATGAAGGCATGATGAGAGGTCTTGAAAGTAAAAGAAGGAAAATGAGAGAAAAAATAACCTTGATTCCAACCAGTAGTTCATGTAAAGGTAGAGCATCATGAAAGGAAACAAATTGAAAATAACTTCAAAAGGCAATATGGTTTTTCGACAAGAAGAAGGTAAAGTGCAGACATGAATTAAGCCAATTTTACCTGTGAGAAACTGAGGGAATAGCTTCTCTTCTATGCACTGAGTGTCATGGGAGATAAGGGCTCAAGAGGGACTAACACAGAGTGTCGGAAGCATGAAAAGTCATGGGGGAAGAGGCCAAGTGGAGGCAGAAGGCTTAAGGAAGCTTCCTTGATGACTTTTACCTTTTCCTGCCACCTCTCTGTAAAACCAGAAGAGGAAATAAGCCCTGGTTAGAAAGCAAAGAGGAACTAAAGGGCCTCTTGATGTAGGTGAAAGAGGTGAGTGAAAATGTTGGCTTATGACTCAACATTCAAAACACAAAGATCATGGCATCTGGTTCCATCACTTCATGGCAAATACATGGGTACTGTGACAGACTGTATTATCTAGAAACTGTGACAGACTTTATTATCTTGGGCTCCAAAATCACAGTGGACAGTGACTGATGCCATGAAATTAAAACGTGCTTGCTCCTTACCTATGACAAGCCTAGACAGCATGTTAAAAAGGAGAGACATTACTCTGCTGACAAAGGTCTGTCTAGTCAAAGCTATGGTTTTTCCAGTATTCATGTATGGGTATGAGAGTTGGACCATAAAGAAGGCTGAGCACTGAAGAATTAATGCTTTTGAACTGTGGTGTTGGGGAAGACTCTTCAGAGTCCCTTGAACTTCAAGGAGATCAAACCAGTCAATCCTAAAGAAAATCAACCCTGAATATTCATTGGAAGGACTGATGCTGAAGCTGAAGCTCCAATACTTTGGCTACCTGATATGAAGAGCCAACTTATTGGAAAAGTTCCTAATGCTGGGAAAGATAGAAGGCAGGAGGAGAAGGGAGTGACAGAGGACAAGATGGTTGGAGGGCATCCTTGACTCAACAGACATGAGTTTGAGCAAACTCTGGGAGATGATGAAGGACAGGGAAGCCTGGTGTGCTGCAGTCAATGGGGGTAGCAAAGAGTCAGACACAACTGAGTGACTGGACAACAAGAAATAAACATTTTGTTAGTATTTAACCATTTAACAAATGACCATAATTATGATGTGTCATTGCATTACCAATGAGAGATATTCTCTTTTGGGTAAATGGGAGTCAGGAGAAGCTAAGACAGATTCACGAACTCTTACACAAGCTCCTCCTTTCTTCTGTTGTTGCTGCTGTTTAGTCACTCAGTTGTGTCTTTGCAACCACAGGGACTGTAGCATACCAGGCTGCTCTGTCCACTGGATTTCCTGGGAAAGAATACTGCAGTAGGTTGCCAGTTTTTTCTCCAGGGGGTCTTCTGCATCCAGTGATCGAACCGCATCCCCTGTATTGGCAGGCGGCTTCTTTACCACTGAGCCATCATAGAAGCCCTTCTTCTATTAGATGGCATTCAGTTCAGTTCAGTAGCTCAGTCGTGTCCGACTCTTTGCGACCCCATGAAGCATAGCATTCCAGGCCTCCCTGTCCATCACCAACTCCTGGAGTTTACCCAAACTCATGTCCATTGAGTCAATGATGCCACCCAACCATCTCATCCTCTGTTGCCGCCTTCTCCTCCTGCCCTCAATCTTTCCCAGCATCAGGGTCTTTTCAAATGAGTAGCTCTTCACATCAGGTGGCCAAAGTATTGGAGTTTCAGCTTCAACATCAGTCCTTCCAATGAACATTAAGGATTTATCTCCTTTATGATGGACTGGTTGGATCTCCTTGCAGTTTAAGGGATTCTCAAGAGTCTTCTCCAACAGCACAGTTCAAAGGCATCAATTGTTCGGTGCTCAGCTTTCTTTATAGTCCAACTCTCACATCCACACATGACTACTGGAAAAACCATAGCCTTGACTAGATGGACCTGTGCTGACAAAGTAATGTCTCTGCTTTTTAATATGCTGTCTAGATTGGTCATAACTTTCCTACCAAGGAGTAAGCATCTTTTATTTTTATTTATTTATTTATTTTTTTAAATTTTATTTTATTTTTAGACTTTACAAAATTGTATTAGTTTTGCCAAATATCAAAATGAATGCACCACAGGTATACATGTGTTCCCCATCCTGAACCCTCCACCCTCCTCCCTCCCCATACCATCCCTCTGGGTCGTCCCAGTGCACTAGCCCCAAGCATCCAGTATCGTGCATCGAACCTGGACTGGCGACTCGTTTCATACATGATATTATACATTTTTCAATGCCATTCTCCCAAATCTTCCCACCCTCTCCCTTTCTTTCCTTCTACTAACCCTGGGGTTCTTCATTTCTTCCTTTTCTAGTTGCTTTAGGTGTAGAGTTAGGTTATTTATTTGACTTTTTTCTTGTTTCTTGAGGTATGCCTGTATTGCTATGAGCTTTCTCGTTAGGACTGCTTTTACAGTGTCCCACAAGTTTTGGGTAGTTGTGTTTTCATTTTCATTCATTTCTATGCAAATTTTGATTTCTTTTTTGATTTCTTCTGTGATTTGTTGGTTATTCAGCAGCATGTTGTTCAGCCTCCATATGTTGGAATTTTTAATAGTTTTTCTCCTGTAATTGAGATCTAATCTTACTGCATTGTGGTCAGAAAAGATACTTGGAATGATTTCAATTTTTTTGAATTTACCAAGGCTAGATTTATGGCCTAGGATGTGATCTATCCTGGAGAAGGTTCCATGTGCGCTTGAGAAAAAGGTGAAATTCATTGTTTTGGGATGAAATGTCCTATAGATATCAATTAGGTCTAACTGGTCTATTGTATCATTTAAAGTTTGTGTTTCCTTGTTAATTTTCTGTTTAGTTGATCTATCCATAGGTGTGAGTAGGGTATTAAAGTCTCCCACTATTATCGTGTTATTGTTAATTTCTCCTTTCATACTTGTTAGCATTTGTCTTACATATTGCGGTGCTCCCGTGTTGGGTGCATATATATTTATAATTGTTATATCTTCTTCTTGGATTGATCCTTTGATCATTATGTAGTGACCGTCTTTGTCTCTTTTCACAGCCTTTGTTTTAAAGTCTATTTTATCTGATATGAGTATTGCTACTCCTGCTTTCTTTTGGTCCCTATTTGCATGGAAAATCATTTCCAGCCCTTCACTTTCAGTCTGTATGTGTCCCCTGTTTTGAGGTGGGTCTCTTGTAGACAACATATGTAGGGGTCTTGTTTTTCTATCCATTCAGCCAGTCTTTGTCTTTTGGTTAGGGCATTCAACCCATTTACGTTTAAGGTAATTACTGATAAGTATGATCCCATTGCCATTTACTTTATTGTTTTGGGTTCGAATTTATACACAGTTTTTGTGTTTCCTGTCTAGGGAATATCCTTTAGTATTTGTTGGAGAGCTGGTTTGGTGGTGCTGAATTCTCTCAGCTTTTGCTTGTCTGAAAAGCTTTTGATTTCTCCTTCATACTTGAATGAGATCCTTGCTAGGTACAATAATCTGGGCTGTAGGTTATTTTCTTTCATCACTTTAAGTATGTCTTGCCATTCCCTCCTGGCTTGAAGAGTTTCTATTGAAAGATCAGCTGTTATCCTTATGGGAATTCCCTTGTGTGTTATTTGTTGTTTTTCCCTTGCTGCTTTTAATATTTGTTCTTTGTGTTTGATCTTTGTTAATTTGATTAATATGTGTCTTGGGGTGTTTCGCCTTGGGTTTATCCTGTTTGGGATTCTCTGGGTTTCTTGGACTTGGGTGATTATTTCCTTCCCCATTTTAGGGAAGTTTTCAACTATTATCTCCTCAAGTATTTTCTCATGGTCTTTCTTTTTGTCTTCTTCTTCTGGGACCCCTCTGATTCGAATGCCGTAGCGTTTAATATTGTCCTGGAGGTCTCTGAGATTGTCCTCATTTCTTTTAATTCGTTTTTCTTTTATCCTCTCTGATTCATTTATTTCTACCATTCTATCTTCTAATTCACTTAATCCTATCTTCTGCCTCTGTTATTCTACTATTTGTTGCCTCCAGAGTGTTTTTAATTTCATTTATTGCATTATTCATTATATATTGACTCTTTTTTATTTCTTCTAGGTCCTTGTTAAACCTTTCTTGCATCTTCTCAATCCTTGTCTCCAGGCTATTTATCTGTGATTCCATTTTAATTTCAATTTTTTTTTTTCACCTCCATACTCTGGTACCATAATCCACAAGCCATAAAAATTTCTTGCTTAGATTATTTTAGCCATCTCTAAATTTGTCCCTCTGCTCCATATTTATTCCTTATAATCTCCTTGACCAATTACTTTTTTTTCTTTAAGCCGTCCAATGACTTAAAAGAATAATCAGATCATTATGATAGCCTATGAGGCTCTACTGATTTTCTTTTTCTTTTTCTCTCCAATCACATCTCCCCATTATTTCCTCCAAACACAGTGACCTCCTTTACTATTCCTCAAACATTCTGGGCACGCTTTGACCTAAAGATTTTGCACAAAACCCTGATTTTACCTTGAGTACTCTTCCTATAAACGATGCTATATTTCACCAACTTTGGGTCTTGATCCAGTTTTCAATTTCATAAGACTTTCATCTCCTTATTTGTTGCTTCATTTTTCTCCATGGCACTTGTTAATACCTGATTTATTACTTTCAAGATTTCAAAATTTCAAGATTTTGGATCAATTTCACTATCATTATTTGGAATTCTTTATCAGGTAGATTCCCTATCTCTTCCTCTTTTGTTTGGTTTGGTGGGCATTTATCCTGTTCCTTTACCTGCTGGGTATTCCTCTGTATCTTAATCTTGTTTAAATTGCTGAGTTTGGGGTGTCCTTTCTGTATTCTGGCAGTTTGTGGAGTTCTCTTTTTTGTGACATTTCCTCACTGTGTGTGGGTTTGTATAGGTGGCTTGTCAAGGTTTCCTGGTTAGGGAAGCTTGTGTTGGTGTTCTGGTGGGTGGAGCTGTATTTCTTCTCTCTGAAGTGCAATGAAGTGTCCAGTAATGAGTTATGAGATGTCTATGGTTTTGGGGTGACTTTGGGCAGCCTGTGTCTTGAAGCTCAGGGCTGTGTTCCTTTGTTGCTGGAGAATTTGCTTGGTATGTCTTGCCCTGGAACTTGTTGGCCCTTGTATGGTGCTTGGTTTCAGTGTCGGTATGGAGGCGTTTGATGAGCTCCTCCTTTCGAAGACTTGGGTTGCTTTTCTGGGTGCCTGATGTCCTCTGCGGGCATTCAGAAGTTGTTTTGTGGAATTTATTCAGCGTTTAAATGCTCTTTTGATGAATTTGTGGGGAAGAAAGTCTTCTCCCTGTCCTAGTCCTCTGCCATCTTGGCTCCTCCCCACAAGCATCTTTTAATTTAATGACAGCAATCACAATTTACAGTGATTTTGGAGACCAGAACATTAAAGTCAGCCACCGTTTCCACTGTTTCCCCATTTATTTGCCATGAAGTGATGGGACCAGATGCCATGATCTTAGTTTTCTGAATGTTGAGCTTTAAACCAAAATTTTCACTCTCCTCTTTCACTTACGTCAAGAGGCTCTTTAGTTCTTGTTCACTTTCCGCCATAAGGGTTGTGTCATCTGCATACCTGAGGTTATTGTTATTTTTCCCAGCAATCATGATTCTAGCTTGCGCTTCTTCCAGCCCAGCGTTTCCCATGATGTACCCTGCATATAAGTTAAACAAGCAGGGTAACAGTATACAGCCTCGACGTACTCCTTTTCATATTTGGAATCAGTCTGTTGTTCCACATCCATTTCTAACTGCTGCTTCCTGACCTGCATATAGGTTTCTCAAGAAGCAGGTCAGGTGGTCTGGTATTCCCATCTCTTTCAGAATTTTCCACAGTTTATTGTGATCCACACAGTCAAAGGCTTTGGGATAGTCAATAAAGCAGAAATAGATGCTTTTCTGGAACTCTCTTGCTTTTTCGATGATCCATTGGATGTTGGCAATTTGATCTTTGGTTCTTCTGCCCTTTCTAAAACCAGCTTGAACATCTGGAAGTTCACGGTTCACATATTGCTGAAGCCTGGCTTGGAGAATATTTAGCATTACTTTATTAGTGTGTGAGATGAGGGCAATTGTGCAGTAGTTTGAGCTTTCTTTGGCACTGCCTTTCTTTGGGATTAGAATGAAAACTGACCTTTTCCAGTCCTGTGGCCACTGCTGAATTTTCCAAATTTGCTGACATATTGACTGCAGTACTTTCATAGCATCATCTTTTAGGATTTGAAATAGCTCACCTGGAATTCCTGTCGTTTTTGAGGTTGCATCCAAGTACTGCATTTTGGATCTTTTGTTGACTATGATAGCTACTCCATTTCTTTTAAAGGATTCCTGCCCACAGGCAATGGCACCCCACTCCAGTACTCTTGCCTGGAAAATCCCATGGATGGAGGAGCCTGGTAGCCTGCAGTCCATGGGGTCGCTAAGAGTCAGACACTACTGAGCGACTTCACTTTCACTTTTCACTTTCATGCATTGGAGAAGGAAATGGCGACCCACTCCAGTGTTCTTGCCTGGAGAATCCCAGGGACGGGGGAGCCTGGTGGGCTGCCGTCTATGGGGTCGCACAGAGTTGGACATGACTGAAGTGACTTAGCAGCAGGAGCAGCAGCCCACAGTAGTAGATATAATGGTCATCTGAGTTAAATTCACCCATTCCAGTCCATCTTAATTTGCTGATTCCTAGAATGTTGATGTTCACTCTTGCCATCTCCTATTTGATCACTTCCAATTTGCCTTGATTGATGGACCTAACATTCCAGGTTCCTATGCAATATTGCTCTTTACAGCATCCATCCTTGCTTCTATCACCAGTCACATCCACAAATGGGTGTTGTTTTTGCTTTGTTTCCATGCTTCATTCTTTCTGGATTTATTTCTCCACTGATCTCCAGTAGTATACTGGGCACATACTGACCTGGGGAGTTCCTCTTTCAGTATCCTATCATTTTGCATTTTCATACTGTTCATGGGGTTCTCAAGGCAAGAATACTGAAGTGGTTTGCCATTCCCTTCTCCAGTGGACCACATTCTGTCAGACCTCTCCACCATGACACTTCCATCTTGGGTGGTCCCACATGGCATGGCTTAGTTTCATTGAGTTAGACAACCTGTGGTCCATGTGATCAGATTGGCTAGTTGTCTGTGATTGTGGTTTCAGTCTGTCTGCCCTCTGATGCCTTCTCCAACAGCCTACTGTCTTACTTGGGTTTCTCTTACCTTGGACATGGGGTATCTCTTCACGGCTGGACCAGTAAAGCGCAGCCGCTGCTCCTTACCTTGGACGTGGGGTAGCTCCTATCAGCCACCGCCCTTCAGCTTGGGTGTGGGGTAGGGACGCCTGGCCACTCCTTGGACGTGGGGTAGCTCCTGTGCCTTTCCACAGCTGCTGCTCCTGTGCCGTTGCGCAGGCGCCACTTCTGTCACGGTAATCCAAGTCTATGCCCCGACAAGTAACGCTGAAGAAGCTGAAGTTGAACAGTTCTTTGAAGACCTAAAAGACCTTTTAGAACTAATACGCCAAAAATATGTCCTTTTCATTATAGGGGACTGGAATGAAAAAATAGGAAGTCAAGAAATACCTGGAGTAACAGGCAAAATTGGCCTTGGAGTACACAATGAAGCAGGGCAAAGACTAATAGAGTTTTGTCAAGAGAACTCACTGGTCATAGCAAACACCCTCTTCCAACAACACAAGAGAAGACTCTACACATGGACATCACCAGATGGTCAATACCAAAATCAGATTGATTATATTCTTTGCAGCCAAAGATGGAGAAGTTCTATACAGTCAGCAAAAACAAGACCAGGAGCTGACTGTGGCTCAGATCATGAACTCCTTATTGCCAAATTCAGACTTAAATTGAAAAAAGTGTGGAAAACTGCTACACCATTCAGGTATGACCTAAATCAAATCCCTTATGATTATACAGTAGAAGTGAGAAATAGATTTA
>NW_011494948.1:8317555-8317891 GCF_000754665.1 Bison bison bison | reverse complement strand
TGCTACACCATTCAGGTATGACCTAAATCAAATCCCTTATGATTATACAGTAGAAGTGAGAAATAGATTTAAGGAACTAGATCTGATAGATGGAGTGCCTGATGAACTATGGATGGAGGTTCTTGACATTGTTCAGGAGACAGGGATCAAGACCATCCCCAAGAAAAATAAATACAAAAAAGCAAAATGGCTGTCTGGGGAGGCCTTCCAAATAGCTGTGAAAAGAAGAGAAGTGAAAAAGCAAAGGAGAAAAGGAAAGATATACCCATTTGAATGCAGAGTTCCAAAGAATAGCAAGGAGAGGTAAGAAAGCCTTCCCCAGCAATCAATGCAAAG
>NW_011494948.1:8312219-8317376 GCF_000754665.1 Bison bison bison | reverse complement strand
AGATGATGCTGTGAAAGTGCTGCACTCAATATGCCAGCAAATTTGGAAAACTCAGCAGTGGCCACAGGACTGG
The DNA here is from genome assembly GCF_000754665.1 of Bison bison bison. Classification (NCBI taxonomy): domain Eukaryota; kingdom Metazoa; phylum Chordata; class Mammalia; order Artiodactyla; family Bovidae; genus Bison; species Bison bison. Next base: position 8,317,303 of record NW_011494948.1, on the reverse strand, counting down.
AAAAGGTCAGTTTTCATCCCAATCCCAAAGAAAGGCAATGTCAAAGAATGCTCTAACTACCACACAACTGGACTCATATCAGTTCAGTTCAGTTCAGTCACTCAGTCGTGTCTGACTCTTTGCGACCCCATGAATTGCAGCATGTCAGGCCTCCCTATCCATCACCAACTCTCAGAGTTCACCCAAATTCCTGTCCATCGTGTCGGTGATGCCATCCAGCCATCTCATCCTCTGTTGTCCCCTTCTTTTCCTGCCTCCAATCCCTCCCAAAATCAGGGTCTTTTCCAATGAGTCAACACTTCGCATGAGGTGGCCAAAGTATTGGAGTTTCAGCTTTAGCATCAGTCCTTCCAATGAACACCCAGGACTGATCTCTTTTAGAATGGACTGGTTGGATCTCCTTACAGTCCAAGGAACTCTCAAGAGTCTTCTCCAACACCACAGTTCAAAAGCATCAATTCTTCTGTGCTCAGCTTTCTTCACAGTCCAACTTTCTCATTCATACATGACCACTGGAAAAACCATAGCCCTGACTAGAGGGACCTTTGTTGGCAAAGTAATATCTCTGCTTTTGAATATGCTATCTAAAGTAATGCTCAAAATTCTTGAAGTCAGGCTTCAGCAATACGTGAACCATGAACTTCCAGATGTTCAAGCTGGTTTTAGAAAAGGCAAAGAAACCATAGATCAAATTGCCAACATCCTATGGATCATCAAAAAAGCAAAAAGTTCCAGGAAAATATCCATTTCTGCTTTATTGACTATGCCAAATCCTTTGACTGTGTGGATCACAATAAACTGTGGAAAATTCTGAAAGAGATGGGAATACCAGACCACCTGACCTGCCTTTTGAAAAACCTGTATGCAGGCCAGGAAGCAGCAGTTAGAACTGGACATGGGACAACAGACTGGTTCCAAATAGGAAAAGGAGTATGTCAAGGCTGTATATTGTTACCCTGCTTATGTAACTTCTATGCAGAAGTACATCATGAGAAACGCTGGGCTGGATGATGCACAAGCTGGAATCAAGACTGCCAGGAGAAATATCAATAACCTTAGGTATGCAGATGACACCACTCTTATAGCAGAAAGTGAAGAAGAAGGAAAGAGCCTCTTGATGAAAGTGAAAGAGGAGAGTGAAAAAGTTGGTTTAAACTCAACATTCAGAAAACTAAGATCATGGCATCTGGTCCCATCACTTCATGGCAAATAAATGGGGAAACAGTGGAAACAGTGTCAGACTTTAATTTTTTGGGCTCCAAAATCACTACAGATGATGACTGCAGCCATGAAATTAAAAGATGCTTACTCCTTGGAAGGAAAGTTATGACCAATCTAGACAGCATATTAAAAAGCAGAGACATTACTTTGACAGCAAAGGTCCATCTAATCAAGGCTATGGTTTTTCCAGTAGTCATGTATAAGTGTGAAAGTTGGACGATAAAGAAAGCTGAGTGCAGAAGTATTGATGCTTTTGAACTGTGATGTTGGAGAAGATTCTTGAGAGTCCCTTGAACTTCAAGGAGATCCAACCTGTCCATCCAAAAGGAAATCAGTCCTGGGTGTTCATTGGAAGGACTGTTGTTTAAGCTGAAAGTCCAGGATTTTGGCCACCTGATATGAAGAGCTGACTCATTTGAAAATACCCTGATGTTGGGAAAGATTGAAGACAGGAGGAGAGGGGGACAACAAAGGATCAGATGGTTAAGTGGCATCACTGACTCAATGGACATGAGTTTGGTTAAACTGCAGGAGTTGGTGATGGACAGGGAGGACTGGTGTGCTGGGATTCATGGGGTTCGAAGAGTTGTACATGACTGAGTGACTGAACTAAAGTGAACTTAACGTGGAATTCCATCCCCTCCACTAGCTTTGTTCATAGTGATACTTCCAAAGACCACTTGACTTCACATTCCAGCATGTCTGGCTCTAGGTCAGTGATCACACCATCATGATTATCTGGGTCATGAAGATCTTTTTTGTACAGTTCTTCTGTGTATTCTTGCCACCTCTTCCTAATATCTTCTGCTTCTGTTAGGTCCATACCATTTCTGTCCTTTATTGAGCCCATCTTTGCATGAAATATTCCCTTGGTATCTCTCATATTCTGGAAGAGATCTTTAATCTTTCCTATTCTATTGTTTTCTTCTATTTCTTTGCATTGATTGCTGAGGAAGTCTTTCTTACCTTTCCTTGCTATTCTTTGGAACTCTGCATTCAGATGCTTGTATCTTTCCTTTTCTCCTTTGCTTTTTGCTTCTCTTCTTTTCACAGCTATTTGTAAGGCCTCCTCAGACAGACACTTTACTTTTTTGTATTTCTTTTTTTTTTTTGAGGGTTGTCTTGATCCCTGCCTTCTGTACAATGTCATGAACCTCCATCCCTCTTTTTACAAATGGAGCCGTGAATCTTGAGCTCCAAATTTTGGAGGCAAAATATATCAAATTTTTCCTTGAATATTGTTTTAGTAATGTCCAAAATTTGCTAACAAACCCAATTTCACTTTTATAGCACATTGGCTGGTGAACACTAAAAAAATAATGCAGACCTCATCTTACTCCACTAGGGATTCAACCTGGCCTATTTGAATTTGAATGTTCTCTGGGCTCAGGTCACATAAAGATATTATCATCACCTCATTGTTCAGAGCACCTGGCTAGGGAACCTGGAGTGTGAACAATTGCTGAATGACAAATGCTGTAAGCACCAGCCTGCCTTGCCTAATTATACAGCTGTCATGGTGCACTGGGCAATTTTTCTTTCCAGGATCTCCTCCCCTCTGCCTGGCTTCAAACCACAGAGTAAAGAGAAGAATCCACAGAGTCTGCATTAGGGTTTTTGGAGCGACCACAATGGAATCAGTATCAGGCTGCAGGAGACGCAGAAGCCATTTCTAGAGTGCGGTTGACTCGTATGTTGCACTTGGGTTGTCCTATGCGTCAGACAAAGGTGCTGTTAATCAGGGCCATGTGTATAGAGGACTTTGACTCAGGCTCCCTGGATCATTTGCTCTGTGTTCAGTTCCTAGCTTTGTCCTATACCTCTTTAAAGTGGCAGAAGGAGATTGTGACTCTACATGGTTTGTCAAAGAGCTGAGGTAGCGGGGTGGGGCGGGGGGGGGGCGAAAGTTGAAAGTTCAAGTCCTAAGCTTTCTAAGATATTGTCGGGACCAGTAAAGCACTGGGCACTGTTGCAAGAGTGCCTGGAAGTATAAACCAAGGGCAGGGGAAGACTTTCTTTGGAGGTGACTTTAACCTATATTATGAATCTTGATTATTTGCTTTCATTGGGAAGCATTGTAAACCTCTTGTGATGCTGAGAGCGTAATCATAGAAAGAAAAGTTCCTACCACCATGGGCAGTATAAAAAGGCCTTTGCAGATAGGCAACACTACGTGGTTCAAGTTGATGGGAATCTGTGGATTCTGGCCAAAAAATGGCCAGAGATTAGTAAACAGACTACATCTTCTGTACCTTGTTTATTTCCATTTAACTGTGTATTGGTTCTTGCCTGCCTGTTGGCGCTTATCTTAGAAAGCTAGTAGCAGAAGATGGGACTGGTGATATTATTCGTCTCCTGACATTGGTTTTAAAGTATTCCTCAGGTGATCAGCTTTAGGATTCAGAATAGTATTAACCATGTATTATATTTTCTTCTATTTTCTTACGATTCATTAACTACACCCTACATACTAGAGAAGCTTCATAAACACTTGCTAATTAGCATGTGACAAAATGTTTTATTAAAGTCATAATGTCAACAAACATGTGTGTGTGTGTGTATAATTTCCATTTACTCAATTCTTCAGTTAATATGTATTTACTAGGCATCTACTTGTGCTAGGATTTTTGCTCAAATCTGGAATGTATTAAGTTGTAAGAAATTATTACAATATTGAATTTGACAGAAATTCTGTAATGTAATAATCTAAATATATATTGACCAAACTATGATTGCTTATTCCAACATTATACTTATTTAGGAGTTACCATTTTGTTCTTGCATGAGTATACCCAAATTCAATTATGCAGAGACTCAGAGAATGAAAACTTAGTTTTCTTGTGGAAACAATACATTTTCCCTCCCTTCTTTCTGCTTCTCTTTATATTATCTGACTTTAATCTGTGGTTTATTCTCCTAACATATCAAAGACTATGAATACCAGAGGGTCACATACCTTTGTTTCCTTGAATTTTTTTTTTTTATACAATACACTTAACTTCCTTAAACCACTATTTTTCATTTTAAGTCTAAGGAACTTTTATGATTCCAATGTTTTTGAAAAGTTTCCCTGGAAGCTCAGTGAAGCTATGGGTAAACCCAAGCCAACAGATGTAAGATGGGTGCTGCTTGGCAGGTGTATTTTAAAGGGAGCATTCACAAAACTCCTTTTTTCTTCCTCCATTCTCCTGCTTGGAACACGGCTTTGGTGTGTGGAGTCCTAGCAGCCATTTTGAATCATGAGTAGAAGCCCCACTTCCTAGGAATGATGGCATAAAAGTGAGATGAAAAGAGCCATTGTATCAGCTGAGATGCCTATCTCCCTGACTTCTTCATGTGAGGGAGGAAACTTCTGTTGTCTTGTTTCAGTAACTTTGTTTTGGGTTTCCTGTCACTCAATTGAATCTAATTATAACAGATGCTTCAGTTCAGTTCAGTTCAGTCGCTAAGTCATGACTGACTCTTTGCGACCCCGTGAACCGCAGTACGCCAGGCTTCCCAGTCCATCACCAACTCCGGGAGTTAATCCAAACTCACATCCATCGAGTCGGTGATGCCATCCAGCCATCTCATCTTCTGTCGTCCCCTTCTCCTCCTGCCCTCAATCCCTCCAAGCTTCAGAGTCTTTTCCAATGAGTTAACTCTTTGCATGAAGTGGCCAAAGTATTGGAGTTTCTTCTTCAGCATCAGTCCTTCCAATGAACACCCAGGGCTGATCTCCTTTAGGATGGACTGGTTGGATCTCCTTGCAGTCCAAGGGACTCTCAAGAGTCTTCTCCATACTGCATTTCAACAGCATCAATTCTTCTGTGCTCAGCTTTCTTCACAGTCCAACTCTCACATCCATATATGACCACTGGAAA
>NW_011494948.1:8311923-8312119 GCF_000754665.1 Bison bison bison | reverse complement strand
TGACCACTGGAAAAACCATAGCCTTGACTAGACGGACCTTTGTTGGCAAAGTAATGTCTCTGCTTTTTAATATGCCATCTAGGTTGGTCATAACTTTCCTTCCAAAGAGTAAGCATCTTTTAATTTCATGGCTGCAATCACCATCTGGAGTGATTTTGAAGCCCCCCAAAATAAAGTCTGACACCTGTATCCACTG
>NW_011494948.1:8299723-8311823 GCF_000754665.1 Bison bison bison | reverse complement strand
TGATGGGACCAGATGCCATGATCTTAGTTTTCTGAATGTTGAACTTTAAGCCAACTTTTTCACTCTCCACTTTCACTTTCATCAAGAGGTTTTTTAGTTCATCTTCACTTTCTGCTATAAGGGTGGTGTCATCTGCATATCTGAGGTTATTGATATTTCTCCCGGCAATCTTGATTCCAGCTGTGCTTCTTCCAGCCCAGCATTTCCCATGATGTACTCTGCATATAAGTTAAATAAGCAGGGTAACAATATACAGCTTTGACGTACTCCTTTTCCTATTTGGAACCAGTCTGTTGTTCCATGTCCAGTTCTAACCGTTGCTTCCTGACCTGCATACAGGTTCCTCAAGAGGGAGGTCAGGTGGTCTGTATGCCCATCTCTTTCAGAATTTTCCACAGTTTATTGTGATCCACACAGTCAAAGGCTTTGGCATAGTCAATAAAGCAGAAATAGATGTTTTCTGGAACTCTCTTGCTTTTCCGACGATCCAGCGGATGTTGGCAATCTGATCTCTGGTTCCTCTGCATTTTCTAAAACCAGCTTGAACATCTGGAATTTCATGGTTCAAGTATTGCTGAAGCCTGGCTTGGAGAATTTTGAGCATTACTTTACCAGTGTGTGGCATGAGTCCAGTTGTGCGATAGTTTGAGCATTCTTTGCCATTGCCTTTCTTTGGGATCAGAATGAAAACTGACCTTTTCCAGTCCTGTGGCCACTGCTGAGTTTTCCAAATTTGCTGGCATATTGAGTGCAGCACTTTCACAGCATCATCTTTCAGGATTTGAAACAGCTCAACTGGAATTCTGTCACCTCCACTAGCTTTGTTCATAGTGATGCTTTCTAAGGCCCACTTCACTTTACATTCCAGGATGTCTGGCTCTAGATGAGTGATCATACCATCATGATTACCTGGGTTGTGAAGATCTTTTTTGTCCAGTTATTCTGTGTATTCTTTCTACCTCTTCTTAATATCTTCTGCTTCTGTGAGGTCCATACCATTTCTGTCCTTTATTGAGACCATCTTTGCATGAAATGTTCCCTTGGTATTTCCAATTTTCTTGAAGAGATCTCTTGTCTTTCTCATTCTGTTGTTTTCCTCTATTTCCTTGCATTGATCACTGAGGAAGGCTTTCTTATCTCTCCTTGTTATCCTTTGGAACTCTGCATCCAAATGGGTATATCTTTCCTTTTCTCCCTTGCTTTTCACTTCTCTTCTTTTCACAGCTATTTGTAAGGCCTTCCCAGACAGCCATTCTGCTTTTTTGCATTTCTTTTCCATGGGGATGGTTTTGGTCCCTGTCTCCTGTACAATGTCATGAACCTCCGTCTATAGTTCTTCAGGCACTCTGTCTATCAGATTTAGTCCCTTAAATCTATTTCTCACTGCCACTGTATAATCATAAGGGATTTGATTTAGGTCATACTTGAATATTCTAGTGGTTTTCCCTACTTTCTTCAACTTAAGTCTGAATTAGGCAATAAGGAGTTCATGATCTGAGACACAGTGAGCTCCCGGTTTTGTTTTTGCTGACTGTATAGAGCTTCTCCATCTTTGGCTGCAAAGAATATAATCAATCTGATTTTGGTGTTGCCCATCTGGTGATGTCCATGTGTAGAGTCTTCTCTTATGTTGTTGGAAGAGGGTGTTTGGTATGACCAATGAGTTCTCTTGATAAAAGTCTATTAGCCTTTGCCCTGCTTCATTCTGTACTCCAAGACCAAATTTGCCTGTTACTCCAGGTGTTTCTTGACTTCCTACTTTTGCATTCCAGTCCCCTATAATGAAAAGGACATCTTTTTTGGGTGTTAGTTCTAAAAGATTTTGTAGGTCTTCATAGAACCGTTCAACTTCAGCTTCTTCAGCGTTACCTGTTGAGGGAGAAGGCTTGGATTATTGTGATATTGAATGGTTTGCCTTGGAAATGAACAGAGATCTTTCTGTTGTTTTTGAGATTGCATCCAATTACTGCATTTCAGGCTCTTTTTTTGACTATGATGGCTACTCCATTTCTTCTAAGGGATTCTTGCCCACAGTAGTAGATATAATGGTCATCTGAGTTAAATTCACCCATTCCAGTCCATTTTAGTTTGCTGATTCCTAGAATGTCGATGTTCACTCTTGCCATCTCCAGTTTGACCACTTCCAATTTGCCTTGATTCATGGACCTAACATTCCAGGTTCCTATGCAATATTGCTCTTTACAGCATCGGACCTTGCTTCTATCATCAGTCACATTCACAACTAGGTATTGTTTTTGCTTTGGCTGCATCCCTTCATTTTTTCTGGAGTTATTTCTCCATTGATCTCCAGTAGCCTATTGGGCATCTACCGACCTGGGGCGTTCCTCTTTCAGTATTCTATCATTTTGCCTTTTCATACTGTTCATGGGGTTCTCAAGGCAAGAATACTGAAGTGGTTTGCCATTCCTTACTCTAGTGGACCACATTCTGTCAGACCTCTTCACCGTGACCTGCCCGTCTTGGGTGGCCCCACATGGCATGGCTTAGTTTCATTGAGTTTTACTGTCTCATAATTTATGCTACTGTTGTTGTTTAGTCACTCAGTCATGTCTGACTTTTTTGTGACCTCATAGACTGTAGCCCACCAGGCTCCTCTGTCCATGGGATTTCCAGGCAAAAATAATGGAGTGGGTTGCCATTTCTGTCTTAGAGGGATCTTCCCAACCGAGAGACTGAACCCACATCTTCTGCATTGGCAGGCATAGTCTTTACCACCGAGCCACCTGAGAAGCCCGTATTTATGCTGGCATTAATATTTAAAGTTTTAATATTTAAATGTAAAAAAAGTCATGAAAAAAATGTTCCTCAGCACTGAAAGCTGGAGATAGAGTTATTCAAATGCCTGAAACTATGAGAAATTCTTAGTGGATTTAATGGAGGTTATATAAAAAGTATTCCCCCACCCCAAGGCAGAATACTAACTGCAGTGGAGTTTTGTGGGTTTGTAAAAAACAAGAACAAGAAATCCTGGACCTTAGGGACACTGGTAGAATTTGGCAAAAACCGACTGGAGACAGAGAGGGGTGTAAAATGATGAAGAAAGCAGCAACTGGGGTCAGCAGAATTGAGGTGAGAGTTTTGGGTGGCTGGATGAACTGATCAGAAGCTTCTAGAAGCACTGGTGGCAGCTGCTCTGGAAAAGTCATTTCCTGAAACTGAAGTGATCTTAATTGATGCAGCAGGAAGCTTAATGGAGAAATCTGACCTGCAGATTCATGGATGTAAGTTGTCATTGTTCATTTGGTCAGTCATGTCTGACTCTGCAACCTCATGGACTGCAACATGCTAGGCTTCCCTGTCCTTAACTATCTCTCAGAGTTGGCTCAGACTCATGTCCACTGAGTCAATGATGCCATCCAACAATCTCATCCTCTGTCTCCCCCTTCTCCTTTTGCCTTCAGTCTTTCCCAGGTTCAGAGTCTTTTCCAGTGAGTCAGCTCTTCACATCAGGTGGCCAAGAAGTGGAGTTTGAACTTCGGCATCAGTCCTTCCAATGAATATTCTTGGTTGACTTCCTTTAGGATTGACTGGTTTGATTTCCCTGCTGTCCAAGAGACTGTCAAGGGGTAGTTATATCGAAATGCCAGCTTTTGCAGGTGTAGTAGTTCTAGAGAAGCAGCTTCCTGAGAGAGTATGTTTCTTCCCTGATGTGGTGTGAGCTGCTGGTAAGAATCGAGCCTGGGATCTTCAGGCACTGGATGCAGAGGGCTGACATAAATGGTAAAGGAACTCTCCTTGAACAGTTAGGGAGATTATTCCTGTTCCTGGAAGGATGTAGCCTCGCAGCTGGTCTGATCTTGGAATAACAGCCTTACCAGGAACTCAGGTTGAAACCCATTCCCTATCTCTGTCACTATGACCTTCAAGCCCATCACCTGGAAGTCTGAAATGTATCCTCTAACTGAAGCGGAGACAAATCCTCCACCCTATTTCTGAGGGAAATATCAGCCCTGGATAGGCTTCTTACTATTTCAATATGAGAAACTAGAGGGAAAAATGGATCCTGTAAATAATTCTGAATCATAAAGAAATGAGCATATAGTTTAAATAATCTGAATCTTAAATCTGAATGATCTGAATCTTAAATATTTTGAGTGTGTTCTTTTTAGCTTTCCTTTATTGTAAATTTAAATTTTTGTCTAAGTAATGTATTTAGTGATAGTTTAAAGATTTATAATTCCCCTCTCCTTTCCTCCTTTGCCAATTCTCATTCCTCTAAGTCAAGCGCCTATAACTCTTACTAGCTGCGTCCAAATGTAACCACCACATTATGCTGTTCATTTTTAAGGTTTAGATATTATTTCCTATTGTTGGATATAAGTTCTTTCGCCCACATCTCTCACTGCAGTCATAGCAGCGCTTTATTAACCAGGATTCACACTATTCTGAGTATGTAAATAATGTTCACCATGGAGCCACTTTTGTATCGTTTGTATTATTTTCTTTTTTGTACAACTTTGTGTTTCAGCTAGAGGTAATAATTACCTTCTTTCTGTTTATTTGCTTAGCATCTATGTGTCTATGACTAAGTTATCACTAAACTCTCCAAATAAAAAGTAAATCTCCTTATTTTAGGCAAGCAGTTTTGGCACAGGCCTTCTGGTCACTCCATTCTCCTGTCCCCATCTAGGTTCCTTGTACAGTTGTCATCCTGGGCTCCCCCTCTACCATTTTTCTGGATTTCCCATAGTTTCTAACTGTATGGGACTTCCAGTTTCCTAATTTCTGTTTCTATCTTTCATGGTTTATGTCTATGTTTTGATGGAGCACACCCACAAATGACTTCTTGCAAAGAACAAGAGAGAGCATTTTTTTTGAGGCCCAGAGAGTCTGAAACTGTCTTTATTTGGCTTCAACAAATGATTTATAATTTGGCTGGAATGAAGGTTCTGACTTGGAAATAATTGCCGAAAGAATTTGGAAGACCCATGTGCATGTGTGCTCAGACCTTCCTCCTTTATCATTTATCTCCGGATGTTGCTAAGTCAAATGCCATTCTCACTTGCCATTCTTCTAAAGCAACGTGCTATTTTTGGGTGGGACCTTTTGGCTCTTCTCTTTCTTCCTGGTGTCCTGAATTTCACAAAGATGTTTCACATCGTGGGTCTATTCTTTATAGGACACTTGGACTTTCATAATCTAGAAACCCATTTTCCGTAAAGAGGGAACTTTGTATTGTATTGTTTCTTTGATAATTACTTGCTCTTTATAAGTTAAAAATTTCCTCTTTCTGAAATGCCTATTATTTTGATGTTGGACCTCTGGGATCCCTTGTCTGATTGTACTAATTTTCTTTCTTCCTATTTCTCATATTTTCTTGTGTGCTTGCTTTACTTTCTGGAGACTTCCTCAGCTATCTCATTATCTTCCTCCCCCCTCCCTCCCCCCCCCCTTTTTTTTTTTTTTTAACATTTTTAAGTTAATTGTTCTCTGAGAGTCCCCCTCTAAATGGCAACGTGTTCTTATTTCATGATGCAGAGATCTCCTCTGATTAGAGACTAATAATACTGCTTTTTAAATTTGAAAGTCTTTTTCTGCTTGCTGCATTGTCTTTATTTCCTCCCAGTATATTTTATTTATTTATTTTGGTGGATCTTTCTTGTTAGATGCTTTTCTCCAATATGTGGTGAACTTCAGCCATATATTCACATTTAAAGTGAGGAGGCCTGTAGGCTGGTGGCCTCTAAGTATCACTATATGAAGCTGTTTTGGGGGGAATCATTTCTGTGAGGAAGCCCCCGGGTTCTTGCCTGGGTATTGGAGGTTTCATAGCTTAACACATATTGTTTGCTCGAATCCTCAACCCCATTCTCAGCATGGTATCTCATGTTCACCTTCAGCTATGCCTGAGGTCTCAGGATATGGGTTCTGGCTGATTTTCTTTCTCCAGGACTTAATCTCCTCTAGGAGCATCCTTTAGGGAAGGATAAGGTTCTTGGCTGAATATATGGAGTGTTGGAGCACATCTGTGGGAGAGATGTTCAAGTATTTCTTCTGTTTTTAATTTTACCTTACAATTCTGCTTTTGCAATACCTGGATGAATCAATTTATGAGACTCTCTAGGGTTGAGGGGTACAAAATTATCTTGTTGGTTCATTTTGTTATTTTCCCGCAGTCTTAGGTTTCAGCTTTTTTAATTCACCGTACACACAGTTAGGATCATACTATTTATGCAGAAAAGCATATTTTAAAAATTAGTAAAGGAAAGAGAAATACATTATATAAACTATTTTTTGATCTTGCATCTATTAGTAAAACATGGGTTCAATAAAATAAAATCTGCAAGATGAGATGATAATACAATAGATTTGAAACTGGAGCTGGTTTGAAAGATGAGCAGAAACTTGAAATGAGTTACAAGAAAAAAAAATAGCCAAAGTAAACATTTAAGAACAGCATTTAAAAAGGCAATAAGAGTATAAATAACACCACTGTAAATTTAACCAAAATTATTGAATATATAGTGGGCTTCCCTGGTGGCTCAGCCAGTAAAGAATCTGCCTGCAATATAGGAGCTGCTAAGCTGCTAAATCACTTCAGTCGTGTCTGACTCTGTGCGACCCCATAGATGGCAGCCCACCAGGTTCCCCCGTCCCTGGGATTCTCCAGGCAAGAACACTGGAGTGGGTTGCCATTTCCTTCTCCAATGCATGAAAGTGAAAAGTGAAAGGGGAGTCACTCAGTCGTATCCGACTCTTAGCGACCCCATGGACTGCAGCCTACCAGGCTCCTCTGTCCATAGGATTTTCCAGGCAAGAGTACTGGAATAGGGTGCCATTGCCTTCTCCGGCAATATAGGAGACCTGGGTTCAATATCTGGGTCGGGAAAATCCCTTGAGAAGTGAATGGATGCTAGATATATGCTATCATAGATAAAAATCTTCCAGGATTCTGAGATAATGACCAAGAAATAAGAGATGAAATAAGTAATTTGAAGGGTATATTACCGAGATCCCACTTATAGAAAGTAAGTGTTACTGAAGGAGATGTCAGAATGAGTAGAAAGGAAGACATAATTAAAAAACTAAAGAACACTTGGCTGGGCTAGTAAATACAGCTCTGATTTTGCAAACTGTATGAACTCAACAAATCACAGGAAATATTAATGAAAATATCTCAACAAATAAATGTATTCTGATCAAAGTCTTAAACTTTAAGATAAAAAACCAAAACAAAGAATAATCTGATATGCATCTAGAAAGACAAGACTGGTCATCTACATAAGAAAAAAAAGCCAAGACATCCAGCCTCAGATTTTTCTTCTGTAGTAAGAAGCACCATAAGACTATAAAGTGATTTTCTAAGAGTTTTAAAGGGGAGAAAAGGTTGTAACAGAAGATTTCTATGCCATAGCAAGGTTTTATTCACATACAAAAGTAACATAAACACTTTATTGGCTATACAATGACTCACTCCCATGGCATAAATTACATGTGCACAAAGTTTCCTAACAACTAAGAGATGAATCAGTTCAGTTCAGTTCAGTCGCTCAGTCATGTCCAACTCTTTGCGACCCCATGAACCGCAGCACGCCAGGCCTCCCTGTCCATCACCAACTCCTGGAGTTTACCCAAACTCATGTCCATTGAATTGGTGATGCCATCTAACCATCTCATCCTCTGTCGTCCCCTTCTCTTTCTGCCTTCAATCTTTCCCAACATCAGGGTCCTTTTAAATGTCAGCTCTTTGCATCAAGTGACCAAAATACTGGAGTTTCAGCTTCAACATCAGTCCTTCCAGTGAACATCCAGGACTGATTTCCCCTAGGGTGGACTGGTTGGATCTCCTTGCAGTCCAAGAGATGAATAGCAGACACAAACTCAAGAATAAGGAACTAATGAAATACAGAAAGAAGAGGGCTATTATCATGGAAAATATTGACCTTAAATGGTAAATTAAATAAACAATAAAATGTTAATAATTCTTAAAATACATGTTTAATGTAAGAGTGACTCTTTGAAAGCAAGAAACTAGACCTCAAACACTGGATTATACCACAAAAAGTGGTAGGAAGAAGTGAAAGTTGTCACTTTCTCATCTAAGGAATCTATCTAAAGTTAATAATTAGAGGAAAATACATTTTTATGCACAGTTGAAAAATGTGCAACCGCTAGGTTAATTTCCTTATAAATATTGAGAATGGGGAGCGGGAGAGACATAACCTGGATAAAATAGAAAGCAAACAAAACATCAAGGGAGGATTGAAAACACAGAACATATCAAAATTGACAGAGCACAAAACTTGTATGGAAACATGTGCTATAATGGAAAACTCTGCCTTGTCTCCAGACAGCATACCTTTCTGGATTACTTAACTCTAGCCTTGCATTTTCTTTGTGTTATTTTACAACTCTAAGTTGTAGCTAAATAATAACAAAGCAAATTAATTCTTGTCTATAAGCATGCAAATTCTGTCCTGACCTGGACAAACTGCTTTTCTAGGTCTCCCCCTTTCCCCACAAAACATTACTTTGCCTCCATTTATACATTCATGTCAATATCTCTGATCCGTAATATCTGTTCTTCCTTCAGATCCTCTTTTGAACTGGTCATGACTATGTCTGTGTCCCTCATGAGTTAAATAATATCTTTAACTCCTGCTCCTTTCTCTGTTTCCCTGGGAGTCAGGATTGAACTTGTTTGGAAATTTTTCTTTTGGTGAAACTAATTATTTTAGATTAGTATATATTGAACAGAATCTTGGGCATGTCAGACAGAAAAAACAGGGTGGGTAATATTGCTATATGACTGACAAGAGTTGATGGCAACTAATAATAAACAGTTTGGGTTTCCTGAGTGACTCAGATGGTAGAGTTTGCCTGTAATGCAGGAGACCCCGGTTCAATCCCTAGGTCAGAAAGATCTCCTGGAGAAAGGAATGGCTACCTACTCCATAATTCTCAACTAGAGAATTCCATGGACAGAAGAGCCTGGTGGGCTGATGTCCATGGGGTCACAAGGGGTTGGACACAACAGAGGAACTAACACTTTCACTTTTTTCAATAATAAATAGTAAAAAGAAAGTCAATGTAAGTATTTGAATTTTCAATCTGCAGTGAATTTATAATGAGTTCTAAATATATTATTAAAATAGATAATGCAGAAAATGTCAAAAAGCAAGGAGAACTGATGAGGTATAATAGTAGTATGAATCTCTATTCTACCTCTCCTTTGTACTTGAGGCATGAAACAAGCAGAATAAATAAATAAATATCCAAGTAATACTATTGAGAATATTGATTTATTGGTCATATATAGAACTTTGCATTCTATAAATGGGTAATGACATAGCCTTGAAGTTTTCCCTCTGGTAAAGGAACTTTGCAGTCTCAGAAAGTTTGATGGAACCAGAAGAACAGAACCCACTAATTTCATTTAAAAATATATATACTCAACTGACAACCTCATCGTACCCTGAGTCTTAATAGGTTCTCAAATATTATCTTTAACTTTCTCAGCTTGGCCCTCATTGAAGCCATCCTAATGACTAATAGATTGATAAATAAATCCAAGAGATGTTTCTATGAAAAAAAAATAGAAATTTGTTCAGTTCAGTTCAGTTCAGTTGCTCAGTTGTGTCCGACTCTTTGTGACCCCAGGAACCGCAGCATGCTAGGCCTCCCTGTCCATCACCAACTCCTGGAGTTTACCCAAACTCATGTCCATTGAGTCAGTGATGCCGTCTAACCATCTCATCCTCTCTCATCCCCTTCTCCTACTGCCTTCAATCTTTCCCAACATCAGGGTCTTTTCAAATGAGTCAGCTCTTCGCATCAGGTGGCCAAAATATTGGAGTTTCAGCTTCAACATCAGTCCTTTCAATGAACACCCAGGACTTAAAGGATTTCCTTTAAGATGGACTGATTGGGTCTCCTTGTAGTCCAAGGGACTCTCAAGAGTCTTCTCCAACACCACAGTTCAAAAGCACCAATTCTTCTGTGCTCAGCTTTCTTTATAGTCCAACTCTCACATCCATACATGACTACTGGAAAAACCATAGCCTTGACTAGATAGATGGGCCTTTGTTGATAAAGTAATGTCTCTGCTTTTTAATATGCTGTCTAGGTTGGTCATAACTTTCCTTTCAAGGAGTAAGCGTCTTTTAATTTCATGGCTGCAATCACCATCTGCAATGACTTTGGAGCCCCAAAATATAAAGTCAGCCACTGTTTCCCCTGTTTCCCCATCTAAAATAGATAACCCCTAGATAATACAATAAAAAGAAAAATAGAAAATAAAATGACCTTGTGTATATTTATTTCTTGTTTAATTTGAAATGAAGAATGCAGATGGTAGCTAGACTTATCCTGGTGATCATTTTGCAGTGTTTAGAATTATAAGATCACTATGCTGTGTAACAGGAACTAACACAATGTTGTAGGTTAATTATGCTTCCAAAAATAAACAGAATCAAACACATAGAAAAAGAGATCAGATTGACTGTTACTAGAGGCATTGGTTGGGAAGGGGTGAAATTTGACAAGAAAAGTAAAGAACATGATATATATACAATGATTTATGCCAAAGAAGCTTTATTAGAGCAATGGTTTTAAGTTATAAAACTGAAATAATCAAAATGTTCAACAGGCTATTATATTATACTGTATTTTTATTTATGTAATCAAATCTTATCCTGCCATTAAGAAAAATATTATAGAGAAATAATTAGTAACATGGAAAATATCCACAGTAGGTTATTAAGTAGAAATATATGACTGAAAAGTGGAGGGTATAATTTTATATTTGTAAAAGATATAAATATGTGTATAAAATATGAGAAAATATATACCAAAATATTACAAATCTATTTTTTTCTGAATAGAGATTAAAAATTTGTTTTCTTTATGTTCAACTGTATGTTCTAATTTTAAACTATAAAGACAGATGATGAAAATGTTTAAACTTGATACCCCATTAGTCATGTCCTCTGTTTTCTCCTTGCTCCACTTTCCTTTCCTTAGGAGTTTGTCTGGATCACTCACGAGTGAGTGAGTGGGCACCTTGGCATCTCTTGTCAGGTAACAGCTGATGGGGCCAGAAGTACACAGTTGCCCCAAGCTGGGCTCATTAGGCCCTCTGTCCTGAGAATTTCAGATTTGGAAGAACCAGTGAGTTGGGTTTCCCTTGTGGCTTAGATGGTAAAGAATCTGCCTGTGATGCAGGAAACTTGGGTTTGATCCCTGGGTTGGGAAGATCCCCTGGAGAAGGAATGGCTACCCACGCCAGTATTCTTGCCTGGAGAATCCCATGGACAGAGGAACCTGGCGGGCTACAGTCCATGGGGTCTTAAAGAGTCAGAAATGACTGAACAACTAACACACCCTTGTAGTCAGTTAACTGTGAGAAGAAGGAAAATAGAAAAAGAAATAGAAAAAGCTGGGGAGCTGGGAGCTGTTATTGGAGTGCAGCTATTCAGCAGTCATTAGCACTGAGCAAGCAGGCGAGTTGGTCTGCAAAAAAAATAATTGACAACAAAACAATGTATGCCATTTATTGTGTGTTCATCATGTGACAGGTGTTCTTGTAAGTAAGCACCCTCTGTGAATCAAGTCATTCATAGGCAAGTCAAACCCTTGAGGTAGATTTTTTTTTTACTACTGTTTTTCTCATTTTATATATGAAGAAACTAAGGCACAGAGAGATGAGATGAATTGAAGAAGGATACAGAGGTCAGAGAGATGAATGACCACACGATCTCAGGAAAAACGGGAGGAGAAGCGTGACTCCCTTGGGCCTCTGTGCTTTGCAGGTCTTAGTTCTCGTTCCTTGTGGGACCCAGTTTTATTCCCCAGCATCTGGTTCCAAGAAATGCCTCTGATTCCTTAAGCTATACTACTTGTCCTTTACAAGCCTGAATGGATAACAGCCTCATGAGGTCTACTTAACTGTGGCTAAGAGGGAATGGATGCTGTGGGTGATTATATATATATATTTATATATATATGATTATATATATAATTATATATATGATTATATATAAAGTGTCTTTGATATGTTTGAATTTTTTTCATTTTACTTTTCTTTTTTTTTTTTTCCTTTTTTTTTTTTTATTTTTTTTTTTTTTTTAAATTTTATATA
>NW_011494948.1:8285888-8299623 GCF_000754665.1 Bison bison bison | reverse complement strand
CCCCATCCTGAACCCTCCTCCCTCCTCCCTCCCCACACCATCCCTCTGGGTCGTCCCAGTGCTCCAGCCCCAAGCATCCAGTATCGCGCATCGAACCTGGACTGGCAACTGGTTTCTTGCATGATATTCTACATGTTTCAATGTCACTCTCCCAAATCTTCCCACCCTCTCCCTCTCCCACAGAGTCCATAAGACTGTTCTATACATCAGTGTCTCTTACAGCCAAAAACTGGGAATAAGCTCTGTATGATCAGTGGCATCTGTTCTCTCAATTCACAAATAATTATAAAGAATATTCAGAATATGCCCATTAAGGAGAAGGTACTCATTGAAAAATAGTACTTGACAGATTAAATCTCTAGCTATTCTTTCTCTTCCCCACCTGATGCATAGTTATGTCAATGTTTATACACAATTTTAGGGAGAGCTAACATATTTTAGGGTGGTTACCAACTTCCAGGCTGCTTTTTTTAAAATTGCATTTTCTTTAGTTTACATATTGGATGCATGTTGAATTAACTTCATCTAACCAGAATGATAATAAACATTTTACTATATCCATCTTCTAGACTAGCTTTGTCAGTTTATGGATACAAGGCAATTGGTGGTGGTCAAAAGAGCATTGCTAGGAAAGGAATACAAAGATGGGAGCCTCATAAATTACTTTTAATGGCAGCAAAAATACTTTTGTTGTTGTTTAGTCACTAAGTCATGTCTGACTCTTTTGCAACCCTATGGACTCTAGACTGCCGAGCTCCTCTGTCTACGGGATTTTTCAGGCAAGAATACTGAAGTGAGTTGCCATTTCCTTTTCCAGGAGATCTTCTTGACCCAGGGACCAAACCCACGTCTCTTGCATCTCCTGCACTGGCAGGCATATTCTTTACCAGTGAACCACATGGGAAGCCTTGAAATACTTTTATAAGTTGTGAAAACTGGATAAGAAACTTGCTTCTTTGAGATCAACACTTGGATTCTTCTTCCTAGATTTTTATGATATACTGGGCTGTGAAGTTTTTTTTTTTTTAATGCAGGATTTTAATTCTGGAGATAATTTGTGTTTGAGAGTGGTGAAATTATTGAAAAATGATTAGTATTTACCTTGGAGAATTGGGTCGTGTTTCTTTCCCTTATTTTGGTATAAAAATGGCCTGTAAAACAGCTGGATGGCTATTCTTACCTAGAGGACTCAAAGAATATTTAGTGGCCAAATATTCAGATGAAAACGGAAGCTTTCAGTTAATCATCTGGATGTTTTGTCTACATGAGGGAAAAATTTGTGGATGTTTCCAAATGTTGGAAAAAAAATATTTGGGAACATCCAGATGTTTGACCTAGTGCAGTTCAAATATCCAGTTGTTGGACCAAATTTTCCCAACCGCATGTTTTGGCATCAAGTAGACCCAGCCACGGTTACAGGAATTCAAAATTGCTACCAAGTGTCACAGAAAATTATTTGGGGGAAAACATAGTGCACCAAAGTGTGAAGGTTCTAGATGAACATAATCATTAAGAGTGGGAAGAATAGAGGAAGGGATTATACTACTGACCAATTAGGTGGTGTCACTCTTAAGTATTAGTCGCTCAGTTGTTGTCCAGCTCTTTGCGACCCCATGGACTGTGGCCTGCCAGGCTCCTGTGTCCATGGAATTCTCCAGGCAAGAATACTGGAGTGGGTTGCCATCCCCTTCTCCAGGGGATCTTCCCAACCCAGGGACTGAACCCAGGTCTCCTGCATTGTGGGCAGATTCTTTACCGTCTGAGCCACCAGGGAAGCCAGGTTGCATCATTACTAAATTGTCAGAAATAATGTTCTCTTGTGGAGGGTCTAATAATTAGGAATAACAAACATAAGCTGGTGGCCCTTACTGATTAAAAGGAAGCCAGTAGCACTTGCAGTGTTTACAAAACTTGAAAGATGTGGAAAGGGACATCCTCTGCTTTGAAATGAGTTGAAAATTCTAAGCTTCATGGAAAGGAGCTAGGAGAGTTTAGTTTTCTCCACTCATTTTATTGGGCTCAGACTAATGTGACCCTGAAGTGTCTCCAATTACAATGTTCTTAACTTGTGGGAATCAGCCTAATAAAAATACTGTAAAGAAATATAGCTCATCCTGCAGCTGTGGGCCGGCTGTGTGCATTACCATGGTGCAGGAGTAAGGGTCGGTCTCCAAAGAGCAGATTCCATTTTCTGCACGGCAGTAACATGAACTTGAATGGAGGCGTTAAATAAGAAGACAATGTTGGGATTCTGATTAAGATCCTAAAATCTGATTTTTAGCCAACTTGTTATTGGCGAAGAACAGCAATGCCATAAATAAAATAGCCACAGATGGGTCTGGATATCTGTTATGAGCAACCATCAAGAAAATGCTTTTATTTTAATTGATTGATACTGAACAAAAGTAGTATTCAGCCAAAACCTTACTGCTAGTCCTGTTGTAATTATTTTTTTAACCAGTTCACCACTGCATTCCAGGGGAATGTCAAGACCTCCTATGGAGGTGCCTGGTACAATGTCCGCACCTGATATGTGTTTGGCTTTGCATACCATGCCTGAAATTGTTCAAGAAATTAATCTCTCTTTTAGTTACAAAAGCATAGCTTGTTAGAAAGTAACCTAGATGTGATATGTGTTCTTTTTTCAAGCTAACAGTCTTCAGAGAACCTGGGGTTGGGTTAAATTCAGGAATAATATGGGCTGTCATTGTTTGTAGGATGGGAATGACTGTTTGAAAGCCAGTGTTGACTTTCCAAGGAATTTATCTAGAGAATGGAGGAGGAATTGCTTTTCTGAAGAATTAGACTCTGGCTTAATTTGAAAAAGTGTCTTAAAAAACTCTTCATACTACAGCTAAAGTTACCCAAGTATGATTCAATTTATATATATATATACACACATATACATATATACACACATATATGCATATACACACATGGGCTACATCACTGTAATGCTCTCCATTATTTATATGCCAATGATAACATCCAACATTGTTTAATTTTAACAGAAACAGGAAACATAACTTTGGTTCTGATAATGTTTTCATGGGAGGCGGAGGAAGAAATACAATGAGTAGACAAATTTTTTGGTACCAAGTGAGATGCTAGCCATGATTTTTTCCTCTGATGAGAATGGTGCTTTATACCTTTACATACCAACTAACTGGAAAAATATTCCTACAATACTGTATCTAGATTTGTTATAAGAGAACTGGAAATGATGAGGATCAGTGAGAGACCGTGGGCATTATTGGGAATGCATATTATAGTGGATAAGGGCAAACTAGAGGCAAGTGGCTTGGGTGAGAATCTGGGTTTTAGCTCTTCTGGCTGTTGGACCTCATAAGCACTTTAAGCCTCAGTTTTCTCATCTGCAAAATGGGGATGATAATAGGAGTCCTAGTTCCTAGGTTTGCAGCAAAGATTTTAAAAAGGGGTACAAGTAAAGCTCTTAGATCAGTGCCACATATGCAAAGATCTTCTGAAGCCAAAGTACACAAACCCAAGAGCATTGAATCAAAAGGTGTGTGAATCTCAGATGGGAATAATGGGAACAGAAGAAGCTATATAATAAGATGTTATGATCAGAAATAAAATGAGACATGTTTTGACACTTAATGACATTCTAAAAAATTGGGTGGCAGCGAGATGCACACATGTGTCTGCAGAAAATGTGGTGAGGAGGTGGGGGGAGGGTTGGGCAAGGCAGATCAATCTCACAGCTTTCAATTAGCAGCCCGTGGGCGGGGGAGAAGACTGAAGTTCACAGGGAAGGAACTGGCTGATATTATTATTATTTTTTGATGCAGCATTCCAGAAAACATAATCAATGGCATCCGTCCAGTTCCCATTTAGTAACCAAAGAAGTAGCTGCAGCTGTTTTTTGTGCCTGGTGGTGCCAGTTTGATAGTGTATAATCATATTTGCATAAAGATAAAAAGGAAGGTGTTATAGAACACAGTTAAGCCTATGGTTTCACCATGAATTAAAGGTAATTTCAGACTAATTAGGTATAATTTGTTAAGGAATTCTTCCCAGCAATGATGACTCTGATTTTGTAATTACAGGACAATGCTTACTGTGGCTTTCAAGGCAGGGGAAAGCACACCCGAGGGGGTCGTGTCCCACACTAGGAGGATCTAATGGTGCCACAAAAGACAGGTGTTTTGTCAGATTTCAGCCACACACTTTCACACCTGCAACGCATTAACCACAGCAGCAACATTAATGAAGGCCAGGTGCCTGTTTTCTAGCTCAAATGAGAAACTGGCAGGAAGTTTGCTGTTTGCTACCTGAGGGCTACCTCGGTCTCTGAAAGCCGGCCTTCTGGGTGATGGAGACGCTGAGCAGGGTGAGTAGGCTTTGGGGTGGCTTGGCCCTAGTCCCTTTTCTCCTGAGTGGGAGGATGGATGTATTGCAATGTTGACCTTTGTGGGGTGATAGTTCCCTGTTTTCTCACCCACTGCGTCACTCACCAGATTAAGCCATAAGATGGTGGGCAAGACTCTTATAGCACGAAGGGTCCTCTGGCTTTCTGAGCTGCTACCCTTTTCCTGTGGAATTCAGCCTCTAAGAGCCCTGAAAAGAACTGAGCTGCACAATCTACAGAATGGATTTCTGGAAAGTGCAGTGTTATCAGCTGCTACCAGGGAAAGTTTGATTATAGTTACTTGAGTCTTTTCAGACTTGAAGTTTTGCCATTCTATCCGGAAATGAGTAATGGAGGCCTTGAGCGAGCATTTTCATTTTAATAAAACACAAGGTTTTCATTGTGTGTGGCTATGTCGTTGTAATGCTCTCTGCTATGAAATATAAAATCTTTGTGTCCTTCCCTTAAACAAATCCCTTAGCAGCAGAGAATTCCCCTGCTCTTTTTCTCTACTTTCCTTTGTTTCGTGACTTCTAGCTGCCGTTGTTTGCTCCTTGTATTGTCCAGCAGTTAAGTGAAAAGTTAATATTGTCTCAAAAAAAACCACACAGAAACCACACACTTGAATTGAAAGTGGAGAAAAGAATGGGCAAGGTCTGGGTTCTCAGCAGCAGGAATATAATTATCAGACTCATTACAAGTGACTTCTGTCCGGTGAGAGTCCTCTAACAAAACAGCCTCTTTATCTTGGGAGATGGAAGGGTGGACAAATATCAAAATGTTTAATGCTGTATTTAAACCAGCACTAATTAAGCTGGAAAAGAATGGAATTGTAGACTTTTAGAGCAGCAGATGTAAATCTTGGACTGGGAAGGAGCTCTCAACGCTGGAGTTTTTTAACTCTTAAATCCCTGAAGTAAATGCATTGTCATCTGGGCCAAACCTGCAGAACCTATCTATTGAAGTGACCTGCTAGGAACCCAGATCCAAATCATTCTTTCCCACTAATTTTGCAGTGTTTTTCAAGGTGCAGTCCGAGTGAACTTGAGAGAAATTTTTAAGAGGCACTCAGAGGTACCAGTATGGCTGGATGGGGAGGTGTTTCGAGAAACTCAGGACTCGGATTTTCCCTCTCTCCCACATTCTCCTAACCCACAAGGAAAGCAGTTTTATTTTCTAATTTATGAATTGGAAAATTTTATTTCTTAGAGCAGTTTCAGATCAAAGAGAAGTTTTAGAGAAGTTTTAAATCAAAGAGAAGGTATAGAGATTTCCCATGTACCCCCTGCCCCCCAACATATATAGACTCCCCCATTATCAATATCACCCCCTGCCCCGTGCGGTCCATTTATTACAGCTGGTGAACCTATACTGACACACCATAATCAACTAAACTCCACAGTTTACATTAAGGTTCACTCTGGGTGTTGTGCATTCTATGGGTTTGAACAGATACATAAAAACATGAATCCACCATTATAGTATCATACAGAGAAGTTTCTCCACCTTAAAAATCCACTGTGCTCTGCCTATTCAACCCCTGCCGCCCAATCCCAGGAAACCATTGATTATTGTACTGTCTCTGTAGTTCTGCTTTTTCTGTAATGTCATATATTAGTTGGAATTATACCATATATCATCTTTCAGATTGGCTACTTTCACTTTTAATATGAATTTAAGGTTCCTCTGCATCTGTTAATGAGCTGCTAGCTTTTTTTTTTTTTTTCTCTTTTTAGCACTAAATACTTTTCCATTGTGTTGTCTGGATGTACCACAGTTTACCCAGTCTATGAAGGACAGTGTGGTTGCCTCCAAATTTGGGCACTTATGAATAAACCCAGTATAAACATCCATGTCTAAGGTTTCCTGTGGACATAAGTTTCAACTCCTTTGGGTAAACACAAGGAGCACAATTACTAGACCATAGAGTAAGAGTATTCTTAGTTTTGTAATAAACTTCCCAGCTGTCTTCCAAAGATTTTCCTCTCCTCTGTTTCTTCCTTTTCTTTATTTTACCACTTTAAGCTTTTGCTGATGGTGCCCTGCAATTTTTAGCAGTATTTGAAAAGTGAATATCATCAAAAGCCCCCTACCAAATTCATAAACAGATTGGTGATTAAGATAGATGGGAGTGGGTGGTGGGTGATGAAATGAAGGTGGTTTAAGAAAAAGATATATTTTTTTTGTATCTTCACCAGCATTGAGAGTTCTGTATTTTCACTAGCATTTGATATTGTCATTTTATTTCCTTACTGAGTTAGCTCTGACTTTGGGTGCAGTGTTTTATAGGAGTGGTGAACCAGAACATCCTTGCCGTGTTCCTTTTGATTTCTTTTATTGATTTGTCATTCATTAAAGACTTCATATGAAGAATGGTGGTAGCTGCTACAAACTAGCTTGAAAATCTTCTCTTATGGCAGAAACCCACTGTTATCTGAACTCAAGCATTCAAGCAAATCCAAATGCTTTTGGAGGACTATGTCGGCCATACATGCAGATTGTTCTGAAGGCCGCTTCTGGGCAGAGGTGTTGAGGTTTCTCATAAAGCAACAAATGATGTTTTTGGTGCTTTTTGCAAGCCTATTCTAAAGCAAATGAGTGTCTTTTCCATGAACACTTATGGTAGTTTAGACTAGAGGTACTCAGCCTAGAGCTCAATTTCAAACTAACCTCTTCTCCAAACTTAATAGAAGTCTCAAATTGATGTTTAAGAGATTGTCTCACACCTTGCTAATTGATGTGTGGTGTATGGATCTGTAAGAATAATCTAATGTGGGAGCTTGGTAGAAACGAGGAATCTCAGACCCTAACGCTGATGTGCTGAGTCAACTCATTTGTGTATTAAATTTTGCCCAGCACTGGTCTATGAAATTCTGTGACCATGTGTTCCTCTAGATCAGACATTTTTAATTTGAGACTCTTTTGATCCACAAATCTGTCTCAAGCTTACAAACTCCCTGCTATTGAAGGCAAAATTGAATCTGTGTGAGGGCATATGTGTTTGTGTTTACAACCATAATCCATTTTTTGGTGGGCAGGTTTCATACACTTTCAACTTTTAAAAATATTACAAACTATTTGCAAAGAAAGAATTACTACAAGTACTTGGCAAGTACTACTCCTATGCTAGGTCAGAACTCTAGACTTAGAAATGCTGCCATAAAATTATAATTGAACTGAATTTTTGCAGCTGCTGCTGAATATAGGTAAAGTGAAATCATTTTTTGTATCGTCAGCAATTGCTTGTTCAAATTTGTCCAAGTGTGGTCCAATATCACTTCTTAGAGTTTTAGGGCACTAAAATGAGTTCCTGATTAAATATACGTTTTTTTTTTTTTTAATCAGTAAATGAATGCTGTACAAATCAGTATCCCACTGCTGTTCTTCCATTTTATTTACTACTGATGCTGCAAGTTGGGATGACATAAGTAGGGTACTCATTTAACAAAACTCTCCAAAGGCGTAAATGCGGGGGCAGATCTGTGATGTAGTTAATGACTATCACACAGAGGTGGGAACAGTTGAACTGTGCTGGGAGGATAAGAAGAATCCCTTTTCAGGCATGAAAAACTAGAAGGATGTTATGAATTCAGAGACCTAAGAACTAAACGACAAACCTATTGTGGGTTCTCTGTGTCTTTTTGGCTATTCTCTATTCTGCATCAAGTACAGAGCCAGGTGACAGGAGCTTGGCTTGCCAAATGGACAAGCCAATTTAACAAATTCTGAATGCCAACTATGTGGTAATGTGGAATTGTAGTTAAGAAAAGAGAAGTCATAAGTCAGTCTGTCTGGGTTCCCGTTTCCCCTCCACCGCACAAAGCTATGGGACCTCTGGCAAATTTCTTCTTCTTCTTCTTTTTTTTTTTTTTTCTGGCAAGTTTCTTTATCTCCTCATGCCTCAGTGTTTCTCAAATATAAACTAGGGATAATAATGATGCCTAACTCATAGGGCTCTGATAAGGGTTACTTCGGTTAATGTATGTAAGCCCTTAAAACAGTGACTAGCACTTACTAAGCACTCAATAGTGATTCTATGTACCATACACTTTTTCAGGCTTTGAGAAAATGGTGAAGAAAAACACCATTCCAGCCCTAATGAGTCTTACCAGCAAAATTAGGCATTAAATACTTAGTTTTACAGTTAGTTACTTTGTCTTGGCATATGAACTATGAATGGAGAAGTACCAGGTGGCTTTAGGAGGACCTGTTAGCTACTCTAATGAGTTTAGGTTCAGGATGTAGTTGAAATGGAGAGACATGCAGATCCAGTGGGCAGTTGTGCCTGAATCCAGCATCCAGATCCAGCCCAGCCAGTGTTGGGTGAAGGGAATGAGATGAAACTGACAAGATAGACAGGGCCTGCATCACAGAGCCTTGTGAAAGATTTTAGCCTTGAAGGACTGTGAAATGTCCAAAAGTTAAAACCTAAAGTCAAGGGTGTGAGATGATTGTGTTTTCCTTTTGGATGAACCATTCCAACAGGCATGTGGGAAATGGGTCAAAAGTGGAATGAGTGAATATTAGATACTATTCATATCTTATATACTAATACTTTCCTCTGTAGGCCTGTTCCTATTTATTTCAGAAGGAAATTCACTTGTGCTTATTAAGACAAAGGTTCTATACTTCTCTGTTGATACTTTAAAAGTATTTTGAAATCCTTTGAGGTGTCTGGAGTGGGGCTAGATAGACTCTTACTTTTGCTTTCCTAAGAAAGAATGCAAAATATGATATAAGCTAATGGTTGAGATATACAAACTTTGTCACCACCCTCCCCACCCCCCCGCCACTTAAACTGTGTAGGTGGTGATGAAGAACAACTAACATCAGAAAACTTTGCTCTTGTTTTCCCTTGGAAGCGCAAGAAGTAAAGAGTCCATGGATCCAGAACCCCTAGTTTCTTGTTCTTTGTAGGGATTTCCCACATTCAGTCTTAATTCAAGCCTTCATCTTCTTTATCTCATTCTGGAGGGGATGGCATGATGACAGTTGTTATTTCACCCCCAAAGAAAGACTACAGTTAGAATTAAAAGAGGGGCTCAAACTTATCAAGTAGGTTGTAATATTTGGAGTAATAAAGTGATAATCACAAGTGATTGTCACAGGGGCTACCATTCATTGACCACCTACAAGGTGCTTCCCAGGTGGCGCAGTTGTGAAGAATCTGCCTGCCAGTGCAGGCGAGGCAAGAGATGTAGGCTCAATCCCTCAGTCAGGAAGATCCTTTGGAGGAGAAAATGGTTCCTACTCCAGGATTTTTGTCTGGAGAATTCCATGGATGGAGGGGCCTGGCATGCTGCAGTCCATGGTGGTCGCAGAGTGGGACAAAATTGAGTAACAGAGCATGCACACATCCTAGGTGCTACATCCATCTTCTGAGCATTATTATTCCCCATTCCCTAAGAAATAAAAGCAATATATTGTTAATGTCGGCTCTGATCCTAAAGCAGCACCGACGCCTTGATTTCACATGATTCTCCCGGCTCGGTTCCACCCTACCCCCAAGAATCCCATGCCTCTCTGTTTCCACCTAGAACTGCCTGTCCTTAAATATTGTTTGTCTTCACTTTTTCTCCTCCAAACCATTTTCTTCTGCCCTTTACTCTGTACCCTTGGGCCGTTTTCCTTAAGGTGATGGCCAAGGAATCAGAGAAAGGAATGCAATACTGAATATGAGTGTTCTCTTTCCTTTTGCCTATGGATCACCTGGGGATACAGTGAGGGAACCCCAGGGTGTGCCTCTCAGAGACAGGCAACCCAGCACAGGAGGGACACAAGGTTTTTCAGACCCCATAAAATGAAACCCTGGGTGTGGCATCAACTGATCGATATGTGGAATTTCCCATTGCTCGGCCATCTTTTTTTTCCTTAAGCAAATAAGATGTGGGCCTTAGGCTCTTGGCCCTCTCCCAGCCCGAGTTTGTACCCCTGAAGTCCTGAGCTGAATTGTGCCATCTCTCAGTGACGCTTAATTGTTTTTAATTATCCCTCCACTGAAGCTGAACCATCCTTCACCCAGGTCACAGCACAGAACATGGCTCATAAGTTTTACGAGCCACCTTGTGTATCCTGCCCATGTGTGCAGCCACCTTTCCTGACAGTGAGCCATCCATCAGGCAGGTCCCCTGTCCTGACAGGGTCTGGATGCTCAGAGCTGGGACGGGCTGTGATCTGTGTTAGTATGTTGACCACCATTATACTGAGAAGCTGGGGACTGGGCTGGAGACTCAAATTTCATATCTATAGATAGTTGTATGATTTGTGAATTTGAGCTTTGAAATGTCCTTTTTCCCCCACCCATGGTCATCAGATTTGACAAACTATAGGGGTTTGGGATTTCCTAAGTCCAGTTGTTTCTCTGCTAACCTATGAGTTCTCCTTCTGAGATTTTAGTGAGATCCTGGGCGCAGGTCCAAGTCCTCACTTGAACACCATACTTAGGGAATAAATGAAAAGCCCAGGGTTTAGGGGCAGCTTGCTTAGAGAGGGTCATTACTAACAAGTGGATTTGCACTTAGATGTGAACTCTAAAATGCGACACAAACGAACCTATCTACAAAATAAAAACAGACTCACAGACACAAAGAACAGACTTGTGGTTGCCAAGTCACGGGCGTGGAGGGGTGGATTAGGAGTTTGGGGTTAGCAGATATAAACTATTACATATAGAATGGATAAACTGCAAAGTCCCACTGTATAGCACAGGGAATTATATTCAGTATCCTGTAATAAACCACAATGGAAAAGGAAAAAAAAAACAAACAAAAACCCAACTGGGTTTGGCAAAAACCTGTAAGATCCAAAATGTACTTCCTGTTGACCCTACTGGTGGCTCAGATGGTAAAGAATTTGCCTGCAATGCAGGAGACCCAAGTTTGATCTGTGGGTTGGAAAGATCCCCTGGAGAAGGCAATGCCTACCCACTCCAGTATTCTTGCTGGAGAATCCCATGCACAGAGGAGTCTGGTGGGCTATAGTCCATGGAGTCACAAAGAATCTAATACGACTGAACAGCTATCACTTTGACCCTTCTCAGAATCTGAAATCTCTCTATTCCTTTCTTTCTCAGTCTATAAATCTTGGTAGAGGGTTACTAATCAGAGGAGCTAAGTGGCTTAATTCTGAGAATTTTGGCTTTTCTTCTTTTTTCCTCTAGACTGACCATGAAGGCATCCAGGATTATGGAGCTGTTATTTGAGGATGCTAGGTAAAGACCTGGCTGATGGACAACCCTCACCTCAAGTTGACTAGATAAACTGGTTAACTTAAGTAGCCTGAGATAAAAATAGTGATTCCCAAAGAGAGGTGTAAAGCAAGATGGCTATTGGAGGTCACTAAATGAATGCATTTTTATTCTAATCTAGTATTTATTTTAATATTCCCTTCTATTCTTTGCAAGTGATACTAGTTTCCAGTTAGTAGGGATGAAAAATTCCTATTAAAAATTCATGAATTTAAGTTAAAAATCAAGTCAGTAAAATAAAACAAATAATAAAAATATGATATCCATGACAACCGATCAAAAATCATGAAGGATGGTACATGAATTACTGAATTTCTGGACACATGGAGATGTGAGGGGGCTAATAAGAGCTATGAGAAGGTGCCCTAGGGAGCTGTAGGTACAGGGCACCCAGTGATGTGGGATGGGAATGAAGGACAGCACAAGTGACTGAGGCCAGTAAGCCTGCTCACTCTTGGAATAGGACTAATGTAAGAAGGGAGGGTGGAGAAGGCAATGGCAACCCACTCCAGTACTCTTGCCTGGAAAAATCCCATGGACGGAGGAGCCTGGTAGGCTGCAGTCCATGGGGTCACTAAGAGTCAGACATAACTTAGCAACTTCACTTTCACTTTTCACTTTCATGCATTGGAGAAGGAAATGGCAACCCACTCCAGTGTTTTTGCCTGGAGAATCCCAGGGACGGAGGAACATCAATGGGGTCACACAGAGTCAGACACAACTGAAGCTACTTAGCAGCAGCAGCAGAAGGGGAGGGGAGCCTGGCAGGCCTGGTGTAATGAGAGAAACCCCCAGTATCCTGAGATCCAGCTCCCCTGGAACTGGATCTCCAGCCCTGGGATTTCTCCACCTGCCTGCTTCCCCACCCTTGCCTCCACTTTAACTGCCTCTTGTTCATGTCCACCAGAGGAAGAGATTTCTCAAGGCTTTGAGAGTTTCAGATAAAATGATTTGGATTCCCAAATTGGTCCACAGCAACTGTCCTATTCCCTGGAAATAAGGCCTATTCTCACTTGCTTCCTTTGTCCTTTCAAATGTCACTGGAAGAGGAAGGGGACTTGGCAGAAGGATGTATTTGGTTTTGGCAGCAGCATCCAAAAACCATGGTTCGCCTGACTGTACAAACGTGGGAGTGTCCTCTCACTCTGAACCCACATGCATCTCTGGGAACCAGGGCGTGAGGGTATGGGTATGGTCATGGATATGTGTGTGTGTGTAAAGGGTGAAAAGGAATCTTTGCTGGAATAAAGAAAGGAATGCAACGGGGGATCAGCTCAATAGCCAACCTGAGGGAGCGGGGGAAGGGAGAACTCCAGGACTCCCTTCCAAATCAGTAAATGCAAATTGCAGCAGGAGCCTGACCTTTTACTGTAACTGATGTCAGCTGCACGTTGTAACCTCATGCCATTAATTATAACTCAGCATACTTCGGGTGGGCTCCCCTATTGGCCTTGGTTCCCTCTCCCTCCCTCCCCACCTCCTCCCTCCTCATCCCCACCCCCACTGAAAGGCTCAGGTTGCAGGCTGCAGTCAGAGATGAAATGTTTTGATAAATAATGAGTTTTATACAGCCAGAGTCCATTCTGTACATTTGAATTTTTCTTTTCACGAAAGAGATTTTCTTGTATTGGAGCCTGAGATAACATGAGAGGGCCTGTTCCCTGCCCTCCCATCCCCCCAATTTTGGAACAACTTAGATGTACAGACTCCACAGCAAAAAAAGGAAAACATTCATCAAGTGAGGCTGGAATGGAATAAAGCATCACTCATCTTCCTTTTGGGAAAAGTTTGCAAGTATTTTGTTGCATGATTGGGAGCCTGGAAAGGAGTAACTTAAAAGTAGATCTAAAAATTACAATCTGGAGTCTGTGCACAGGTCAGGAAAGAAATTTGTATCACATGTCTAAGAAGAATTTTTAAATTCTGGACCCATCTTTCTGTTTCCTTTTTTGGTGAGTTTATTAGAAAATCAGTGTTCACTTTGTATGAGAATCTTCCTTTTTCTAGATCAAGCATGAAAAACTACAGACATTTCATACAGACAGTGATGGCTGCGTGGGCTGTGACATGTGAGACCCACAGGTCCCTTTGCTTAGGGAAGCCTTCCACTTGGTTTA
>NW_011494948.1:8275489-8285788 GCF_000754665.1 Bison bison bison | reverse complement strand
CTTGGTTTAATGCTCTGCTCTTACCATACTGAAACTCTTGATAATTTTAAACAAATGGCTCCATGTGTCAGCTTGAATATTATATTATTATAATATATATATATATATGAATATTATATTATTCAGCCACTCCTGAAGAGGAGCATTGGAAAGCAAAGCATATAAATGGTAGGTGGAGCTAATGCAAAACTTTGAAAATAGGTTGATGTCTCTTAGGCCAAGATTTTTTCAGGAAATAGTTGTATTTTGAATAAAATATGTATTGAGGCTTATCTTCCCCTGAAAAGTCTAAAGTTGCACAATTAACTGAGCCATTTTTCACATTCTGAATAATTAGCCAGAGGGCACCAGATTTTCTCTACTTTGCTTTGCTTAATTGGTCTAAAGCTTTTTAAATATTTTCCTATTTTAGTTCATCAGTTCATTTATTACATAAACATTTAATATGATGAGGATGGTATTTTAAAATTGCCATAGAAATGGCAAAGAATGAAACACAGCCATACCCATAAAAATGTTTCTCTCTAGAGATATCAAAACATTAAAAAAAATCCCCAACAACAACAAAACATATAACAATAACTTGAAAGAATAAATGCATTAATTGAGCTATAACAGTGTTCTGGGAGAGCAGGATAAATCTGATTGGGAGGGTGAGGAGAGGCAGGGCAAATAAATTGTCCTATCTAATTTCAACTTATAGAGAATGGGCCAAAGAATATTCTGAGGGCATAGAATGACTTCAAGTGGGGATATGGCAGAATTGTGGGTAAATTCAAACACCATTGGCTAGAGCCAAGGGCCTACTGTTTGAGATACAGGAGGAAGATACCACTGGAAATTAGGCTAGGGCCAGCCAGCTGTTGTGTGGACCATTTGTTTAGTGACAAGTGCTCGTGGAACCAGGGCAATGGGAGGGATGCTCATAGCGGTCAGCTACCTTTATACAGAGAAAAAAAATGTATCATAGAAACTATAACTCTAGACTTATCAGGTTATTGACATAATGAGCCAAGAGATGCCATGCAGGGATATAGGAAGCCCCAAAACAGAATTACAGTGCCTTCTATAATTGTGGAGGTCAGTGCTCAGTGTGACCTTACTGGGAAGTGAAGAAGGAATATAAAAAACAAAAAACTGCTTATAGTTATAAAAATAGCAATGTACAAACTGTATATACATTACATTTATGTATCTTGCACGTAAAATAGAAGAATGGAAAGATGGATGGATTGAAGCTGGTATGAAGCAGACCAAAATTTAATCATGGCATTATCTTTGCAAGCTGAGGTTATAGGTATTTATAAATTTTGCTTAAAAAAATTGGACATTATTTGACCATTTGTTTCAGGAAAATAATTCAATAATTCACTGGGTACATTTTGATGGTGGGATTTCAAGTAGTAAAAATCTCATTTTAAATTTTGGATATAGAATTTACTATTGCTCCAGAATTACTTGGAAAAGAATGTAAAGAGTTCTGTTTTTCTTATGAAACATAGTCAGGGAGATGAATTACTTTTCCATGCCATGAACTCGGCTGAAAAGAGAGATGCAGTATCAGCGGTGACATGACTGCTCATTTGGGGATGGTCCACTCAACCTACATGAACAATTTCCTGTGTTGTGTCTTGGGCCAAAAAGCTATTGAAAGAATATGATCTCAAGAAAGTAATATCTTCTGTGAAATATCAACTATTGACAATATATTCAGCAGGCTTATATATTGATTTGATTTTAGTCCAGGGTCACATACTGAACTCCTGATGCTTTTAATTGCATTACCTTAGTTTCTAGTTCCTAACCTATGGTTTTTAGTTGATTGGTTATTTTGATAAACATCTATGTATTGGACCAAATCATATGGTATTATGGGTAGTTCAACTTTTAAAAACTTCTTAGTAAATTCTTTTGATGGGTAATCATGAATTGCTTACATTCGGCCTTATTGGCTTTACAATTTCCTCAGTACATTCACATATTCTGAAATATTTAAGAGCAAGTTGGGGACATTTTTCCCTCTTAACCTTTAAGTACTATAGTTTTTATTTCTTGGAACAAGGACATTCTCTTATAAAACCACAGTACCATTATAAAACCAGAAAATTCAGCACTGATACAATGTGATTATTTAATTCACAGTCCAAATTCATTCTGTTGTCACTTGTCTCAATATCTTTTTCAACAAACTTTTCCTGACATAGGATCCAGTCCAGAGTCATGCTCTATTTATATTTCTGTAGTCTAATTTGGAGTGGTTATTTAGCCTTTCTTTGTCTTCCTTGACCTTGTCATATTTTAAGAGTTCAGGCCAGTTGTTTTGAAGAATAACCCAATTTGGGTGTGTCTGATATTCCCTTATGATTAGATTCAGTTTATGCTTTTTGTAAGAGATACTGCAGAAGTGATATTTTGTCCTACTCAGTACATCCTATCAGTTGCCAGGTGATGTCAGTTTGTCCTCTTGTCAATGATGTTACTTTTAATCCTTGATTAAGGTGGAATCAAGTTTCTCTACAGCTATCATTTTGCCTTTATAATTAGGAATTTGTGGAGCGAAGCTTCAAGACCGTGTAAATATCTTGGTCCTCATCAAACTTCACTCATGCATTGATGATTTTCTAACCCTATTATTTTGCATTCCTTTATTGGTTGACATTGAAACCATAAGAAAGTTTCCCTTCTCCATGTGTTTATTCATTAATTTACTAGTATTAGCTTCATATTCACTAAGTTTTGATCTTTACAATGGCTGTTTTATGGGGTTCAACTTGATACTTATTGCTATGCTTTTAGAATTGGAGGCATGTCATGCATGTATCTTTATATCCAGTTATATTTGCAATATCCAAAACTATTTGCCTATTTGATGAATATACATATATTTTTATTGATAGTTTAAAATTATTGCACTCTCTCTCACCTGGTGACTGTTAGTCAACAATTTCACTTATCAGTATAGAAATCTCTACATATTCTCTTTACCTGAAATAAAGTATTTTACTCAGCCTATTTGAAACAGCTGCAAGACCTCAGTTTAGTCTTTGTTTTAGGCAGTGTGAGTTGTAGATATATAGATATGATCAATGTCTTTACTGTCCATTTGAATATTTTGTTTATTTATGCTCTAAATAAATGCTCTACTTTTAAAACTTAGTTGTTTTGATAACCAAGATTTTAGGGAAGTTAGAAATAATTTGAGCTCATCTAGAAATAAATGCAGAAAACAAACTTCTTCAGTCAGTTTATCTGCATATTTATGTTCAGTTCAGTTCAGTCGCTCAGTTGTGTCCAATTCTTTGTGACCCCATGAATCGCAGCATACCAGGCTTCCCTGTCCATCACCAACTCCTGGAGTTTACCCAAACTCATGTCCATTGTGTCGGTGATGCCATCCAGCCATCTCATCCTCTGAAGTCCCCTTCTCCTCCTGCCCCCAATTCCTCCCAGCATCAGGGTTTTTCCAATGAGTCAAATCTTCACATGAGGTGGCCAAAGTACTGGAGTTTCAGCTTCAGCATCAGTCCTTCCAATGAACACCCAGGACTGGTCTCCTTTAGGATAGACTGGTTGGATCTCCTTGCAGTCCAAGGGACTCTCAAGAGTCTTCTCCAGCACCACAGTTCAAAGGCATCAATTCTTCGGCACTCAGCTTTCTTCACAGTCCAATTCTCACATCCATACAGAACCACTGGGAAAACCATAGCCTTGAGAGTCCCTTGGACTGCAAGGAGATCTAATCTGTCCATTCTAAAGGAGATCAGCCCTGGGTGTTCTTTGGAAGGAATGATGCTAAAGCTGAAACTCCAGTACTTTGGCCACCTGATGCAAAGAGTTGACTCATTGGAAAAGACTCTGATGCTGGGAGGGATTGGGGGCAGGAGGAGAAGGGGATGACAGAGGATGAGATGGCTGGATGGCATCACTGACTCGATGGACGTGAGTCTGAGTGAACTCCGGGAGTTGGTGATGGACAGGGAGACCTGGCATACTGCGATTCATGGGGTCGTGAAGAGTCAGACACGACTGAGAGACTGAACTGAACTGAACTGACTAGATGGACCTTTGTTGGCAAAGTAATATCTCTGCTTTTGAATCTAGGTTGGTTATAACTTTCCTTCCAAGGAGTAAGCATCTTTTAATTTCATGGCTGCAACCACAATCTACAGTGATTTTTGGAGCCCCCCAAAATAAAGTCTCTCACTTTTTGCACTGTTTCCCCATCTATTTTCCATGAAGTGATGGGACCAGATGCCATGATCTTAGTTTTCTGAATGTTGAGGTTTAAGCCAACTTTTTCACTCTCCTCTTTCACTTTTGTCAAGAGGCTTTTCAGTTCCTCTTCACTTTCTGCCATAAGGGTGGTGTCATCTGCATATCGGAGGTTATTGATATTTCTCCAGGCAATCTTGATTCCAGCTTGAGCTTCTTCCAGCCCAGCATTTCTCATGATGCACTCTGCATATAAGTTCAATAAGCAGGGTGACAATATACAGCCTTGATGTACTCCTTTTCTTATTTGGAACCAGTCTGTTGTTCCATGTCCAGTTCTAACTGTTGCTTTCTGACCTGCATATACGTTTCTCAAGAGGCAGGTCAGGTGGTCTGGTATTCCCATCTCTTTCAGAATTTTCCACAGTTTATTGTGATCCACACATTTATATTAGATCATAGCAGTGTTCAAAATACTACTATACATAATTATTTAGAAGCATTGTCATCAAATCGAATGAATTGGCTTTAAAGCTTTTGTTCTCATGTCTGCAAGCTAAGTTATTTAAAAACTTAGAAGTACATAAGACTGTTTTGAAGATGCTACATGTGGTCTTTTAAAAACTTTTTTTCAGAGTTGCATCTCCCGGATAGTGGGGTTTATGTATTTAAAGGAAGAAAACAAAGTCAAGACAGTTTCACACATATTAGCTAACAGGCAGGCTAGTTTCATGACACATCTGTGAAAGGTCGGGTGTGAATCATTATCCATCACTTGTCACTTTCCTGTGAAGAATGTGCTGTACGAAATGGTCTAGCCAGAAAATACCGACATACAAGGGCACTTGTGGTGGATCCCTTGAATGGAAGAATGAAGCAAAAAGGGAGGAGGTTCAGAATCGGGAGAGGCAAGAGGCAAGATGAGAAGGAGCAACGCATCTTGATGAATGAATTAGAAGCTGGTTCTAATTCTGCTTGTGGGAACCTTAACCTAGAATGAAATGCTGGTGCAAGCACTTTACCATCTTCAGGGGTGTGTTCGTGCCATTTAAAAAAACTGACCCAAACTGGACTCTCAAGGACCTCTGAGTCTCAGTTTCCAAACTGTAAAAGAAAGAAAATTCCTATTTACAAAGTTGTTGTCTAGACTCTGGACCTGCTGCCTATTAGGCACTCAAAAGCATTTCTTTCAGCCCTACCCTTGTTGCTGTCAGTAACAACCTACATGGTTTTCTAACTTGCTGTGCTTCCTGACACGGCTTATGCCGTAGTTCTACTAACAGATGTTTGAGTCCGTCTGCTGGTCCCGTTGTTGCTTGTCCTGGCTGAAGGTGGTTTGCACAGGAAGCAGTGGCTTGTGTCCAGGAGAGAAATTGTGAAGGGACAGCAGTGGCATTAGGCAGGAACCTGGATGAGCAGCTTGAGTGGTAGCAGTTTGGCCACAACCCCACAAATGAGGAAGATCCCATTGTTGGAAGATCCTTGGAAGATGAAAAAAAATTCTTTGTAAACTTGTTTTCAACAGTAGAATGGGAAGAGAAGAAGGTTGAAAGGTAGAGCATAGTATGATGGAAGAAAAGTCTTAGAATTGCTGGGGGCAGTTACTAGAAGCAATGAACTAGATGATAGAATCAGTGGAGAGAAAGAAGAATGGAACCTCTCTGAGAAAGAAGGCATTGATGCAGAAATTAATATATCCAAGTTCAACTGCTCGATTCCTTGCTGAACTTTAGTTAACAGCAGATCTTCTGGGTTGAGATATTTTGTTCAAATAGCCACATTTTCTAAAAATCCAATTTTGATATAAGGTGAAAGGCTTCAGTCCTAACATGACAAACAGAGCCAGATCTCATCTATCAGACTTTGGATATTAAGCTTGTCTGTGGCAGGGAAATTTATTTCACACACATACTAATTTGCATCTGAGTTTTGCCTGATTTTCTCTGACATAAAAATTTTTAAAAATTTGCCTATGGTGGAAAAAAATTGTTCAAATTGCAAGATTATTGGAGCCATTCTTAAAGTGAGATTTATAGGGAAAAACATGTTGGGAGCAGAAGGACTAGATTTTGGTCCTTGGGCAGTTACCAATTAGTTGTGAAACTGCAAATGTCCTCTCCTTTTGTTGAATAAATGTGATGAACACAGTATTGAAGTGCCGTTCAGATTTGAGGGTGGAAGATGCTAGGCTTCTGCCCCGACCTCAGTGAGGAGCCATAGATTACTGTGATAATTATACTAACATTGGGAGTAAGCTGGCTAGAGAGCTCTGCTCTCTTTGATGTCACCTGATCAACTTGGACATTCTATTATTTGGAATGTTTGGAATAAAAATATTATTTTCTTAAGTAGTCTTATTTTCCTTGTCAGGTGAATTTATAGCAGTCAGAGGCATTATCAAACATCTGAAAAATACATTGTGTAGATTTGAGAGCTCATACACGCAATTGCACTCTCATCTGTTCACTTAAACACTTTCTCCATATTCTGCCTGTGTGCCACAGGGAAATTGGAAAATGTCATTAGAATGACTCAGAAACAGGGGCCTTGGCTTGTCAACTAATTTATAGCTTCTCTAAAGTTTTTAAAGTATATGCTTTCTTTTGATATTTCCAATAAACATTATGAAATGTATAAATTAGAATCCCAGATATTAAAGACTTCATTATATCTTCCTTTCCAATTGCTTTTTGAACAAGTGGTAAAAAAAAAACCATCACTGGAAAGCTATGAATCTTCAAAAATCTGTTTAGAGATTATCATTTTGCAATACACACTGAACATCATTTCATTTTATCTTTTCACTTGCTACATTATACTACTTCTTAAAACTATCTCCTTTGGGTTTAAACCTATTTAACCTTTTGGTTTGGAAATGATAACTGAATGAAGCAACCACATTCCTCTTTTTCTTTGAACATGATTTTTATTCTTGTGATATCAATCTTTCTTCCTTCTGTGCAATAACTTAAGTTGTGTAATGTGGAAAGAACTAGCTAGGAGATTCAAAGACTTCTGGTTTTATTTGCACTATGCTCTCTATTGTTAAGCAAATCATTTAAGCTCTGTCAACTCTTATCTCCAACGTGGTGTGATGGAATAAGATAAAATGTATGGTTCCTTCTCCTCTGATATCCTTTGATTTTACTAGTCTTTGGCTATGGACAAATTGAACTGAGTTTTATACTCAATAAGACAGTTTAATCAGTATGAAAGGCAGTCTGGATAATTAACCTCCACAATGCCTTTATTCTCAACAGTATGGTGAAAATTCTCTTTCTCTTTGGTTTAGCTGCATAATTTCTTGAATTCTACTGAATTCTATCCAGAACAACTTTACAGTAGAATTTCAAATTTCAATTTCCACATAATCTCATTGTCATTCTACTTCATTCACTTCTAATCCTGATCTCAGATCCTTTTTTTTTTTTTTGCTTCATCTAACAGTCTTCTGGGTCTCCGAACTCCTATGGAATTGGCCACAGCCTTAACAATGAACATGCCCATTCCATTGAGAGTATTGCTTTGGTTCTGGTTCCTGTTTTTATTGCATGCTAAATGTGTGCACTGAGTTCATTCATGGGACTCATGTGGAAGCTTCTATGACTACTTTTAAACCAGCTGTTTCTTTTCCTTCATCTCTTTAAACCATGGGGGAATTGCTTGGAATATCAAATTTATTTCCCGGCAATTCCTGGCATGGGGCGACATTGAAATAGAGCGTGCACTCAACTTTCCTAGATGAGGGGAATAAGAATGAATAACAAAACTTTGATACCACTGTGAGTGGTAAAATACACATAACATAAAACTTACAATTTGAACCATTTTTAGGTATATAATTCTGTGGCATTAGGTATATTCACATTGTGCAACCATCACTTTAATTTCCTGGACTTTTCCATCTTCCCAAACTAAATTTTATACCCATTAAACAATAACCTCCCATTCCTCTGTCCCCTCAACCCCTGGAAACCACCCTTCTGTTTGTGGTCTCCATGAATTTGACTGCTCTAGGTACCTCTTATATAAGTGAAATCATACTTTGTCCTTTTGTGAGTGGCTTTATTTCACTTAGTAGGTCTTCAAGCTTCAGCCACATTTTAGCATGTCAGAATTTCATTTTTTTAAAGTCTGTTGTATGGTTGTTCCACATTTTATCTATCCATTTATTTGTTTGTGGATTGGATTGTTTCTTCTTTAATTATTATATCTTAATTATTCATTGGGTTGTTATGAATAACGATGTGCTGAACACTGGTGTGCAAATACTGTTCAAGTCCCTGCTTTCAGGTCTTTTTGGGTATATACCCAGCATAGAATTGTTGGCTCATACGGTAATTCTATGATTGAAATTTTTAAGGAACTTGCATACTGTTTTCTACAAAGGCCATACCATTTTACATTCCCACCAGCAACACATGAGTTTATGATTATTGTTCTTTCTTCCATCCCCTTCCCTTCTTCATCTCTCCCTTTTCTTCCCACTTTCTTCTATCTCAACCGAAGCTTGCAAGTTACTCACCACTGAATTTAGGAAGTTGAATTGCTTTATTAGTACAACTCAGTGATAAGTTATTTCTGAAGATGGTCAGGAAGGTAAGGTGAACCCCAGATTTTGAGAAAACAGTGGAATCAGTCCATACCTATTATGATTTTATGTGCCCAGGAACTTAGCTAAGTCTCAGACTGTATCAATAGTGTCAACACAAAAACTAAAAATAGACCTACCATATGACCCTGCAATCACAGTCCTGGGCATATATTCGAAGAAAAACATCCATCTGAACGGATATATGCACCCCAATGCTCACTGCAGCATTGTTTACAATAGCCAAGACATGGAAACCATCTAAATGTCTACCGGCAGAGGAATGGATAAAGAAAATGTGGTACATATATACAATGGAATGTTACTTAGCCATTGAAAAAAATGAAATAATGCCATTTGTAGCAAAACGGATGGACATAGAGAGTGTCATACTGAGTAAAGTCAGACAGAGAAGGAGAAATATTGTATGACATTCCTTTTGAGGAATCTAAAAAGAAATTATATAAATGAACTTACTTTCAAAGCAGAAACAGACTCACAGACTTTGAGAATGAGCTTCTGGTTGTGGGGCTGAAGGATGGGGGAAAGGACGGGGGTGAAGTTAGAGCGTTTGGGAAGCACATGTACACATTGCTATACTTAAAATGGATAACCATCAAGGACCAACTCTGTAGTACGTGGAACTCTGCTTAATGTTATGTGGCAGCCTGGATGGGACGGGAGTTTGGGGTAGAATGGATACATGCGTATGTATGGCTGAGTCCCTTTGCTGTTCACTTGAAACTATCACAACACTGTTAATCAGCTGTACCTAAATACAAAAAAAAAGTTTTCAAAAACAATGTCAATACACAAAGAGGGAGACCAGTTTGTAAGAAGCTATATTAAGGCTATAAAATAGTTTCTTTTACAACCTGAATGTTTAAGGGATAGTTATGTCCCAGATCCTTTTCAAATCTGCTAGCAATGAATTTTGTTCTGTATATAATATTTCTTCTCAACAATTGATAACCCAGGAAAGCAAACTCTCTGAAAGTGAGGACTCAAGGGAGGAGTTTACAATCACCAACTTTAACAAAAAAAAAAATTCATCAAAATCTTAAATGATCTCAGGATGTTGGACTTAGGGGAGACTTCAGAGACATCTAATTCAACCCATTCATTTAAAAGTGTGAAAGTGTTAGTCGCTCAGTCATGTCCAACTCTTTGAGAGCCCATGGACTGTAGCCTGCCAGGCTCCTCTGTCCATGGAATTTTCTGGGCAAGAATACTGGAGTGGATTGCCATTTCTTTCTCCAGGGGAATCTTCCCAACCCAGGGCTTGAATCTCCTGCATTGCAGGCAGATTCTTTACCATCTGAGCCACCAGGGAAGCCCTATTCATTTAAAACACAGAGGAACTGAGACCCAGAACGGGTCTGGTGATAAGAGCTCAAATTTAAGACTTTATACTCTGTCTATTGTTTTTTTTTTTTTTTTACCAAAATATCTAAGTTGAATTCTTAAGAATTCTGATATAACCTATCCTTAATACC
>NW_011494948.1:8263083-8275389 GCF_000754665.1 Bison bison bison | reverse complement strand
ACTCTGTCTGTTTTTTTTTTTTTTTTTCTACCAAAATATCTAAGTTGAATTCTTAAGAATTCTGATATAACCTATCCTTAATACCAATGAACACCTAAAACGTACAGTTTAATTGAAACTCCAGTGTCCCCCCTTTATAAAGGCATACATGGAGAAATCAAAGTATAAACTTACAGCTAGTACAAACACATACAAAAATATATTTAATTTTCTCAAATTATATTGTTGTTGATAATGCCAATTGGTACCGATATTTTTGTAATCTTTATCAAATATATTGATACCATGTTGATGAAGCTATATCATGGGACCCTTCTTCTGGAACAATCTAAGTACAAATACAGTGATGATTCTGGACTTTGCTTTGCATGGGAATTTCAGTGAGTGCTAGCCTACAGAAACAAACTGTGTCATAAGATCAGACTTCTAAAAAAACAAGTTGCAAGTTGCAGTGGTATGAAGATAAGGAATAGTTTTAGACTGAGCAATGGAGATAGTTAAGTTGATGAGGGTTATCGGGTTAAATTGCTGCTTTAAATGTGGTTGATTCCAAGGGCTAAGCAAGCCAGCAATAATGAGCTTTTGCCTATGGATAGTGTCTTTAATTCTTGCCTGTTTGTGGGAAGCATGAGATTCTATTCAGTGAAACATTAAATTAGCAATAGCTGAGCAAGTGGATAAAGGAAGTATGTATCTAACTAAATATTTAAAATAAGAGTGAAATACATTATTGAAAATATTGACAGCTTATTTAAAAGTCTGTAAGTGATTATAATAAAGCCAGTAATTTTCTATTCAAATTCAGCCTCCTCAAGACAGAGACATTACTGGTGTTTGTTTGGCAATGCTAAAAGGAATTGAAGAAACCCAGAAAGAACGTCTAATATCTCTAATAATACTAGCTTCACATCCTATCTAGATTTGTTCTTAGATGGAGACTATTTTAAATTAAAAGCATGTTCAGGGCATTTGCGTGGTATCATCTTAAAAAGGTAAATAAAAGATGTTTATATCATAATTCAAACAAAAAATGTCTCAAGACTGAGACCACTTCCTTTTTAATGACATAGATATTCCTCAGCGCAATCTCCATATGTAAGTTTTTTCAATTATAAAAGAAGGATGACGATACTCAAATAGTTTTCTCATGAGAATAACGTATGAGTCCTATCATAAGTTATGAGTTCACCAGCATAAACTTCAGTCCTCTCTTTTGGATGTTTTAATAAATGATGCTAAAAACACAACACAATAATTAGTCAAGATTATAACCCATTTGCTATCCAGAAAGTGTCAGCCTTGTAAATAACATTCTGTTCAGAGATTCTTTTGGTTTGTTCTTATGTCTACTCTCCTATTTTTTGCTTCTTTTTTTATGTTGTTTTCACTGTCTTTTACTAGCATTAATCCAAGAGATTTAGCCTGGGTTAATATCTGCTAAAAACAAAGAGGATTAACAGATAAACCGAGCCTTGTCTCATTTGCCCACACATTATTGGCATTTAAACTATGATAGCCATGTTACAAATATCTTTTGGATATCTCAAGTTTTAAAACACATCAAATATCTCTGATTATTAATTACTCTGTTGATAATATCCATAATAGAGTGTGAATTATAGTTATTTAATATAAAAGCATTTTCAGTTTTATACTGTCCCTTCTCTGGCTTTATTACGTTATGATTGACAAATAAAAATTGTATAAATTTATACAACATGATTTTTAAAAAGTGTGTGAAATGATTTAATATACACATACATTGGAAAGTGATTACCACAATGAAGTTAATTAATACATCCATCACCTCACAGACTTAGCTTTTTTGTATTTGTGGTATCACACTTACAATCAACTCTCAGTGAATTTCAGATATACATACAATATTATCAACTATAATCACCACGTTTTTGTTTAAAACCCTGAAGCTTATTCATCTTGTAACTTAAGGTCCCTGTTTTGTATTTTGTGTACTTCCCACAGTCAGCTTTGATTAGAGTGATTGTGTTAAAATTTGAGTTTTGTTAAGTCACCATTTAAAGCATATTTGGGTAACATTGTTGATACGAGCAGCAAAGCAGTCAATCTCTGCTAATTCAAGTCCATG
Source organism: Bison bison bison (assembly GCF_000754665.1). Lineage (NCBI taxonomy): Eukaryota > Metazoa > Chordata > Mammalia > Artiodactyla > Bovidae > Bison > Bison bison. The sequence goes on along the minus strand of NW_011494948.1, from coordinate 8,273,282 downwards.
TAAATGAAGTGAAGTCAAAGTCGCTCAGTCGTGTCCAACTCTTTGCAACCCCATGGACTATACAGTCCATGGAATTCTCCAGGCCAGAATACTGGAGTGGGTAGCCTTTCCCTTCTCCAGGGAGTCTTCCCCACAATTACATTCTTGGAAAAGTAGAAACTACGGACCATTTGCTTGACTCTTTTAAATATTAAGGAAGAAATGAAGACAATCTGAAGTTATCCTTGAAATATTTTTTAAAAAAATCCTCAAAGGGTAGACATATGAACCTCTCTATAGCCTAGAACTGTGAACATGTTCTTAAGATATTTGGTTTCTATTATCTCAAATACACACTGATACCATTATAGTTCAATAAATCAAATTTAAGATTGAAAATTTTTTTTATTTCTGTATTCATAGCTAAACTTGTAAAACTTGTAAAATTTTCTTTCAAAATTTCTACTATGGACTATTAAAATCTTTTTTAAAGGAAATGCTCCATGTTCAGTTTTTATTAGATATTGTGATTATATATAATCTCTTCATTTAAAAATATTTTAAGATTTTGTTCAGTGTTTTTAAAATAATTTTATATTTTTAAAGCCAAGCATATCATTCAAGGAAAAGACTAGGTCATAATTTTAGAGAGCTACGCTCACTGAAAGTAGGTAGTATCTGGAGGCATTGCATTAGAAAAGTCCATAGTAGTTTTGGCAATAGGTAGTTTTTACATAGTAGTTTTGACTAGGTCATAGACATAGTATATATATATATATAAGATCTGATGCTGTGGATTAATTTAGAAGATTTTTTTTATAAAGAAAAATAAGTCTCTCATTTACAGAATCCCTTTAAGATTGCCAAAACTACGATGGACTTTTCTAATATAATGCCTCCAGATACTACCTTCAGTGAGTATAGCTCTCTAAAATTATATGGTAAAGGAAATAGAAGGATTTTCCTCCAATATGCTTTTTAAAGTTCTACAGAAACTTCAGTACGAGGAGGCAAAGTGAAATGTCTAGCTTTTTTTTTTTTTTTTTGCTTTTTGCTTTTACTGGGTGTTACTTTTCCTTGGCATTCTCTTATCTATACTTGGCTAGCATTCCTGAACTTCTTAACTATAAAATCTGAATTTCCAAACTGCTTATTCATTCTCCTGGATTCTTTGTTTTTAATGTTGTTTTTTTATTTTTACCATGAACCTATTTTACCTGCTCTGAACTGAAAGCAACACATTCTTATTGTTTAGTTTTATTTGGGTTCATACCCTTCTCATCCTTCATTCCTTATTCTCTAGTGTTCTTGCCACATTTTTGTGTTTCCACTTATCACATAGCAGGGTTCACTGTATTCAGAAAAAACAAACTCTCAAAAAGTCAGTTGTTTGAAAAGTAGGGGAGAATCATTTTTTCTCTTTTAAAACTCTTGAAGACCTATTGAGGCTTGTATTATTCAGAGCTGTTTCAGATCCTTTGAGGACATTGTTTAACCACATCCCACTTATTATACTCTTCCCCAAGCAGGAAGCCATACAGGAGCCCTCACAGGAGGAGTTGAAATATTATTGTAGCAAGATAGGATGATATTCCTCATCATGGCTGGCGTGTCTTGGCAAGGAGTATTTTATTTATTTTATTTTTGCATTTTTCTCACTGTAAATATACTGAGTACCAAATGTGGATCTTAGGCTGGAATGTAGTAAGTACAAATCATGTTTTTTATTTGGGGTCAGAGCTCTCCCCATCTTTAGAGAAAAAGGAAAGCAGTGTTGTCAAGACAGGACATCTTTTCAACACTGCTATAAAACTGAACATTCATCCATCCATCCATTCCCAGAATGTGTCAGACTCTATTGTAGGCATGGTGATGGAGAGATATTTAAGACATGGCTCTTGTTCTGAAGAATCTTCTTGACAAATTGGAAAGATAGGCATGTGAACGTACAATGCAAAATGCCCACGAAACGGTGTACCCAAGAAGTCGTGGGAGTGTATTTCCATCCACACACTTTTGTGAAATGCTCCAGAGAGTTCTTAACATATAATCTCATGTAGTAATTGCTTTGTGTAACCTCTAGTTTGAAGAAGATGATTTATGATCTTCTAAATCCTTTATTTCAAAGCGCAGGGCAAGCCAGACAGATGTGAGGGTTTGGGCATTAGGTCTGTGGCGTTGGGTGCTGGGTAGACAGTGGATGTCCTTATTCCCATTTATGCCTGTGGCCATCAGAGTTACCAGCCTATGTTGACCTTGGCTTAACTTCTAGGTCTGTGGCCCTTAGGCAAACCCCAAGTTGGTCAGCCTTATTTTCAGGGTTTTGGATGATCACGAAGGTGGTGATGTGTCACTGCAGAGGCAGTTGTGGTAGCTGGAGATGCCTCTCTTTCTCCATTACCAGGGCCACACTGCATGTCTCTTGCCACTGTTCAGTTAAGGGGCTCACCTCCTCTGAGCTTGACACCTCTGTGCTCTTCACACCAACTTGCCCTAAGTGAGAATTTCTTACCAAAGTTCTTTTAGGAAGCAGGTTGAGTATTTATAGATGTGAAGACCTGTGGCTTGGGCTAAAATTCTGTGTTTCAGAGAAAAGCAGCACCAAGAAAGACTGAACTTTTCTCTCAGGGGACTTTCTCTGTGACTTTTCAAAAAATAACTAGGTTGGCACAATCATCATGACTGGCTCCCTCATCTACGAGGCTGAATTTTGACTAAATACATTCACTTCATTTTGCTGAATGGTAAGAATGTTCAAGTTAGATCTCATCTTCACGTTGTGTGAAGAACCATTAAGAAAACTCTCTTCCACTCCTCAGCCCTGCTTGTCATCTCTCCTCCCTTTTTAAGAAAATCCAGTGTCCACCAGAGGTTACTGAGGGAAAGTGTTGTCAATGAATAGGAGCAGTGAAGTTCCAGAGAAAACTGAAGACAGAAAATAGTTGACCATTTGTTTTGGTTGATAGAAATGTGCTTTGACTCAACTGACTTTATTTCTTCTCACTCTCAGGGATTAAAAGTCTAGAATGTTTTGCAGAGTCCAGCGTCTCACAAGCAAACGGAACTACTTTCCCTCTCATCCTTCCATTTCTTCAAAAGATAGGCATCCTGAGGTCTAAAATGATTATCTGGGAGAAAATGAAGGAAATTTTATTATAAAATAAGCATTCAAAGTTAAACTGAACATGAGTTTTCCTCTGGTCCAAGGGTAGCCTCTGCTTGTCTGTTAAGTCAATTTAGTCATGTCCAACTCTGTGCAACCCCAAGGACTGTAGCCCTCCAGTCGCCTCTGTCCATGGTATTCTCCAGAAAGAATACAGGAGTGGGTTGCCATGCACTCCTCCAGGGGATCTTCCCTATCCAGAGATCGAACCTGTGTCTCTTATGTCTACCTGCATTGGCAGGTGGGTTCTTTACCATTAGCGTCACCTGGGAAGCCCAGCCTCTGGTTATGAAATACTTTTATGGAAGGTCTGGCAGGGTTGTGCACCCCAGCACCTAGAATAGCTCTTATATGTTCACTTCAATTGCTCAATTGTGTCCGACTCTTTGTGACCCCATGAACCACAGCACACCAGGCCTCCCTGTCCATCACCAACTCCTGGAGTTTACCCAAACCCATGTCCATTGAGTCGGCGATGCCATCCAACCATCTCATCCTCTGCTGTCCCCTTCTTCTCTTGCCCTCAATCTTTCCCAGCATCAGGATCTTTTCAAATTAGTCAACTCTTTGCATCAGGTGGCCAAAGTATTGGAGTTTCAGCTTCAACATCTGTTTCAGCTTCAACATCTGAACACCCAGGACTGATCTCCTTTAGGATGGACAGGTTGGTTCTCCTTGCAGTCCAAGGGACTCTCAAGAGTCTTCTCCAACACCATAGTTCAAAAGCATCAAGTCTTCAGTGCTCAGATTTCTTCACAGTCCAACTCTCACATCCATGACCACTGGAAAAACCATAGCCTTGACTAGACGGACCTTTGTTGGCAAAGTAACGTCTCTGCTTTTTACTATGCTGTCTAGGTTGGTCATAACTTTCCTTCCAAGGAGTAAGCGTCTTTTAATTTCATGGCTGCAATCACCATCTGGAGTAACTTTGAAGCCCAGAAAAATAAAGTCAGCCACTGTTTCCACTGTTTCCCCATCTATTTCCCATGAAGTGCTGGGACCAGATGCCATGATCTTAGTTTTCTTAATGATGAGCTTTAAGCCAACTTTTTCACTCTCCTCTTTCACTTTCATCAAGAGGCTCTTTAGTTCTTCTTCACTTTTTGCCATAAGATTGATATCATCTGCATATCTGAGGTTATTGATATTCCTCCTGGCAATCTTGATTCCAGCTTGTGCTTCCTCCAGCCCAGCGTTTCTCATGATGTACTCTGCATATAAGTTAAATAAGCAGGGTGACAATATAGAGCCTTGACATACTCCTTTTCCTATTTGGAACCAGTCTGTTGTTCCATGTCCAACTTATATGAACAGGTCCACATTTGTCTACAACAGAAGCACTTTGTTTTTTCCTAATTACTACCATCTACCTTTTGAGAAACTCTGTTTCCTATTTAATGGGATTAATCTTACCTCATCTCCATTATCCTAGTAATATATGGAACTGAACCACAAGCCATGGTTGATTGTCAAGTTTTGACCAGTGAACATGGCCCTTTCATGTGCATAGTGTTAATACCTCCTGAACTCTGAACTAATCCATTTAGGCTCAGAGTAATGCACCAGATGTGTCACAGAAAAGTTCAGCATGGCTAATGGTACTCCACATCCTCCTGAAAGGCCAGATGATGGTAGTCTCTGCAAGCGTGTGCACCTTCTCCAAGTATTCCTACCACTGTGGTACCAGACATGCTGGCATGCTTATTTATGTCCAGCCAATAGCCGTTGAATCACATACACATGCACACACACTTATTTTGAAAACAAGTGTCCATTAAATAATAGGGAGCAAGAGAAACTGCCCATAATTTGCAAGGCAGCTTCTTTCACAGTTAAGTTAGTACCTCTAATTCTTATGTAGAACTATGCTGGTTCTTTTCGTTCATCTCCTTGCTTTTGTAGCCATTCCCTTAAATACACAGTGACCCCTCCAGAAACTTGAAATGGATGCATCTGAAGGGCACCATTTATCATTTTAGCCAGGGCCCATCCACCACTCCAGTTCCTGAGCAATAGGGAAGAGGGAGACAGATCATTCCTCATGTGATGCCTTCATTCATTCAGTATGAGTCACTGCTGTTAGAAGTTGCAACTCAAAAAATAATGTGTCCTGTGTATCTTCTGCTTCCCCATTTATTTAGTCTATTCTTTTCTGTACTATGAGCAAGTAGGCTGATGTTTGACTCTGTCTCTAATGAGAGCATTTGGCCACATATGAATGGCCATTCAGTTATCAGGTAAAGACAAGTCCTGATGTCCCAGCCTTACTTGTATGAGAGCAGAAGGAAATTTCATATTATTTGGGAAACAACATTTGGTAGAAGATAACTAAACTTGGAGTCTTAAGTTATCTCTTTGGGTTTTCATCTCGCTAATTGCCAGCTGGGGAAAGCTTGGTCAAGAACCTGGACCACATCAATCTGAATTTCCTAACTCAGTGTGAGGGATAATGAGAGAATAGTAATAGCTAAAATGTGTTGAGCATCTCCTGCTTATATATTTGAACTTGCTGAAAACTCACTCAATCCTATTAGATAGGTACTTTTAGAATTCCCATTGAATGGATGAAGATATACATTTATCTCATTTAATGAGGCACAGCCATAGTTCAGTTGGTAAAGAATACACCTGAAATGCAGGAGACCCTGGTTTTCAGGGTCTCCTGAAAACCAGGCTACCCACTCCAGTATTCTTGGGCTTCCCTGGTGGGTCAGCTGGTAAAGAATCTGCCTGCAGTGTAGGAGACCTGGGTTCAATCCCTGGGTTAGGAAGATCCTCTGGAGAAGGGAAAGGCGTCAGTATTCTGGCCTAGAGAATTCCAGGAACTATACAGTCCATGGGTCACATACAGTCGGACACTACTGAATGACTTTCACTTTCAGAGGATGGAGTAACTTGCTCAGAACCATACAGGTATGAGTGAAAGATCCAGGATTTGACTTCTGCATGTCTAGATTGGGAATCAAGAATTTCATCACTGTGTTTTGAATGAACAGACATTGTATAGTAAGGCAGCACAAGGTATAAAACAAATACCAACTCGTGGTATGGATTCTAGTTTGATTGCTAACGCTAAGAAAGTGAAGAAGGTAATCTCACCTTCAGGCCACCCTATGTCTCTATTTCCTGGACTAAGGACCTAGGAATTTTCTCTTGTATCAATCTGAAAATTGGAGATGCTTTCAAAGGCAGGTATGAACTATTGAGAAACTCTCAATTTCCAGTCTGAGCCTTTGTGACCTAGGGGAAATTTGCCTGCCCGACCTTGTCCTTGGTGCTCAGTTATCAAATGTTCCCAGGGGCTCTTCCCAGCAGACTTCCATGGTTCAGTTCCCTCAAAAACGCACTTTTGGCCCCTTCTCTCTCAGAGCCAAATTTTCTCAGAAACTTGTCTTCTGACTCATTCTCTCCGACTCTGAAGTCTTACCTATTTATTTGCTTGCTGATATCATGTCAAGGCCACATACTTAGGATCCTAAGTTGGGTAGACCAAACTTGGGCTAACAGGATAATTTGTTAGGTGAGTTCTCCCAGGCAACTCAAAAGAGTTTACTAGAGGTCTTTTGGGACAACTAGTGGAAAGAACACAAGATATGGAGGCAGACTTTGGTTCAGATTCTGTTTCTTCCTGGCTCTGTGCCCTGAGACAAATGATTTCATATCACTGACTCTCAATTTCCTTATCTCTAAAGTGGGGATGGGGCTTCCTAGGTGGCTCAGTGGTAAAGAATCTGCCTGCAATGCAGGGGATGCAGGTTCGATCCCTGGGTCAGGATGATCCCCTGGAGAAGGAAATGGCAACCCACTCCAGTATTCTTGCCTGGGAAATCCCATCTACCGAAGAGCCAGGCAGGCTACAGTCAATGGGGTCACAAGAGTCAGACATGACTTAGCAACTAAAAACAACAATGAAATAGGGATGATAATAACTGTAGCTCTAATATACTGAGTGTGTGTCAGTATTTGTGGGAACTGAGCTATGCATGTAGATTATCTCACTTTTTTTATGATAGCATCCTTATACGGTAGGTTTAGTAGTCAGTGTGGGTCAGGCCTGAGTCTTTGAGAGGAGAAACAAATTAGCTACAGTCTGACAGCCAGTAAATGTTGAAGCTGGACTTCAAGGTCTGGCGGGAGAGCTTATGTTCTTATCTTTCCCTCACTACTTACTGCCCCCTTCATATTATATGCACTAATAGCATCTTAAAATACTTGTTCAATTTAATGAAATAATGTATATTATGTCTCTAGCATACAGTCAAGCACATTTTCTTAAGAAATAGCAGACGTCTTTCCTCTGCGCCTTTCCCAGGGGCCCCTCGGTGATGGGAAAATCAGCTTTGGCAGGCAAGACAGGGGAGCTATTTTTGGCTTGGTGAGTGGGGCTGGAGGGGAGGAGAGCTGGGAGATTTCTGCATCTCAAATCAAACCAGGCTGGCAGCTTTCAACTCTTTCTATACATAGGCCTAGCTGGCCAGCCTTGTTGGTTATGTCTTTCTTTAGAATCTTGTGTCCTTTTTTGAACCTTGTAATCTGAGAAAGAGTGAACAACTGGAGGACAAATGAAAAAGATTAATGGATTAAAGCATATTTGTAAAAAATTCCTATAGGAATTGGGGCTACTTAGCCTGGAGAAGAGAAGATGGGGGATAGAATTCTTTGACTATGTAAAGGATTATATTATTGATCATGGCAACATGTGTGTGTCTCAAGGTGAGAGGTTGGGCCTGATGACAGCCACATCCTTTCAAAATCTAAAATTTCACATCTATGAAAATGAAGAATGGAGCATACTCTAAGGATTTGTGGACAGTGGAAACCTGATCAGAACTTTTTTGTCCTTTGGCTCTTTAGGTATGTTACTGGTCTTTCCTTCTTCCAGTGTTTGCATCCTGTCTATTTAAGTGGGAAAGAGTCATCTGTATTGTGTGTCCCAAAATACAGCTTTTTGAACCATTCATTGATGTGAAAATAATTCTGTGATTGTTTTTATAATAAGGCATTGCTGGTGCTGCTGCTAAGTTGCTTCAGTTGTGTCCAACTCTGTGCGACGCCATAGACAGCAGCCCACCAGGCTCCCCCATCCCTGGGATTCTCTAGGCAAGAACACTGGAGTGGGTTGCCGGTTCCTTGTCCAATGCCTGAAAGTGAAAAGTGAAAGTGAAAGTGAAGTCATGTCTGAGTCTTAGCAACCCCATGGACTGCAGCCTACCAGGCTCCTCTGTCCATAGGATTTTCCAGGCAAGAGTACTGGAGTGGGGTGCCATTGCCTTTTCCAAATAAGGCATAGTTTTCCCTTTTAAAAAAATATAAGTATATATTTTGTATTCTGTGAATAATGATTGTACATGAAGCCATTTTAGCCATTTATACCTTCATGTCAAAGAGTTTAACATCTCTGTTTAGCTGAATAAGCATAAGTTAAAAAAATAAATAAATAAATAAAAATATTACAAGAGCATTACTTCAGTAAAACCAAAGGGGTTAGAAAAATACAGAAAACTTGGGTGACTAAGTGGCAATATGAAGGCAATGGTACCATTCAGAAGAGGAGATGAAGGGAGTCCAGGGGCAGTTAGGAGACTACAACATGGCAATGATGCTTTTTCATGGTTTATCAGTCATTTAGTCAACAATTACATACCAAGCAATGAGACAGATGCTGGAAGCACAAAGGTTAATAAGACATGGTCCTGCTGCTAACTCACTTCAGTCGTGTCCAGCTCTGTGCTATCCCATAGATGGAAGCCAACCAGGCTCCCCCATCCCTGGGATTCTCCAGGCAAGAGTACTGGAGTGGGTTGCCATTTCCTTCTCCAATGCATGAAAGTGAAAAGTGAAAGTGAATTTGCTCAGTCGTGTCTGACTCTTAGCGACCTCATGGACTGCAGCCTACCAGGCTCCGCTGCCCATGGGATTTTCCAGGCAAGAGTACTGGAGTGCCATTGCCTTCTCCTACTTGACAGTAAATTAAGGTAGCATCGGATGCTATAACTGACTAAATTTATATGCATAAGTGTTCCAATGCAAAATCATTGCCTGTTATATTGGTTTCTGATAGATGATCCTGGTCAGTGAAACGCTCTTCTCTGTGTCTTCCTTGAAGGACCAAGTCTCCTTCAAATTTACATCTCCACCATCTACTGAAACCCTGTTTTCTCTGACGTTCAGCTAATAGATGAGAGAATCGAGAACCTCTAGTGACATGGGATTCATTTCACTTTAGGGCTTTCCTGGTGGCCCAAATGGTACAGAATCTGCCAGCAATGCAGGATAGAGATTGGGGTTCAATCCTGGGTCAGGAAGATCCTCTGGAGAAGGGAATGGCAACCCACTCCAGTATTCTTTCCTGGGAAATCCAATGGGTAGAGGAGCCTGGCGGGCTACAGTTCATGGGTTAGCAAAGAGTCAGTCATGACTGAACGACTAACAGTTTCACTTTACTTTGGCTGATGTCCCATTTTGACAATCAGTTACCTGGCCACAGCTAAGAGCAAGTGTGACTGGGAGATATATTCTAAGCTTGGCCATAAAGAAAAGGAATTAGAGTTTTGGTGAATAGCTAGTATTCTCACCAACCTAGAACTAATTGTGTGAAAAGAGTTGTTAGCATTCACATGAAATTTGCTTGTTCTACCATGCCAATTCTGCACAGAAAAAAACTTGAGTTCAGTGCAAGGACATTATACGTATGGTTTAACTTCCCAAAAGATTTACAAATGATAGGTTCTATCCATCACTCTTCCCTTCTCCTTTGTTTTACCCACCTTGCTTGCCTCCCTATGGGTTGGGAACTACTCTGTCTCCTACATATACTCTGGGCTAGAAGGAAGCCTGTTGCCTGTTTTAGTATGGCCCTTGAAGTAAGAAGGCTTTTTTATTTTTGAATGGTTGAAAAAAACCCAAGAAGAAGAATATATTGTAACCTTTAAGATAACCTTCAGATCAGATCGGATCAGTCGCTCAGTCGTGTCTGACTCTGTGACCCCATGAATCGCAGCACGCCAGGCCTCCCTGTCCATCACCAACTCCCGGAGTTCACTCAGACTTACGT
>NW_011494948.1:8239982-8262324 GCF_000754665.1 Bison bison bison | reverse complement strand
TAAGCCGGGTGACAATATACAGCCTTGACGAACTCCTTTTCCTATTTGGAACCAGTCTGTTGTTCCATGTCCAGTTCTAACTGTTGCTTCCGGACATGCATACAAATTTCTCAAGAGGCAGATCAGATGCTCTGGTATTCCCATCTCTTTCAGAATTTTCCACAGTTTATTGTGATCCACACAGTCAAAGGCTTTCGCATAGTCAATAAAGCAGAAATAGATGTTTTTCTGGAACTCTCTTGCTCTTTCTATGATCCAGCGGGTGTTGGAAATTTGATCTCTGGTTCCTCTGCCTTTTCTAAAACCAGCTTGAACATCAGGAAGTTCACGGTTCACATATTGCTGAAGCCTGGCTTGGAGAATTTTGAGCATTACTTTACTAGCGTGTGAGATGAGTGCAATTGTGTGGTCGTTTGAGCATTCTTTGGCATTGCCTTTCTTTGGGATTGGAATGAAAACCGACCTTTTCCAGTCCTGTGTTCACTGCTGAGTTCTCCAAATTTGCTGGCATATTGAGTGCAGCACTTTCACAGCATCATCTTTCAGGATTTGGAATAGCTCAACTGGAATTCCATCACCTCCACTAGCTTTGTTTGTAGTGATGCTTTCTAAGGCCCACTTGACTTCACATTCCAGGATGTCTGGCTCTAGGTTAGTGATCACACCATCGTGATTATCTGGGTCATGAAGATCTTTTTTGTATAGTCCTTCTGTGTATAAAACCTTAATTTTTAAGATAACCTTAAAAATTACACAAATATAAATTTAAGCATCCATAAAGTCTCACTGAAACACAGCTGTGCTCCTTTGTTTGTGTATTGTCTATGGCTACTTCTGCCTATCACTACAGAGTTAAGTAGTAGTTTGAACCCATCTTTACTGTCTTGTCAGTCATAGAAACAGTTTGCAGACCACTAGTCTAGCTCACAATACAGTAGAGTCCCTTTTGTGAGACACAGGTATGATAAATAAGCTCTGGGATGCTACAAACATAGTAGGAAAGGGGACAAGACCAGGTAAGTTAATACCAGGCTCTTGACCTCTCATACCAGTAATGAGACGGATAAGAGAAAGATGATCAAAGTTCAGAGAAGAGACTAACATTATATCCAAGGCCCATGCCTAATAATTCATTTTTACGTTGGTCCTCTTTCACTTTATATTTGTGTACCTGCTCGATTACCTTAGACTGCTGGGTTTCATCTTTGTATCTTCTCCAATATATACAGCAGAGCCTATGTTCAACGTGTCCTCAGAAAATATTGAGTGAATGAACGGAGGGAGTCTGGGCTATTGCTCATTTGCATGGCACTTTTGTGCTAATTGAGAAAAAATGAAATTTGGGCCTATGCAGCCCCATGGGCAAATGACTTGACAACAAGGTAATCTGGATTGCCCCACCGTTTGCCCTCCAGTCTAGCACCTTGTACAGGAAAGTACTTGCACAGAGGAGTATGGTGCCCTTGAATGGAGTAACAAGCACATTTCTGTTGGGCAAGACCTTCAGCGCACAGACAACTTATCGAGATTCTGACTGACACTATTCTATACACATGGCATCTATTCTGCCTGAATGGCTCCAAAGTAGAGCAATGCAAGGTCATTTTTAGGCTGCTTGCCTCCAGCCATGCAAGCTGCTGGAGAGAAAGATAACTCCTCAATATCCACATACTGATTAACTTTTCAGCTTAAATTATGACCAAATACACCCTTTAGAGGAAAAGGTTATATGGCATACAAATAGTTCCTGCCAGATACTAGAGTTGTGTAGAAATCAGAGCCTATATGAATACCTTGGTGCTATTCTATTTGGATGCATGCCACAAAAAATAACCTGAAGTAGTGCTGGAAAAGTATCAATAAATCATCTATTTAGCTTGACACTGCAATGTACCAATTTCTTTCCTTTGTAAGCTTAAGTGCTCTTCAAAGCCAGACAACTTTAAAGCCCTAATTTGAACTGTATCCTCATGTAGGCCTAAAGGATGACCGAAAACTAGTTCTAACGAAAGATTAGGGTAAGGGGTTCAATTTCTGCTGGACTGAAATAACTGACGTTTCAGTGATCCCAATGCAATACCCCTGAACCTAATAGGATTTTGGAAAGACTTACATGAATTTTTCTAGTATATTATTTCTTCCCACATATGTCCAAACTGCTTGTCATTCCACTGACTCCTCTACCCACCCCCTTTTCCTTGTTTCTCTCCTCTATTAACTTATCCTTCATTTGTACCCATGTTACTCTAACGAGCTAGTTTTTATACTCTGGGTATGTTATTAAGCCCTTGATAGTGACCCCAGAATGAAGAGCTTGGTGATTAGTTGGCTACAGCATTATGTAGGAGAGAAAAAAGGATTCCCTGGTGTGAAAGAAACTTAGAACATATGAGCTTAAACAAAAGACCTTTCATATCCTAATGGCCACTCTAAGGTGTGGGAACATACTCAGTGTACAGTGTCAAACAAGCCTCAGAACCTCTTTTGGTGGAAGAACAATGTTCTGGAGACCACACTTCACTGTTCGGGGTTGGATTTGTTTATCCCCTGTTTTTTCAGAGCCCGGAGAAAGCAACGTGTCAGGGACAAAACAGTGTCAGGAAAAAAATTAACAGTGGTTATTTACTCATAAACTTGCATCAAGGGAACTCATTTGTAGTCACTTTTGTTTCAGCAGATCTCATAGAAAGGTGTTAGAAAGGAGAGTGCATTTTATAGGCTCAAAAGAAGTACAGTGGTAGTCTTTGGTTGGCAAGAATTCTCCTTGAGTAGGATTTTGTAAGTGGAAAAAGCTTTCTAATTGGGCTTCAGGTCTGTTTGGCCTTTCATGGTTGACTACAAGGGGCAAGTAAGCAGTGGGGGCCATCTGAAGAGAGGGAAAACCAGTGGACGGGACCAGTGGGGTGCTTTGCCATTAAGCTTCTATATTATTTATTCTGACAGTCAGCTTCTGAGATGTGACAAGGGATCAGATGACTTGATACTGAGTCAAAGTTAAAGAAAACGCTTCTATGTGGCAGGCACTGTGCTAGTTCCATGATGTTACCTTTCCCTGGGCACCTGTACTGAATCTAATGACACCAGACTTCTGGGGAGACATTATCTTGTGCATTTACACACGAGATGACATTGAACAGCTGTCTAAGTTTATGACAAGGAGGACTCAGTATTCAGTCTCTAGTCCATCTGGCCTGAAATATCTTCCTAATATGCCAACTTGTTTCTTCTATTGAATCCTGGTGAATTTAGAATCTACAGGATTTGACATTATTGTATCTTCCATATGTCACCAAAACAGTGAACTCCAAAGGAAGGCCAAATTTTGGTTATGCGGAAATATTGTTGAATCAATAATTGCTTGTGGCAGATGAGTTCTTACTTTTTTTTTTTTTCCCTTTTTTTGCCACACTAGTCTTTTTGGAAAGAGGTTTGTGTGTGGTTTGTTGTTGTTGTGATATTTATTGTGGCAATATTTGAACTAAATTGTTCCTTAGGCCTTTGAAGTTTCTCACTAAATATTTCATAAAGGATTGAGGTAACACTTGAAATAAGGAAAAAGAAGTTGGAATGTTCTTTGCTTGGCTTCCAAGGTTATTAATGACTGAGTTCCACACCACTTTTCCAACCATCCTCTGCATCTTTCCCTCTCTTCTACAACTCGTACCTTCTACTTCAGAAAAGGCATCTTCCTTTACCTTACAGAAAATTTGTTCTCATTTCTATTCTGTTCCTACCCTATCTCCACTTCCTTTATTTCTTCTTGGCCTTCTCCATCATTCAGACCTCAGCTCAAGCCTTTATGAAAGCACTGTGGAGTAGTGAACAGAATAAAGAAAGCTAGCCCTTTTATAGAGAAGCATCTTTTTGATTATGGAAAATTCCACATAAAAGTAGAGTGAATTACGTACTTGTCATAAATAATGGTCACTCAGCTTTAGTGTCTATAAACATTTTGCATGTCTTGATGAATCTATTTGTTCCTACCATGGTTGTCTCCCTTTCCTGCTAGTACAATGATGAATAGAAGCAGTCAGAGGAGACAGTCTTGGCTATTTCTTCATCTTGGAGGAGAATTGTTCAATATTTATCATTAGTTACACTGATCATAGGGTTTTGCTGATACTATTATAACAAATTGAGAACTATTTCCTCTTTCTAGTTTTGAGAGTTGTTAAGGCTATGGTTTTTCCAGTAGTCATGTATGGATGTGAGAGTTGGACTGTGAAGAAAGCTGAGCACCGAAGAATTGATGCTTTTGAACTGTGGTGTTGGAGAAGACTCTTGAGAGTCCCTTGGACTACAAGGAGATCCAACCAGTCCATTCTAAAGGAGATCAGTTCTGGGTGTTCTTTGGAAGGAATGATGCTAAAGCTGAAACTCCAATACTTTGGCCACCTGATGCGAAGTGTTGACTCATTGGAAAAGACTCTGATGCTGGGAGGGATTGGGAGCAGGAGGAGAAGGGGACGACAGAGGATGAGATGGCTGGATGGCATCACCGACTTGATGGACATGAGTTTGAGTGAACTCTGGGAGTTGGTGATGGACAGGGAGGCCTGGCGTGCTGCGATTCATGGGGTCGCAAAGAGTCGGACATGACTAAGCGACTGAACTGAACTGAATGTTGCCTGGCATTGAATTTTGGCAAACGCTTTATGTACATCTATAAAGAGATCATATAGCTTTTTTTGGTTTGTTTTTTAGTCTGTTAAGTGTGTATTTTATTGATAAAGTGCAGACTAATCTCTCATTCTTTGGACAAACCCAACATGGGCATAAGGTAATACCCCTTTTGTATATTGCTGGGTTTGATGCCCTAATACATTACTAAGGATTTTTGTATAAGTTACATTCCATTAGGTGTTTTGCTGTATTATAATTTTTAAATCAGCTTTTGGTATCGGGATAATAATATGGATACTACAGTAAGTTAGTATTCCCCAAAGCTGTTTTCTGAAATAATTTTTATAAGATTGGTATTATTTCTTCCTCAAATCTTTGAAATAATTCACTGGCAAAACTATCCTGACTTGAAATTTCCTTGAGAAGTTTAGGAAAAAATATAAATTCAATTTCCTTGCCAGATATAAGTGCATTCATTCATATTAGGCAATTAATATACCCATATTTTTCCTGCTTCTTAACTGTCAGTTTTAGAATGTTGTGATTTTAAGGAAAACTATCTGTTTAAGTTGTCAATCTTGGCATAAAATCATTTTCCTGTGCTCACAAAATTAGTAAGTTGTAGATGAGCAAAGTAACTCAGATCTTTGGAACTCATGTCCAGTGTTTTATCTACTATTCTACTGTATGACACAAATGATTGCTTAATTAACTTGGTTAATATCTGTTGATCTCCTACCATGTACCCAAATTTTGCTATGCTATGGAAATGCTGATGATTATGATGACATCTTCTGGCCTCAGAAATCCCATAATCTGATATAAGAGAGAAGAACTTTTTAAATAAAATATGGGTTTTCTGATACAAAGTAAAGGGCTATGATAAATTGAATATCCCAGAAGGGAAAGTGATTACCTAACTCTGGAAATAGAAGGATCAGGAAAGGGTTTATAGAGAGGACAATATTTGTACTAGGCCTTAAACGAATTGCAGAAATATCTCAGGGAGTGGAAAGTGAACATATAAAGGAACAGTGTATGAAAGGAAAGATGGTGGTGGAAAGTGAGTGTATAAAGGAATCAAAGTATGACTTGATTTGAGCACTTTGATTTGAGCACAGGGCAAGCTGTGCTCAAGGAAGAATGACAAATCTGGGCCAGTGGAGCTGTACTCAGAGTTTAAGAGGCAGATAGAGGTCAGGTTTTGAAGGGTCTAGTCTCATAGGTTGCCCAACAGTTAATACGTGGGAAGCTGGTGGGATTCTTTAAGTACAGAAGTAACACAATCAAGATAAGAAGATGGATAAAACTGGCAGTCCCTCTCAAAAATGAGTATGGAACAAGGGATGTTTGTTAAAATGAAGATTCCTGAGTCCAGTCCCAGACTTACCGAAGAGTCTCACTGGGAGCAGGCCAGGAAATATGTAGGTTGTGCCTCTCAGATGAGTCTTGATAGACACTAAGATTAGAAAATGAATTGGAGCAGAGCATCGACTTTCAAACCATCCTATGGGACAGGTTCTACTGAACTTTCTTCAAACAAAGCATCTCCTTTTTGTTTTCTCTATTGAACATTCCCATAAGATTTTAGGTTGACCAAGAATTTCCATAGCTAAAAACAGTTTGACAAACCATGGGACCAAAAGTTGGTGAAACTATTGTTTGGTAAGTCGTTTGGAAGGTGTGGCAGTGCTTTCTAAGTGCCTGTGAAGAGTGCTGGGGGGGATGGAGAAAACAGGGATGGATTCAGACATCACTTCTAAGGCAAAATTAACAAAACTTGAAGAGGGCCTGCGGAGAGTGAAGAGGCAGAGTGACTCTATTACTCCCAGTAACATTACTCCCAGTATTACTCCCAGAATTACTCCCAGTAACATTACTGGGTTGAAGTCTCTAGAGCCAATATTTGTGTTTATTTTTCACTTTTTGATTTCTACCAACTCAACAATGATGGCAAAAAAGCACTATGTATAAATTATAAGATCCTTATATGTTTCCAGGTTGCCAGTTTATTCACCATAAGCCACTTGCTTAGTGGGTTAATCCTCAAACTGACTGTTTATCAGGCAGTATTACCACCTCTCATTTTAAGGATCCTAGGTTTGCTTTAAAAGTAAATGTCTCTTTAAGCTAGAGAATGGGTAGGCCTGAACTAAAAAACTATGTTGTTATAATGATTCAGTGCCAAAAATTCTACTCTTTTCTGGGACAGGGAGCCAAATATATAGCTCTGTTCTTGAGCAGGAAGAATTCATAATCAAAATAAAATAATAAAAAACCTTAGAGTTTAAAGTAAATAATTTTAAAAGTTTGGAAAGGAGACTGTTTTCATGATCTTCAAGTCTTCTCATTTTGTTTTGTTTGTTTACTTGTTATTTTTAAAGCAAGTGAACAGCTGGCTTAAGTTTGGCCTGCTGACCAGAATAGAGCAAGTTGGACCCTTATCATTTTGGCTCACTTACGGCTCAGAGGTTCCTAATAGCACCAACTGGATAAAAGAGGATCACAGGGACTTGCAATATTGGATTGTGACAAATAAGTGACCCCTTGAGAAAATCGATAAAATATCTATCTGCTTACTTATATGAACAGGAGGAGCCATGCAAAACACACTGAGCTTTACTAATGCAAAATTAAGTAGATAGACTTATGTCTTTGGCATTAGTGAAATAGACTCCTCTGGCCAAAACATCCCATATCATTAAAACCTTCATGACAGATGAGAAGAAATAAAAATCTGTTGTTATATGTATCTATCAATTACCCTAAACAACACTGTTGATTAAATTTCTTATCAAAATATAACCTTAGTGCAAATGCCTAGAAGGTAGTAATGGGATCACCTCAACTTGATTCTTTCAGATGAATTTAAATGTACCAATACTTTAGGTCTCTGAATAAAAGAGCAATCAAGAAATCAGATGTTACCACATCACAGAGACAAGGTTTAGTCAGATAAATTCCCTCCACTTATACCCTATGAAGGGAATCAGGGTACAGCTCTGCTGCTTCTTAGAGATGTGATATTGGCAAAATTTCTGAATTTAGTCTTAGTTTCCTAATCTGTAAAACAGAGTCAAAGCACTCTCTGAAGAATAAAGATGTTATAAAGTATAAAAGACAAAATACACAGCCTCTTTAACATTCAACAAATTTGTTTCTTAATGTTAGTTTCTGATTGCCAAGATGGGTGACCTAGAAGCTGAACACGGAAATGTTTTCCCTTGTGCTAGTATGAAGACTGATTCAACTATTCTTTTGAAATCATATTTCCCCAGGTCTTCAGGTTTTGTGGTTTTTTGGTTCTTTCTTCTAAATAATTTATGGAAAACTAAATTAGAACAATAACAATTGCCAAGAATTGTGAGAGCTTTACAATCTATAAAGCACTTTCATAGACCTTGTCTTTTTGGATCTTCACACAGTATTTTAAGGCGATACTTTTATCTCCCAGTTTATAACACTGACACCAAGGCTCAGAGTGATAATAACTTATGTAAGATCATATAACAAATACTGAGTCCAAGGCACTCGAGTTTTCTAACTCAATATAAAATGTGTTTCTCTTATGTATCTTTTCAGATTTAAGTTCTAGGTAGCCATGAAACTTGTCATCCAAATTGGGGTTTGTTTGGGAGTGAAAGGAGGAGCTATTAAAAATTATAAGGACCACAGAGATAAACTGGGGCTGTTAAGCAAACAGGAATGTGGGTCCTCCTTGATGAAGTTCAAATTTCATGAGACGGGGTGGCCTCTCAATCAGCTTTATTTTTAGACTAACATCAGCAGATTAAAAGCAGTACTTTTAAACTGAAACTTAGAGAAAAGGGTTCTAGGAAAGGAAAGTAAATACAAAAATATTTACTTTTTGGTCATAGGACAAGAGAACACAAAATAATTATCGAATTTCAAATTGCATTTCATCCCCTTGTGGAAGAGACGTATTTTGTCATTTACCCTTCCTTAGTCAGATTCCCTGGTATATAATTTGGGTCAGTGGTGAAAATATCCACAGAAGGAAAGTGTCACACTCTATATTAACAAAATCACTGAATACACATTGAAAGACTTTGTAAAACTGTAATAAGCAGGATTTCAAAGCAACTTTAATAAACAGGGTTTCAAAGCAGCCTGTGCTTGTTTAGTCAGTACATAAGGATCCAGAGCTGGTGGCATCACTTACTCGATGAACATGAGTTTAAGCAAGCTTTCGGAGTTGTGATGGACAGGGAAGCCTGGTGTGCTGCAGTCCATGGGTTCACAAAGAATCAGACACAACTCAGCGAGTGAACTAAAGGGTCCAGAGAAACTACCTACAGGGATCTTTAAAGATTAAAGATTAACTGTATCTGTTCTCTACTTTTCTTTATTAGTAATGAGCCAAAAAATATGGAGAATCTATAATATCACAATAGAACATATAAGGATAATGAAGGATTTCCTAAGAATCCTTCTCAATGAAAGACTCATGAGCTGAGAGTGATGTCAGTTGCCTATGGATGCTGCTGGGGGCCTCTTACCTCTTTTCCTCCCTTTTTCTTCCATTCCTTGCTTCCTTCTTTCCTTCCCCCTCCTTTCTTTTCTTCTTCCTTCCTTAGCGTTTTTCCTTCTTTTCTCCTAGAGCCTAAAACTGTAGTTGGTACTTACTAGGAGTCTGATGATACATACTAATTGATCTATTCCTGATTTTTTTTTTTTTTAAAGCAGCTGACCAGTTCTATAGTCTTTCAAAAATTATCCCTAGGGCCCTCAAACTTAGATCATCCTTCCCAGCAGGATGGGTAGCACAGCATAGGTCATGAAGGCATATCTGGTCTCTTACTGAGGTCATGAAGAGCCATTGAGTGTCGTCTGACAATCACCAAGCACCTCATCAAGGGAGAGCCAAGGCATAGATGACCCGTTATTTTTTGCCTATTGGGAAACTTCTAGTCTTCATGAAAACAGCATGTACTGCTTGATCAAAAAAGTTTGTTCTGGTTTTTCTGTAATATTTTATGGAAAAATCCAAATGAACTTTATGGCCAACCCAACACATCTCTTCAATAAAAGGGATTTTAGGGCATGCGGGGTGGAGAGAAGGGTGGAAAGTGTTTCTAAACTTAAAAAAGAAAGAAGGAAAAATAGAAATAAGTAGCTGAGAAAGCTACATATTCCACTTTATCTGTCTCTTGCCCCCTTCAGTGACCTGACCAAACAGTGAATGGAAGGGATCAGACAGGTAATGTGCATAACGGAGCATCAACTTTCCTTGAGTTTTTGAATTCTCGTTCCACATTTCCTCCTTGTGTAACCTTGGCAGATGACTTAAACCATCTGTGAAATGAGCATAGCAAGTCTTCCTCTCAAGGTGTTCTTCTGGGGATTAAATGAGGGGACACAAATAAGACCCCAGAATAGAGATTTGCACATAGTAAAAATTAAAACAATTATGACATCATTCATTTTATAAGGAGGTCATTTTTCTTTGGTGTTCATGAAGTTCCTAAGAGTCATGCCTCATATCTAGGCAAGCCGTGTTGCTCCTTGGGGTAATATTCTTGTAGACATGGTCCCAAGGAAGCCTAAACCCCAAATGCTTACCCCCTGTGCTCACCAGAGCCCAAAAAGTCTTCAACAGGGAACAAAATCTCTCACTCCTCAAATGCCTACTGCTGCTGCTGCTGCTGCTAAGTCGCTTCAGTCATGTCTGACTCTGTGCGACCCTATGAACTGCAGCCTACCAGGCTCCTCCATTCATGGGATTTTCCAGGCAAGAGTACTAGAGTGGGGTGCCGTTGCCTTCACCATCAAATGCCTAAAGAGGGAACTATACAGACTCTGGTCTGAGTCCAAAAAGGACTTAAGAAAGAACAATTGTGATTCAAAAGCCAGAGGGTCTAGGTGTTTCCTGGGAGTGAGAACAAAAGTCAGAAGGCAAGAGGGAGAATGCAAAAAGGATCACATCCCATGGTACTGAGACAAAGCTGAACCTCCTCAAAATTTCACTTACATCCACCTACCTCAGGTATTTCATTCACCTAAAGCACAAGAAAGTGTGAGAAGGAAAAACTAATGGCAGTTCACAGGGTATTTTCAGGACAAAGAAGATTCCCAGGGCTGCAGATTTCCCAAGTGACACCTGGGGATAAGTTGGTGTAGGTGAATGAATATTCCATTGTTGTTTTGAGGATTTCTTTGTAAGTAGCTTGCTTCAGGTATGAAGGTGATGTCAGTCAGGAAAAAACCCAAGTGAATCCTAAGACTTACTGCTCCAATTAAGCAGGAAGACACGTTAGAGCATGAAAGATTGGGTAATAATTCATACCTGTTGTGCTTCAATAGTAACTCTGAGCCTAAATACAGCTCACCCCCACTTAAGCATGAATTCTTTTTACACAATAGCTCAAGGCCTTGAATATTTAATTGCATTCTTTTTTTTTCTTCAAGAAGATGACTTACAAGGAAATGGTGAAAAATAATCTCCCTGGAAGAAAAAGTTCATACATCATGAAAAATAAATCTGGGCAAATTGAGTTATGAAAGATCTATTCCAGTATGAACCGAAGCTTTGAAGTCCTTTTCCTGTTCAAAAACAAAAACTCAACTTCCCAGATGATACATTTACAGCACAATAGGCTTTTGGGTATCACAGGAGCCTGCAGTCAATCTGGGCTTCCAGGTCATCCTGGGTTTAAACCTCACTTACTGTCACTCTCCCTTCAAAGTTCCTGGCACTTCTGTGCAGAGGAGGAGCTATCAGAGGCTTTAAAAAATGTGTTGCTTTGGGGGAGGAAGTACCTTGCTTTTTCAGTTCACAGCAGCTGGCTGGTTTGTGTGTAAGCTATGCCCAGGTTCTTTCTAAGAAAGGATTCTTGGAATAAGGGCCTGGAAGGCCACACTCTACTGACCAGGAGGTAGGATTCTGTAAAGACTGTGAGTGTGGAGTTTGGAATCTGATGGTCTGGGTTCAAACCCAGTTCTGCTAATTCCCTAGCAGGATGACCTTACTTATTCTTTGAGACTGAACTTCCTCAACTGTAAAGAAAACAACTTTATCTGGTAGGGTTCCAGTGGAAAGTAGAATGGGGAAATGCAAATAAAGGGCACAGTATGTTGTGGAGAGTAAAATGAACTATCAAGGAGAGGTAGCTAGTAGGGTTAATTCTAGGACATCTTGGACTGTAAAATATTTGAAGTTCTTTCGCCCAACAGTTGAACTGAACTACAGTTAGAAGAGATTTCCTCATTTGTGTGAAAACGAAAAAACGTGAAGGCCTTCTAATGGCAAGGGACCAAGCTATCCAGGCACAAAGAGGAAACTGTGGTCATCTGTGCTCCAGTAACTTGACTCTAGTGGAGGAGATGTGACTTGGACCTGAATAACAATAATACCAAGTAGAAAGTGGTAAGGGTATCAGAAAATGTGGGTAAAGTATTCAAAGGAGGGGGTGATTATAATACACTAAGTTCCCTACATACGTTCCCTTCACACCGTGAACTTTTGAAGATGCGAACACGTGTCCCATCAACGTCAGGTATGACTGAAATTGCAGCTGGCCCTGTGTCTTCTGTTGCTAACTATCCCTCAGCTCTACCCTACCGCCTCTCCCTCTTCCAGCCAGCAATTCTTCTTACCTGTTCATTCAATGCGAGCCACTGTATGCCAGCTATTGTACTGTACTACTGCACTTCTCAGGTTACTGTACCAAAAGATTGAAAATGTGTTCTTAATTTTTTTTGTGTTTTTTTAATGTATTATTTATATGTAAAGAATTATAAGTCTATTATAGTATAGTACTCTATAGCCAACTGTGTTAGTTGGGTACCTAGGCTAACTTTGTTGGACTTACGAACAAATTGGACTTTCAAACGTGGAACTCGTTCATAGGCATGGGACTTACTGAAAGAAGTCAGAGAAGACTTTGCAGATAAGGACACTGTAGCATGTGTCTCTGTGATCTTAATATTTTTACATTAGGGCTCATATAATTCTATTGACTTGAAAATTCCAGGTGGAAAGGATCCCCATTATACAGTACAAAAATTCTGGACATATCTTAACAGCGTTCAAGTTCAACATGTATTCTCTGATTACAGTAACCTAGGGCCATAAAGTCAGTATCCATTTAATATGAGAATCAAGTTGGCTTTCCCCAGAGGACAGTTGGCTGTCTGCCCAGTGGTCTGTGCAGTCACATATTTTACGAACTTCCCTAGTTAGAAAAGAAGGGAAGGGAAGTAGAAGAAGCAAGAGGGGAAGCAGTGCTAATCTTTTGTTTGTAGAAATTCTGCATTCTGGCAAGAAAATCTGCTCCTGTTCTTAGGGAATATGGTCCTGGGTCCTGTTCTTGGTGGGAACAGTGAGATCCAGTGTCTTGCTCTTTCTCTTCTTTTTCTACTTCTCTCTTCATTCTTTCTCTCATTATTTGCCATGCTACCCATTCTTTTGTTCATTCATACATCAAGTTTCTAGTCTTAGAACCAAGGTGACACTGGAGGTGAGATGAATAAAGCAAGATTCTTTGTTCTAATCATCCTAGGGAGGATGGCCAGGAACTGCTTTCTCACAGAATCTAGGAAATGGAGTTCCTATATAAAATGCCTCGAAAACTGACTTTTCCTCTCTCCTATTTCTACATACACACACCTATAATTTTATGTGGGGCTTCTTCATACTTCTAGCTTTTCATGCTAAGTAAGCAGCTTTGCTTATATCTAAAAGTATTTTAAAATTTCAGCATCAAAAGTGATTCTTTCTGATGGTGCTGGACAGAAGAGGGAAATGAGGGCTGAGTTGGGAAAAACTGGTTGTAAACATATTTTGAAACAATAACACAGAAGTAAAATTTGGTCTAGTTGTAGAAGGGAAGAATAAATGCAGTTTTCCATCTGTTCTCTACTCATAGAGCAGATTTTAGTAGGCTACTACTCATAGTAGGCTGATTTTTTATATAGGGGGACCACTATTGACGTGGTATATTGTGAGAGAATTTGAAGAGTATGAAAAAGGTTCCAGTCCAAAATAATTTCTTCCTTTGATTTCTGAAAGCTCAAAAAATAAACAATTCTTGTCTTAATTACTGCCCCCTATTTGGTCAATTTTCTTTTTTTTTGAAAATGATACTCCTCTAGGCAGGATAAGAAATCAATCCCAAAATCTTGAGAAAACTCTTAAAATTGCCTTCCTCCAGAGTTGAGAAAGATGCCCAAACTCTGAACTCTGAATGTAACAAATTGGAGTTTTGCTCTTTGTACATATGAGCTAATCCCATCCATGTGACTATGTGTAACTAGGAGAGTACAGACTACTAGATTAAATTGCACAGATATGACGCCGGGTCATGTCCTCGATGAAAAGTAAAAAGGAAAAGGAATACTTAAGTGAAGAATAGTAGAAACTGAACATGTTCATGTGAAATGTATAGACAATTGTACCAGTTCATTTTTTGGCCTCTGATTATCAGGATAACTGCCTCATTTGTCTCTTTCACTTTACATGTGGGGAGATGGTATTGGATTATAACGAGGATTGTTATGGTCTTTAAACCACTAATACAGAGCTTGTCCAGTTTTGCAAGTTAGATTAGTTGACAAGAGGCAGAAAGTTAGAATATATTTGCATTCATTGGTTCAGTTGAGTTTCTTGCTGAAGTATGTTGTACCATATTATCTTGTCACTATTTTGTAACTGACATATGCCCAATTGCCTTATATACTTGAGAAGCAACTGTCGTTTTATCTTGAAGAACAATTAAGTCCTCTGAAGGCTAAATGTTTCCAAGGAAGAAAAAAAAAAAGCCAGACTACAGTTTAATTTATTGAAAGTTATTTATAATTTAGTACTTACTGTCCTGAAAATGCCTGTCCCCTTGGAAATATGATTCAGATGCCCTGAACTAAGGAAACATTTTCCTTTTTCCTGTGTAAAATATGAAACAAAAGACAACTGAAAAACACTTCATTAAAACAGTTCCTTTGTCCTTTTGACAATGAAAATTGAAGAGAGACATGCCAGTTTGGCTATGTGGGTGGTCCTCTTTCTATGCTAACCTTAACATGACCTCACAAAAATCACTGAAAGTTATTTGATGGTTCTAAAGATTTTAAAAATATGTGTTGAAAAGCAATAGTAACATGCACTGAGGGATTTCAAAATGCCATCTATTAAAAACGAGGTTCCAAGAACAAAATGATTTGCCCAAGAACCTCTGCTCTGCCCAAATCTTGTGTTCTTGTCTATTTTCTCATGTGGGCAAGCCTTTCTGTGGTCAGGTCATATTCCCTGTTCACGTGCTTCTGCCTTTGAAGGCCCCCACAGGCCAGTTTTGCCACCAGTTGCATGTAATTGGTCTAAGTCGATGTATGTATGATACATATCAGATGAACTTAAAATATATTCTCTATAGGAGGGGGGGTTTGTGGGGGGGTTCAGTAATTCTAGAACATTCCTCATCTCATAACATCCTGAACTTCATAGTGCAGCACAAAGGAGGGTTTGATTGTCTGAAGAAAATTAAAAATCAGATACAGTGCTTTGTTTCTTTTCTTTTTCTTCTGTTTTTAATGTTTTATACTCCTTTTAGTTTTTAATTTCCTAGGATTGCCTGAGGAAGATCAGACTAGTTACCAGGAAAACTTCTTTCCGATTAATTTCTTTTGCCAGTCAGACAATTTAGTTTAACAGTTTTGAAAAATGAAAGCATGAACCATGTATTTTGCCTTTGGTTAATATTTTCTGTTAAATGAAATTTGACATTTTACCTCTAACTCTATTTAAAATGATGCCATCCAAAAATATCATGTGTCCCAAACTATCAAAAAAGTCAATCTCTTTTTGTGCTATTATAAAGTAGTTTGGTTGTAGAAGAACCAAAAATAATAAGCCAAAGCATTCTTGTTTCAGGTGATACATTCCTGCTAAGTAGCATATAAGGAACTTACAAGGATGTCCTTGTGAAGTCTTAAGAAATGTATCCTTACTGAAATGTCACCAGATTTAAAAATAAGAAAACTATTCCATAACCGTCCTGTGAAATGGAGTTACTGTAATATGTACTTATTAGCACATTGCACACCTTTTGTTATTCAACTTGTTGTGAATCATGCTTACAGAATGTTTGGCAGTACTTTGATTTTAAGTTCCCAAATGAGTATTCAACTTAGATTAATTAAGACTGTTATTTCATGGAGTATAAATACAACTGCTTATTAAAACATATTTATTGAGGGCAAACAATTATGTAATAGAAACCAGCTACAGAATAGAATAATATGACTGATGAAAAAGGCAACTGATTACAAACGACATAATTACTGAGGGTTAAAAGTGATGCAATTGATATGACTTGTTATTTCTCAAGTAGGCTTTAATAAGCATTTTTATAATTATTTAATGTGCAATAACTCACTTATTACATCCAAACAAAGAGTTACTTTCCAACTTGGTACACGTGGCATTAACAGGGCTTAAGGGAGTTGAGAAACTTATAACGTTACCCTTAGTTAGGATTGAGGAAGAACATTGACAAAGACTGTTAATTAAGTGTTACTGATTATATTTTATTTTAGGAAATGGAAAGGAAAAAAACCAAGGTCTTTGATTGGAGCCTTTTGCCAACACTCTGACAAATGAGGAGTCACACACAAGACAGGGGCCCCTTGGTTTGCATGGGGAGGATCTCAGACTGCCATTTGATTTTTCTGTGACTTGCTCTTTCCTAAGGAATTCCCTAAGAAATTATTTCATTACCATTGTCACTCCTGAGGGGGTTTACCAGAGATTAGTAGCTTTGTTTTAACTCTGGCATAAAATGAATATTTTCCCCCAACTTCCCTCCAGTTCCTTAGTTTCCACAGTAATATGATATGCACAGCAGTACTGAAGAGGGGGAGAGACTCAAAGAGGCACAATCAGTAATTTATGACCTCAGTTTTAGGCTATGGAAATAAGAAATATGTCATAAAGCTAAAACAGTGTGTATGGAATTAAGCCTTTCCCAAGGGTTTGTGGGCCCAGGGATAGGAGTTGGAGTGAGAAAGGGCAAAACATTATGAAGACAATTTGCTTTTCTATTTGGTGCATCAGAATCCATTATCAATAAATATTTTTCAAGACATACAGCAATTTGCTTTCTTCAAGCAAAATGTTTCCTTTTTCTCAAACCTAGTAGTGAACACTATTCTCCAACATTCCAGGGTTTCTGGAACATTTCTTGGCAGAGGACTCTTACCCGTTCTAAATATTACTTACTGCTCTTTTCCTAAAGAATATGTGGGAAAGATTGGCTTTTATCCAATGGTGAGGGGAAATTGTACATATGATTATGTGTGTGTTTGTGTTCCTAGAGGATATTTGTAAAATGCTTTCATTTAAGAGTTTTTTCTTTAAGATAAAGATAGTCATGTTATCTCTGCTATAGTTTGACAATATGGATGGAGGGTCCTGAATCTTAGAGTTGACCAAATAATTGAGGCATCTCAAAATGGCCCTTTACTGGATATTAGGATGCCCTTCCAGATGTTCACTGGATTTAGAAAAGGCAGAGGAACCAGAGACCAAATTGCCAGCAGCTGTTGGATCATAGAAAAAGCAAGAGAATTCCAGAAAAACATCTACTTCTGCTTCATTGACTATGCTAAAGCCGTTGACTATGTGGATCACAATAAACTGTGGAAAATTCTTTAAGAGATGGGAATACCAGACCACCTTACCTGCCTCCTGAGAAACCAGTATGCAGATCAGGAAGCAACAGTTAGAACCTGACGTGAAACAGCAGACTGGTTCCAAATCGGGAAAGGAGTGCGTCAAAACTGTATATTGTTACCCTGCTTATTTAACTTATATGCAAAATGCATCATGTGAAATACTGGGCTGGATGAAGCACAAGCCAGAATCAAGATGGCTGGGAGACATATCAATGACCTCAGATATACAGATGACACGACCCATATAGCAGAAAGTGAAGAGAAACTAAACAGCCTCTTGTTGAAGGTGAAAGAGGACAGTGAAAAAGCTGGCTTAAAACTCAACATTCAAAAAACTAAGATCATGACATCTGGTCCGATCATTTCATGGAAAACAGATGGGGAAACAATGGAAACAGTGACAGACTTTATTTTGGGGGGCTCCAAAATCACTGCAGATGGTGATTGCAGCCATGAAATTAACAGACCCTTGCTCCTTGGAAGAAAAGCTATGACCAACCTCGACAGCATATTAAAAAGCAGAGACATTACTTTGCTGAAAAAGATCCATCTGATCAAAGCTATGGTTTATCTAGTAGTCATATATGGATGTGAGAGTTGGACCAGATAGAAGCTGAGCATCAATGAATTGATGCTTTTGAACTTTGGTGTGGGAGAAGACTCTTGAGAATCCCTTGGACTGCAAAGAAATCCAAGCAGGCTATCCTAAAGATAATCAATCCTGAATATTCATTGGAAGTATTGATGCTAAAGCTGAAGCTTCAATACTTTGGCCACCTGATGCAAAGAACTCATCGGATAAGAGTCTGATGCTGGGAAAGATTGAAGGCAGGAGGAGAATGGGATGAGAGAGGAGGAGATGGTTGGATGGCATCACCGACTCAATGGACATGAGTTTGAGCAAACTCTGGGAGACGGTGAAGGACAGTGAAGCCTGGCGTGCTGCAGTCCATGGGGTCGCAAAGAGTCAGACACCACTGAGCGACTGAACAGCAACAGTAATGGCCACGGCTTTTATCCTTTGAAGGGTGTTATGCAGCACAAAAGTAAGCTTGATAAATTATGGTGTGTGTGTGTGTGTGTGTTTGTGTGTGTGTGTATAGCAATCCTGTGCTCTTTTGTGTCACTTCTCTGTGGCTCTCCTCACCTACAAGTGTTAACAGCTTTAGAGGTATTGGATTCAGATCACCAAAATCATTCCCTTACTCCCTCTTGCTTACACACATACATGTGTGCCCATGTGGACTCATTCACTTAAGAGGTAACTGTTAATTGAGTCTAGATACCCTTCTTCCATACTCAATTCATAATTTTAAAAAGTATCTGTTTGGTATTGTGTTCCTCCTGGGCTCTAAGGACAGAAAAACACTGCAGTGGTTGTGAGCACTGACTTTGGGTCCAACAGCACTGGGTTGGGGTCTCTATTTTAAATCCTGTGTTTTTACTATCTTGGCAAACCTGTTTAAATGCTATAGGACACAGAGGCCAGAATACTGTAGTGGGTAACCATTTCCCTTCTCCAGGGGATCTTCCCAACCCAGGGATTGAACCCAGTTCTCCCGCATTGCAGGCGGATTCTTTACCAGCTGAGCCACTGGGGGAGCCCAAGACTACTGGAGTGGGTAGCCTATACCTTCTCCAGGAGATCTTGCAGAGAGTATCCTTGTCTACAACTCACGGTTGTTATAGACAATAAATTAGGTGATTTATGTAAAGCATTTACTTAGCACAGTGCCATCCATAGAGTAAGTGTCCCATAAATTGTAGAACAGTTGTTGCTGCTGTTATTGAAGAAAAAGCCACTTCATATAATCACTGACTATCATCAGATCTATATCTAGGTGTGATAAGCTAGGTCAGCTTCCTCTTTCTCATCAGGGTGAAGGCTTTTAAGAGCTATTTTCCTCCTTGATATGCATATCCACCTCTGACTTCACAGGTTCAACTCAATTTTGTTAGCTCTCTCCAGGACACCTTGCTAGTGCAATGGGCTATAGAGTGAGGAATAACCTACTCCACTTTTTTTTTTTTTTAACTTTATCCATATGTGAAAAATCTTCACTCTTCAAGATGTTCCTTGTTCATATGACAAATAGCTAGCTCTGAAAGTTGTAGGAGGGAAAAGTAAGGCTGGGCAAAAAGTGGAGAGGGAAAGGGGTTGACAACAGAATTTATCAGGGGCTGCCTTACTCATCTTTTAATCCTCACTGTATTTCCTTTGCCTGGGGCATGGGCACTTAATATGCTTTAGCTGATCTGAACACTGATCTGAGTGAACACTTCTCAAAATGTGCTAGGCCATTGCCCTCTGAATTGGTTTGTAAGACTTCCACCATAGAAGGATACATACCTAGGTCTTCAGTGTGACTGCAAGAGTAGCTGAAAGCAGGGCCATTCTCATTTCTCTCTACTCTAGAGCATCACATCATAGAAACTGTGCATTTATAGGTAACTTATTAAAAAATTGTGACTCATTGGTTTCACATCAACATAAGGAGAATGGAAGTTGTTTTGTCTTCTATTCCCTTTAAAAGCAAGTTAGGTACTTATCATAGTATCAATTTATATGTGTGTCAAACCCAATCTGCCAATTCCTCCCATCCCGCTTTCCCCCTTGGGGTCTACATATTTGTTCTCTATCTCTGTATCTCTATTTCTGCTTTGCAAATAAGATCATCTATACCACTTTTCTAGATTCTGCATATATGGTTAATACATAATATCTGTTTTTCCCTTTCTGACTTCACTCTGTTTGGCACTCTCTAGGTCTGTCCACATCTTTACAAACGACCCAATTTCTTTATATATAAAACAGATAACTAATGAAAACATACTGTATGGCACAGGGAACTCTACTCAAGGCACTGTGGTGACCTGAATGGGAAGGAAGTCCAGAAGAGAGGGAATGTACGTACATGTATGGCTGAATTATTTTGCTGTACAGTAGAAACTACAACATTGTAAAGCAACTATACTCCAATAAAATTTAATTTTATAAAACAAGGGATCTTAAGTTTGGATTACACACTTGAGGAGTTCTGTGAGTCCAATGAAAGTATTGCCAAAAATTTGGGTGTGTGTGCATTTTGTGGGGGAAAGGAATTAGTTTTAAATTAGATTCTCAGGGGGGTTATCTGCCTTTAAATTGCCACTGAAATTTACAAACTATTCATTGAAGGCAGGGACAAAGAGAAGTGCTCAATTCCAGTGAAAGAACCCCATCCATGAGAGTTTATCTCAACTGCTCATGCTTAAATTCCAGGTGTGGGAAGCTACTGAATTTTTCTGTCAATATATATAATTTTTGAAATATGGCCTATGGGTGGATATTAAATACTTGAACCAACTGGAAGGATTTGGTATGAATTAGAAATAAGACAGAGTGGGGCTATGATGAAGGTCTGTAGAATGAAATCAAATTTTGGTGATAAGGAACATTTGAAACCAGAACAAATATGTTATAGATTGATGAGGCAAAGAGCTGGCCTCAAGAAGGATGTTTGTGGGTTATTCACCAGGTGCTGTCTCTCCTGGAGGCATGGCCAAGAACTCTGCACTCTTTAAAAATGTGATTCACTCTTAAGAAACTTCGGGATATTAAAAACTACTAGAGGCAGAGTGGGAGGACTAACAGAAAGAGCACACCAGCAAATGATGTTAGAAACAACATTTTTATTTCTCAGCTTTCACACTGGGGCCTCTGCTCATCACTCTGATATTGACAGATGGGAGAGCCTGTATTTCACGCAGACAACTTTCACAGATATAGCTCAGGTCTATGTCTGCTTGCTTTACAGAAAATATTAATGTGTGTTTTGCAAATAAGCCATGTGAGCGCCTGCAAAACCTATTTCTCCCCGAGTGAGAAAAAAAATATGGCAAGTGTGGCTCAGTGGAAGGTGTGTAATTCTTAGAATGGAAAAGAGATAGGTCTGAGTACCAATTTCACTGCTAAACAGCTGGGTGGAACTGAAAGAGAGTCTTGCCAAACCTCAATTGCTCCACTTGTAAATCAGGGATATTAATACTTAATTCTGGAGCTGTTGTAAGGTTTGGTGGTTCATGTCTAGCTTCATGAATAGTAGGCAGTTAATAAATGGCAACTATTATTATCTTTAATATGAAAAGTATTATTATTAATTTATTTGTATGCCATTAGGCAATGAAGAGTTTCATATAAGTAAATTTTAGGGAACAGAAACTTTTCTTTAAAAGGCTAGATATTGGCTACTTGCTAAAATATTTATCATGTAACTTTCCCTTCTTTGAGAGTATAGGAATGTCACATTTTATCTTTTCTCAGTTCAGTTCAGTCCCTCAGTTGTGTCCGACTCTTTGCGACCCCATGAACCACAGCACGCCAGGCCTCCCTGTCCATCACCAACTCCCAAAGTCCAACCAAACCCATGTCCATTGAGTCAGTGATGCCATCCAACCATCTCATCCTCTGCTGTCCCCTTCTCCTCCTGCCCTCAATCTTTCCCAGCATCAGGGTCTTTTCAAATGAGTCAGCTCTTCACATCAGATGGCCAAAGTATTGGAGTTTCATCTTTAGCATCAGTCCTTACAATGAATACCCAGGGCTGATCTCCTTCGGAATGGACTGGTTGGATCTCCTTGCAGTCCAAGGGACTCTCAAGAGTGTTCTCTAACACCACAGTTCAAAAGCATCAATTCTTCGGTACTCAGCCTTATTTATAGCCCAACTCTCACATCCATACGTGACCACAGGAAAAACCATACCCTTGACGAGACGGACCTTAGTTGGCAAAGTAATGTCTCTGCTTTTTAATATGCTGTCTAGGTTGGTCAGAACTTTCCTTCTAAGGAGTAAGCGTCTTTTAATTTCATGGCTGCAATCACC
The DNA here is from genome assembly GCF_000754665.1 of Bison bison bison. Classification (NCBI taxonomy): domain Eukaryota; kingdom Metazoa; phylum Chordata; class Mammalia; order Artiodactyla; family Bovidae; genus Bison; species Bison bison. Next base: position 8,240,150 of record NW_011494948.1, on the reverse strand, counting down.
ATCTGGAGTGATTTTGGAGCCCAGAAAAAAAGAGTAAGCCACTGTTTCCACTGTTTCTCCATCTATTTGCCATGAAGTGATGGGACCAGATGCCATGATCTTAGTTTTCTGTAATGTTGAGCTTTAAGCCAACTTTTTCACTCTCCTCTTTTACTTTCATCAAGAGGC
>NW_011494948.1:8238403-8239381 GCF_000754665.1 Bison bison bison | reverse complement strand
ATAGGAGTAGCCATCATGGTCAACAAAAGAGTCTGAAATGCAGTAGTTGGATGCAATCTCAAAAATGACAGAATGATCTCTGTTCAATTCCAAGGGAAACCATTGAATATCACGGTAATCCAAGTCTACGCCCTGACCAGTAATGCTGAAGAAGTTGAAGTTGAACAGTTCTATGAAGACCTAAGAGACCTTCTAGAACTAACACACAAAAAAAGACATCCTTTTCATTATAGGGGTCTGGAATGCAAAAGTAGGAAGTCAAGAAACACTGAGTTCAGTTCAGTATAGTCACTCAGTCGTGTCTGACTCTTTGCGACCCCATGGATTACAGCACACCAGGCCTCCCTGTCCATCACCAACTCCCAGAGTTGACTGAGACGCACGTGCATCGAGTCAGTGAGGCCATCCAGCCATCTCATCCTCTGTTGTCCCCTTCTCCTCCTGCCCCCAATCCCTCCCAGCATCAGAGTCTTTTCCAATGAGTCAACTCTTCGCATCAGGTGGCCAAAGTACTGGAGTTTCAGCTTTAGCATCACTCCTTCCAAAGAAATCCCAAGGCTGATCTCCTTGCAGTTCAAGGGACTCTCAAGAGTCTTCTCCAATACCACAGTTCAAAAGCATTAATTCTTCAGCGCTCAGCCTTCTTCACAGTCCAACTCTCACATCCATACATGACCACAGGAAAAACAATGGCCTTGACTAGACGAACCTTTGTTGGCAAAGTAATGTCTCTGATTTTGAATATGCTATCTAGGTTGGTCATAACTTTCCTTCTAAGGAGTAAGCGTCTTTCAATTTCGTGGCTGCAGTCACCATCTGCAGTGATTTTGAAGCCCCCAAAAATAAAGTCTGACACTGTTTCCACTGTTTCCCCATCTATTTCCCATGAAATGATGGGACCAGATGCCATGATCTTCGTTTTCTGAATGTTGAGCTTTAAGCCAACTTTTTCACTCTCCACTTTCACTTTCATCAAGA
>NW_011494948.1:8234704-8238303 GCF_000754665.1 Bison bison bison | reverse complement strand
AGCTTGAACATCAGGAAGTTCACGGTTCACATATTGCTGAAGCCTGGCTTGGAGAATTTTGAGCATGACTTTACTAGCGTGTGAGATGAGTGCAACTGTGCGGGAGTTTGAGCATTCTTTGGCATTGCCTTTCTTTGGGATTGGAATGAAAACTGACCTTTTCCTGTCCTGTGGCCACTGCTGAGTTCTCCAAATTGCTGGCATATTGAGTGAGCACTTCACAGCATCATCCTTCAGGATTTGAAATAGCTCAACTGGGATTCAATCACCTCCACTAGCTTTGTTTGTAGTGATGCTTTCTAAGGCCCACTTGACTTCACATTCCAGGATGTCTGGCTCTAGGTCAGTGATCACACCATCGTGATTATCTGGTTTGGAAGATCTTTTTTGTACAGTTCTTCTGTGTATTCTTGCCATCTATTCTTAATATCTTCTGCTTCTGTTAGGTCCCTATCATTTCTGTCCTTTATTGAGCCCATCTTTGCATGAAATATTCCCTTGGTATCTCTAATTTTCTTGAAGAGATCTCTAATATTTCCCATTATGTTGTTTTCCTCTATTTCTTAGCACTGATTGCTGAGGAAGGCTTTCTTATCTCTCCTTGCTATTCTTTGGAACTCTGCATCCAGATGCTTATATCTTTCCTTTTCTCCTTTGCTTTTTGCTTCTCTTCTTTTCACAGCTATTTGTAAGGCCTCCCCAGACATCCATTTTGCTTTTTTGCATTTCTTTTCCGTAGGCATGGTCTTGATCCCTGTCTCCTGTACAATGTCATGAACCTCATTCCATAGTTCATCAGGCATTCTATGTATCAGATCTAGGCCCTTAAATCTATTTCTCACTTCCACTGTATAATCATAAGAGATTTGGTTTAGGTCATACCTGAATGGTCTAGTGGTTTTTCCTACTTTCTTCAATTTAAGTCTGAATTTGGCAATAAGGAGTTCATGGTCTGAGCCACAGTCAGCTCCTGGTCTTGTTTTTGCTGACTGTATAGAGCTTCTCCATCTTTGGCTGCAAAGAATATAATCAATCTGATTTTGGTGTTGACCATCTGGTGATATCCATGTATAGAGTCTTCTCTTGTGTTGTTGGAAGAGGGTGTTTGTTATGACCAGTGCATTCTCTCGGCAAAACTCTAATAGCCTTTGCCCTGCTTCATTCCGTATTCCAAGGCCAGATTTCTGTTACCCCAGGTGTTTCTTGACTTCCTACTTTTGCATTCCAGTCCCCTATAATGAAAAGGACATCTTTTTTGGGTGTTAGTTCTAAAAGGTCTTGTAGGTCTTCATAGAACCATTCAACTTCAGCTTCTCCAGTGTTATTGGTTGGGGCATGGACTTGGGTTACTGTGATATTGAATGGTTTGCCTTGGAAATGAACAGAGATCATTCTGTCAGTTTTGAGATTGCATCCAAGTACTGCATTTCAGACTCTTTTGTTGACCATGATGGCTACTCCATTTCTTCTGAGGGATTCTTGCCCGCAGTAGTAGATATAATGGTCATCTGAGTTAAATTCACCCATTCCCATCCATTTTAGTTTGCTGATTCCTAGAATGTCAACGTTCACTCTTGCCATCTCCTGTTTGACCACTTCCAATTTGCCTTGATTCATGGACCTGACATTCCAGGTTCCTATGCAATATTGCTCTTTACAACATCGGACCTTGCTTCTATCACCAGTCACATCCACAGCTGGGTATTCTTTTTGCTTTGGCTCCATCCCTTCATTCTTTCTGGAGTTATTTCTCCACTGATCTCCAGTAGCATATTGGACACCTACTGACCTGGGGAGTTCCTCTTTCAGTATCCTATCATTTTGCCTTTTCATACTGTTCATGGGATTCTCAAGGCAAGAATACTAAGTGGTTGGCCATTCCCTTCTCCAATGGACCACATTCTGTCAATTCTCTCCCCCATGACCCGCCCATCTTGGGTTGCCCCATGGGCTTGGCTTTGTTTCACTAAGTTAGACAAGGCTGTGGTCCTAGTGTGATTAGATTGACTAGTTTTCTATGAGTATGGTTTCAGTGTATCTGCCCTCTGATGCCCTCTTGCAACACCTACCGTCTTACCTGGGTTTCTCTTACCTTGGGCGTGGGGTATCTCTTCACGGCTGCTCCAGTAAAGTGCAGCCGCTGCTCCTTATCTTAGACGAGGGGTATTTCCTCACTGCCACTCTTCCTGACCTTCAATGTGGGCTAGCTCCTCTAGGCCCTCCTGCGCCCGTGCAGCCACGGGCAGAAACACTGAAATAACAGGCAAATTTGGCCTTGGTGTACAGAATGAAGCAGGGCAAATGCTAATAGAGTTCTGCCAAGAGAATGCACTGGTCATAGCAAACACCCTCTTCCAACAACACAAGACACTACACATGGACATCATCAGATGGTCGACACCGAAATCAGACTGATTATATTCTTTGCAGCCAAAGATGGAGAAGCTCTATACAGTCACCAAAAACAAGACCGGGAGCTGACTGTGGCTCAGATCATGAACTCCTTATTCCCAAATACAGACTGAAATTGATGAAAGTGGAGAAAACCACTAGACTACTCAGCTATGATCTAAATCAAATTCCGTATGACTATACATTGTAGGTGATAAATATATTCAAGGGACTAGATCTGATAGCCAGAGTGCCTGATGAACTATAGACGGAGGTTTGTGACATTGTTCAGGAGACAGGGATCAAGACCATCCCCAAGAAAAAGAAATGCAAAAAAGCGAAATGGCTGTCTGTGGAGGCCTTACAAATAGCTGTGAAAAAAAGGGAAGTGAAAAGCAAAGGAGAAAAGGAAAGATATACCCATTTGAATGCAGAGTTCCAAAGAATAGCAAGGAGAGATAAGAAAGACTTCCTCAGCGATCAGTGCAAAGAAATAGAGGAAAACAACATAATAGGAAAACCTAGAGCTCTCTTCAAGAAAATTAAAGATACCAAGGGAGCATTTCATGCAAAGATGGGCTCAGTAAAGGACAGAAATGGTAGGGACCTAACAGAAGCAGAAGATATTAAGAAGAGGTGGCAAGAATACACAGAAGATTAGTTGTTTGTCAGTTGCTTCATTTGCTATTATTTTCTCCCATTCTGAAGGCTGTCTTTTCACCTTGCTAATAGTTTCCTTTGATGTGCAGAAGCTTTTAAGGTTAATTAGGTCCCATTTGTTTATTTTTGCTTTTATTTCCAATACTCTGGGAGGTGGGTCATAGAGGATCCTGCTGTGATGTATGTCAGAGAGTGTTTTGCCTATGTTCTCCTCTAGGAGTTTTATAGTTTCTGGTCTTACGTTTAGATCTTTAATCCATTTAGAGTTTATTTTTGTGTATGGTGTTAGAAAGTGTTCTAGTTTTTTACAAGTGGTTGACCAGATTTCCCAGCACCACTTGTTAAAGAGATTGTCTTTAATCCCTTGTATATTCTTGCCTCCTTTGTCAAAGATAAGGTGTCCATATGTGCGTGGATTTATCTCTGGGCTTTCTATTTTGTTCCATTGATCTATATTTCTTATAGCAAATGAAGCAACTGACAAACAACTAATCTCAAAAATATACAAGCAACTCCTACAGCTCAACTCCAGAAAAATAAATGACCCA
>NW_011494948.1:8223652-8233697 GCF_000754665.1 Bison bison bison | reverse complement strand
AGGTACAAAAAAGATCTTCACGACCCAGATAATCACAATGGTATGATCACTGACCTAGAGCCAGACATCCTGGAATGTGAAGTCAAGTGGGCCTTAGAAAGCATCACTACAAACAAAGCTAGTGGAGGTGATGGAATTCCAGTTGAGCTATTTCAAATCCTGGAAGATGATGCTGTGAAAGTGCTGCACTCAATATGCCAGCAAATTTGGAAAACTCAGCAGTGGCCACAGGACTGGAAAAGGTCAGTTTCCTTCCAATCCCAAAGAAAGGCAATGCCAAAGAATGCTCAAACTACTGCACAACTGCACTCATCTCACACGCTAGTAAAGTAATGCTCAAAATTCTCCAAGCCAGGCTTCAGCAATACGTGAACCATGAACTTCCAGATGTTCAACCTGATTTTAGAAAAGGCAGAAGAACCAGAGATCAAATTACCAACATCTGCTGGATTATCAAAAAAGAAAGAGAGTTCCAGAAAACCATCTGTTTCTGCTTTATTGACTATGCCAAAGCTTTGACTGTGTGGATCATAATAAACTGTGGAAATCTGTTCTCAGGATTGTGTCATTTCTGAGACCATCGATGATGTATTATTGTATTCTACTATAACAGGAATACTTGCTTACAGATTTTTCAAATCCCAGAAAAGTGACGTGAGAGAAAAACGAACAAACAAACAAACAAACAAAATCAACATGGAGATGGGAAAGTGACTAAAGAACAGTCCTTTCTTCTTAAAGCACAACCACTGAGTTGAATAAACACAGAGAGCACCAAGTTCCAGTTGTACCTGCAGTGTTTACCGACTTCACCTTGGTTTCCTCCTCTGTAAGACTCACCCATGGGGTCAGTTTACTGGAGTCAGTTTAACCAGTAAATGAAAATCCACCTGGTTAACTAGAATGTTCTATACAAATGCAGGGGACTGTAGCAATCACATTTTAAGCAAATTCGGAATAAAGACCAAGAAGCAAGCATAAATCAAGCAGTTCCCTCCCTACTCTTCATATATTCCATTTCTGGATCAGTTTTTAAAATATTGGAATATAAGTGACATATAACATCATATCAGTTTCAGGTGTACAATATAATGATTTGGTATTTGTATATATTGTGTAATAATCAGCATGATAAGTCTGTTTAATATCCTTCACACATGTGGCTATAGAATTTTTCCCTCATAGTAAACACTTTTAACATCTATCCTCTTAGCAATATTCAAGTACACAGTACACAGTGATCAATTACAGTTGCCATGCTCTATGTTACATCCCCAGGACTTAGTGATTTCATAACAGACCTGTTATAATAGCTGTCTTTTTGGGAGCACTTCAACTTGGTTTGAAATTATTATTCTCACAGAAAAGCCATGCAGAATTTAACTCTATAGCTAAGGCACTTAGTTGAGGAATAAAAAGACTCGGCAACTCAAATAGATTACTTTTGTTGATGAAATTGTCTTAGGGTGGTCTCTTCTGGGTAATTGGATGGGCCTCCTGGTTAACCCAGAGTTTGCCACCATGCTCTTTATAACCCAGTGCACACTAATTCCCCATGAAGAGTTAGAAGTCTACTGGATCACATCTGAATGTGATCTAATACAGCAGTGGTCAAGCGCTCTTCCTCAGCATTGGAAGGTTCCACAGGAATGATTCAGTAGCATACGATTAGTTGAAAGATCTCAAGGAAATAGCCAAGAAAGTGTTCACAGAAGTCATGACTACCAGAACAGAGAAAGTCCTGTCCTTACTTCACTACTAGCAACACCACCAGTATCTTGAAATATTAAGATTTTGTGTAAGACTTCATTCCAAAAGAATAATTTCTTGCCTTCAAAACTTCTGAGAAGCTAAATGGGAAGTGCTTTACCCAGCAAGCTTTTGGTCTGGAGAAGCTGGGAAAATTACCACAATAAAATCTAAACCCAATACCTGAACTCACCATGCATCCTTCTCCCTCATTTCTGCGTAACTAAATGAGCTCGGATACTAACTCCTAAAGAAACTTTCTCTGACCATTCCTAAACCTAACAGATTTTCTTTTTCTCATAACTTGTTTGCTTTATTGTGTTTGTCAGGATAGGCTGATGGCTGTAACAAACAAGTCTCCCTGTCTTATCGTGTTAGAAAGATGATTCCACCTTGAGGCAAGGTCCAGCACCCAAGTTCTTGCCACGTGGCTCTATAAAGTTGCATTCTTCCACAAGGAGGGATGATCCTTCTACCACCACATCTCCTAGGCCACCTCCGAGGCTGCTGATGGACTTTCTCCAGTTAGAGCAGGAAGTGTTAGTGCAAGAACTCCACTGGGCGTTTGAGGAATCAGGCTTGGAATTGGCATAAATGACCTGATCCCACATTCTGTTGGCCATAACTAGTCACGTTGTCCCATGGAAATACAAAGCCTTGTTACAGTCTTAGTCTGGGACCTGCACCAACGTAACTTCGTCATCCTTAGGGTTACTTTGTGCCTTGCAAAGCCACTCTGCAGGAAGATGAAACTGTGATTGGAGTGTGCATGCAAATTTTATGGATGAAATTGGGAAGAAACACAATTTTCATCCATATTCCACTGACAAGAGTCAGTGATGTGGCCATACCTCCCTGCCAGGGTCATTGGGAAATTTAGTTTCTAGCTAAATAGCTACAGTTCAACTTAGTTACTATGGAAGATGTTGGTGACAACCATCAGACTTCCCACACAGAGAAAAGGATGTTTTGTTTCACATGCAAATTCTTCAAAATAGGGATTGTTGTTCCCCATTTCTGAAATTAGAAACCTTTATTTAAAGGCTGTATAATGGGACACACATACTAGATCTTAACACTGGTGTTTGCACCTACTTCTTACCAGCTCCAGGGCCTACTTTTCTTTTATCAGATGCTGTGTCTTGTCCAGAGTAGGATGTCTGTAAATACAGCAGGGTGATGCCTTGGGCCTGGGCCATCTCATTCTTTTTCTTATGTCTTCTTTAACTGCTTCGTCTGCCATTTTTCAAATGTAGTTGTATGTGAAGAGTGACTGTAGTTGGACATTTAACATAGTGCTCTCATGTACTTGGAACAGATCACATTGTGCTAAGGTAAAGACGAGTGTGAGAAGTTCAAACCAGACACCTTCTTATCTCCCAACACATTCTATTTTTATTTTGTGTTACAGCTGACTATTTTCCTCTTCATGGTTGGCTGGAATGCTGACCAAGTGTCTACTAAAGGTCCAACCCTTTGGAGAAAGTGATGATATCTCAAAGAGAAAGAGAGAATTCATTTCTCTTCCACCTGAGGAATGTGGAATTCACAGTGGGAGCCGAGACAGTGCTAAGGCAGGGGACATCAAGGCATCCCACTGTGTTCTTGGTTCTGATGGTTCCCTCTGGTGATGGATTCTTCTGTTCTCAGAGTTGGTTTTTGGTTTTTGTTTTTGCTTCTTCTGGGTTCCTTTCCTCTAGGAAGATACTATGGAAAATGCTATCATAAATTATAAAACCTTACCCATTAGCGGATGAGATTAATAAGTGATGTTGGGAGGATTTGCAAGCCCAGGGTTATAATCCCCTCAAAGAGTTAATGTTTTATGTGTTCGGTCACTCAGTCATGTTTGACTCTTTGCGGTCCCATGGACTATAGCCTGCTAGGCTCCTCTGCTCATTGAATTTTCCAGGCAAAAATACTGGAGTGGGAAGCCATTTCCTACCTCAGGGAATCTTCCTGACTCAGCGATCAAAGCCATGTCTCTTATGTCTCCTGCATTGGCACTCAGATTCTTTACAACTAATGCCACTTGGGAAGTCAATGTTTTATAGATGGTACAATAGTAATGCAGAGAGGAACAAGAACCTCTCTCTAAACCTATTCTATCTCTCCAACACACTCTTTCTCTCTCTTTCCGGGTCACCCTCATCGACCAGTTGTCTGTCTCTGACCAATCATTCAACCTTTCTAAGCTTCAGTGTCCTCATGTATAACATTGAGTTACCATTTGTATTTATCCCATAGTTATTTTGATATTTTGATAATGAAGTTTGCTAATATATGGAAATTGCTTCATCTATTTAATACATTTTAACAGTATTATTTTTGACTTTAATTCAAAATGTCCAAAATCTTCTCTAATCTACACCATTTCAGACAACTGAAAAGCTGAGTGGGTTTTTATGTTTCATTTTTAATGTCCACAGAAAAGAAAGAAAAAGTCTGTAACTAATCATTTTGCTTTTTTTGTTTTTAAGTTTTAAAACTTTAGGGTCACTGTGTTGCCTGATTCAAGACATATTTATCCAGATTTCATCAGAATGTATGTAACTATCACAATTGTCTGACTCTTATTCCTGAAGTTAGCCAATTAGACACTATTGCATACATAAGTGTCTGGTAATGCAGTGGTTTTGCTAAATTCCACAATGTTAGAATAATATTGCCAGTATTTTGAGTCTGGCTAGAAGAAGAAGAGGGGCTCATAGGCTTTCCATGTAGGGGGCTTTTGCTGGAGCCTAAATACCACCAATAATTAGGCAGAATATAGTAGAGGAAAGCCAAGACTCTAAAATAATTTTGTTTAGAAATCCCCCATATGCAAGTCCCTATGTCTATTGGAAGTAATAGAGATTTATTCTTTTAGAGATCAGGTTTCCCCTAATGCGATGTCGTACACTGTTGGAGAAGATTGGGAGGCTTTGCAATTCATAACAATGTTCTTTCTAGAGGCCTGAAGGGTGTTGACAATGGAAAGTTTTTCAGCATGACTAATACGCTCTATGAATAAACTAGATCCTTAAGTTGTCCTCTGAAGGCCTGAAATCGTAACTAAAACCTCTTTTAGTGAAGTTAATCTCGGTTTTTCTTAAGGGCTATATGGAAATCTAATTCTTAAAAGTCTGATTTGGGACCCAGGTTCAACTAAAATGCATTGGAAAATATCTAGGTCCTCTAGTCCTTTCCCAAGAACTTTCACATCCCCTTGTCTCACTGAGTTGTCACTGGTTAGCCTCTCTGATCAGATGAGTATACCTGTGTGTCATTTACTTTGCAAACAGAGACATATTTCCCTTCTGTGGTCATCCTTTTTTGTGCATCAACTTGAAAAATCACACATTATTTTTGCTGACCTGGACCCCACGGGGAAAAATCACCTCATGCAAGTCCAAAAACCATTTCAATGAGCAGAGGCACTTCAGTCAGGACTGCCATGCTGAGAGTGCCTTTCATGAGAGGTGGTTCTCCAATGCTAAAGGTATGTGTGAAACAGAATGAGAATTCACAACGGAGACGGCTACATACTTGGCTTATTTTCCTTTTTACGTGATTTGAAAATAGTCCTTTAGCTAAGTAAAAGGGAGCAAAAGGAAAGAAAGCCCAGGCTGTCATAGCTGTTACTTTGGGGAGGAAAGCATGGAGAGCTGATGGTGTTACTGGATCAGCAGAAACACTGCAGGTTTGTCAACTGGAGGATCCTGTCCTGTCTCGGCTTGTTTTGGAGCTAGGACTAGAGCCGATAGTCTTAACCCTGGGTAATTTATGTAGCTTCAGAAAGAAAGGTTGTCAGGGCCCACACGATGAAGAAAGAAGGGGGAGAAAAAAAGAAAAAAAGCAAACGAGACTGGGGACATGTCTAAACTTCCTCCAGCAGCATTGCCACCCTTCTTGTCAGGTAGGGAAAAAAAAAAAAAAAAAAAAACAGATTAAAGCAAGTTCTTTGTTTCCAAATTCCAGGCTTGCAAGCGATGTATTATGATACTCATTTCAAAATATGGTTACATCTTGAAAGCATTTTTGTTAGAAAGGCATATTATCTTTAACAATGAGGCCGGGGGAGTTGGGGGGAGGGAGGTTGGTGCGTTACAGTAGACTCTTAAAATACCTTAGCAGATCTAACTTTATATACATCTTTTTACATTAGCATTCAAAAATCCTTGGCAGGAACAATAGGAATGGTTCAAAGTTCAATTCATAATCATAAGCAGACTTCTCCCCACTTCCTTCTCCCCTCACTGCTCCAGTTTTTCTAAGGGTATTTGGAAGGGGTGGAGAAAAGAGAAAGAGGGTCAAATTTAAACATCTTTCCCCCCTCTCTTCCTCAGGATGAGCTCTAATTTCATAATAGGATCGTTTTATACTCAGCGTTGACTACTCTGGTTCGGGTTCAGGATGATAATCGTAGAAAATAAAAAAAGTAACGTTTTAAAAGCTCCGTCTGCTAAAGAAAGGCACAGCGCGGCTTTAGTAAAAGCATATGTTGCTAGCGGAACTTCACGACCGCATTCAAACCAGGTTCTTGCCAGATCACGTTATGTTTCTAAAGCTCCTTATTTAAATTTCCCAAGCGGGGTTCAGATGGCGTGTTCTGTGTTTTTGCTCTATAGTATTGAGGGAGGTCCTATGAAACCTTTCCCCTTAAGAACCGACTTTTTCTTTTCTAAATAAAAGTCTTAATTAAACCTAGTTACATTTGTGGGATACAGGACTCCACGCCAGTGACAACAGGAAAAAAAAAAAAAAAAAATCTGCTCTTGGCACAGTTGTGGGTCCTGATAATCAAGGCCCGTGGAGTGACGAGGCGGGGAACAGGGCCTACAGCCGTGCCTGCCAGCCCTCGCTGTGTTCCTAGAAGAAGCCGGATCCCATGATGGTCAGTTACCAGACCCTGCAACACCAGCTCGCCAAGTCCCAGTCTCAAGGAAAAGTTGCCTTCACATCACCCCAGGCCAGTGTATTCTTTCCTTCAAAAGATAAAACAGAAAAAGTCACTAACTTGGAGACGCTTACCTATTGTTGGAATACATTCCAGTGCTTTACAAAACCTGGGTCAGGAATTCACCCTAATTGAGCGTCACCAGTGTATCCATAATGCTTGCTCTCACATTCGTAGATCTTTACTCCATAGCCTTCTCTTCTGCTTAGAAAACCTGATTCTGTTTGCTTCTTTTCAGGTTCTGTTGCATTGTTGATGAGGTTGAGAGTTCTCTCTGGGCCCCTCTGGGTTCTTCACAACTTAATTACCATATCCATGCCTACAAAAAAATGAAATGATTATTCAACCCCCACTTTCATCCCCCAGGCTTTGGTTGTTGCCTTGTACTAAGCTTTAGTTCTTGTGATATGGAGATCTTTCTGAGTCTCTGAGTCTAAAATACCAAGCACAAGCAGAGAAAGAATTAGTTCTTGTGAAGGACACATTCCCTAATGGGCCCTGCTGAACACTTAAGCACTGCAATTTTGACTGCCAATAGCCATATGGGTCTGCCCAGGATAAACATCTATCCCCTGAAATAATGGAATCATAACTCAGCATTTTGCTCAGAAAACAAAAGGATTTATTGAGAGTAACAGAATTATGGATGACACAAAATATGGTTTACTGAAACATAATTCTACAGGGTCCATTGTAAATTCTATTCTGTGAGGTCCTGATATTTATTTCTAATGTCTACCCCACCCCCTCCAGCTTCTCTCGAAACCTCTCTCCCTCTCCCCTCCTTCTGCCTTCCACCTTACCTCTGAACTAGGAATTTTTTTTCAAAACTCATACAAGGTAAAATGATACTGTTTTCTTTATTCCTTCTTGTCTATATCTCTCTCCTTCCTTATTTAGGATCTGCTAATCTCCTAAATACTTTACCTAATTCGTATTCTCTGCTATATCCACTGGGCTTTCACATAGTGGCCAAGTTGCACTTAAAATAGATACATTTTTTTTTTCCTGACAAGCAGAATGATGTTGTGGTTATTAACACAGACTGTGTAGGTTCAAATCTTGGCTCTGTGATTTTGGGCAATTTACTTAACCTCTCTGCAAAATGGGGATAGAAATCATCCCTAATACCTAGTAAAGAGAATTAAAAGGGTTAGTATATTTCAAATACTCAGAAGTACATGTGGCTATGAAAGTCGCTATATTTTGATACTGGCTATTTTTATTCAACTGCATCCCCCTGCAGAATCTCTGGCTGATTTTTCTATCTGCACAGCCTGAAGTTGTTTGTCTTTCTCTGCTGGGAGTGTTCTGTTCTCTTCTCTTTGGTTCTGGCCAAAGGAAGAGTCCTGCCCCATATCATAGCAATGGAAGGAGATGTGTGCTAGGTCCCTTTTATTGAGAAGAGCGGTATCCAGATTTGAGTTCAAGGTGAACCCCTTCTCCCTTCTCCCTTCTCAGTCTTAAGACTGATTTTTTTTTTTTTCTGCTGAATTACTAGTAAACAGTTTTCCAGCAGTTGTAGCCTTACCCCTTTCTCCTAAGGTAAGTTGTACTTGAATAAAACAATGCACATATGTGCAGGCATGTTTATTTCAAATATTCATTCCCTGAGCATTTCCTTTATAACCACTCCTCCATCTTTGTCTTTTTAGACTCAAATATTTCTCTGTCACTTTTAGTATCACAAGAAGTATTGGAAGAATGTTTTATCAAGTTAAAAAAGTTGTAAAGTGTCAGGCTGAGAACCAGCCCCTGCTGAACTGTGTGTGACACTGATGTGGCCTCTTATAAATTATGTACAGTTTAAGCATTGCAGTATGCAGCTATAATTAGTATATAATCTGAATAAAATGTTCTTAAGTTATTGATAAAGTGTCAAGCATCTAAAAATTCATGTTATCACAAACAAGAGACCTAATAGCCTTTGATTTTGCTATGCATTCATAACTTTTCAGAACATAAATGGGTTCATCTAAAGGAAATAAATTAACCTGAAAATATGAATTCATCTTCTTCACAAAATCATAAATATTTAACCTAGTATTCTGTGATATTTTAGGTACTTAAAAATTTATTTTTCTATGTTATGTTTTAGCAGAGAGACATTGCATGCTAAAGGCTAAGAGAACCAGCTCTGGAATCAGATTTGCTGGGTTAGACAAGCTGGCTGCCTATTAGCGTTGGATATTTATGCCAGTTGCTTAACATTTTAAACCTCAGTTTTCCCATCTGTAGAATGGGATTCATAATAGTACCAACTCCAATAGGTTGTTTTGAGTATTAAGTAAAATAATGCTTGTAGTTGTGCTTGCTATATAAATACAAGAAATAATAGCTGTGAGGAAGTATGAGCAACACTGTCCTTCATCTTTGAACTTCTGATTTGTCTTTCAGTCTAATAAATGTTAAAAATGTTGTCTAACATCTCTTCTTCATGTCTCTTTGATTTGTTTTCCAACATCAGAGTGTAAACAAAGTTCCAATATGTTGCCATTTCACTATCCTCTTTTGAGGTTTATTTTACATCTATCTCTAAATTTTTCTTAAGTGTATGCTTAAAGAATCATGAATCCTCAGGGGTGATGTGCATGCTCAGTTATAGGCAACATTCAGCTCCATATCCCATCCTCCTCTTGTGTGGAGTTTAAGATGTTGTAAGACAAAACAATTCGGTAAGACCATAGTTCAAGTTCAAAACATGACACATTAGGTAGGTGAACATAAAGTTATCCACATGTGGATACTTGAGAGGGTGAGACCAGCCCTATTTGTAATAATGTTGGGATAATAGTTGTATATCCTGGGACTGTTTGAACCAATGGGGGCCAATGGTATTCCTATGAATTTGTCTTTATCTACTTTTATATAACAAATCACCCTGAAATCTCCTGCCAGAAATCAGTAACTATTTTGTTACAGTTTTGTGGGCCAGTAATTCAGAAATAGCATAGCTGGTCAGCTCATCACTGTTTCATGATGACTAGGACTGTAGTCGGAATGGCTAGAGATCTTGGGATAACCTAACTGGGCCATATGTCAGAGACCTCAGTCCTGGTTGTGAGCCGGCTTCCTCAGTTGCTCTCCATGTGGGCTTTGCTGTGACTAAGATGGTATAACTGTAGGGAATCAAAAGTGAAAAGAACTAAAGAAAACTATGGAGGTGTAGAGATCTTGGCAAAGGGAAGTCCAGGCTTACATATAGCAGGAGGCACCTGACACAGCCTCTCCCAAAGCACATAACACATTGTCATTGGTGATTTTTAAGTAGACTGAACATTGAGTAAGACTAGTATTGAGTCATATGTTTGGAAAAAAATAATTCACTTTGGATCCTTTTGACAATTCATGAAAGGG
>NW_011494948.1:8212522-8223552 GCF_000754665.1 Bison bison bison | reverse complement strand
TCATGAAAGGGGAAAATCTGCCTGCTACTGGTATGTCTTCAGCATCAGTATAACCCTTGATGACTTCAGCAAGCCAAGCAGGCAGGAAACCCAATTCCTTTGATGGGAAGCATAGTTTTGCAAGAGCTGAACAACACAGTTTTGTTTCCATTGTAACATTTTTCTACTATTACCTTCTATTTATGACAAGTAATAGTTCAAAAAAAAATCCTTTGTGACATAAGTCTTTGTTTTCAAACAAACGTAGAGTAGTGATGGTCGCACAGCATAGTGTACATCCTAAAACCATAGAATTGGGGCAGGGTAGGGGCAGAAGTGTCTGCTGTGTGATGTTTTGATGAGGCCAAGAAGGAAGCGGGGTGGGGCTGGGGGCAGAAGTGTCTGATGTTTTGATGGGGGCAGAAGAAGGGCGGTGCGGGTGGGGGCAGAAGTGTCTGCTGTCTGATGTTTTGATGAGGCCAAGGAGCTGGATGTATTTGGAGGAGGTTGATTTGGAGCGTCTTTGTCCTGTATCCAGATTCACAACAGCCAGAGGGTAGAGATACCCAACCCTGAGAGGATGTTCCCAGAAATAAGCCTTGAAGATGGAGTGTGGAGGACCCTAGAGCAGATTGTGGATTCCAACCTCACCCTGGGATCAACAAGGTCCAGGATGAAGGAAGAGAGTGGAAGGTCAGTTTGGATCCTACCTTCCCTTTCAAGTCCCTGAAACAGGTCACTGGGGCCACTGTAGGTGAACTGACATGTTTACATGGGGTGGAAGAAGAAGTGTTAAACCAGATAAAAATTCATGACTGCAAATGGAAAATTTTAACTTTAATAACCAAGAGTGCCAGAGAAATTTTGAAACCTGTACAGGATGTGATTCAGGCATCTGTTGGCAGGACTGAGAGATTTGATATAGCACAGTGGGCAGTGATTTCTGAAAAATAAAATGAGTGTGCTTTTACCCCACTTAGCTGAGACAATTAAATTACTTTGCTCTCATCTAAAAACAGGAAAAAAAAAAAAAAAACCAACAAAACAAAAGAAATATATATCAGCAAAAAATAGGGGCCAATATTAAAATATTAAACAAAAAATACTAAGCCTCTAATAGAACAGGCAAAATCATACTGGTGGCGCAAGCATCATTAAAATTAGGGGAACATTAAAATGCAAACAATGAGAGAATTTCTACCATGATGCCTACAATGAATGAGTAATAGTGAGTTATTTTTAGTAGTCTAGAGCTTTCCCAGTTCTATTGAAAGCTAAAGAACTTCTCTGGTAGTGAGGGAGGAGTCTTGACTTGTTGCTAGTTACTGTCACTAATGAGTTCCACTTTCTGATTACCAGAGAATCGGTGGCTATAGAGTTGTATTGTGAACTTAGAGCGTCTCTGGATCTCGAGGCTCTCCTGCCAAATGATTTCATGTGTGCCAGAGAGGGCACCAAACATTGAGTGAGATGGGGTCCCCAGGAAAAATACCCACAGTACGGTGATTCCATGGTTTAGGTCCCTGACTGATTTTGTTCTGACTGTGTCAATTCTGTCCTCTATTGCCCTTTTGTATTGCCCTGGGGTGTCCTTTTGTTTGATGGTTAAGCCCTGAGAGCTGACTGCTCTCAGGAATAGCCTCCCCCGTTTGGCCAGGTAAACACATCTTCTGGCAAAGATGTTTTTGTATGTACTCAGGTGTTGTTTTTGGGCATTGGAAAAAAATGCCTCCCCAAAAATGATGTTTTGGGGCATTGGAAATCAACATCTGTGATGAGAATTAAAAGCAGAATTTTAAGAACAAGTTCTTTGTGCATATATGTGCTATGCAACTGTTTTTTCCAAGAACCAGTTGTTCGGGAGAAGAGCCTGGGTTTCTCTTAGGACAGAGTTGAGTTCAAGTCCTGTCTCTCCTATGTTCTAAGAAGTTGACCTTAGATACATTATGTAACATCTAGGTTTGTCATCTGTCACTGAGGGATAATGACTTTTGCCTCTTTGGTTGATAGAAACTCACAATGAAACAGCATATATGGAACACACTGCCTAGTGCCTCCAGCATGGTTTATGCTCAAGGAACATTAGTGACCTTCCCTGTTCTCTGTTATAATAAAATCAACCTAATCAGAAAAGAAATACAGGAATATATACTAATAGCTATGAGTGTATAAAGCATTACTACTATAATTATAACAGATATAATAAACATGGGTTATATATAAAAATAACATGTATATTTCCCATATTTATTATATATATATATATGTACATATAGCCCCCAAATATCTTTGCTTTTTATATAGATCCCTGTATTTTTTACTGATACATATCTGTTTATATTTGTTTTTTCAGGGAACAGTTGAGTGGTTTATTACTGTTTAACTTAGTGGGGTAAAAACATGCTACAGCTTTTCTTTTTACAAATCACTGCTCATTGTGCTATGTCAGATCTCCTTCTGTGAACAGTTTACTGAATCACATCTTGGGCAGATTTCAAAATGTCTCTCATATATATGCATGTCGCTCAGTCATGTCTGACTCTTTGCAACTCCATGGACTATATAGTCCATGGAATTCTCCAGGCCAGAATATTAGACGGGGTAGCCATTCCTTCTCTAGGGGATCTTCCCAACCAAGGGATCAAACCCAGATCTCTCACATTGCAGGCAGATTCTTTACCAGTTGAGCCACCAGGGATGCCCATATATATGCATATATACACACAAGTATATGCGTGTATATACACAAATATATGTGTATGTGTATATGTGTGTATATATGTATGTGTGCGTGTGTGTGTGTATCCCCAAATATAAGCAATCAGATATGCAATGTCAATTGTAAATACTGGGAGTAATGAGAAAGCCATCTGCCTGAATTCCTATCAAATCAGGAATAAAAATTCAGTCCACTTCAGCAACTCAGGAATAAAATGAAGCCAATCAAGGGCAGAAGAAAAGAACAATGTGTATGCAGATTTTTTTTTTTCCCCCAGATGAGTCTAAAACTTTACTCCCTCAACATGTACCTTTGGAAGACTACATTGCCTTTAAGAATGTCAGTGCATTAGTAATTTTAGAGCACGAAAACTCCTGAAATTTTGTCTAAAAAGTCTTAGGCTTTCTCCTAAGTCTGTCCTGCAAATCTTTTTTCTTCCTCTTACTTCCTCCCAAATCCTCAGTGACTTGGACAGCTGCAAGGCCTTCCTCCCACTCCCCCATTCAACATAGATGGCCTTGTCCTTGGAGACCTCCCCAGCTCCCTGAAGCTGGCTCTGTCCAAGAACTTAGGTGGTTGGACTGAAAGTAGCAGAAAGTAGTCAATAATTAGAAAAGCAGATTTTCAGCCAAACTGAGTAACTGGAGCTTGGAATTTCATATCTGAGATATTGGTTTCACTAATTAATTAGCACAAAAGTAATGGTCTGTGGGGGAACATAGCTTTATAAGCTCTTGGCTGGGACTGTTAGAAATGAACAATGTACACAGGAAAATGTTAATAGTTGAGGAGAAAGGCATTTTAACCAAGTTTTATAGTATGTGGTTTGGGGTCCTCAGGGCAAACATATGCATTACACATCTAACCCCACACTGAGAGAATAATCCCTAATGTTGGTTCCTCTGCTAGTCCTATTAAAAATTCCCCAAAACATAAAGGCTGCCAATTGCAGACTGAGAATAAATGGCTCGTGGTTCCTTCTGAAACTGCATCCAAGACCCATGCTCTCAGTGTTGCGCACGGAATCACTGGGGGAGGGCGGTCTCTGTCCTCAGGGGTGCTAGAAAAGCCCAATGCATTGATCCACCCTATTTATTTCAGGTAGGGAACCCTAAGGCCACTTTCTATCAGAGGTTGTTAGAGTAGGGATTTCCTGTTAAAGAAGGTCAGTCCCTGGGTTTGCTTTTTGTATAATGCAGTCAGAGCATGAAGTTGGAACCCCTGATGGGGGAATGTTGGAATGCTCTGTGAGATGCCACCTCTTGTAGAATTTCACACTGACTTGCAGCAACAGGGGAGCCTTCAGCCAGCTCTCAACACTGGCCATCTTTGCAGATGACTTAATGCAGTGTTAGTGGTCCTGGGATTCATGTGAACAGGCAGTCTCCTCTAACCTTAAAGATTAAGTAGTTAAACTCTCATGCGAAACATTATCACGTAAAAGGGTATGGGATGGAGATGTGGGAGAAGGCATGAAACAGTATAGAATTGTTTCAAATCAAATTTTTCATTGTTGATTAAAAAAAAAAAAACACTTTGTTCTGAGGTCAGAAAACTTAGCATGGGATCTTGGCTGTCAGCTATATGACCTTGGATAATTCGTTTAGCTTTCCTGGGCTTTGACTTTTCCATCTATAAAATGGAACCGACAGTCCCTGTCCAGACCCTTTAATTTCTAAACCCAGCGGATTGTCCTCCTTTGCCCTTTCTTATGTGTGGCAGAGGAAAGTGTAATTCAGCTGTATATCATACGATAGCAACTTTGATGCTGCAGCCTTGGAATTTTCCCTGGGGTGTAGGCAAGAGGCTGACACTGTTACCTGTGTACTCTGCTCTGTTTGCAATGAGGACAGATCTGTTGGATAAAAGTATTTCTTTTTTTTTTTTTTCCTACAAAATTCCTTGGTAGAGTATTGTTCTAAGTAACTGAGGATTTGATCCTCAACAATGAAATCTGCTGTCATATTTTATTTATGATGGAGGTTCAAGATGAGTAATTGTTGTTTAGTCTCTATCGTGTCCAACTCTTTGTGACCCTATGGACTGTAGCACTCCAGGCTTCCCTGTCCTTCACAATCTCCCGGAGTTTGCTCAAACTCATGTCCTTTGAGTCGGTGATGCCATCCAACCTAATAATATACAGGTAGTAACTAATAGGACTAATAATATAGGACTTAATTTTTCCAGCAGTTGCAAGGCTAAGAGAATAAAAAAGGTGTCAGGCAGTTGTATTAGGCTTAGTATCTCTTAACAAATGGGAATTTGGAGAGTCTTCATTGTTTGAAGACTGTTGACTCCAAGTGACTATGATGAGAAAAAAAAAAAGGAGAGACATTCTTGGTGTCACACTGGAGGTTGTAAAAATAGGTGGGGAGTTTTGTGTGTTGAGGGGTAAGGAAATAGAACAAGCAGAAGATGGTGTACTTGAGATAAAATTTTAAGTTCCACGGAAGTTCCTTACCCTGATCTATCTCACATATTATTATGGTAAAGATATTTACCATAATTATTATTTACCACGATTATTATTATTTTTGGTAAATATAAAGCACAGGGAATAGGACATGAACACCATACCATTTATTGTTGGAATATATGGAGAGGTAAGGGGATGTGATAGCCTGTGTCATGGTGGGCTAAAGGCAGGAAGGTGACCAGTCTGGAGTACAGAGTATAGTTCTTCATTTGAGTTGGATGAGCCTTGTGGGTCAAAATGGAAAATAATGGCATTGGATAAGGCTGGATAAAGGAAAATAAAATGCAGTTGTACTGAATAAAGACCTTTATTGTCGGTCTATGACAAATAGAATATAAGGCAAAGGAGACTGGTGCAGTTTTATGGGTACATTCAAGAACGAAATGATGCAATAGACCTTTGACATTGCTGCAATCTTTCCCTTCTGTTCCAAATTGCAAATGAGTGAGTCTTGAGGGAATATTATTCTGAGAAACAGATAAAAAAGGCTTAGTCACCATCACCTGAGAAGGGCTGAGGGCACAACCATATTGCCATGAAGTACTTTGCCAACTCGGCCTTGTAGTCATCTGGGAGACTTCTTCAAAATTTTCAGATATCTGGTTCTCACTCTAAAGAATTCCTGATGCTATGGACCTAATGTGAGGCCTATGATTTTGTAAAGCTCTAGAAACTATGACAAGGAATATACTTTGGGAACCAGTTTTCTGATTAAGGTAAAGTCTTAAACTGGGGTTCTGGATACCTGGTGTCTACTGCCAGATTCACCAAACTAGAATCAGTAGAACTGCCCACAGTAATAACAAAATGGGTTCTTCTATTTCTCATGGGACATTTTGTGAAACTCTGTAATCATGTGTGTGAAAATAAGCTATGTGAAAGTAACTCTTTAAACTCTGCACTATAGAATTAAGCAACTGGTCTCAAATTTTGTAAGTAAAAAGATGTATAACTTTTTTTTTCTCAGGTCTAGTGCAACAAGAAAAAATAGGGAAATCACAGTCTTAGAACTGAATAGGTGATATCTGCAATCTCTGTGTTTTAAAAAAAGATAATCTGAGAATGATGTGGAACTCTTGGGAATTAGAAATACAATAGCTTAAATAAAAAACCCATTGAAATATTTGAATATGTGTGTTATTCGGAAATAAAACAAAACAGACATAATGAGAAAAAGAGTAATGAAATTAGAGAATGAATTGAATATAAATTATGCCAAAAGGGTAAGAAATATGAAAAAGAACAATGCCAAAAAAGGAAAATAAGAAAAGCAAAGGGCAAATATTTGCCAATTGAAAGGGCTTACTGACTACTCATCCCAATGCACACTGAAAACAAATAAGCATCTACAAATTTCCAAAGAATAGAGAGTAGATTCACACGTAAGGTGAATGAGGAATCAGATTGCTAGGAGAAGGGTGGCTGACTTCCTAACAGTGTTATTGGAAGACAAGACAATGATACCACTGACATTTTGAAGTAAGTGGTCTTCAATTTATAGTGTTTTGCTCTTAAAAACTGCAAACCAAATATAATGGTAGATTAAAGGTGTTTTCAGACATGCCAGCACTCAAACATTTTCACTCCAGCATAGTTTTTTTATAAGTTACTGGAGGGTGTTTTCCACTAAATCAAGAAAAAAAAAAACCAGAAGTAGGATTCAATACAGCTCATCAGAGGGGGAGGATATTTGAAAGAGAAGTTACAAAATAATAGGAGTCAAAGTCTAAAGAGCAATGTATGTAGATTGGAACTGGTGGATGGAAAACCCAAGTAGGATTACCTATGTCAAAAAAAAAAAAGAAAATGATAAATTATCTATGGACTTTATCAAAGCTTTTGGTAGTTAGGGGGAGATTTGACTAGAAAGTTGAATAGATACATAGAAGTTTTTTTAAATGAGGGAATTGTTCAGCTCAGTTCAGTTCAGTCGCTCAGTCGTGTCTGACTCTTTGCGACCCCATGAATCGCAGCATGTAGGCCTCCCTGTCCATCCCAGGCAAAAATAGAGTGGTATAGCCACAGTCCACATGACTGAGCACTGAACAATTGTCATATGGTCTCACAATGAAAATACTGTGACATAACTATAAGGGGCAGGAGAAGAGAGAGTACAAACTTATTTATTAAAATAGGACTAAAAAATCAAAATGTTGATTTTGATGAATCAAGATATGTGAGTAAATACATGTGGTTCTAGAGAAATAGAGATATATATTTAAAGATATAAGTTTAAAAGTTAAAAATGGTTATCTCTAGGGAGAAGGATATGGAATATATGAAATAGAGGGGCTAAGTGCCTTTTTACAAGACTATTAGTACAATTTGACTTTTCAAATTGCATATATGCATCTTTTCATCAAAATCATGATTTACTTAAAAATAAAACATAAATTAGGGTTGAAAAAGATTTAAAAATACATCAAGGCTACAAAAAATAAATGCTGGAGAGTGTGTGGAGAAAAGGGAACCATCACGTACTTTTGGTGGAAATATAAATTGGTACAACCACTAAGGAGAACAGTGTGGAGTTACCTTAAAGAAATAAAAATAGAACCACTATATGATACAACAATCTCACTCCAGGCATATATCTGGAGAAAATCATAATTCAAAAGGATACATGTCCCCAATGGTCATTGCAGCACTGTTTACAATAGCCAAGACATGGAAGCAACCGAAATGTCCAGTGAAGAAGAATGGATAAAGAAGACGTGATACATATATACAATGGACTATCACTCAGCCATGAAAAAGAATAATGACATTACAGCCACATGGACGGACCTAGATATTATCATACTAAGTGAACTAAGTCAGAGAAAGAAAAATATTATATGGTATCACTCATGTGGAATCTAATTTTTTAAAAAAGTTAAAAATGAACGTTTTTGCAAAATATAAGCAGAATTACAGATACTGAGAACAAACTTATGGTTACCAAGTAGGAAACATAGGGGAAGGGGATAAATCAAGATCTTGGGACGAACAGACAGACACTACTACACATTAATGCTGGAAGAAGCACAAGCTGCAATCAAGATTGTCGGGAGAAATATCAATAACCTCAGATATGCTGATGACACCACCCTTATGGCAGAAAGTGAAGAGGAACTAAAAAGCTTCTTGATGAAGGTGAAAGGTGAGAGTGAAAAAGTTGGCTTAAGACTCAACATTCAGAAAACGAAGATCAAGGCATCTGGTCCCATCACTTCATGGGAAGTAGATAGGGAAGCAGTGGAAACAGTGTCAAACTTTATTTCTGGGGGCTCCAAAATCGCTGCAGATGGTGACTGCAGCCATGAAATTAAAAGATGCTTACTCCTTGGAAGAAAAGTTATGACCAACCTAGATAGCATATTGAAAAGCAGAGCCATTACTTTGCCAACCAAGGTCTGTCTAGTCAAGGCTATGGTTTTTCCAGTGGTCATGTATGGATGTGAGAGTTGGACTCTGAAGAAAGCTGAGCACCGAAGAATTGATGCTTTTGAAGTGTGGTGTTGGAGAAGACTCTTGAGTGTCCCTTGAACTGCAAGGAGATGCAACCAGTCCATTCTGAAGGAGACCAGCCCTGGGATTTCTTTGGAAGGAATGATGCTAAAGCTGAAACTCCAGTACTTTGGCCACCTCGTGTGAAGAGTTGACTCTTTGGAAAAGACTCTGATGCTGGGAGGGATTGGGGGCAAGAGGAGAAGGGGACGACAGAGGATGAGATGGCTGGATGGCATCACCGACTCGATGGATGTGAGTCTGAGTGAACTCCAGGAGTTGGTGATGGACAGGGAGGCCTGGCGTGCTGAAATTCATGGGGTCGCAAAGAGTCGGACATGACTGAGTGACTGAACTGAACTGAACTGAACCATTAAGAATTTATTCTATAGCACAGGGAACTCTACCCAATATTCTGCGATAACCTATGTGAGGAAAGAATCTAAAAAAAAAAGAATATATGTATAACTGAATCATTTGGCTGTATACACCTGAACTAACAAAACATTATACATCAATTATACTCAAAATTAAGATATTAAAATAATTAATTTAAAAAATACCTCAAGGAAATCTACCAGTATTCCACCCTGCTTATCAGCTTGGGCACAGGTTAGAAGTGAATATAGAAATTCCCTTTTCCACTCTCCTTTACCCCTTTGTAAGACCTGTCCAAAGAGGGGAGACCTGAGGCTTACTCCAACTTCCCGTTTCCCAAAGGAAATTTTTGCTAAGCTTATTTGTCCCCCTGCAAATGTTACCAACTTCATAGCTTTGGAATCATCACCTCTTAAAATGCAGACATTCATGAGACTGAGTTCAAAGATTCCGATTCATGAGATCTGGGATGCGTTGATGCATCATTTTTTTCAAGCATGTGAGGTGAATGTGATACAGGTCATCAAGGGGTCCACTTAATGAAAACTTGCATACAGGTACTGGGATATAAAATGTTAATACTTCCAGAAACACATATTCACTTATTCATTTACCCAGTATTTATTTGAGCTCATTTTAGCTTCAGACAATATACTAGGAGTTTTCAAGGAGATGATGCATACTCTCAAGAAATTCATAATTTAGTCAGACACGGTAGGGTAAATCCATCTCCTGTGACTGGATCCCTGAAGTTGATGTGAAAGAAGTATGGGAACAGAGAGAGCCTTCTACCTAATAAATTACCTCATTCTAAAGTCAGCTGTGACATTAGTAACAACTCCTTCATTATGAAGAACTAACTTGGGAATCACACAGACATAGTTTGAGCCCCAAATCTTCCCATTCCTAGGATGTCACAAAACCTTAGGGGAATCTGACACTTGGATGCCGTTAACACCTTGTCCTGCAAGTGTAGATAATTTGGAACCAATCATATGTTGAAGACAGAGCCAGATCCACAGTGGGTCCTCAGTTCAGTTTGGTTCAGTTGCTCAGTAGTGTCCGACTCTTTGCAACCCCATGAATTGCAGCACGCCCGGCCTCCCTGTCCATTACCAACTCCCGGAGTTCACCCAAACTCATGTCCATCAAGTTGGTGATGCCAACCAGCCATCTCATCTCTCATCCCCTTCTCCTCCTGCCCCCAATCCTTCCCAGCATCAGAGTCTTTACCAATGAGACAACTCTTCACATGAGGTGGCCAAAGTACTGGAGTTTCAGCTTTAGCATCATTCCTTCCAAAAAAATCCCAGGGCTGGTTTCCTTCAGAATGGACTGGTTGGATCTCCTTGCAGTCCATGGGACTCGCAAGGGTCTTCTTTAACACCACAGTTGCAAAGCATCAGTTCTTCAGTGCTCACCTTTCTTCACAGGCCAACTCTCACATCCATACATGACCACTGGAAAAACCATAGCCTTGACTAGATGGATCTTGGTTGGCAAAGTAATGGCTCTGCTTTTCAATATGCTATCTAGGTTTGTCATAACTTTCCTTCCAAGGAGTAAGCATCTTTTAATTTCATGGCTGCAGTCACCATCTACAGTGATTTTGGAGCCCAAAAAAATGAAGTCTGACACTGTTTCCACTGGTTCCCCATCTATTTCCCATGAAGAGATGAGACCGGATGCTATGATCTTCGTTTTCTGAATGTTGAGTTTAAGCCAACTTTTTCACTCTCTTCTTTCAATTTCATCAAGAGGCTTTTGAGTTCCTTTTCACTTTCTGCCATAAGGGTGGTGTCATCTGCATATCTGAGGTTATTGATATTTCTCTCGGCAATCTTGATTCCAGCTGTGGTTCTTCGAGCCCAGCGTTACTCATGATGTACTCTGCATAGAAGTTAAATAAACAGGGTGACAAAATACAGCCTTGACTTACTCCTTTTCCTATTTGGAACCAGTCTGTTGTTCCATGTCCAGTTCTAACTG
>NW_011494948.1:8183660-8212422 GCF_000754665.1 Bison bison bison | reverse complement strand
GCGGCATAGAAGTTAAATAAACAGGGTGACAAAATACAGCCTTGACTTACTCCTTTTCCTATTTGGAACCAGTCTGTTGTTCCATGTCCAGTTCTAACTGTTGCTTCCTGACCTGCATACAGGTGTCTCAAGAGGCAGGTCAGGTGGTCTGGTATTCCCATCTCTTTCAGAATTTTCCACAATTTATTGTGATCCACACAGTCAAAGGCTTTCGCATAGTCAATAAAGCAGAAATAGATGTTTTTCTGGAACTCTCTTGCTTTTTCCATGATCCAGCGGATGTTGGAAATTTTATTTCTGGTTCCTCTGCCTTTTCTAAAACCAGCTTGAACATCTGGAAGTTCACAGTTCACGTATTGCTGAAGCCTGGCTTGGAGAATATTGAGCATTACTTTACTAGCGTGTGAGATGAGTGCAATTGTGCAGTAGTTTGAGCATTCTTTGGCATTGCCTTTCTTTGGGATTGGAATGAAAACTGACCTTTTCCAGTCCTGTGGCCACTGCCGAGTTTTCCAAATTTGCTGGCATATTGAGTGCAGCACTTTCACAGCATCATCTTCCAGGATTTGAAATAGCTCAACTGGAATTCCATCACCTCCACTAGCTTTGTTTGTAGTGATGCTTTCTAAGGCCCACTTGACTTCACATT
Organism: Bison bison bison; assembly: GCF_000754665.1. Lineage (NCBI taxonomy): Eukaryota > Metazoa > Chordata > Mammalia > Artiodactyla > Bovidae > Bison > Bison bison. The sequence continues at coordinate 8,211,773 of NW_011494948.1, read as the reverse complement.
CCAGAATGTCTGGCTCTAGTTGAGTGATCACACCATCGTGATTCTCTTGGTTGTGAAGATCTTTTTTGTACAGTTCTTCTGTGTATTCTTGCCACCTCTTCTTAATATCTTCTGCTTCTGTTAGGTCCATACCATTTCTGTCCTGTATTGAGCCCATCTTTGCATGAAATATTCCCTTGGTATCTCAAATATTCCTGAAGAGATCTCTAGTCTTTCCCATTATGTTGTTTTCCTCTATTTCTTTGCATTGATCACTGAGGAAGGCTTTCTTATCTCTCCTTGTTATCCTTTGGAACTCTTCAATTAAATGGGTATATCTTTCCTTTTCTCCTTTGCTTTTTGCTTCTCTTCTTTTCACAGCTATTTGTAATGCCTCCTCAGACAGCCATTTTGCTTTTTTGCATTTCTTTTTCATGGGGATGGTCTTGATCCCTGTCTCCCGTACAATGTCACGAACCTCATTCCATAGTTCCTTAGGCACTCTATCAGATCTAGTCCCTTAAATCTATTTCTCACTTCCACTGTATAATCATAAGGGATTTGATTTAGGTCATACCTGAATGGTCTAGTGGTTTTCTCCACTTTCTTCAATTTCAGTCTGAATTTGGCAATAAGGAGTTCATGATCTGAGCCACAGTCAGCTCCTGGTCTTGTTTTTGCTGACTGTATAGAGCTTCTCCATCTTTGGCTGCAAAGAATATAATCAATCTGATTTCTGTGTTGACCATCTGGTGATGTCCATGTGTAGAGTCTTCTCTCGTGTTGTTGGAAGAGGGTATTTGCTATGACCAGTGCATTCTCTTGGCAAAACTCTAATAGCCTTTGCCCTGCTTCATTCCATATTCCAAGGCCAAATTTGCCTGTTACCCCAGGTGTTTCTTGACTTCCTACTTTTGCATTCCAGTCCCCTATAATGAATAGGACATCTTTTTTGGGTGTTACTTCTATAAGGTCTTGGAGGTCTTCATAGAACCATTCAACCTCAGCTTCTTCAGCGTTACTGGTTGGGGCATAGGCTTGGATTACTCTGATATTGAGTGGTTTGCATTGGAAACGAACAGAGATCATTCTGTCGCTTTTGACATTGCGTCCAAGTACTGCATTTCGGACTCTTTTGTTGACCATGATGGCTACTCCATTTCTTCTAAGGGATTCCTGCCCACAGTAGTAGATATAATGGTCATCTGAGTTAAATTCACCCATTCCAGTCCATTTTATTCCTCAGCAAATGTCAATTCCCTTGTACTTTTCTGTTTCACTTCTGATTTGGACCAAGTCATTCTGTTTTGTGGCTGGACTGGCAGTAGTTTAAGATGGTCAAAAGCACTGGGTTCTATTTAAATCTCCAGTCCTGACTCTTATTCTGTGTACATGTGTTTGGTACATTGGTGAGTATTTGACATTACTGAAGTGCAGATTCTTCATTTTTAATATGGAGATAACTGTCATTCTGAGGGTTTGTTGAGACAAAGTACTTGAATTACCTACAACAATCACATGCACTTAGGAAATGTCAGACCTGAATAGTACACATTTTTTTTCACCCTTTAAAAGGAATTAGAGAGAGAATGTGTGTGTGTGTGTGTGTGTGTGTGTGTGTGTGTGTGTAAGTGTAAAAGCACAAACTCACAAATCAGTACACCTCTGAAACCCAGAGTCTTGCAGAGGGAGACCCAGGTCATGGCAAAAAGCAGAATTCATTGTTTAGGATTCAAGTTCAAGGTACAGTGGACCAGGGCCATTTCTCACCTTTCTTGCAATGAGCAACCTTTCTGTTTCTCCTTAGTTCAGTTCAATTCACTTTAGTCTCTCAGTCATGTCCAACTCTTCATGACCCCATGGGCTGTAGCATGCCAGGCTTCTCCATTCATCACTAACTCCCAGAGCTTGCTCAAACTCATGTCCATTGAGTCAGTGATGCCATCCAACCATTTCATCCTCTGTTGTCCCATTCTCCTCTTGCCTTCAGTCTTTCCCAGCATCAGGGTCTTTTCCAATGAGTCAGCTCTTCACATCAGGTGGCCAAAATATTGGAGCTTCAGCTTCATCTGATGAGTCCTTCCAATGAATATCCAGGGTTGATTTCCTTGGATTGACTGATTTGATCTCCTTCTCTCAAGAGACTTATTCAACACCACAGTTCAAAAACACAAATTCTTTGGTGCTCAAGTTTCTTTATAGTCCAACTCACATCCATACATGACTACTGGAAAAACCATAGCTTTGACTATATAGGCTGTTGTCAGCAAAGTAATGTCTCTGTTTTTTAATATGCTGTCTAGGTTGGTCATAGCTTTTTTTCCAAGAAGCAAGCGTCTTTTAATTTCATGGCTGCAGTCACCATCTGCAGTGGTTTTTAGGTAGTCATTCATTTTGTATGTTTACAACTAAGACTCTGATGCTTCCAGCTTGATTATTAGGCTAAATGCTATAAAGAATATGATTGAAGAATAGGATTTCAGTCCAAACAAGATTACAGCCCAATCTTCTCATATTTCAGTGGGAAGTTTGAACAAAGATAAGGTTTTCTGAGTGCCTTCCAGGGTTAGATAAAAGCTGTTGAAGTAGGGAATGACATGGAAATTTGTAGTAGGCAGTCCAAACAGGAAAGCCAGTCTACACTGTTCTACCTGAGAGAAGAATGGGTAGATTGGGTTGGCCTACACCCTTTTCCCTAGCCCTAGCCTCTCTGAGAGGAGCTCCTGGCTGTAAGGATGTTCTGTGGAGGAAGAGGACAGGATGCTTGGGGGTCAACCTGCACTGTATGGTGGTCCTAAGTTGAAGAACTTAGAGGATATGGGACCAAAGCCATGCTGGTGGACTAGGGGCATGGGCAGAAGACTTTTTCCCTGTTTTCACACACACACACAAGCCCAGGCCTATTTCTCTCAAAGACTTGGGTCTGGCTGCAGCTGCCTGCTGCCTGGGAGGTATACTTGGCTCTGTAAATCTCAAAGGGGGCCAGGGTGGGCCTCAGATGAGAGAAGAAGGGAATCTGGCGGCTTCAGGCTGGCAAAGCAGACTGCGGTTCCCTTCCAGGTCAGTCCAATGTTAAATACTCTGTACCACAGGAGTTTGTTCAGTCTGACCACAGAAGGGAAGGAAACCAACGTTCAAAGCCAAAACCATATTCAGGAAAAAAGACTGGATACATAGAGATGTGTAAAGAAGAGGCAAGACAGCCTGCTAGAAAGAGTTGGGATTTTACTTTCAGGTGACTCTTGACTCTTTGACTTACCGTCACCTCAAAAAGCTGTCCAACTCACCTGAGCTTCCCTGAGTTTCCTCTCTAAAAACTGATAGCTGATGATTCCTGTTTTGCAAGTTACTATGGATAGAATGCTCAGTGCAAATCCAGTACCAATGAGCCCGGCATGAAAGCAAGTGTGTGTTTGGATGAGAATCCGCATTATAAAAGATAAGGGAATTGGGCTCTTTTTCTATCAAGTGGTCTTTTTCCAGCAGTGCTCACAATGTTGTATTACTGGAGTCAAGCTAAAATCAGAGGGGCTTGGAAGGTGGGAGAGAGGCAAGAAAAGAGGAAGTGGAGTGATCCAATTAGTTATAAACTGCAGACTTCTTATTGTTCCCCAGTTGGCTGAGGTTCTTGCAACCTGAACTGTGTGTTCTCATTTTTGTCTCTCATATGCCTGGCATGGAATTGCCAGTGTACCTGATGTACAGAGTGAATGGGTGAACAAATAACCTTACTCAACCTACCCTCATTGTTGCTAATAATTACGTGGGTTTCATCAGATCACAGGGCACACAAGCAGAAGAGAAACTAACTGTAATGTGATGTTGGAGGATCTAAACATCAAAGACTTGATATATGCAATATTAATTATAAAAACCCTGTCCTCGACACTAGGCTTAGAATCCCAGCTGGCCATGGCTCTGGGGCATGGATGTAACCTCTGTGTGCCTCAGTTGCCTAAGCTATATCATGGGGGTAAGTACAGCACCCGCCTCATGGGCTGTTGGGAGGAATAAGTAAATCAATCTCTGAAGTGCATAGAATGGCATCTGGCATGTAGTAAGTGCTGAATAATTGTTACCTGTTATTTTAAACTTTTGAGCATGGCATTCTGTGTACTATTCACCCATACTATAACACTTACACATTTTTTCCAGGTATCCCTAAAAATATTAAAGCTGTAAAGCAATAAGTCAAAATAATAAATTTCTTAGTAAAAACTTACATATAAATTAATGAGCAGACCTCAAACTGCCACATTTCTAGGTTTGATACACGTTCATGAAGCCAGCTGGAAAATGATCCCTGGTCCCTGGTTATCAGAGAAAATTCAATCCCCAAATTAAATTATCCTAGTTTTTCCCACCGCAGAGTGTAATGGTAGATAGGAAGGTAGTTTATCCTTGTTTTCTTTCAATTTGATTGCAGTCTTCTTCTGGAGTTTTTTCTGGCTCTCCTCTGTGGTGGGTCCCAAGGACTAGTTTTGGGTCACAGCTCCAAACCAAGTTCTCCAAATTCAACAGAGGGGAAATGTACAGTTTGATGCTTAAAAATAAAATAAATGTGTTTGCTTTTATTCAATGGAGAAAGCATTTGGGCACTCAATGGGGAGAAACAGTGTGTACAAATTAAACCGTGGGGAATTAAACTGTGTGGCACGTTTGGACTTAGAGAGATGGCTGGTGTGACTGGGACACATGGACAGGAGGCCAGGTTCATCTCTGAAAGGACTTCGGATCCTTCCGTGACACCAGTCACACAAAGGAGAAAAGGGTACGGGCTCCTCGGGACATCTATTCCAGGATTTGCTTGGAATGCAGTTTAGATAGAGAAGTGGAGTGGCTGGCCAGAACCTGGAACTCTATGCATTCTTGAGAGGAAACAGGTGGGGTGGGATGATGACTTAATCAAGCGGAGCCCAAAGCCACCAGGTGGAGGAGGCTCACAGTTCTCTGAAGTGAATCTGTGCCACTGGCCTTGAAGAGAGGGCTGGTGTCATACTTTTAAGGGAAAAGATATGTTTTTCTCTTTGTGCAAATACTTGGCTCAAAGCTCATTACCTTCTTGGTACAGCTTATACACACCCAGAGACTCAGTCCCCAGACCTGGCTGGCTTCATCCCCATGGCCATTAAGAAAGAAGATTCCTTACAGGTTTTGAAAATATCCTCCATCACTAATGTTTGAAAGTGCACAACGATGGGTGCATTTATTAATTTCTTTGGTTTAAAGAGTTTTAATACAAAACTTAAGGGTAATCTAACCAACCTCCACATCTGACTGCAATTCCCCACTAGCAGGAAGCTGTTGGTTTCTTGGAACATGCACGGGCTGTGGAATCAAAGTAACCTGGCTTGGAAACCCAGTTACACCCCTAACTGGTTCGTTCTTTTGGTTCTTAATCTCTCTGAGACTCCGTTTCCTAATGGGTAAAAGGAGAATAGTAATAGCCTATTTAGTTTTTTTTTTTTTAATTTTGTGTGTGTGAGTGTGTGTCTGTGAAGATGAGATATTTTTATGTAGCACAGGAAGAGCCTAGCAGAATACCTGGTACATAGTAACCAGTCAATAATTTACTAGAACTTTGAGATCAAGTGAAGTGTTTCACTGTATGTACATTTCATAATCTCCTTTTTGATATTTTTGGGGTCCATAAATTTTCCATGGAACTGTTGGAGAAAAACTCCTCGGAGCTCCTTTCCAGACTGGCATGGAGCCTTGGCTGGTTACCATCACCTCTCCTTAAGAACCACCCTGATCTCTGGGCTCAGCCTGTGGAAAGTCTGCAGTGAACAGAGCAGAGATCCTGGGGAGAATGGGCAGTGTTTCACTGACATCTTAAGTTGCATTCTGGGAAAATGAGAAAATAACTGCATTCCTGGCTTCTCCCTCAGACTGCCAACCACCCTCCCCCAATGCTTTTATTAAGAAACTTTATTCATTGTCTTCTGGTTTCTCATCATGTCTGGTTTTCACCACCTGGCTGTTGATGTGCACATCTGAACAATTTTTTGTATGTTAATGATCTCCAGGACCCTGGTGGCTAGTAATTAAATATTGCTAACTGTAGGATTGTGTGACACCTCCATGCCTGGTGAAAAGATCTGGGAACAACACTACTCCACATTCTCATACCTGTCCCTGGCCCTAGATTCTGCTGATTTTGTCCTGGGTTAGAAATGTCAGGTCACCTGACATGCCTCTGGAGTTCTTTTAGTAAGGATTGGTTTGCTTGAGGGAAAAACTGGCCATGATCTGGAATGTTTTTGTTAAAGGTATTTACTATAGAGTTCAAGCATGCCCTTATCTGGAGGGAGGCTGAGATATATATACATATATTTCAGAAATCATTTTATTCCCCCAACTTCAAACCTCTCTTCTCTGTTTCCTTAAAAACTCTCCAAAGATAAATTCATGAGAACCCATCTTCAAGAGACGTTTATTGTCTATGATTTACAAAATACATTCAAACAGGTGTAGAACTAGTGTGGGGTTTGGACTCATACCACAGTTTAAATCCTAGGTCTCCCCTAAATAATTACATGAATTTGAGTGTGCTAAAATTTCTGAACCTCTGTTCCTTTGATTAGCACTCCAATTTGAAACACAAATGTGTGGTTAAACTATTAAATACACATAAATAAAGCAGATAGCAAGAGACTTTAAATAGTAGCTCCTTGTCTTCTTTATTGTTTCCTTTATTGATTCATTCTAGTTTTGTTTTTGATCTTTATAGGAGTACAGTTGATTTGCAATATTGTGTTTCTGCTGTATCTCAAAGTGAATCAGTTATACATCTACATATATCCATTCTTTTCTAGACTCTTTTCCCATATAGGTCCTTACAGAGTATTGAGTAGAGTTCCCTACACTATAGAGTAGGTTTCTATTAGTTATCTATTTTATGTATGTGCTTGCACTTAGTCACTCAATTGTGTCTGACTCTTTGCATCCCCATAGACTGTAGCTGGCCAGGCTGCTCTGTCCATGGAGATTTCCAGGCAAGAATATTGGAGTTGAGTGGGTTGCCGGTTCCTCTTCCTGGGGATCTTCCCAACCTAGGGACCAAACCCATGTCTCCTGCATTGGCAGGCAGATTCTTTACCACTGAGCCATCTGGGAAGCATTTTATATATAGTAGTGTGTTTATCGGAGAAGGCAATGGCACCCCACTCCAGTACTCTTGCCTGGAAAATCCCATGGGCAGAGGAGCCTGGTAGGCTGCAGTCCATGGGGTCGCTAGAGTCGGACACGACTGAGCGACTTCACTTTCACTTTTCACTTTCATGCATTGGAGAAGGAAATGGCAACCCACTCCATTGTTCTTGCCTGGAGAATCCCAGGGATGGGGAAGCCTGGTGGGCTGCCGTCTCTGGAGTCGCACAGAGTTGGACACGACTGAAGTGACTTAGCAGCAGCAGTGTGTATATGTCAATGATCCATCTTAGTTTTGTAAAATACACACACACATGTATACCAGTTAACATGAAGCAATTAAAATATCTCAAGAATCAAGAACTCTGTCTGAAAGCTACTTTCTTCCTGGCAAAGGGCAAATAGATCTATAGAGTGTCCTCTGTTGGAAGAAGGAGCATTTGTTTACTATCATTTCTGGGTTTCACCACTTTGCAAGTCCAATACTAGCAGAAATTAATGCAATGGCAAACAGAAAGGATTACAGCAATAACAATTACACAATGCACTTTCAAAGTTGAATTTTGAGCCTTGCAGATGTAGCCTAGAGGTCAGTGAGCCCTGTTGCCAAAACTGCCTTCACAAGACTTGGGAACAATCATCTGCTATTCCCTGAAGAACATGACTGCAGGATCGAGGGTCCTTACTGTTGACTGTGACTTTGGACCATCTGAGAAGTACAATCACCTTCTCCATTTAAATGCAGGAAGAAATGTGGGTGGGGGGTGAGTACTATTATTCAATCTCAGTCTCATTGGTTAGAATTCATAGGCACATACAAGGTTAATTACTGAAAGCCTAACCTAATTTCAAAGAAATGTTATACTATTGGAGAAACAAAGATTATAGGTCTAACCCACTCAATTTTCTATCTAAAAGGATAGCTCCCAAAGCCATAGGTCTTTGCAAGGAGATGATGATGGCTTTCTGGGAGTTCCCTATACTCCCAACCAGGCTCTTCTGCCTTATGGTTTGTGCTCACAATCCACATGCCCACTTTGCAAGGCTCTCATCTGACTGTTCTAACAGTTCCCTAGAGAAATTACCTCTTCTGCCATAGCACAAAGTTTTTCTACTTTTTGAGTACCCTGGGCTTTAGCCAGGGGGGAATTACTTCTTGCTGTCCTCCAAAGTGGGAGCAGGACAAAGAAGGGTGGACTTCAGTCCTGTGAGTGAGTGTAAGAGTGAAGTGAGTGAAGTCGCTCAGTCACATCCGGCTCTTTGCTAACCTGTGGACTGCAGCCTACCAGGCTCCTCTGTCCATGGGATTCTTCAGGCAAGAATACAGGAGTGGGTTGCCATTTCCTTCTCCAGGGGATCTTCCTGATCCAGGGATCAAACCTGGGTCTCCCGCATTGCAGGCAGATGCTTCCCCTCTGAGCCACCAGGGAAGCCAACTGAGGGTAAGTTCAGTTCAGTCCAGTTCAGTTGCTCAGTCATGTCCAACTCTTAGTGACCCCATGGACTGCAGTACGCCAGGCCTTCCTGTCCATCGCCAATTCAAACTCATGTCCATTGAATCAGTGATGCCATCCAACCATCTCATCCTCTGTTGTCCCCTTCTCCTCTCGCCTTCAATCTTTTGCAGCATCAGGGTCTTTTAAAATGAGTCAGTTCTTTGCATCAAGTGGCCAAAGTATTGTAGTGAGGGTAAGCATGGATACAAATTCAAGTTTCTCTTCAAACTTTCCAACAGGTACATGCTGGCTTCCTTACTAGTGGAGCTAGTAAATATTTTCTCAAAGGTAAATAATTTTTTTTTCTGGAAGTCAAGACCCTCTATATTGATAAAATATTTCTTCTCTTATCAAAGCACAGGACTTGTTCTTTGAAACAACGATCTTCATCTTTTGCCTGGAATGGTGTGTGTTTGTCCCTTCTGACTTTGAGTCAGTATGATCTGACGTTACAATGATAAATTAGTTTGAATACTCTCCCTGTTTAATCAAGGTTTGGAACCAGTTTCTGTTAATTTTATTTTATTTTTTGTAATGAGTCATACTGTGGTGTTGTCACCTACTCCATTCTCAATTTCCAATACAATGTTAAATTTTGGTTAGATATGTTACCTCTTAGACAAAATATTGATTGGTTCCAGGGAGCTAGTATAGATCAGAAGGGATGTAGACTTGTAGGTCAAAGATGATTAACAAATAACATAAAATACAAACTATCAAATTTTATCAGTGTACTATTATCATATCTGTACTAGTCAAGAAAAATCAGCAAGTTGATTTTAGCCAAAGATCTGCTGCTGCTGCTGCTGCTAAGTTGCTTCAGTCATGTCCGACTCTGTGTGACCCCATAGACGGCAGCCCACCAGGCTCCCCTGTCCCTGGGATTCTCCAGGCAAGAACACTGGAGTGGGTTGCCATTTCCTTCTCAATGCATGAAAGTGAAAAGTGGAAGTGAAGTCGCTCAGTCGTGTCTGACTCTTTGCGACCCCATGGACTGTAGCCTACCAGGCTCCTCCATCCATGGGATTCTCCAGGCAAGAGTACTGGAGTGGGGTGCCATTGCCTTCTCCAGGCCAAAGATCTAAGAGAGCCTAATTCTTATTCTGGAGTATAAGATATAGTAGCACTTTTGATTGGGCAAATCTTTTTGGTGGAATTTCATTGTCAGTCCTGAGGGTTTAAAAATAATGGTAAGTAAGGATCTTTAATTACAGCTCAGTCTTGAGTTGCAGAACTAAGATATGAGATGGACTGATTCCAATTAAGAGTTTAACCAATACTTTAGAAAGATGAGATTGATAGTTAAGGACAGATTCTCATTGTATTGATGACTTTATGATTTTTTTTTTCCATGTATACACATACATTTAAGCACTAAGTAGCTATTTGGAGGAGAAGGAAATGGCAACCCAATCCAGTGTTCTTGCCTGGAGAATCCCATGGCTAGGGGAGCCTGGTGGGCTGCTGTCTATGGGGTCACACAGAGTTGGACACGACTGACATGACTTAGCAGCAGCAGCAGCAGCAGCAGCAGCTATTTGGAGAGGCAGTAAAGCACCCAAATTGGGTTGGCCAAACCTCAATTCAAACCCCAATCTTGCCATTTACTAGTTACATTGGGTATTTTAGTCATTGAAGCTTTTTTTTTTTTTTTAACATATCAACAGTGGAGTTAACACTGAGATTTTTATAAAGGTTTAGTAAAACAATGTACACAAAGTACTCACTACAGTAAGTGCCATGCTATGTTTAGGGTAAATGGCAAGTACATCTACAGTTTCAGTAAGTCAAACATACAGTTAATTCAATAGAGTGGGGTCAGTCATTCACAAGAACACATTTAATATCTCAAACTGAAGAAAATAAGCTTTGCAGTTATTCTTATGGAGAGATTCCAGAGTCAGATGCATCCTTCTGACAATTATATCTCAGATCATGATGTCTGGAGTGGGAAGACCAAGTCTTGGGTCTCTTACTGAGAACTAAGCTTAAATGGGTATTGTCAATTTTGGTTGCACTTTATCTAAAAACAGTCTCTAAAATTTTTCAGAACACTGAATGTAGGTCAGTAACATGAGACAATCCTCTCTTGGGTCTCTCATGTTTCTGCATGTTTTGCATGCAGAGGCAGTGATTGCCTTGACTCTGAATCCTGTTTACAAAGATGTTTGTATAGTGAGCAGTCTTAGAAGATACAGTAGCTCACTGCTGAGTGAGGAGCATATTTCCTTATAGTTCAGTATAATAAACATGACATTCCATCGAGACCATGCCTGGAGGGCAGGCATGCCTACCGCCCATTATAAAACATGAGAGTTCCCTGAGATCAGGGTTCCTTTTCTGTAATACAGCCCACTGGGCCCATCTATGTCATTCTGTGATATTTGAGGTTCAGGAGAACTGTTACAGATATATTGTTCTTGACATTGATATGTGCTACAAATAACAGAGTTCTTTGTTTCTGACTCAGAGTGAATCTTGTGTATTCTGCCAGTATTCCTGAAACTGTGGCAGGCTAATTTGTTAGCTTGCCAGTAGAGTGAAATCTCAGATCCTTCACGATTTTTGACAAGTAATAATGAAGTCAACTACTCATTTTCCCAAGATGAATACGCAAGTACTTTATCTTTCTACAAAGTGCTTTAGATACACCATTCTGTAAAGTTTTTTCTAATATTAAAAGGTTGTCCCACATTAGTCACCATGAATGGGACTAATCCATGAGATGCATGAATAGAAGACTTACTGGACAGGACTCTTCTACCGCCTAACTCAAATCTATGTAGCTGTTATTCGAGTCACCTTTGTAGGTTACTGGGCTTCTGCTCTACAAATTATAACATTACGATTTCAAATGGAACTGGAATGACCAGAAAGAATTTATGAAACTTCCAAATGCATATTTTTATGAAGGCAAGGATAATGAATTGGAAGAAAGTGTCAAAGCACAGTTGATCCCAAGCAACTCTTTAGCTAAGGGGTAGAAGCTGTGGCTTGATCTTGAGATTAACACAGAAGGTTGAAATATGGGTGCTGTTACTAATGCCACAGAGGGGGAAAATTTTTTCTGAAGAAAAGTAAACGGGAGCAGGCAATAGCTATAGAATTATGAGATTCAATTTTATAGTGATATTTGGTAACGTAGAAGGCCAAAAAACTAGCTTGTACCGTGTACTGTATATAACTTCTGACAGTCATTTCCTACTGTGCTTTGTAGAACAATTAGGCCTATATTTTCTCTGAGCACACAAATATCTTTCCACTATTAACTGTTTCACTACATTCTATGTACAGAAGTCAGTACTTGTGAATGTTTTTCTGGTAGACTGTTATTTACATTCAATTGTTACATTTTTGATGGTTTCAGATGGTATAGACATCTTAAAGCTCTATGACATCCTAATGTAACTACCAAGGTAGAAAAAATGAACAGTAGCAAGGAGGCGTAACATAAGCGAGGAGTTCCATATGAAGACCATTTTCCCTGAAAGTGGAAAAAATATTTGCTTGGGGTCTAGCTCAATATTGCTTAGCAGTATGGCTGTATTTTACAAAGTTTTCAACATCATTCTGAAGGATTTTTCTCAGATCAAAATAATGTGAAGATCCTCCCCATGTCCTTCAAGGATCCTCACCTCCACAGCAAAGGTTGCCTGAACTGAAGACAAATAAATGATTCTAATTAGAGCTCTAGGGAGACTGAAAAGCAATTGTCTGAAATTATTACTCAACTTCATGAGCTCATTACTGGGCATCTCTCTGTCTGCATGATTGGAGAAAGAGCAGCAAGTTCATTTTGGCCAAGCAGGCCTAGACCTGAGAGACTTCATATTCTATAATAGAACATTACCTATTATTCCAATTAGGCATGCTTGAGTTCAAGCAACAGACCTACTCTGGGTAACATCAGAAACAAAAGAAATGAATTTATTGAAGGCTGTGGGACTGTGGATTCAAGAAAAAGCTCAAGACTAAGACCAGTCCTTGGAATGGAGAAGAAGCATGGAAGCTTTTGGAATCTAATGGCACAACTCGTGGAGAAAGTCTTCAAAGTCAAAACGTAAGGTGTCAGGATAAAAGACAGCTAGCCATTTGAACATCCTCATAACATTCTTTGTAACATTCTTGTAACACTTTGCTTAGGATTCAGATTTCAAGGAAAGAGAACCTGGTTGGTTTAATTTGAGTCAAACACATATTTGTTCACAGGTAGTATGTAAGAAGTTGAAAACTTACAAGGCTACAGTCAGTGGAAGGTTCATTCCTTCCAAAAGCTGTCAGGAAGATGGTACCAGGGACATGAAGAAGGGATGCTGGGCAGGCAGCAACAGCAGATACTCATCTCATCTAGGAAGATATAATGCAAAGAGGAATTAAAGAGCCCCTTGATGAAAGTGAAAAAGGAGGGTGAAAAAGCTGATTTAAAACTCAACATTCAAAAAACTAAGATCATGGCCTCCTGTCTCATCACTTCATGGCAAATAGATGGGGAGACAATGGAAACAGTGACAGACTTTTTTTCCATGTCCCTGGTACCATCTTCCTGACAGCTTTTGGGAGGAATGAACCTCCCTTCTTCTCGGGAAGCCAGGGAGAGCTCATGAGCCTTCTCTGTGACTTCTTCATAGTAAATAAAGCTTTGGTAAGTCATCTATGCGGAAGAGGCAGATTGAAAACAAGGTTCTACCTTCTTCAAATGGCGACAGGAAGATGATTTGAGTTCTTACAAAGTGAATGAACAAAGCCCATTTACATGACCAAACAGAGGTTTACAAAGTAAGCCTAAAACTTGTTTGAAATAGCAGAGTGAAATTTACTTAGCCAAAGGGCATGGATTATACAATTTAAAATTTTGGTTTGGTTTTCTTTATTTTTTAGAGGATTTGAAATTCTGGACCATCTTGAGATCTAACATCTTCCATGATACTGTTCTTTTTTTTTTTTCATGCCAGTAAGGTTGAATCAACATTAGGAGTTCAGCAAAGTGTGTTTATTCTTTTAAAAGCATCCAGTATATGATTATTCCAGAGAATGTGGAAAAACATTCCCAAGTGCTATTTTTTAGTGTGAAGAATGAAAAATTAGCTTCATCCCCTTGCTACTCGGTTGCTTTCTCCATATAATAGGTGTTAACCAAGGATGAGGGACTTCATCAGTGGTGCAGTGGTAACAAATTCGCCTGCCAGTGCAAAAGACATGGGTTCGATCACTAGGTGGGGAAGATCCCCTGAAGAAGGAAATGGCAACCCACTGCAGTATTCTTGCCTGGAGAATCCCATGGACAGAGGAGCTTGGCGGGTTACAGTCCATGGGGTCAAAAAGAGTTGGAGGTAACTGAGTGTCTGAGTACACACAGGTGCAACCAAGGCCAAAGCTTTCCTCAGTTACATGAACAGTTGATGGTGAAGTGTGGCACAGGGTTGGCTCCTAAACTGAGGGAGGGGACCTCATTGCTCTCTGGGCTGCACAAACTCACTCATTCAATGAGGGAATAAGTATTCGTGGAAAGTGGGGTGACCATTCAGCCAGTTGCTGCTTCATCCCACTGGATGCCAGCTCCATGCCTGGAGAGGCAGCCTCCTCTGCTCTGCGCCTGCACCAGCCATGCCTCTCATAGATGAATTTACTCATCTCAGTAATGGCAGGAGCAGGGAGTCTTGGAACTTAATGACATTCCAGTTTGGAGGAAAAATCATAGTTTGGAGGAAAAATCATAGCGTTGGGTGACTCTAAGGCAGCATGACCTCCTCTCCCCTGAAGGTTGCCTTGTTCCGTCCTTGATGTCACCTCTGTTGGCCACTCACACCCTCCCATCACCCAGAGGAGAGAGGAGGAAGAGTTCTCCTCTGTACCAGAGGACTGGAATTCTCTTTCTGGTCCCTTTGCCCTTCCCCATGCCCACCCTCACTCACTTAGCAGAGCCCCTGGCTGCTGAAGAGCATTGCTATTTTTACTTCTCTGTGAGGGGCTCTCAGGTTACAGATTATATACCAATGAGGTAAGTTACAGGTATGTAGGCTCATGTTTCTAATTAGCTTGGAACTGGTTTCAAACATTAAACAGCCTCTCTCCTGTTTCTGCTCTCTCCCCTTCTTTGGCATCTCACTCTATCCTCATGCTGAGGGTCACTTTCCTTTCCAGCTGAATCACCCAACTTTCAGGCTTCTTAAATGCAAGAATCAAGGAGACTTAGATTTCACCTAAACTTAAGTCCTCTATCAATCCTGCATGAACTCAGCTGTAGCAATGCTATTTAAATGCATATGCTTATAATAGGTAAATGTTTGTAAGATATTTGAGACATTTTCATTTGTCTTCACATATATTGTCACAGATAAACCTTGCAACAGCCCAGCAAAATTAGGATTACTTTAATTACCTACACTTGGCAGATGAGAAAATTGGGACTCTGGGAGGTTAATGACTTGACTGGGAGTTCACAGTCAAGACGAAGTACAGAAGTGATGGGTGAATAAGAAACAAACCTTGGTTTGTAGCTACTTCCCTAAAAACAGCAGAGTATGGAGATGTGGAATACTTCTTCCCTTACTTTCTATTTCTTTTCCTGGACCCTAGACCAGTCTTTTAGCGTTCAGGTTGAAATGACTGTCCCTGAAGCCACTTGGTTTGATCTCCATTCATTTCCAAGGCAAACCATTCAATATGACAGTAATCCAAGTCTATACCCCAACCACTAATGCTGGAGAAGCTGAATGGTTATATGAAGGCCTACAAAACCTTCTAGAACTAACACCCCAAAAAGATGTCCTTTTCATCACAGGGGACTAAAATGCAAAAGTAGGAAGTTAAGAGATACCTGAAGTAACAGGCAAGTTTGGCCTTGGAGTACAAAGTGAAGCAGGTCAAAGGCTAAGAGTTTTGCTAAGAGACTCTGACTTTGCTATGACTCTAAGGTCATAGCAAACACCCTCTTCCAACAACACAATAGATGACTCTGGATATCACCAGATGGTCTATATCAAAATCAGATTAATTCTATTCTTTGCAGCCAAAGATAGAGAAGCTCTATATAGTCAGCAATAACAAGACCACGAGTGGACTGTGGTGCAGATCATGAATTCCTTATTGCCAAATTCAGACTTAAATTGAAGAAAGCAGGGAAAACCACTCAGCCATTCGGGTATGACCTGAATCAAATCCCTTACAATTTTACAGTGGAAGTGACAAATAGATTCAAGGGGTTTGATCTGTTAGAAAGAGTGTCTGAAGAACTATGGATGGAAGTTCATGACACTGTACAGGAGGCAGAGATCAAAACCATCCCCAAGAAAGAAGAAATGCATAAAGGCAAAATGGTTGTCTTAGAAGGCCTTACAAATAGCTGAAAAAAAAAAAAAGAGAAGGGAAAAACAAAGGAGAAACAGATGCACATCTGAATGCAGAGTTCCAAAAAATAGCAAAGAAAGATAAGAAAGCCTTGCTAAGTGAACAATGCAAAGAAATAGAGGAAAACAATAGGATGGGAAAGATTAGAGATTGCTACAAGAAAATTAGAGATATTTTCAAGGGAATATTTCATGCAAAGATGGGCACAAGAAAGGACAGAAATGATATGGACCTAACAGAAGCAGAAGATATTAAGAAGAGGTGGCAAGAATACACAGAAGTACTATACAAAAAAGATCTTTATGACCCAGATAACCATGAGAGTGTGATCCCTCATCTAGAGCCAGACATCTTGGAGTGTGAAGTCAAGTAGACCTTAGGAAGCATCACATGAACAAATCTAGTGGAGGTGATGGAATTCCAGTTGAGCTATTTCAAATCCTAAAAGATGATGCTGTGAAAGTGCTGCACTCAATATGCCAGCAAATTTGGAAAACTCAGCAGTGGCCACAGGACTGGAAAAGGTCAGTTTTCATTTCAGTCTCAAAGAAGGGAAATGACAAACAATGTTCAAACTACCACATATTTGCACTCATTTCACATGCTAGCAAGTTAATGCTAAAAATCTTCAATAGTTAGTCTTCAATAGTACAAGTGAGTCTCCAATAGTACAAGAACAGAACTTCCAGATGTACAAGCTGGATTTAGAAAGGGCAGAGGCACCAGAGATCAAACTTCTAACATCCATTGGCTCATCAAAAAAGCAAGAGAATTCCAGAAAAACATCTACTTTTGCTTCATTGACTACACTAAAGCCTTTGACTGTGTGGATGATGACAAACTGTGGAAAATTTTGAAAGAGATGGGAATAAGAGACCATCTTACCTGCCTCCTGATAAATCTGTATGCAGGTCAAGAAGAAGCAGTTAGAACCGGACATGGAACAATGGAATAGTTCAAAATTGGGCAATTAGTACGTCAAGGCTGTATGTTGTCACCCTGTTTATTTAACTCACATGGAGACTACATGATCCTGGGCTGGATGAAGCACAAGCTGGAATTGAGATTGCAGGAGAAATATCAATAATCTCAGATATGTAGATGACACCACACTTAATGGCAGAAAGTGAAGAAGAACTAAAGAGCCTCTTGATGAAAGTGAAAGACGAGAGTAAAAAAGCTGGCTTAAAGCTCAATATTTAGAAAACGAAGATCATGGTAATCGGTCCCATCACTTCATGGCAAAAAGATGGGGAAACAATGGAAACAGTGACAGACTTTATTTTCTTGGGCTCAATAATCACTGCAGATGGTGGCTGCAGCCACAAAACTAAAAGATGCTTGCTGCTTGGAAGAAAAGTTATGACCAGCCTAGACAGCATATTGAAAAGCAGAGACATTATTTTGCTAACAAAGGTCGGTCTAGTCAAAGCTATGGTTTTTCTAGTAGTTGTGTATGGATATGAGAGCTGGACAATAAAAAGACTGAGCACCAAAGAATTGATGCTTTTGAACTGTGGTGTTGGCAAAGACACTAGAGTCATTTGGACTGCAAGGAGATCAGACAATCCTAAATATAATCAATCCTGAATATTCATTGGATGGACTGATGCTGAAGCTGAAACTGCAGTACTTTGGCCACCTGATGCAAAGAGCTGACGCATCAGAAAAGACCTTGATGCTGGGAAAGATTGAAGGCAGAAGGAGATAGAGATGACAAAGGATGAGATGGTTGGATGGCATCACGGACTCAATGGACATGAGTTTGAGCAAGCTCTGGGAGATGGTGAAGGATAGGGAGGCCAGGTGTGCTGCACTCCATGGGGTCGCAAAGAGTTGGATATGACTGAGTGACAAAAACTGAACTGAAGCCACTTGTGTGACAAGCATGCTGTATTAAGGATTTGAAACTAGTGTGAATTTTAATTAGAATATAGGTGTTAGGGCTGAGAGGACACCAACGTTAGATTGAAATAAATAAGGATTGCTAAGAATCAGAACCCAAATGTCCATTTTTTTCTTAAAAACGTGTGCATGTACTCAGTTAGCATTTAAACAATATTTTCAAATTAGCTTCGATAAAGACATTGCAGGGACTTCAAGGTACTTATATGGCACTGTGCCTATCTTTAAGGAGTTTTTAACAGAGGAAGTAAAAAGAAAAGCTTTGAAAATAAAGCAAAGCTATTTGCAGTCAGATTTTGGCTCTATGCCTGGCAACTCAAAAAGATTCCTTGAGAGGAGAGATTTCCAGCTTGAGCATTTAATTTTGAACTGTGACCACTGTATTTTAAATTGTGCTGTTAGGTATCATTTCAGATGAGTCTGTCTGTGTACCCACCTGTTTCATACACGTGTATATACATGCATGTAAGTGCATTATTCATGCTGTAAGTCAGTTGTCCTGCCTGTTTTGAGTTCATAGATTATAAAATTGTCAGTTGCTTAAAGGCAGGAATAATATATCTGATTATTTTAAATTTTATTTATTTATTTATGTTTATTTTGGCTGCACTGGGTGTTCATTGCTACATGCAGGGTTTCTCTAGTTGTGGTTCAGTTCAGTTCAGTTGCTCAGTCATGTCCGCCTCTTTGTGACTCCATGAGTCGCAGCACGCCAGGCCTCCCTGTCCATCACCAACTCCCGGAGTTCACTGAGACTCATGTCCATCGAGTCAGTGATGCCATCCAGCCATCTCATCCTCTGTCGTCCCCTTCTCCTCCTGCCCCCTATCCCTCCCAGCATCAGGGTCTTTTCCAATGAGTCAACTCTTCACATGAGGTGGCCAAAGTATTGGAGTTTCAGCCTCAGCATCAGTCCTTCCAGTGAACACCCAGGACAAGGGCTATTCTTCATTGTGGTTCATGGGCTCTAATTGAGTTGGCTTCTCTTGTTGCAGAGCACAGTCTCTAGGTGCATGGGCTTCAATAGTTGCAGCATGTGGACTCAGTGGTTCTGGCTAGCAGGATCTAGAGCACAGGCTCAGTGGTTGTGGTGCTCAGGCTTAGTTGCTCTGTGACGTGTGGGGTCTTCCTGGATCAGGGATCAAACCCATTTCCTCTACATTGGCAGGCAAATTATCAACCACTGGACCACCAGGGAAGTACAATACTGATTATTTTATCTAATTATTTATTCATTTATTTATTTTTGCTATTCTCATAATATTCATAATAGCACGTGGCATAGTAGAGAGAACATGAAATTTATGCATAGCTTGGCCAAGTTTCATACTTTATTTGACTCATTTCCTTTTCTGTAACATGGGAATAATACTATAAATCTATAGGTTTATTGAGAGCATTACATGGGATAATTTTTATAAAGCAGCTGCAACAGTGTCCCACTAATGGTGTTCAATGAAGACCTGCATATATGGTTAATATAATATATATATATATTCCCTATATCAATTATATTTGTCTGTTTATGTGGCTAACTACCAAACCAGCCTTCTTATATTACCCCTGTCATGTAAGCACTGAGTCAATTTTTTCAGATGAATGAGGCAAGACATAATAACGATGAAAGAGTTATGATGATATTTGTTATTAATAACTTTCTCATACCTGTCAAGGTGGTCCTTGGTGGAAACTAGTGTGTCCTGTGTTTGAGAGTGGCTGAAGATGTGGAGAAGGAAATGGCAACCCACTCCAGTACTCTTGCCTAGAGAATTCCATGACAGAAGAGCCTGGTGGGCTGCCGTCCATGGGGTCGCACAGAGTCGGACACGACTGAAGGGACTTAGCATGCCTGCGTGCGTGCAGATGTGATAAACCGCTTCCCAGTACCAAAATAAAGGAAGCCAGAATGGAAAAACCAGGCCTAAAATGCTATTGAATTTCACATGATTGTGTCAACTTTCTCTTTGTGAATTATCTGAAAATTGAAAGGAATTTTTAAGTAGAAATAATTTTAATTTGTATTCCATTCATGTTGCATTTTAACATGGCATCATTTTGATGAATTCCCCACCCAGATGGAGTCATTCATTTCTAGCAAAGAGAAAGGATGGGTTGGGCTCATGCTCAGTCATCCATGCATTATTTTTTCCCTTATAACACAAAACCAAATAGTTAAAGAATTAGAGGACTTTAGTGTTGATATTATCTGATTTGATAAACTTCCCCTGTATGTATTTTCTTTGTGTGTGTGTGTGTGTGTGTGTGTGTGTGTGTGTGGTATATTGCCTCACTGTAAATAATATTGCCTCACTGTAAATGTGAAGTTCGATATTGGCCATTGTGGACATTTGTCTCATCAATATCACAATCAAGTATCTTCCGTGACTTCAAATGCTTTCTCTTACCTCTTTTGAAGTCAGTTATCTTTCTCAACCCCTGGGTATAGGTAACCACTGATCAGCACTATATCACCTTGGTCTCTGGCTTATTTCACTTAGAAGTTTGTGTTGGTGCACGTACCTATAGTTTTTCCTTTTTTATTGCTGAATCTATTCCATTCTAAGGATATGCTACATTTTCTTTATGTACCAGTTGAATGACATTTGTATTGTTTTTAGTCTTTGGTTATTTATAATTCCACTATGAACAGTCATGTACAGAAATTATCCTGGCATATATCTTCATTTGTTTTAGGTAAATATTTGTGATGAGAGATATTAGGATGTAAGGTTAATATATATTTAACTGTATAAGACACTGCAAACTGTCTTCCATTAACGCTCTCTCACTGTGTATGTGGAACCAGCATGTTATGAGAATCCTAGTTTCTCTATATCCTTGTCAACACTTGGAATTGTCTGTCTTTTTAGTTTTTATGTTTCTAGTGAATGAATATTGGTATTTCTTCATGGTTTGAATTTGTGTTTCTATAATGTCTAGTGATGTTAAGTATCTTTTCAAGAATTAAATGGTTATTTTTTTGTGGGAAAGTATGTTCAAATCTTCTGCGCATGAAAAAAAACATTCATAGGTGTCATAGAGTTGTCTTATTATTGAATCATGTGTTCTGTGTATACTCTAGATACAAACTTATGTTGTATATATGTTTTACAAGTATCTTTCCCGAATATAAGTCTCACCTTTTGCTTTCTTAACCTTGTTTTTCAAAGAGCACAATTTTGAATTTGAAAGTTCAGTCAATCATTTTTATTTTCTTTTATAGTTTGTACCCTCTGTGTTCTAAGAAATTCTTATCTCACCCAACATCATAAAGATCTCCTGTCTTTTTTTCCCTTTAGAAACTTTGATTTTAGTTCTTGTATTTAGGTCTCTGGTCCATCTCAAGTTACTTTTTTAAGTGCTATAAAAAGAAAATGCTTCACTTTCATTTATTCCCTCATGGAAAAACATTTTTTTTTTTTTTTGGAAAATCATCCTTTCCTCATAGAATTACCTTGGTAACTGTTAAAAATCAGTTAACTGTATAAGTCTGAATCTGCTTTGTGATTCTGTACTATTAGCCTAAGAATATAGATCAATAAGGACATAGATCAATACCACACTGCCTTCATCAGTGTAGCTTTATAGTAAGTTCTGAAGTCAGATAGTATGAGGATTCCAAATTTGCTTTTCTTTTAAAGATTTGCCCATTCTAGTTCTTTTGACTTTCCATATATGTATCTGTATAGTTTAGAACCAACTTCTCAGTTTATTCCAAGAGACTTGCCAACATAATTGGAATGTGCAGTCCATTAAAATATAAGTAATTATTGGTATGATTAGGCTTCTGTCTACATTTTTCTCTTTAATTTTCTGTTGGTTTCATTTCTAATTTGATTCTCTATTTCTTCTTTCCATATTTTTAAGGATTATTTGAATAAATTTTAGAATTTCTGTTTATGTTTTTCAGAGCTTTATTTAGCTCTATGATTTTAATATTCTGGTTGTGACTTTGTACTATAGATTTAAAGAAGTTACCATTTGGGAAGAAAATTATTTCAAAATAAATATGTTGTTTTTAAAACTACACTATCAATATCTGAATATATTTAAGAATTAAAGGAAATATTTAAAATATATATACCTGACAAAGGACTTATATACAAAATTTATAAAGAACTCCTACAACTCTATAATA
Source organism: Bison bison bison (assembly GCF_000754665.1). NCBI lineage: Eukaryota > Metazoa > Chordata > Mammalia > Artiodactyla > Bovidae > Bison > Bison bison. The sequence goes on along the minus strand of NW_011494948.1, from coordinate 8,189,756 downwards.
AAACAACAATTAACCTAATAAAAAACTGGCAAACCATTTGTTCTTTGCTTACTTAAATACAGTGGACTTATTATGCTAGTTTCAAGAAAAAAATATAGCAATTCAATATTTTTGTATATTGCAAAATGATGACCTAATAAAAGTTAGTTACTATCCACCACCATAAAAAGTTGTTACAATATAATTGGCTGTATATCCTATGTGTACATTGTATCTCTTTATAAGTCCATGTATCTTAATACTACTCACCTACTTAATTCATCCTGCTACCTCCTCTGGCAGCCACCAATATTTTCTCTGTATGAGTCTGTTTTGTTCATTTGTTTTATCTTTGAGTATACACATATAAGTGAGATAATCCAATATTTGTCTTTCTCTATCACTTCATGGGAAATAGATGGGGAAACAGTGGAAACAGTGTCAGACTTTATTTTTCTGGGCTCCAAAATCACTACAGATGGTGACTGCAGCCATGAAATTAAAAGACGCTTACTCCTTGGAAGGAAAGTTATGACCAACCTAGATAGCATATTCAAAAGCAGAGCCATTACTTTGCCAAGAAAGGTTCGTCTAGTCAAGGCTATGGTTTTTCCTGTGGTCATGTATAGATGTGAGAGTTGGACTGTGAAGAAGGCTGAACGCCGAAGAATTGATGCTTTTGAAGTGTGGTGTTGGAGAAAACTCTTGAGAGTCCCTTGGACTGCAAGGAGATCCAACCAGTCCATTCTGAAGGAGATCAGCCCTGGGATTTCTTTGGAAGGAATGATGCTAAAGCTGAAACTCCAGTACTTTGGCCACCTCACACGAAGAGTTGACTCATTGGAAAAGACTCTGATGCTGGGAGGGATTGGGGGCAAGAGGAGAAGGGGACAGCAGAGGATGAGATGGCTGGATGGTATCACTGACTCAATGGATGTGAGTCTGGGTGAACTCCGGGAGTTGGTGATGGACAGGGAGGCCTGGCATGCTGCGATTCATGGGGTCGCAAAGAGTTGGACACGACTGAGCGACTGATCTGATCTGACTTATTTCACTGAGAATAAACCCTATAGGTGCATATAAGTTGACACAAATGACAAGATTTCATTCGTTTTAATGGCTGAGTAATACTCCATTATATATGTGTGTGTGTGTGTGTGTGTGTGTGTGTGTGTGTGTGTATGGTATGTGTGTATACATCTCATATCTTGTTTATCCATTCATCTATTGGTGGGCCCTTAGGTTGCTTCTATATCTTGTACTTGGAATGGGAAAGTAGTCCTGTTTGTTCTTTTGTATATAGCCATCCAGTTTTTCCAACACTGTTTATTGAAGAGGATGTTTTTCCCTCCAGTATATATTCTTGCTTCCTTTGTCATAGATTAATTGACCATATGAGTGTTGGCTTGCATTTGGGCTCTCTCTTCTGCTTCATTGATCTATGTGTCTGTTTTTGTTCCAGTACCATACTATTTGGATAACTGTAGCTTTGAAGTATAGGTTGAAATCAAGAAGCACGATACCTCCAGCTTTGTCCTCATTTTAAAGACTATCTTGGCTATTCTGGTTCTTTTTGTTTGTTTGTTTGTTTCCATACAAATTTTGGGATTATTTATTCCAGTTCTGTGAAAAATGCTATTGGTATTTTGATAGGGTTTGCATTGAATCTGTAGATAGCTTTTGGGTAATATGGTCATCTGAACAATATTAATTCTGCCTCCATGAGCACTGTATATCTTTTATTTTAATTTCTCAAGATAAATGAAAATAAACATCTACAGTAAGACTTGCATTAAAATGTTCATAGACACTTCACTCATCAGATCCCAAAATGGATAGAGTCCAGGTATACATCAAGAATGAGTAAAAAAACCGCAGTAAATCTGTAACTTGGGATAGTACTCATCAATAAAAAGGAGCAAACTACTGATGCATACAACATTGATGAATCTCAAAAACATAATGGTGAGGTAAATAAGGCTTAACCAAAAAGTACCTACTTTAGGATTCTATTTATATGACAGTCTAGGACAGATAAAACTGTGCTATGGTAGAACAAAAAATTAAGACAGTATTTATGGGTGATGGGTGGGAATAAATTGGGATGGGGCATGAGGGAACTTTCTTCAGATATGGTAATGTTTCTATCTTGATAGTGTTTTGAATTGCTCAGTTACATACTATTTGTCAAAGCTTATTGACTGATATTTAAGATGTATTCATTTCATCATGTGTAAATTTTACCTCCAAAAATATAAATAACTCTACACCAAAAAATAACGTGTTAGCATATCATATATTTTATATTAAGGAATTGCTAAACTTAACATTTTGTTTCAGCTTTTTCTGAATAGCAACCACAGATATCAGGGGCACACAGTAATAGGCATTCCTGTCTTGATCACATCTCTGTGAGTTGTCTGAGGTAGCTGTGCTTCAGGCTGTAAATTTACAATTGTTGGGGTGGCTCCAAGCTTTGGGTAGGGTTCAAAATTTCACCACATGTTTCTTATCTTCCATGAACCAGTGGTTATCAGTGACATGTTCTTCTTATTAAAAAAACTAGAACATGTGAGGAGAAGCCCAAATACGCAAGACTATTTCAATATTGGTTTGACTTATGTCCACTAACATCTCTTTGATGAAAATAATTCACATAGCCAAACTGAAATTCAAGGAGTGGGGAAGTACATGAGGCCAAGGCAAGTGTATGGATGAATAGTTCTAATAAGGAGATGTACGTGAGGAGTTATAACTATAATTTGACCTACCAAGGTGATTTATGCTGCAATCCATGGGGTCACAAAGACTCAGACATGACTGAGTGACTGAGCTGAACTGGACATGAAGTATAAGATTATGACATGGCATTATAGATACTCTAAGAGGCTTAGTCTTGGAGATACATTCTGAAACATTTATGAGTTTAGTGATATGATGTCTGGAATTTGCCTATAATCTGAAGTGGGAGAAGTAACTGGAGGTATAAAGAAAAAATATGTCAGTGATTGAAGCTAGGTGTATGAGTACAATGGGGTTCGTTATGTCATTCTTTCTACTTCTGTATATGTTTGAACTTTTCCATATAAATGTTTAAAAAATAGGCCAAAGGAAATTATGTGCTAACTTTTTCCTTTTATATATGAGGAAACTAAGATCCTGGGAGGGTATGTTACTTGTTATGTAATGAGACAATTAGTGATTAGCAGAATGGAGCTAGGGCCCCAGCCAATCCTTTCTACATAACGTGGCTTTTAGTCATTTATCCGGTAATTCCTTAAATATTTATTTAATACTTGTCTCTGTATAATGTGTTATAGATAAGAAGTAAGGATTTCTCTTCTCTCAAACACCCCAGTCTAGTGAGTCAATATACATTTAAACAGAATGCAGTGATGAGGGTGCTAAAATGCTACAGTGGCAGTATACACAAAACTCATGAAAATATAAGAAAAGGCATCCCTAAATCTGTTTGAGGAAATTAGAAAAGTCCTCATAGATGAGGTAAGGTCTAGACTGAGACTTGCAGGACTAGTTTGATAAGCCAGAGATTGCACGATAGGTGGTGGAAGCAACACATGCAAAGGTGTTGAGGTGTAAGAGCACGTGGCATTTGGGCACTTTGGGGAAATTCTACGTGACTCAGTGTAATTAGAAGTTGACTGCAGTGTGTGTGTGTATTGAAGTGTTCTGGAAAGAGAAGGTAGGAGAGATGAAGTAGGCTTACAAGCTATGCAAAAAGTTGAGATTTAATTCTGTGGGTTAGTGTTACCTTGCTTAACTATAAGACACTACCCCCTCTCCCCGCCACCGCCCCAGTGCTCTCATTAAAATACAGGCCCCTAAGTCCTGACTGTGATCTAATGACTCAGAATCTCTGAGAGACTAGTTTGGAAAACAAGGGTATGGGAGCTACTGAAGAATTTTAAGCCAAGGAATGATGTGATCAGATCTGCATGTTAGAAAGACCACCCTGGCAGCAGCGTAGAGGTTAGACAGGTGAAATGTAGATACACAAAGCTAGAGTCAGAAAGAGAGTTAAATGGCTACTGCAAGAGCCCACGAAAGGTGTGATGAGAGCAACAACACTGATCGAACAGAGAGCATGTTAAGGAGCTGGGAGTGGTAGTTTGCAACAAACAACTGCCTCTAGAGAGGAGGAGAGGAGGATTCTTCTTTAAATGTCTACCTGGCTGAGGCAGTAGGTTAATGTTACTGTTCACTTGTAGACAAGAGAGTTCAGGATAAATAATGAGTCTGCTTTGGGTCTTGGACAGCTTATCATGAGACATACAAAAAGGGTCCAGAGTGCAGGTTTGAGTGCAAAAGAAAAATCAATTAGTGATAGAGATTTAGAAAATGTCAATATGAAAGTTTAAAGTATAGGTATGTACTCAGATAGATCATGCAGTTTGAGAATTAAAGAAGTCAGAGCCCAGGAAAGCAGCAGCATTTCAGAGAGAGGCAGAAACAGGGCCTAGATGAAAGGTTAGGTGAAGAGAGTTAATGTTAAGGAAATCAGGCAGAAGAAGGTGGGCAAATTAGGCAGGAATGAGGATGGAAGTAGGCTCACTGGGTTTGGGAAAATGGAGGTGATTGCTGACCTTTGCCTAGCAGTATCTGTGAAATGTTGAAAATCAAGACTGTGGATTTGGACTGAGTACTTAGTGGAAAGAATGAATTTACCTAGAATGAATGTAGGTAAATTTTCTAGAAGATTTGACAGTGATACTCCTTTACTTTGAGTAGAAAATAGGCATTTTGGGGCAAGAGAGGTGCAGAATTAAGTACTTTGCTATTTCTTTCTCTGGTAAGACATGTGCTTCTTGACAGGTGTGAAATATTGGAAATAACTGATATGAATACTTTGTTGTCCTTTTGTTAAAAATTCATTAGCTAGTCATTCATTATTAATTTATGGCATAGATTTAATAATTTTGAGTAAATTTTTATGAAAATGTCCAGATGTGACTACAGTATATTTGAAAGAATGCATATTAATTTGATTCATTGAGCAATTAGGTACCTTTGATGAGTATCTCTTCTTGATTTGGTGACATTTATAAATGTTTGTGTGCATCAACAGAGTTACTTTCAGGTATGACTGTGTCAATTTTAAAACTAATGACATATTTGAAATTCATCAGATCTTTCCCAACTTTTCAAAATAAAAACTTGGAGGATATTTGATTGACGGCTAAATGTAAAATTTGAGACAAGTTGTCAGGAAAACCATACGTTAATCGTTAATTTTTTTCCTCAAAGATTTGATTTTTTTCCTTCAGTAGCTCTTAGAGGTCTGAGACAAGCTTTTAGAACACATATCTCTTTAGAAATACTGTTCTATATGTTATGTTTGTATCATAACTCAAGCCCTCTTTTTTTTTAACTGCATGTTCGATTACATACTGCATTCTATTTTAGCTAAATTTAGGGCATGTTTCTTCAATCTCATGTGACATTAAGCAAGATTGAAAAAGGCAAATTTGTTATTAAATTCTGTGCAAAAACTTGTTGACACCACCACCTCCGCCTTTCTCTCCCATATTCATCTGTGAATTTGAGAACATACTTAGGCTGACAAGAATCAGAGTCAGTAAATGAAATGCAGATGAGTTTTAGCTGTGCCTTTGTCAAGACTTTAGTTTGGGTAAAGGAAAGCTTTTAGGTAAGGGCCTGGAGAACTTGACCCTAAATGAAATCTGATGGTCTTGGATGAGAAACTAGAGAATGCTATTGCTCTGGTAGCTACTGCTACAGTTGATATGGGTTGGTAAGGCCAGAAAGGTGGTGGTGAGGGGAGGGAACCAACAAAGAATGGGTCTAGGATGGAGTGTTAATAAAATGAATGAAAGTTTCTATTTTCTATAGTATGGAAAATGGAGTCATCTATCAGATCAAATCAGAACAGATCAGTCGCTCAGTTGTGTCTGACTCTTTGCAATCCCATGAATCACAGCACGCCAGGCCTCCCTGTCCATCACCAACTCCCGGAGTTCACCCAGACTCACGTCCATCGAGTCAGTGATGCCATCCAGCCATCTCATCCTCTGTCGTCCCCTTCTCCTCTTGCCCCCAACCCCTCCCAGCATCAGAGTCTTTTCCAATGAGTCAACT
>NW_011494948.1:8180765-8183163 GCF_000754665.1 Bison bison bison | reverse complement strand
TTTTCTGAATGTTGAGCTTTAAGCCAACTTTTTCACTCTCCACTTTCACTTTCATCAAGAGGCTTTTGAGTTCCTCTTCACTTTCTGCCATAAGGGTGGTGTCATCTGCATATCTGAGGTTGTTGATATTTCTTCTGGCAATCTTGATTGCAGCTTGTGTTTCTTCCAGTCCAGCATTTCTCATGATGTACTCTGCATATAAGTTAAATAAACAGGGTGACAATATACAGCCTGACGAACTCCTTTTCCTATTTGGAACCAGTCTGTTGTTCCATGTCCAGTTCTAACTGTTGCTTCCTGACCTGCATACAGATTTCTCAAGAGGCAGATCAGGCGGTCTGGTATTCCCATCTCTTTCAGAATTTTCCACAGTTTATTGTGATCCACACAGTCAAAGGCTTTGGCATAGTCAATAAAGCAGAAATAGATGTTTTTCTGGAACTCTCTTGCTTTTTCCATGATCCAGCGGATGTTGGCAATTTGATCTCTGGTTCCTCTGCCTTTTCTAAAACCAGCTTGAACATCAGGAAGTTCACGGTTCACATATTGCTGAAGCCTGGCTTGGAGAATTTTGAGCATTACTTTACTAGCGTGTGAGATGAGTGCAATTGAGTGAGGCAGTGGGTTTAAACATATCTGCTGGCAAAGACAGGTGACAATTAGTCTGTCCTGGTCAGGGATCTGTATGGCAAGAAAAAAGCTCCTCATTCCACTGACATGATCATTACGTTGTTGTTAAGCCATGACATTAATTTAAAGAGGTCCTCAGTTTCAGTGCCCTTATACATCTAGGGAAAACAAACATAAATCTTTTTTGAACATTTGAACTTTCAACTCAGAGTGGCAAAAATACTCCAGATAAAGCCCTATCAGCAAAATTGACAAACAAAAATTATAAAACACAAATGGAAACAAGCTATGATGAACAAAGTCAACAGAATCAATGACTGTCAGTAGTAGACACCCAAGATTTCAGATACTAGAATTATTAAAGAATGTTATATATATTTACATGCAGAAAATGTTGATAGAAATAGAAACTAGAGTTAGAAATACAGAACAAATCAAGATATTATAAAAACCAAATGTCACCAAATAATAATAGGCATATTTGGAAGAAAAAAATAAATATATGTAGGTATAAATGAAAAATTAATACCAAAATGAAAAATTCAATGAAGAGATTAAACAGTAAATAGGTTAAAGATAAAGAGAAAATTGGTGAAGTGGAAATTGCTTCTGAATAAATGACCCATAGTAATGCACAGAGAGGGAAAAAGGCTAGAAAAATGACAAAGGATTAGAGATGAAGAAGAGAAGAGAAGAGAAGGTCCAAACAAAATATAGAGTGAAAGAACAGAGAGAATAGAGGAGGGGTAATATTCAAAGAGGTAATGGTTGAAAGCCTTTTAAGAATCAATGAAAGATACAAATCTTCAAATTCAGGGAGGTAAATGGACTCTTAACAGAGTAAATACAAATATAGATCACCAGAGATGAAGAACTACTTGAAATAATTTAGAGAGATAGAATAAAATACATATAAAGTGTAATTAGACTGAAATCAGGCATTTGAGTTGCAAAAACAGAAACAGTATTAGATCTGTTACAGTAATTAGATCAGAAACAGTAATTAGATCTTGAAAACTCTGATAGTTCAAACTTAGTCCAAGCTTAATTATCATTAACAGATTGAATATATATGTTTTAGATAAAGAAAAATTGAGCATTTACTACCAACATATATTCACCAAGGGGACATTTGTAGGATATATGGCAAATTGCAGGAAGACAGAAACTGAACCTGCCATAAAGGACAGAAATGCAAAATGGAATAAGGAGCAAGTAGGTAAATCACAGGAATAAATGTAACAAAATATTGACTGGAAAAAATAAACCCAACTACCTCTATATTAGTGACCAGTTGTGAAATTTAAAAAACAAGTTAGAATTAAAATATGAAGTATAATAAAATGCAAGATAAAAAGGAATGATCAGAGTGAAAGTATTCTGTGAAATATTGTTTGAGAAGAGGAACCTAAAATGATTAACTTTAGATTCTGTTATATAAGATGCATATTTAGATTTTAAGTTAACTGCTAAGATAATAGAAATTTATAATACAATGTCAATCAAAATCAGGCTCAAGATGAGGGGAAAAACAGCATATAAAAACAGGCTGAATAAAAACTGTAAGATAGATGAGAAAATCAAACTTCTTAATCATAATAAATGTAATGAGACAGACTTTTTTTTTTTTACAGTTCATAAGAACCATATGAAAAAAAAAGACTGAATAATGTATACTATTACTACTAAGTCACTTCAGTCATGTCCGACTCTGTGCGACCCCATAGACGGCAGCCCACCAGGCTCCCCCGTCCCTGGGATTCTCCAG
>NW_011494948.1:8160807-8179874 GCF_000754665.1 Bison bison bison | reverse complement strand
TGCAGTCACCATCTGAAGTCATTTTTGGAGCCCACCAAAATAAAGTCTGACACTTTTTCCACTGTTTCCCCATCTATTTCCCATGAAGTGATGGGACCAGATGCCATGATCTTTGTTTTCTGAATGTTGAGCTTTAAGCCAACTTTTTCACTCTCCTCTTTCACTTTCATCAAGAGGTTCTTTAGTTCCTCTTCACTTTCTGCCATAAGGGTGGTATCATCTGCATATCTGAGGTTATTGATATTTCTTCTGGCAATCTTGATTCCAGCTTGTGCTTCTTCCAGCCCAGTGTTTCTCATGATGTACTCTGCATATAAAATAAACAGGGTGATAATATACATCCTTGACCTACTCCTTTTCCTATTTGGAACCAGTCTGTTGTTCCATGTCCAGTTCTAACTGTTGCTTCCTGACCTGCATATAGGTTTCTCAAGAGGCAGGTCAGGTGGTCTGATATTCCCATCTCTTGAAGAATTTTCCACAGTTTCTTGTGATCCACACAGTCAAAGGCTTTGGCATAGTCAATAAAGCAGAAATAGATGTTTTTCTGGAAATCTCTTGCTTTTTTGATGATCCAGCAGATGTTGGCAATTTGATCTCTGGTTTCTCTGCCTTTTCTAAATCCAGGTTGAACATCTGGAAATTCATGCTTCACATATTGCTGAAGCCTGGCTTGGAGAATTTTGAGCACTGAGCACTTTACTAGCATGTGAGATAAGTCCAGTTGTGCAGTAGTTTGAGCATTCTTTGGCATTTCCTTTCTTTGGGATTGGAATGAAAACTGACCTTTTCCAGTCGTGTGGCCACTGCTGAGTTTTCCAAATTTGCTGGCATATTGAGTGCAGCACTTTCACAGCATCATCTTTCAGGATTTGAAATAGCTCAACTGGAATTCCATCATCTCCACTAGCTTTGTTTGTAGTGATGCTTTCTAAGGCCCACTTGACTTCACATTCCAGGATATCTGGCTCTAGGTGAGTGATCACACCATCGTGATTATCTGGGTCATGAAGATCTTTTTTGTACAGTTCTTCTGTGTATTCTTGCCACCTCTTCTTAATATCTTCTGCTTCTGTTAGGTCCCTACCATCTGTCTTTATTGAGCCCATTTTTGCATGAAACATTCCCTTGGTATCTCAAATATTCTTGAAGAGATCTCTAGTCTTTCCCATTCTGTTGTTTTTCTCTATTTCTTTGCATTGATTGCTGAGGAAGGCTTTCTTATCTCTCCTTACTATTTTTTGGAACTCTGCATTCAGATGCTTATATCTTTCCTTTTCACCTTTGCTTTTCGCTTCTCTTCTTTTCACAGCTATTTGTAAGGCCTCCCCAGGCAGCCATTTTGCTTTTTTGCATTTCTTTTCCAAGGGGATGGTCTTGCTTCCTGTCTCCTGTACAATGTCATGAACATCCGTCCATAGTTCATCAGGCACTCTATCTATCAGATCTAGTCTCTTAAATCTATTTCTCACTTCCACTGTATAATCATAAGGGATATGTTTTAGGTCATACCTGAAATGTCTAGTGGTTTTCCCTACTTTCTTCAATTTCAGTCTGAATTTGGCAATAAGGAGTTCATGATCTGAGCCACAGTCAGCTCCTGGTCTTGTTTTTGCTGACTGTATAGAGCTTCTCCATCTTTGGCTGCAAAGAGTATAATCAATCTGATGTCAGTGTTGACCATCTGGTGATGTCCATGTGTAGAGTCTTGTGTTGTTGGAAGAGGGTGTTTGCTATGACCAGTACATTCTCTTGGCAAAAGTCTATTAGCCTTTGCCCTGCTTCATTCTGTACTCCAAGGCCAAATTTACCTGTTATTCCAGGTGTTTCCTGACTTCCTACTTTTGCGTTCCATTCCCTTATAATGAAAAGGACATCTTTTTTGGGTGTTAGTTCTAAAAGGTTTTGTAGGTCTTCATAGAACCGTTCAACATCAGCTTCTTCAGCATTACTGGTTGTGGCATAGGCTTGGATTACCATGACATTGAATGGTTTGCTTTGGAAACGAACAGAGATTATTCTGTCATTTTTGAGATTGCATCCAAGTACTGCATTTAGGACTCTTTTGTTGACCATGATGACTACTTCATTTCTTTTAAGGGATTCCTGCCCACAATAGTAGATATATTGTCATCTGTGTTAAATTCACCCATTCCCATCCATTTTAGTTCACTGACTCCTAGAATGTCAATGTTCACTCTTGCCATCTCCTGTTTGACCACTTCCAATTTGCCTTGATTCATGGACCTAACATTCCAGGTTCCTATGCAATATTGCTCTTTACAGCATCAGACCTTGCTTCTATCACCAGTCACATCTACAACTGGGTATTGTTTTTGCTTTGGCTCCATTCCTTCATTCTTTCTGGAGTTATTTCTCCACTGATCTCAAGTAGCATATTGGGAACTACCTACCTGGGGAGTTTCTCTTTCAGTATCCTATCATTTTGCCTTTTCATACTGTTCATGGGGTTCTCAAGGCAAGAATACTGAGTGGTTTGCCATTCCCTTCTCCAGTGGACCACATTCTGTCAGACCTCTCCACCATGACCCGCCTGTCTTGGGTGGCCCCAAGGGCATGGCGTAGTTTCTTTGAGTTAGACAAGGCTGTGGTCCTTGTGATCAGATTGACTAGTTTTCTTGATTATGGTTTCAGTGTGTCTGCCCTCTGATGCCCTCTTGCAACACCTACATCTTATTTGGGTTTCACTTCCCTTGGATGTGGGGTATCTCTTCATGGCTGCTCCAGCAAAGTGCAGCCTCTGCTCCTTACCTCCGACAAAGGGTATCTCCTCAAGGCCACCCCCCCGACCTTGAACGTGGAATAGCTCCTCTCGCCCCTCTTGCACCCCTGTAGCTGCGGTACCTTGGACGTGGGGTTGCTCTTCTCGGCCGCTGCCCCTGACCTCGGACGTGGGGTAGCTCCTCTCGGCCACGTTTCTGTAGGGTACATCAAATTACTACACTGAAGGAAACAAACTTATTTAGGAAAAAAGAAATGCTAAAAATTAGTGACATATGGATGCAACCTAATAAATGAGATAAAGAATAACAAAATTATCACAAAGAAAGATGAATTAAATAATAAAAGCAGAAATTAATTTTAGAAGATATGATAGGTAAAATCAATAAATCAACAGAATCAATTTTTGGAAAATCTAGGATAGCTCTGGCAAGACTGAAAGAAATGAGAGATAAGAAATGGTAAGGACAAAAAGGAAAAACTAGCATAAAAAATTTCAAGTAATTACTAATATGCTTAAAATTTTTATGGTAATGTTTGAAAATTTTAGATGAAATGGTCCCATCAGTTTAGATCAGTTGCACAGTTGTGTCCAACTCTTTGTGACCCCACCGACTGCAGCACACCAGGCTTTCCTGTCTATTACCAACTCCCAGAGCCTGCTCAAACTCATGTCCATTGAGTCTGGGATGCCATCCAATCATCATCCTCTGTCGTTGCCTTCCCTTCCCACCTTCAATCTTTCCCAGCATCAGGGTCTTTTCCAATGAGACTGTTCTTTGCATCAGGTGGTCAAAGTATTGGAGTTTCAGCTTCAGTATCAGTCTTTCCAGTGAATATTCAGGACTGATTTCCTTTAGGATTGACTGGTTTGATCTCCTTGCAGTCCAAGGGACTCTCAAGAGTCTTTGCCAACACCACAGTTCTAAAGCATCAATTCTTTGGAACTCAGCTTTCTTTATAGTCCAACTCTCACATCCATACATGATTACTGGAAAAACCATAACTTTGACTAGACAGACCTTTGTTGGCAAAGTAATGTCTCTGCTTTTTAGTATGCTGTCTAAATTGGTCATAGCTTTTCTTCCAAAGAGCAAGTGTCTTTTAATTTCGTGGCTGCAGTCACCATCTGCAGTGATTTTTGAGACCAAGAAATTAAAGTCTGTCACAGTTTCCATTATGTCTGCGTCTATTTGCCATGGAGTGATGGGACTGGATGCCTTGATCTTAGTTTTTTGAATGTTGAGTTTTAAGCCAGCTTTTTCACTCTGCTATTTCACTTTCATCAAGAGGCTCTTTACTTCTTCACTTTCTGCCATCAGGTTGGTGTCATCTGCATATTTGCGGTTATTGATATTTCTCCTGGCAATCTTGATTCTGGCTTGAGCTTCATTCAGCCTAGCATTTCACATGATATAGGGCTTTCCTACTGTCTCAGATGGTAAAGTGTCTGCCTGCAATGCAGAATACCTGAGTTCGATCCCTGGGTCAGGAAGATCCCCTAGAGAAAGAAATGGCAACCCACTCCAGTACTCTTGCCTTGAAAATCCCATGGATGGAGGAAGCTGGTGGGCTACAGTCCATGGGGTTGCAAAGAGTTGGACAAACTGAGCAACTTCACTTTTACTTTCACTTTTTCACTCTGCATATGTTAAATAAGCAGGGTGATAATATACAGCCTTGATGGACTCCTTTCCCAGTTTGGAACCAGTCTGCTGTTCCATGTCTGATTCTATCTGTTGTTCTTGACCTGCATACAGATATCTCAGGAGGAAGGTAAGGTGGTCTGGTATTCCCATCTGTTTAAGAATTTTCCACAGTTTGTTGTGACCACACAGTCAAAGGCTTTGATGTAGTCAATAAAGCAGAAGTAGAAGTTTTTCTGGAACTCTCTTGCTTTTTTCATTATCCAGTGGATGTTGGCAATTTGATCTCTGGTTCCTCTGCCCTTTCTTAATCCAGCTTGAACATCTGGAATTTCTCGGTTCACCTACTGCTGAAGCCTGGCTTGGAGAATTTTGACTGTTACTTTGCTAGTGTGTGAGATGAGTGCAGTTGTGTGGTAGTTTGAACTTTTGGCATTGCCTTTCATTGGGATTGGAATGAAAACTGACCTTTTCAGTCCTGTGGTCACTGCTGAGTTTTCCAAATTTGCTGACATATTGAGTGCAGTACTTTCACAGCATCATGTTTTAGGATTTGAAATAGCTCAACTGGAATTCCATCACCTCCACTAGCTTTGTTCATAGTGACGCTTCCTAAGGCCCACTTGACTTCACGTTCCAGGATATCTGGCTCTAGGTGAGTGATCATAAAATTTTTATGCTAATGTTATGAAATTTTAGATAAAATGGCCCCATAGAAAACAGAATATTGAAGAAGTACCTGAATAAACATATAATCATTAATATAACTGAATCAGTTAATATACATAGTGGCACATACAAAAGCATATAGAAACTGAACAGTTTTAGGAATGAGCTCTCAGAATATTCATGAAACAGATAATTCCAAGCTTTTACAAATAATTCAAATAATGGAAACATAGGGAAACCTCCCCAACTCACTTTATATTTAAGCCTAATATGATCTTGAAAATCTAGAAGGCTACTCTGGAACCAATATGAAAATCAAATCTCTATAGTGTAGATACTGAGAGATTCCTTCCTTCTTCTGATCAGGGTTTGGATGGCAACAAAATATCCATCCTTTGAATTTGGACAGTATAAAATGCAGGAAGATTTAAGGTAAGGATAATTAGACTGAAATTTCAGTATAAAGAGATTTTATTTTCTAAGCACCCAAATGGGCAAAAGAGATATTTTTTTGACCTGATAAATAAGGAACAGTTAGCAATAAAACTAGTCAATTTATTATATGTTAAACTACTGACAATTTACCACTGAGTTGAGATAAGAGAGCCCCTGGGAAGAGGAAATTTACCTTTTGGGGTAATGTACTATGAATCAGTTTTCTTGACTCAGCACTATATGCATTTATCTTTAAAACCTTTAATAAGGCTTTGAAGTTGGTGTTGTCATAATTTTTCAGATTGAGGAAAGGCTTTGAGTTGTAAACTAGTAACTAGTGGAGCCAGTTATCTTTGCTATAGGCTATTTCATAGAAAGGTCATGCTTGTTTCCTGACACCAAGTTGACTCTTAAGATAGGAGTATTTTCTAAGACAGATCAAGCTGTGTAATATGTGCTGATTTAACTAAGAGTAGCTTAGCTATTCTGTCCCTAAAAGATAGAAGATATTTTTAAATATACACTACACTATTCAGACAGAAAGCATATAAAATGAGCATGCATTAACTGAAAAGTAGTAATAAAACGGACACTTGGAAAACTACTACCAAAAATATGAAATAAATTATTTTTGGTTCCATGGAATGTATCTGAATGTCCCTCCTTTCCAAATCCCCCAACCCTGATTGAAGGAATCACTATGTAGATTTTTGTGCTGAATAGTCCCTTTAATTTAATAGCTTTGCCAATGTGGAGATATTCTCAATAAGACACTACCTATTTTTAGAATTATATGTGGTGCCTAATCTTGGATTTGCTCCTTATCTAGAGAAAAACAAACTCAAAAAAAACCTTTTTTGTGACAAGGGAAGCTTGAATGTGGAATGGCTATTTAGATAATAGTATTGTAAAGAACCCAACTGCCAGTGCAGGAGACTCAAGAGACATAGTTTGATCCCTAGGTTGGGAAGATCCCCTGAGGATGGCATGGCAACCCCCATGAATATTCTTGCATGGAGAATCTGGCAGGCTATGGTCCATAGGGTTGCAAAGGGTCAGACACAACTGAAGCAACTGAGCACATATTATATCAATAATAAGTTTTCTGAGTTTGTTAAATGTACTGTGATTAAGTTATAGAAAATCCTTGATTTTTGGAAATATACACTCAAGTGTTCACAGATAGCAAAATTAAATAAATGAAACATTGAGCACAAACCTAATTGCCTTCATAAGTTGAAGGCTCCCAAGAAAAGATGAATTGAGTAGAGTTATTCACTGGTATCTCCTGTCTGCGAGTTGACAAGACTCTACTCTGGGGAAATTGATGAAGTACTAAATTTGTCCCTACAGGAATGGAGGAGGGGCAGTTAGGATTAGGGTTAGGGTTAGTTGGAGAGAGTTTGCAGAGGTTCAGGTTTCTTGCATAAGCTTGTGCATTTTCTGTGCAGCACAGACCTGCCTGGTAAGATGGCAGCAGGTTGGAGGTTGGCTGGTGGTGCTGAAATTCAGCACATGCAATTTTCCCTAAGGAATGGATGCTGGGAGAGGTTCTTTGTAATACCTTCACCTCATGGATGTGTTTGCTTCCCAAATTCCCCCACCTATAAGGGACTCATCTTTTCAGCCAGTTAATCTGCCTGAAGAAGATACCCTTTCCCATGAAATCTAGTTTCTTGCTGATGCAGTGCTGCTAGCATCTTTTTCATTCCCATATTTCCAGTAAGTTTCTCCTTATTTCAAGCCCTCCACTGTTCATTTCTGGATTCAGTGACCTCTAGAGCTATAGGTCCCTGTGCCTTTTGAAGATGGTCTGGCACAAATCATGTTGGTTCTCAGCTTTCTCTAGTGCCAGCCTGGAAATAGGCTTGCTTGTCTTGGCTAACTATGGGATTACCGGACCACCTGATTTCCAGATCCAAAATTTGTTTGCTATATCTGCTTTCTCATTCTCTCTGTATCTGAGGGTTTGTCTTTTTAAGAATTCCTTGAGTGAAGTTTTAATGGAGTTTCAGATGAAGAAAACTGAGATGCATATTTCAGCCCCTCGTCTTAACATGGAAGCCTCTGAGATCTCTATTAAAATATATGATCATTGGTTTTTATTACTTCTTTAAAAACATATTTTTTCTAAAGGAAAAGTTGTGAGGAGGCAGCCAATAGGTTAGTAATGCTCCAGGGATGAAGTGTTGGGTTAGAAGAAGCGCCCTCATATCTGTCTCCATGTTGACACTCAGCTGTAGTTTCTATGGCACATGAGTTCCTGGTCCAGACCTAGGCAAGTCCAGAAGTACCCAGCGTGCTCCATTGCCTTCAGGTAGGAGGGTCTAGAATGGATTGGGTTATTCCAAACTTGGTGTATGTGGGCTGTGCCAGACTTAAACTCTAGCAAGAGAGCTCTTTGCCTTGGTCCAATGTCACACTCCCCTGTAGTCCTTCTCTGGCCGTGTCCGTGGGATTGAGGCTCTGTCTGCATGCCTAGCAGTAGCCTGTGTCACCTACACTTTAGACCAGACCCCAGGATTTCCATTCTAAGTGGCCCCAAGCCTATATCATGAATTCGTGTGGTTCTCTTCCCTGGATGTCCCCTCCTGGGGGTGTTTCCCTCTGCTGGGTATGGATGGAGAAGTGGCTAAGAGAGAAGTGACTGTAGGGGATATGACTAATGCTTGAATATATGAGCTGCTGCTGCTGCTGTTGCTAAGTCGCATCAGTCGTGTCTAACTCTGTGCGACCCCATAGACAGCAGTCCACCAGGCTCCCCCATCCCTGGGATTCTCCAGGCAAGAACACTGGAGTGGGTTGACATTTCCTTCTCCAATGCATGAAAGTGAAAAGTGAAAGTGAAGTCACTCAGTCATGTCTGACTCTTAGCGAGCCCATGGACTGAAGCCTATCAGGCTCCTCCATCCATGGGATTCTCCAGGCAAGAGTACTGGAGTGGGGTGCCATTGCCTTCTCCAGAATATATGAGCTAGGTGTCAGCAAATGATCACGTGAGACCTACTTCCATGCCAGACAGAGCTGGGGTGAGAAGACAGGGAGGTAGACTAGGAACCAAGGGCCAAGGGTCATGCCATCATGTTCCAGGGTGGAATTCTAAGGAGACTGAGAACTCCTCATTGAAGCCTGACCTTCTAGGTTCTTCTTTGTTTTTAAATTTAATTTAAAAAATTTTTTAGTTTATATTGGAATATAGTTGATTAACAATGTTGGATAGGTTTCAGCTGTACAGCAAAGTAATTCAGTTATACATAAACCTATCTCTCTTCTTTTTCAAATTATATTCCCTTTTATGATAGGTTATTACAGAATATTGAGCAGAGTTCCCAGTGCTATCCAGTAGGTCCTTGTTGGCTATCTGTCTTAAATATAGCAGTGTGCATATGTCAGTCCCAAACTTCTAATATATTTCTCCGGATTTTATATTTTGAAGGCAGGAGGAGAGACTCTATTGCATTAAATGGCTAGCTCTTATCTTGAATTTTAAATTTTGTTTCTATTGTATATAGACCTCGGTTTGGCTCTGGACCCCTACAGGGGTGAGTGGGGCTGTATATGGGATAAGATCCTAGGCAAACCTGTGTCCACAGAGATGATACATCCATCTTCCCACAGTTAATTCCAAGAGACCTGTATCTGTGAAACTGCCCTTGTATATCTTGGTTTGAGTTCCATTCCTCTTCTGAGAAGGAACATGCCTCTAACACTAAGTTGGGAGTCTTGACAACCTGATTCTGATTGACCCCTCTCCTAGCAGCCTGGCTCCTGTCTCCTCTCCCCCTAGCTCTGGCTGGTTTACATTTACAGTCTTTCCTGGAATCAAAATGCTGCTGCTGCTAAGTCGCTTCAGTCATGTCCGACTCTGTGCGACCCCATAGACGGCAGCCCACCAGGCTCCCCCATCCCTGGGATTCTCCAGGCAAGAACACTGGAGTGGGTTGCCATTTCCTTCTCTAATGCATGAAAGTGAAAAGTGAAAGTGAAGTTGCTCAGTCGTGTCTGACTCTTCGCGACCCCATGGACTGCAGCCTATCGGCCTCCTCTGTCCATGGGATTTTCCAGGCAAGAGTACTGGAGTGGGGTACCATTGCCTTCTCCTAGGACTTCACTAATTCTCATGACAGCAGCACAGCCATTTTGGTTGTTTCTGCAGTATGGATTATGGGTCAGGTACTGCCCCATATCCTTATACACATGATTTCTACTCCTTCACAGCAACCCTGGTGTGATATTTATTATACCTATAATAAATAGATATTGCTTATAGATAGGGAACCTGAGGCCCAATGATGTGAATTAACATATTCTGGGCTGCACAGGAGATAACTAGGATTTTGAACCCAAGTATCTCTGACTCCAAAGTCTTTATGACACTGCTAGGAGACTTGAACTCTGTGTGACATCCACCAGCATGGATACCCCCAAAGAGTAGTGACAGCCTCAATGGAGGCCTGACTCTGCTACTGGATAAATGCACATTGCACATTCAGCCTTTGGCCATTGTCCTTGGGAACAAATCTGATGCTGGAGTTAGACCGCTTACCCACTGTCTTGCCTTCTTGCTTGGTCTTTCTTCCCTTCTGACCCAAAACTAAGCTTATGTCATGTCTTTTAGTGTCTACACATGATTCATTTGTTGGCTGTGATTGAAATTTACCTTCTGTTTGGGCCTGAAGTTCACCAAAGAAATGCAGTGATTTTCCAGGGAGCTCTGTTACTGCCAGCCAGAGAAGCACATCAGATATACTGCATACGCTAGAACCTGAAATCCAAAAAGACCCCTAAAGATCAGTTAAAATAAACCTGTTCCAAAAACCTACAAAACTTTGTACTAATTTCTTTAAAAAAAAAAAAAAAAAAACTTACTACTATTTCATAAACTTTTTACAGCCCATCTGCAGTTGTGAAACTCAGTGTCAGACTGAAAGCAAATGAGTTCAACAGAGGTGAATGATGTCAGTTTCCCCCTGAGAATTGTTTATAATTCAATAAAAAGTTTAGCAGTCAAGATTAACCTAGCTGATTAGAAAATTATGTTAATGAAGGAAAAAGTCAGGGATTTGATAACTCTTTAGGTCAATTGATTTTTCTTACATTAAAGATCTTAGGTAGAACTTCTGGAAGTGGCCAACCTGGCTTTTCTTTCTTTTTTTCAAACAGTTATACACTAGCTGTGGAAAAAGTGGAGAATGGGTCAAGACCCCAGCAATAAATTCATTCATGCCTTGCTAATTGTAAATCAAAGCTCTTATTTATTCCCTGCTTTCTTTCTTCATTGACTTATTCCCTAAACATATATTGAGCTGCTTTTTTTGTTCGTTTAGTAGGATTTCATATCATGATACATAATTCTCACAACTTCCTTATCTCACAACAACCTCAATCCCTAATTTAATATTTCTATGCTAAGTCGCTTCAGTCATGTCCAACTCTTTGCAATCCCATGGACTGTAGCCCACCAGACTCCTCTGTTCATGGGATTCTCCAAGCAAGAATACTGGAGTGGGTTGCCATGCCCTTCTCCAGGGGATCTTCTTGACCCAGGAACAAACCTGTGTCTCCTATAGCTCCTACACTGTGGGCAGATTCTTTACTGCTGAGCCACCAGGGAAGCCCAAACATCAAATCAAAATTCAAACCTATGGCTGATTCATATTGATGTTTGGCAGAAACCAACACAATTTTGTAAAGCAGTTATCCGTCAATTAAAAAATAAATAGATTTAAAAAAATAAAGATGTTAATTCTAAGGCAAAAAACAAACCAAAAAAAGAAAAAAAAAGAATTCAAACCTAGAGCTTCTGAGTCTAACTTCAGAATTCTTTCCCCTATAATATGGCAATTGGCTAGAGGTGACCACTAAGAAGACTTAATTAATTTATAGAAGATTTTAATTCACAAAATACAAGTTATTGTGGTTACTGTGCTGATAGATTTTTTTTTATTAAATTTACCAAAACTGAAATTTTAAGAAATGTTTGATATGTCAACATATCACCTTCCCAGGCACTGCTAGTTGTAAAGAACCCTATTGCCAATGCAGGAGACATAAGAGACACCAGTTTCATTCCTGGGTTGGGAAGATCCCCCTGGAGAAGGGACTGGCAACCCACTCCAGTATTCTGGCCTGGAGAATTCCATGGACAGAGGAGGCTGGTGGGCTACAGTCTGTGGGGTTGCAGAGACTAAGACATGACTGAAGTGACTTACCACAAATGTAAACAGGGAAACCTGAATTTCCTAAAGAATTGTTAACAAAATAGTATTCTAGTTTAGTCTGTAAACTTCCATCAAAATGTATTCCTCAGCTCATTAGAAAAGATTATAACTTTATCATCTTGAAATGGTAAAAATTTTTTTTTATACCTTTTTAACTCAAAGAACAGCTTTGCTCTTTATTTTAATAATAATTGTACAAATAATGATCAACTTTTGTAATTAAAATCCTCATTTATCTAATCAAATACCTTAATCAATTTTATTCAGAGCCATTAAACAACTTCCAAATTTGACTTTTATTTTAATAAAATTACTTTTATTGTGATAATGTTCAAGTATATTTTACAAGGATGAGGCAGATGTCAAATTTTATCAGATATAGCTTCTGTTATTGAGTTTTGCTTTTGTTTTTTTAAGTTATTATCTTGACCTAATTTAATATTGCAAGTTTAAAGGAAATTTTGACCCCCTAGAAATAGTAATATATATTTTTCTTGAACCAAACACCTGATTCTAAAGTTCCTAGTAAAAAACAACAATAGCCAGGAAAATGCCAAATAAGACACACAATGAGAAAGTACTAGCCCTATCAGATATTAAAATCTGTTATAATTTACAATAATTATAATAGCATAGTCCTGGAATATGAATGTTGCAGGAAGGGGAACCCCTTCCAGGGCCCAAAAGTGGGCTGTTGTCTAAGATTTGGAAATGAATGTCCAAGGAGACACATGTGCTGACAAAGCAAGAGATTTTATTGGGAAAGGGCACCCAGATGGAGAGCAGTAGGGTAAGGGAACCCAGGAGAACAGCTCTGCCATGTGGCAGTCTCTGGTTTTATGCTGATGGGATTAGTTTAGCCAATCTAATTGGCAATTAGTCTTTAGCCAATCATTCTGACTCAGAATCCTTCCTGGTGGAGCAGGCCTTGTTCAGTGAAGATGGATGCCAGAGAGAAGGATTCTGGGAGGTGGTTGGACATAGGTGTCTCCTTTTGACCTTTCCTGAACTCTTCCATTTGATGGTGGCTTATGAGTTCTCTGTTCCTTACCAGGACATCCTATTGTAAAACAACTCAGGCAAATGGTTACTATGGCACCTGGCCAGGGTGGGCAGTTACACTTAGTATGCTTCCCCTAACATGGATAGATCAATCAATAAGGGAAACACAAAATCCATAAACTCAAACTCATAAAATAGTATATAATACAAATGGCACTTAAAATTCTGGGGCAACTGATAAATAGTGCTGAAGTAGTCAATTCATAAAAAAGCAAATTCATATGACTCTTAAACATATGAAAAAAATGACCAACCTCACTTATGATAAGAGAAATGCATATTAAAACTGTTTTTTTTTTTTTTTGCCTACAAACCTTGCAAACATGAAAATACTGGCAATGGTTTTGGAAATCAACACTCTCATACACTGGGGGAAGCATAACTTGGGGTAACTTCCATGGGCAATTTGTCCAAATTGATCAAAATTTGAGATGACCACACCCTTTGGCATAGCAATTCTATTTTTGATTTATATTAGAATTGCATCTTTGGAACTTGTACAAGAACTTATTTATAGTTGCTATTTCCAGTAAAGAAGTGTAAATGGCTAGAGTCAATGAATAAGTGAGATAATTTTCTTCTATATATGTTTTGTCTTCACAGTTTTATACCATATTCATACATTACCAATTCAAAAATAACATTTGAACCAAAAATAATTCTTCTGTTTATAGTTTTTAGTAAAATATTGACTTTCCCATTTAATATTTCAGTTTTACATTTTATTCCTATTTTTCCTATGAAGTCCCTTTTTTTTTTTTTTAGGTCAGGTTTCATTGTTTTCAAAATTCCAACAAATTTTACCAAGTGTAGTTTTTGCCATTTTTGTTTTGTGATGGTTATTATTAACTGTGAATTGAGCTAAAAGGCTTTTTAGTTTATTTTTTGGTTAATCTGTAATAAAATTAAGAATAATTCCTCTCTTGTATGTTACTAACAGTCATTATCATTAGCAAAATAAGAGCAAAAAAAATAAAGAAAGAATATCTTCAGCTTCAAAATGGCGAGGTCAACATTTCCCATTGGAGTGAAAACTTGCCTTTTAAGATAGCCTTGAATGTTACTATGAAAGTCATCTAAATGATTCCCTTTCTTTTCAGAGACTTTTGCATAACAATTTTCCTTTATGTTCTGTGCATAAACGGAAGTCTTGGCATAGATGAAGACAGCTCAGGAAGTAATATAATGAACAAACTATCACTTCCTTAATTAAGGTATATTGGTGCTTGCAAGCCTCAGAAATCTGGCAGCACACACTGTCTCTGAATAAACCAGATCCTTAATGTAGTGGTCCAAGTAGGAGACTAATTTTAAGTCCCCACTTCAACCTCCAAGATGAGAGTGGTCTTTATTCCTAACATTTGACAAAAACATCAGTAATTAGAAAGGTCAATATAAATAATCAAATAGACATTTATGAAGATTAATTGAATTGGGCATTTCCCCCCAGTTTTTATAGATCTAATAATTGGAGTAGGATTGATATAATTAATTATGAACCAGGAAAATTAGGGAAATGGACCTACATAAAGAATTGTTTCATTTAGCAAGCGTTTATTGAGTGTCTACTTTATACCAGGCTTGGGCTATGTGCTCAGTCACTCAATCATGTCCAACTCTTTGGGACCCTATGGACTATAGCCTACCAGGCTCCTCTGTCCATGGAATTTTCCAAGCAACAATACAGGAGCCAGTTGCCATTTCCTAGCCCAGGGGATCTTCCCAACCCACGTCTCTGACTTCCCCTACATTGGCAAGCAGATTCTTTGCCCCTGCACCACCTGGGAAACAGGCATTGAATGTACAAACAAAATAAGACAAGTCTCTGCTCATCAGGGAACCCTGGCATTTATTTAATCCCTGCATTTTTCCTTTTGCATTGCCAGGTAGGTGTACGAATGCATATGTGATTATTAGATCTTTCACATAGAGCCCTGAGACAATTGAAGACTTGAGAGTTTCAGAGACCCGCTTAAAACTATTTTTTTTTTAACCCAGTAAATGGTAAAGTTCACTCTTTAAGGATACTCTGTATCCTGTCCCATTGAGATGTTAATTGATGGCTAATTGCTCTGCATTATCTATAAGCCCGCTACAAACATTTTTAATGGCATGCTCTTTGTTATAATTTAGGGTCAGTGACTGCTGTCTCTTTGTACTCTTGAATGGTTCTTCCTCAGCCTACAAAGTGTTTGGCTGGCATGCAGGGACCTGAGGAAGCTTAGCAGAAACATGGTCCCATGAAACATAATCCTGCTACACCCTGAAATGGATAGATGGCTCTATCATGCCAGTACGCATGCACACAAGGGCTGGTGAGTGGAAGACTCTCAGCCAGAACCCTGAAAGGCACTACCATACGCACAGCCAGTTCTGCCAAAGGAGAAACTACCTGCCAAGGGCATACGTGGGAGTGGCTATGAAAATCCTGTTTTCCTTCTGTCAGAGTTTGCTCTTGAGCACTGGAGTAGAAAGGCAGTGAGTAAACCTTTCCCTGCCTAATGGGATGTCTGTTTTGAGTTCAAGATGTTTCTGTATCAGAGAGAAATATCAATAGCTTATTTTCAAGGCACTCTAAAACAAAAGTTTGAAAATCGTTTTTTTTTTTTTTTAAATGACTGTGGCTTATGTTGGCCTGATAACAGGAACACTGTGATGGATAGAGGAATGGAAAATTTTTAGGCATTAAACCAAAATGAGTGCTTGCTTCAGATGTTCCCATTGCTCCATATAGATTCTCATGGAATGCTGGGGATAACTGGACTGGTGTTAGTCAACATAGAAAACAAAGTTAGGTCATTTATAAATCTGGAATAGTTTTAGTTAGCTTGGCATTGATCACATCTTAAATCATCTCTCCAAATCCCCATACTTTTCTTTTATGATTAAAAACAGAGTAGATTTCTTGCAGAATTATCTGCAATTTAAAAATTGTTCTCTAAACAGAAAACTATTTAGGAGGACTGGTTCCCTTAGCAATGTGTGACCTTTCTAACTATATCTCTTATCTCACGCAGCCTTCCACTGTCTTCTGCTAAAACCAGGCCATCTCTCTGTTTCATGTTAAAGATTGTCCTCGATTCTTTCCCAGATTTACTAGCTGGAGCATAATCTTTCTAAGAACAGTTTTGTCCTCATCTTTTATGGATACTCTTGGTATGGATGCTCTTGACCAGATCAGTGTCTGCATATGCCAGCTTCTGAGAATGTTCACTATCCACTTATAGCTGTCCCTTCTCTGTAGAATCCCCCTTAGCTAATGGGAACCTCTGGACTATGGAAGATACACCCACACACCACTTACAGCCAATGGCTAGAAAAGTCAGCCCTTCTCTCAAGGTATGGCCAATTCTGAAGTTAAATTCATGCTCCAGAGTTTGTCATAGGTTTGGGGTAAAGTCAGACTCCAGCCTAGTTTACTGATTTTTGCAATATGGTTACTAAAATATCAGACTTGTTTCAGTACAAATCATTGTACCTTAAGGTTAGACTTGTAAGACTCCTAGAAGCTGAATTCAGAGGAGTGGGGTGTGTTTGGTTCTTGACCTTTTTCCCTTCCTATCTCAAGCTGTTATGATGATGAGGGAGTTAAGTAGGTAAGGGTAAGTGAGGGGAATTCACTCTTGATTGGCAGCATATTGGAGATAGCAAGCTCGCCATTTTTGCCTTGTTGTTGGCAGATGCCTTACCTGGGTCTAACTTCTCGGTATTGGTAACCAGCTTCCAGTTATGCAGTGTGGTGTCTTCGGTGGTCTTGGATGTCCAGCCAGAAGTCTCAGGGGGCTGATGCTGTGTGAGCGGCTCTTGGTAGGCTCTCTGTACCCTCCTTACACCAGCCCATCACGATCAGTATGAGCCGCTAGTTGTGCCTACCCCTCATCTGGTGAGCTTGGCTTAGTCTGTAGGAAACTTGCCTCACTCTGAGTGAAACTGGGAGGAAGTGGAGAGCAACCTTAACATCTTCTGACTACCACCTCTGTCTGAAGATCTAATAGTCAAATGCAGCAAAAGTTGGTAACATTCTTCCAATCCCAATAATGCTTTCAGTACACTGACTGATTCTCTGGGGGACATCTGGCTTGGTTGGGAAGGAAAGAAGGAAGCAGAACTGTACCCCACCCATCCCAGTTGTACAGAAGACAGAGTAAATGCTGATTCACAAACTTTACCCCAAAAGATGGTTCTTCTTCCACTCTCTACCCACTGCATAGGAGGTTGCTTTATTGATTCTCCTCAAAGTCCTCATTCTTAGAAAGTTGTACTTGAGTGATGTCAAGTATCATTGTTGTTCAGCTAAATCGTCTCCAGTTGGTAACTCCATTAGGAAGGGGTCTCCATGCATATAGCAACCTTATGTTACTAACCTCTTAACTGGTACACATGATAGAACTTCTTGTCCTTCCCATACATCCTTTCTATTATTTCTAAGTTCAGCAACTCTCTATGGTCAAAAAAAATCTCCTTAGACTGGTCTCTAAAGTCTTTGACAACACTGACCCAAAACAATTGTAGTTTTCGCTCCTACCATGAGCTCACCCAATGATATGGGCCTATTCAAAGAAGTTTTACTCTATCACGTCTCTGGGGTGTTTCTCATACTGTACTTTCCATCTGCAATATCCTTTAAGTTTGACTGAAAAAAAATCTCTATTCATTCTTTAGGTCATCCTCAACCTGTCCTCTTCTCCATAATGTCCTACCCCTTCCTTCAGTAGGAATTAATGCTTTCCATGCCATTCACATTATACTTTACTTCTCTGGTTCTGCCTTATTATACTGAGAGATTGTAAGAAATTGTAAAGCGAATGTGTACCTTATTCACCACATTTTCACCACGAACCTGGCAAAGTACCTTGAACCTAGTAAACATTCAACGATATAGTGAGACTGAAATGATAGGTAAGGTAGAGTCAGATTATGGAAAAAGGCTTGAGTGAGTGAGTGAGTGAAGTCGCTCAGTCGTGTCTGACTCTTTGCAATCCTATGGACTGTGGCCTACCAGGCTCCTCTGTCCATGGGATTTTCCAGGCAAGAGTTCTGGAGTGGATTGCCATTTCCTTGCAAAAAGGCTTAAATGACCTCAAATTCAGCTGATGGTATCCATCAAACAGTTAGGGCAAGAACCGAACGTTTCCTGGAGTTCTTTATTTTTGTGATTTGATTAAACAATAGCTTGGGGGGGAGGAGCTAAGATGGCTGAGGTGTAGGACGGGGAGAACACTTTCTCCCCCACAAATTCATCAAAAGAACATTTAAACGCCGAGTAAATTCCATAAAACAACTTCTGAATACTGGCAGAGGACATCAGGCACCCAGAAAAGCAACCCAAGTCTTCAAAAGGAGGTAGGAAAAAATATAAAAGACAAAAAAAGAGACAAAAGAGGGAGGGACAGAGTCCTGTCCTGGGAAGGGAGTCTTAAAAAGAGAGAAGTTTCCAAACACCAGGAAACCTTCTCACTGCCGAATCTGTGCCAAGCCTTGGAAGCACAGAGGGCAACATAACAGGGAGGAAAAATAAACAATTAAAACCCGCACATTGCGAGCCCTACGGTAACTCCCCCAGCGGAGAAGCAGCGCAGACGCCTGCACGCGCCATTAGCAAGCGGGGGCTGGGCAGGGAGGCGCAGCGCGGGCTGCATCGCTTAGAGTAAGAATCTGGCCTGAATACCCTGAGCACTATCTGAGCGAAATAATTTGGGCTAGCAAACCAGACTGTGGGATATCTACCACGCGAAAAGCCAGCCCTAACCTAAGACACCGCCAGGCCCGTGCACGGAACAAAGGACTGAACAGAGATAGCCGGCTGCTGACCATCCCCCTCCGGTGATAGGCAGCCAGAGCCGGAAGGGGGCAGTCGCAGCCCCAGAGAGACATTATCTATAAAACTGTAAGCAGGCTTCTTTGCTAACTAAAACTTCTTGGGGGTCTGGACGGTCAACATCTGCCTGAGAAGGTGCGCCGGTTTTACACCTAGATAACCAAGTGGCAGGGACGGGATAAGTCGCAGCAATTGCGTTCACCAAATACCGCATCACCTGAGCTGCTTGGACCAGGGAAGGTCACAAAACGCAGGCCCAACCGAGTCTGCGCCTCTGAGGACTACCCGAGTGCCTGAACCTGAGCGGCTTGGACCTGGGAGGTGCAGGCAGCCCAGGCCCGGCCATGGATGGTTCCCAGCGGAGCAACCTAGAACCTGAGCAGTGTGGGCAGGGAGGCTACATGCGCCGTGAGCGGGGGCAGACCCAGTGTGGCTGAGGCACTGCGAGCACAGGCCAGTGTTATTTGTTTGCAG
>NW_011494948.1:8160204-8160707 GCF_000754665.1 Bison bison bison | reverse complement strand
TCTGAATACTGGCAGAGGACATCAGGCACCCAGAAAAGCAACCCAAGTCTTCAAAAGGAGGTAGGAAAAAATATAAAAGACAAAAAAAGAGACAAAAGAGGGAGGGACAGAGTCCTGTCCTGGGAAGGGAGTCTTAAAAAGAGAGAAGTTTCCAAACACCAGGAAACCTTCTCACTGCCGAATCTGTGCCAAGCCTTGGAAGCACAGAGGGCAACATAACAGGGAGGAAAAAAAAAAATAAACAATTAAAACCCGCAGATTGCGAGCCCTACGGTAACTCCCCCAGTGGAGAAGCAGCGCAGACGCCAGCACACACCACTAGCAAGCGGGGGTTGGGCAGGGTGGCACAGCGTGGGCTGCATCGCTTAGAGTAAAGATCTGGCCTGAATACCCTGAGCGGTATCTGAGCGAAATAATTTGGGCTAGCAAACCAGACTGTGGGATATCTACCACGCGAAAAGCCAGCCCTAACCTAAGACACTGCCAGGCCCGTGCACGGAACA
>NW_011494948.1:8157342-8160104 GCF_000754665.1 Bison bison bison | reverse complement strand
AAAAAAAAAAAAAAGTGTCCTCCACCATCCCCTTTGTGTCAGGGCGGAAACCAGACACTGAAGAGACCAACAAACAGAGGAAGCTATAACAGAGGGAACCACCTTGGAAGCTACAGGCAATAGATTAAAACCCTGTGGTTAGTACCAACTACATAGGAAGGGGCCTATAGATCTTGAGAAATATAAGTCGGACCAAGGAACTAGCCGAAAATGAACTGAACCCACAATACTCACAACAAAACCAGAGAAAGTCCTAGATATATTTTTACTATTTTTATGATCATTCTTTCTTTTTTTTAAAATTTTTTAAAAAAATTTTAAGTCCTATATTATTCCTTTAATTTTCACTTCTATAACCTATTACTTTGCAAAAAAAAAAAAGACCCTTTTTTTTACAAAGCAAACTTCATATATATACTTTTTATAATTTTTTTGACCTTGTTTTTTTTTTTTAATTTGTTTTTTGTTTTTCTTTTTTTTTTTAACATTGTATTTTTGAAATTCCAAACTCTACTCTAGATTTTTAATTTTTGCTTTTATGTATTTGTTACCAATTTTGTACCTTTAAGAACCCAATCTTCAGTACCCATTTTTCACTAGGGAGCGAGATTACTGGCTTGGTTGCTCTCTCTCCCTTTGAACTCTCCTTTTTCTCCACCAGGTCGCCTGTGTCTCCTCCCTAACCCCTCTCCACTCTACCCAACTCTGTGAATTTCTGTGTGTTCCAGACGGTGGACAACACTTAGGGAACTGACTACTGGCTGGATCTGTCTCCTTCCTTTTCATTCCCCCCTTTTATCCTCCTGGCCACCTCTGTCTCCTTCCTCCTTCTTCTCTTCTCTGTATAACTCCGTGAACATCTCTGAGCGGTCCAGTTGTGGAGTGCACATAAGGAAGTGATTACTGGCTAGCCCACTCTCTCCTCTACTGATTCCACCTCATCTCATTCGGGTCACCTCTAACTCCCTCCTCTCTCTTCTCTTCTCCATGTAACGCTGGGAATCTCTCTGGGTGACCCTCATGGTAGAGAAACATTTCATCTTTAATGTAGATGTTTTATCAATGGTGCTATATAGAAGGAGAAGTTTTGAAACTACTGTAAAAATAAGACCAATAACTGGAAGCAGGAGGCTTAAGTCCAAACCCTGACTCCAGGGAACTCCTGACTCCAAGGAACATTAATTGACAGGAGCTCATCAAACGCTTCCATACCTACACTGAAACCAAGCACCACACAAGGGCAACAAGTTCCAGGGCAAGCCATACCAAGCAAATTCTCCAGCAGCACAGGAACACAGCCCTGAGCTCCAAGATACAGGCTACCCAAAGGCACCCCAAAACCATAGACATCTCATAACTCATTACTGGACACTTCATTGCACTCCAGAGAAAAGAAATACAGCTCCACCCACCAGAACACCAGAACAAGCTTCCCTAACCAAGAAACCTTGACAAACCACCTATACAAACCCACACACAGCAAGGAAACACCACAATAAAGAGAACTCCACAAACTGCCAGAATACAGAGAGGACACCCCAAACTCAGCAATTTAAATAAGATGAACAGATAGAGGAACACCCAGCAGATAAAGGAACAGGATAAATGCCCACCAAACCAAACAAAAGAGGAAGAGATAGGGAATCTACCTGATAAAGAATTCCGAATAATGATAGTGAAATTGATCCAAAATCTTGAAACCAAAATGGAATCACAGATAAATAGCCTGGAGACAAGGATTGAGAAGATGCAAGAAAGGTTTAACGAGGACCTAGAAGAAATAAAAAAGAGTCAATATATAATGAATAATGCAATAAATGAAATTAAAAACACTCTGGAGGCAACAAATAGTAGAATAACAGAAGCAGAAGATAGGATTAGTGAATTAGAAGATAGAATGGCTGAAATAAATGAATCAGAGAGGATAAAAGAAAAACGAATTAAAAGAAATGAGGACAATCTCAGAGACCTCCAGGACAATATTAAACGCTACAACATTCAAATCATAGGGGTCCCATAAGAAGAAGACAAAAAGAAAGACCATGAGAAAATACTTGAGGAGATAATAGTTGAAAACTTCCCTAAAATGGGGAAGGAAATAATCACCCAAGTCCAAGAAACCCAGAGAGTTCCAAACAGGATAAACCCAAGGCAAAACACCCCAAGACACATAACAATCAAATTAACAAAGATCAAATACTAAGAACAAATATTAAAAGCAGCAAGGGAAAAACAACAAATAACACACAAGGGAATTCCCATAAGGATAACAGCTGATCTTTCAATAGAAACTCTTCAAGCCAGGAGGGAATGGCAAGACATACTTAAAATGATGAAAGGAAATAACCTACAGCCCAGATTATTGTACCCAGCAAGGATCTCATTCAAATATGAAGGAGAAATCAAAAGCTTTTCAGACAAGCAAAAGCTGAGAGAATTCTGCACCACCAAACCAGCTCTCCAACAAATACTAAAGGATATTCTCTAGACAGGAAACACAAAAACGGTGTATAAATTTGAACCCAAAACAATAAAGTAAATGGCAACGGGATCATACTTATCAGTAATTATCTTAAACATAAATGGGTTGAATGCCCCAACCAAAAGACAAAGACTGGCTGAATGGATACAAAAACAAGACCCCTACATATGTTGTCTACAGGAGACCCACCTCAAAACAGGGGACACATACAGACTGAAAGTGAAGGGCTGGAAAAAGATTTTCCATGCAAATAGGGACCAAAAGACAGCAGGAGTAGCAA
>NW_011494948.1:8154973-8156039 GCF_000754665.1 Bison bison bison | reverse complement strand
ATTCTTCCAATCCATGAACATGGTATATTTCTCCATCTATTAGTGTCCTCTTTGATTTCTTTCACCAGTGTTTTATAGTTTTCTATATATAGGTCTATATATAGGTCATGCAGATGACATGATCCTCTACATAGAAAACCCTAAAGACTCCACCAGAAAATTACTAGAACTAATCAATGATTATAGTAAAGTTGCAGGATATAAAATCAACACACAGAAATCCCTTGCATTCCTATACACTAATAATGAGAAAACAGAAAGAGAAATTAAGGAAACAATTCCATTCACCATTGCAACGGAAAGAATAAAATACTTAGGAATATATCTACCTAAAGAAACTAAAGGCCTATATATAGAAAACTATAAAACACTGGTGAAAGAAATCAAAGAGGACACTAATAGATGGAGAAATATACCATGTTCATGGATTGGAAGAATCAATATAGTGAAAATGAGTATACTACCCAAAACAATTTATAGATCAATGCAATCCCTATCAAGCTACCAACGGTATTCTTCACAGAGCTAGAACAAATAATTTCACAATTTGTATGGAAATACAAAAAACCTCGAATAGCCAAAGCTATCTTGAGAAAGAAGAATGGAACTGGAGGAATCAACCTACCTGACCTCAGGCTCTACTACAAAGCCACAGTCATCAAGACAGTATGGTACTGGCACAAAGACAGAAATATAGATCAATGGAACAAAATAGAAAGCCCAGAGATAAATCCACGCACATATGGACACCTTAACTTTGATAAAGGAGGCAAGAATATAAATGGTTTAAAGACAATCTCTTTAACAAGTGGTGCTGGGAAAACTGGTCAACCACTTGTAAAAGAATGAAACTAGAACACTTTCTAACACCATACACAAAAATAAACTCAAAATGGATTAAAGATCTCAACATAAGACCAGAAACTACAAAACTTCTAGAGGAGAACATAGGCAAAATACTCTCCGACATACATCACAGCAGGATCCTCTATGACCCACCTCCCAGAATATTGGAAATAAAAGCAAAAATAAACAAATGAGACCTAATTAAACTTAAAAGCCTCTG
>NW_011494948.1:8140383-8154690 GCF_000754665.1 Bison bison bison | reverse complement strand
ACTATGAGGTACCATTTCACACCAGTCAGAATGGCTGCGATCCAAAAGTCTACAAGCAATAAATGCTGGAGAGGGTGTGGAGAAAAGGGAACCCTCTTACACTGTTGGTGGGAATGCAAACTAGTACAGCCACTATGGAGAACAGTGTGGAGATTCCTTAAAAAACTGGAAATAGAACTGCAGTGTATCCCACTGCTGGGCATACACACTGAGGAAACCAGAAGGGAAAGAGACATGTACCCCAATGTTCATCGCAGCACTGTTTATAATAGCCAGGACATGGAAGCAACCTACATGTCCATCAGCAGATGAATGGATAAGAAAGCTGTGGTACATATACACAATGGAGTATGACTCAGCCATTAAAAAGAATACATTTGAATCAGTTCTACTGAGGTGGATGAAACTGGAGTCTATTACACAGAGTGAAGTAAGCCAGAAAGAAAAACACCAATACAGTATACTAACGCATATATATGGAATTTAGAAAGATGGTAACAATAACCCTGTGTACGAGACAGCAAAAGAGACACTGATGTATAGAACAGTCTTATGGACTCTGTGGGAGAGGGAGAGGGTGGGAAGGTTTGGGAGAATGGCATGAATCATGTATAATATCATGTATGAAATGAGTCGCCAGTCCAGGTTCGATGCACAATACTGGATGCTTCGGGCTTGGTGCACTGGGACAACCCAGAGGGATGACATGGGGAGGGAGGAGGGAGGAGGGTTCAGGATGGGGAACACACGTATACCTGTGGCAGATTCATTTCGATATTTGGCAAGACTAATATAATATTGTAAAGTTTAAAAATAAAATTAAAAAAAAATAGCTTAGGAACATATAACACAAAGCAAACCACAAATATAATAGTGAGAAATTCAACTCACAAGTAATGATTGGCCAGTAGGGCACTCTCTGCTTGTCAATATCTGGGGGACAAACTAAAACCATATTTGCTGGATCTAAAACCAACTGAGTCTGAAAGAAGATCAAGTGTGGAGGCGCCCAAAGATGAGTCTGTCCCCAAAAATTAGCAGGATGCCAGATGCCGGGATTCATTAGGCCGGAGGTGGGATGGAGGAGAAAATGAAGTGATCAGGGCCAAATCCTGGTAGGGGAATGAAGTCCATATGGACATCAATTGGCAGCTTGTGCATCCTGTATCATGCAGCCATGTGGCTGGTGCCATCACACATCTGAGCATCTGGGCTGTGACAAAGCATAACTTCTGGATAAACTTCATCTTCACAGGCAGCCTTAGGCAGAGGGCTTTAAGGAGGGCTCAGGAAGCTCTGAGCAACACTTGAAGACTTGGGATAAAGTGAAAAACCTGAATTTATATGAATAAAGCCTTAGATGTTCCTTAAACAGCTCCCTTCACATGCCTGAACCCTATAAACAATGAGACTGGCATGAATATATGGTGCTCTAACTATATTTGGAAGATTGTCTTGACACACTTATATATAATCTGGCTTGCCAAACTTTCAAGAGCCAGATCTAACAATGTACATGCGTTACCCAGTCTATAAATACAAACTACTTATATTTTTAGCCACCTCCCCTCCTACCCTCCCCCATCAGATGTGCACACACTTGTCCTGACGTGACCACACATTGCTAACTCATTTCTACCTGCAAACAGGCATACACACTTGCAGATACACACATCTTCATCAACCCTTGGGATCAAACACACTTTCCTTCTCTTCCTAGCCTACCCTGAAACAGACAGCTGTTTTAGGTCATTCTCTGACCCACCAGCTACACTCTAGGTGGAACAGCTGTGGTCAGAAACTTGGCCAGGACACTCTGCCAAGGCAGCGTTAGAGGTGCCTGAGTGAGCAGCTAGTGAGTGTCACTGTGGAATGTGGGTGGAGCCAGAGAAGAAGGAGCACAGCTAATGCCACTTCAAGAAGAAGATGGGAAGCTCAGCTCCTTTCCCAGGGAGCTGACCAAAGACAGCTGTGCACTGCTGATGCCCAAAAAATGAGAAGGCAGAGCTTAGTTTCAGAAGCAGCTGCTGCTGTGGTCTGGAGGGCACCGCCAGGTCACTCCCCAGAGTGTGAGCCTTGGTCCAATGCCTATGTGAAATGGTAGGAGGTGGCTGACTCTCCTAGCCCTTTGGGAAGGACTTTGGTCAAATGGCTTTGGCCCAGTTGGTTGAAATGCTTTATGAGAACCACAGTGTGATCATACATGTGAGTGTACTGATTTCATAATGCAAGTGTATGTTTACTCATGTACTTAGAGACTGCTGCCTCTGGAATAACTTTAAAGATATCTACCCAGTAGGAGAGGCTGAGAGTTAGCAGGGGTCAGCTAAACACCCCCAGATTCCCTCACTTACACCCTTGCCTGCCTGTGAAGCTCATGCTCCGGTTATCATCAAGAAGCCAGATGTCTCTTTTAGTCTAGATTCTGATTCACTCTGCACTCATCATTGTCTTCTTGCTCCAGATGACTTACTTCAGGTCAAAGGAGGCCACAGGGGCCATGGACTTCCAGTCGTTCAGAACCATTTGATGTTTGGGAGCCACCAGATAAGGCTGCAGTAAGGTCCAGGCTTCCTATTTAAACACCAACTTTAGTTCCAAGAAATAAGTCATGATCTTTGATGCAAAGGTCTACCGAGATTATTCTAATGTCTCAATCAATTGCTAATTTCTACCACTTTTGATCCTCATTATAGCTTTTCACTGTCCTACTCCCCACTTCCTACCTGACTCATACCCTTCTGCGGCTTCTTTGACAGTCACACAGGCCTCTGTGAAGCTGCCCTGTGCAGAACAGTGTTCCCAAAATCAGTTTTAATTCATTGCACTGATATGCCTGTGCAAAGACTTGTGGTTATAAAAAACCCAGGCTTAGCAAATAATGACAAGCCAACTGTTGGGTAGACTCATTCATCCGTGGCACATATACCCCAAATTTCGAGTTTCCTTCATCCAGTCCTGCTTTCTAGTTCACTTGCTCCTTGTCTTTGATTTAGTCACAAGAATTAGCTGTATTTTTTATTATTTCACTTCTTGGCCATCTTCTCAGCAACAGCTGCCTTCTCAATTTGACTTCAGTCTCCACATCCACTGTGGATAAATTCATAAGCTGAATCCATCTGCCCCCAGCAGCTGCAAATCCTTTTCTCCCACCGTGTGATTCCCTCCTTGGACAGAAAAACAAGGCAACAAAGCCTAAATGTATTGGAATTGAAAAAGTACTTCTGTTCTTCAGTGGCTGCTATCTGAATGAAAGAATTCATTCTAAAGTGTGAATGACTACTAGATTACCAAATTAATTAACTCTGAAAGATGTATTTCAGAAGGAGAGGACTATTTTTCTAATCTGTTCTAGAATTAGAAAACACTTTTCCAGGTTCTCAATTTTTAAGGAATCTGCCTGACATATCTCTAGTCTTCTGACATCAATGCTTTTATTTCTTTGTTCCCTCCATAGGACACCTATCCTTCCAAGGACTGATACTGTAACCCTCCAGATAACTACTACTTGGTCTCTTCCTGAGAATGAAACCTAATCCTAGGAGTGTGGTCTCCCTCACTAGCCTGCCCTCCTATATCCTTCACTTGTCAATAAATTAGTTTGTTGGGAAGTGTGATGAAATGGTCTCACCTTCTCTCAAACACAGATGGCCTGGTTCCTACAGTCTGTGTTTGCTCATAGAGCAAGGTCATCGGCTCAAAATTACCAAAGTTTATAGGAAATATTTGTCACTGGACCCTTTCCCTTTCTGCATAAGCCCATAAGTAAAGAATGTAAGGAAACATTGTTCACATTCCTTTGTTGGAAATCTGAGGTACTTATGAAAATTATCTTGGTTTACACTGCATCCTGCTTGTGCTCAATCATTAAGTCATGTCCAACTCTTTGTGATCCTATGGGCTGTAGCCCACCTGGCTCCTCAGTCCACAAGATTCTTCAGGCAAGAATAGTGGAGTGGGTTGCCATTTCTTCCCCCAGGGAACCTTCCCGACCTGGAGATCAAATCCAAGTCTCCTGCTTGGCAGGAGGACTCTTTACCGCTGCACGACCAGGGAGGCCTAATAACGTTTAACTGTCACCTTGACCCCGTAAGATGACGATTACTTGCCCTCTTTTGTGGTTGAAGACCCTGCAGTTTAGATACGTTAAATAATTCACCTGAAGTAATGTAGTCAGCACATAGCTGTCTCAGGGTTCTGATCAAAGTCTGTCTAATTCTAAATTTTGTGTTCCTTCCACTCAACCAATCTGGCCAAGAATGACATGCTGTGATGAATAAATCTTGATGTTTTTCTCCCCTCAAATTTGAAAGCTATCTCAGTGACTAATGGGGACTTTGTTCCTTATTCACAACATTCCTCATGGATTGTAAAGTAAGGACCCTTGAGACTGGCGTGACCTCATTATGACCGACCAGCTGGCTCACCTCAGCCCTCAGCTTTTTCCTGCTGGTCACCTCTACGTCAGACAAATGCGTCTTATCTGCCACAATCATTACTATGCCTATATTTTCCACAAATTGAAGATGTCACTTGCACTTCTTTTTTGTTTCAAGGGACTAATATTTTAGCTGATAAGAGTCAAGCTTAAGAAAACTTGAAAGTAAACGTAGAGTTTGCTCCTGGCCCATGGATGGAACATAAGCTTGGGATGTGCAGCTGGGAAAATGTGCTTGTCCCTGAACTACAGATTCCCGATCTGTGAATTTGGGAGGCTCAATAATGAGTACTGTGACGGTTGTGACTTAGTGGCAGCTGATATCATCTGCCAGCTTTGCATATATTCCTCTTCATTTTCTAAGGCAAACCACAGATGTTTTATCCCTTGTGATCACACCTGCAGACCTAAAACCAGTTCTTTTTTTTTTTAAAGAAAAAAAACAAAAAACAACAGGAGAGCAGATGTTTTGAAATTGGAAATTACATCATTGGATAGGGGGAAAAAACAAAACAAAAACAAAAATATTCCACTATTCCTTTATATATTCAAATGCCAGAAAGTAAGTTCTCTTGTTGTTGTGATATGAAAGACCAGCAGTCCTGTCTTTTTCTGTTTCCTCTAATCCAGAGAGCAATTTTGACACTTTATTTACATAAAAGATGATAGGTTTTATTCTAGCCCTGAGATTCAACTTACTTTTAATAAATTTTGACCCACTGGTATAAAATAAAGAAAGGCTTTTAAGTCATATGAGGGCACCACATTTGCTGATGCAAAAATGCTTTCATCTGATAGAAAAGTTAATTAAGCAATAAGAAATTATGTGACATGAATTATTGTGTAATAACTCATACCTTTGGTGTGGCTAGGTGTAAACCAGAAGGCTAACGACCCCTTCAGCATCTAGGCATGAATTATGCTATAATAACTCAAGCTTTGAGGTTTCCATTGAAGTGGGGTTGTGGGTCTGTGGGAGTAGGGGGAGAAAACCAAGGACAAAAGTTGATCTCTAACAAGCAAGAGAGGATAACACAGGGTCATTTTTTAAAAAATTACATATGCAGCCATTAAAGACATTAGTGACAATAATTTGGGGGTGAAGTTCACTGGGATTCTTTCAGTCCTTTCTCAAAGCTTTGAGAAGACACCATAAACTTTTAACTTAGGGCTGGGTACACCATACTGGGAAAAATACAGGCACTTGGACATTCCTCAAGTGGGATGGAGTCTTTCTGACACAAGGGGGAAAATAAGTTATCTCTTTACAACTTCTGAAATTTTATATTCTGCCGTCTGATTTGGGGGAAAAAACTGTCCTAAGAATCAGCCCTCATGGGTCATGAGAAACATGGGTCCAGTTACCTGAGTCTCCTGCATCAGAAAAACACCACTTGCTTCTCTAGTGTTGTTGTTTAGTAGTTAAGTCCTGTCTGACTCTGCGACTCCTTGAACTGCAGCATGCTAGGCTTCCCTGTCCTTCACTATCTCCTGGAGTTTGCTCAGACTTATGTCCATTGAGTCAGTGATGCCATCCAAACATCTCATCTTCTGTTGCCCCCTTCTCCTCTTGTCCTCAGTCTTTCCCACATTAGGGTCTTTTCCAATGAGTCAGCTCTTCACATCAAGTGGCCAAAGTATTGGGGCCTCAGCATCAGTCCTTCCAGTGAATATTCAGAGTTGATCTCTTTTAGGATTGACTGGTACCATATCAAACTGAGGTTGGCTTCTGGTTCAGAAATAAGGTGCTGAAGCAGGCTTGATATTCCACAGCTTCAGTTTGATCTAAAGAAATAAAGAGAAACAGTGCAAAAATCACAAGATAAAGATTCACATAGAATGAGTGCATTCAATAGCACATATGAAAAAAAAGGCACAAAATTAGGTCCCCAGAGAGATTCTCCTAACCTTTTT
The DNA here is from genome assembly GCF_000754665.1 of Bison bison bison. Lineage (NCBI taxonomy): Eukaryota > Metazoa > Chordata > Mammalia > Artiodactyla > Bovidae > Bison > Bison bison. The sequence continues at coordinate 8,148,338 of NW_011494948.1, read as the reverse complement.
TTTCCCCCTTTCATGGGTATATCAATTAATGAATGATGGTATACCTAACAAGTCCCAATGTGTTCTTGTTAATCCCACAGCTGGATAACTTGAGAACCAATCAGATTGTTCAGTTAAAAATCCAGTTTTATCAGAAAACACCTAGAAAGGAAGGAGCAGCATTTTCCTCCCTTTGAGTGTCGACATGTAGAGCTGATGGAGATTGACAAGAAGGTGTCCTGTCCAGCCCCACTCCACTCAAGCTGCACATAGAACAGCTTTCCTGCTTCCCTCTTGTTCACCTCCTTCAACCTCCAGCCACAGCCTGCACAGAGATGAGCAGTTCAGCAAATCTGCGACTTCAGATCTTACAAGTTTGCTGGTAAAATTCCAAAATTCATAGTCAGACCATGCCTCCCTCCATACGACTAACATATGGTATTAACAAATTTTATCAACACTGTATAAAGGGAACAGCTTCGGAATGTGTTTCTGTTATTCTTACAGTTACTCTGTTGCCTTTCAGCATGGCACTGATATTGCCTCTCTTTGGTCCTGTTTGAAAGGCTGATTTTAACATTAATTTCTTCTCTTAAAAGGCTTCATTGTGAAATTCTTACTTTGTTTGCTGAGTTGAAATTTGGTCTCTTTGTTGAGCAAGTAGCAGCCTTATACTTTCCTATTTATCTGATAAAGATTTATAATGTATTTGGTTAACAAACTCCATGGCGGCAAGATTGATTTTGATGAACAAAGATCATCTAGATTATGGGTCACAAGCTTTGTCTGTAAGGAGCCAAATAGCAAGGATTTGGGGCTTTGTAGCGCTTCTTGACTGTGGCTCAGATCATAAGCTCCTGATTGCAAAATTCAGGCTTAAAATGAAGAAAGTAGGGAAAACCATTAAGCCATTCAGGTATGACCTAAATCAAATCCCTTATGATTATACATTGGAGGCGAAGAATAGATTCAAGGAATTAGATCTGGTAGACAGAGTGCCTGAAGAACTTTGGGTGGAGGTTCATAACATTGTACAGGAGGCAATGGACAAAACCATCCCAAAGAAAAAGAAATGCAAGAAGGCAAAGTAATTGTCCAAGGAGGCTTTACAAATAGCCAAGGAGAGAAGAGAAGAGAAAAGGAAGGATATACCCAACTAAATGAAGAGTTTCAAAGAAGAGCAAGGAGAGATAAGGCCTTCTTAAATGAACAATGTGAAGAAATAAAGGAAAACAATAGAATAGGAAAGACTAGAGATCTATTCAAGAAAATTGGAGATATCAAAGTGACATTTCATGCAAGAATAGGCACAATAAAGGATAGAAACAGAAAGCACTTAACAGAAGCAGAAGAGATTAAGAAGAGGTGGCAAGAAAACACAGAAGAACCATACGAAGACTGTCTTAATAAACAGAATAACAATAATGGTGTGGTCAGTTACCTAGAACCAGACATCCTAGAGTGTGAAGTCAAGAAGGCCTTAGGAAGCATTACTATGAACAAAGCAGGTGATGGAATTCCAGCTGAGCTATTTAAAATCTTAAAAGATGATGCTGTTAGAATGCTGTATTTAATATGCCAGCATATTGGAAAAACTCAGCAGCAGTCATAGGACTGGAAAACGTCAGTTTTAATTTCAAACCCAAAGAAGAGCAATGCCAAAGAATGTTCAAAGTGAAAGTGAAAGTGAAGTCACTCAGTCATGTCCAACTCTTTGTGACCCGTGGGCTGTAGCCCACCAAGCTCCTCCGTCCATGGGATTCTCCAGGCAAGAATACTGGAGTGGGTTGCCATTTCCTTCTCCAGGGGATCTTCCCGACCCAGGGATCAAACCCAGGTCTCCCACATTGCAGGCAGACACTTTAACCTCTGCACCACCAGGGAAGCCCTTAAATACAAGAATACAGTCTCTCAGAAAACCTCCTATAGAGACACAGAACTTCAGATCCAAGTACTAACATCAAAGATTTCAAAGGGAGGAAAGGAAGTCAGGTTGAAAGAAAAAAGGGGAGGAGGCGGGAGAGGGGGGCGAAAGGGGTGGTCTTACAGACATCTCCTGCCACCTACAGATACCGAGGCATTATGGGACTTTTCCCGGGGCCTCCAGAGAAGGGAGGACTGGAACTCAGCCCTACCAGAAATCAGAACCAGAATTAAGAATGTTCAAACTACCTAACAATTGCTCTCATTTCACATGCTAACAAGATAATGTTCAAAATCCTTAAAGTTAGGCTTCAACAATAGGTGAACTGGGAACTTACAGACATACAAGCTGAGTTTAGGAAAGGCAGAGGAACCGGAGATCAAATTACCAACATCCACTGAATCATAGAGAAAGCAAGGAAGTTCCAGAAAAACATCTACTGCTTCATTGAAGATATAAAGTTTTTAACTGTGTGGACCACAACAAACTGTGGAAAATTCTTAAAAAGATGGGAGTACCAGACCATCTTATTTGTCTCTTGCAAAACCTGTATGCAGGACAACAAATAACACAACTGGACGTGAAACACCTGACTGGTTCAAAGTTGGGAAAGGAGTACGATAAGGCTATGTATTGTCACCCTGCTTATTTAATTCTATGCAGAGTACATCATGTGAAATGCCCGGCTGGATGAATCACAAGCTGGAATCAAGATTGCCAGGAGAAATATCAACAACTTCAGATATGCAGTTGATACCACTCTCATGGCAGAAAGTGAAGAGAAACTAAAGAGTTTCTTGCTGAAGGTGAAAGAGGAGAGTGACAAAGCTGGCTTGAAACTTAACATTCAAAAAATTAAACTCATGACATCTGGTCCCATCACTTCATGGCAAATAGAGGGACAAATGTAGAAGCAGTGACAGATTTTATTTTCCTGGGGGTCAAAATCCCCACAGAGAGTGACTGCAGCAATGAAAGTAAAAGACGCTTGCTCCTTGGAAGGAAAGCTATGACAAATCTAGACAGTGTATTAAAAAGCAGAGACATCAGTCTGCTGACAAAGGTGTGAATAGTTCAAGATATGATTTTCCCAGTGGTCATGTATGTATGTGAGAGTTGGACCATAAAGAAGACTGAACACTGAAGAATCGATATTTTTGAATTTTGGTGTTGGAGAAGACTCTTGAGAGTCCCTTGGACTGCAAGGAGATCCATCCAGTCCATCCTAAAGGCAATCAACCCTGAATACTCATGGAATGACTGATGCTGAAGCTGAATCTCCAATACCTTGACCAACTGATGCAAAGAGCTGACTCATTGGAAAAGACTCTGATGCTGGGAAAGAATGAAGGCAAAAGGTGAAGGGGGTGGCAAAGGATAAAATGATTAGATTGTGTTACGGACTCAATAGGCATGAATCTGAGCAAACTCAGGGAGATAGTGAAGTGTAGAGGAGCCTGGCATGCTATAGTCCATGGGGTTGCAAAGAGTGGGAGATGACTTGGCAACTGAACAACAAGAACAATCCTTTTATAGGTCCTCAGCTCTCCCATCATGGTGTAAAACTAGCCATAGACAACCCATATAAGAGTGTGCCAATAAAAACTTACTTACAAAAATTGGTAGTAGGCTCAGCCAGACTAGCAGCCCATGTTTGCCAACCCATGGTTTAGAGAGGCCAAGAGGACTTACTCTCTTCCCTCACTTTGGATAACAGTTTCTCAGATGAGAGGGGATTATGAAGGCTGGAATGTTAGCACATTAGTACCGTGGCATATTGAAAAGGTAAAGAATCTGGAGTCAGATAGATGAGTGAGTGCATTTTGGTCCAGCTACTTTCTCCTGTGTGACTTTGGGAAAGTCACCAAACTTCTCTGAGCTGTACTTTCCTCTTCCTTAAAAGAGCAGTCATAATATCTAGGGCAAAGTTATTAGCTTTGCATATAGCATTGTCCTCCCCTTCTTCCTGGGCTCGCAGCTAGACCACATCACCAGCCTCTCTTATCAGCAGGAACTTTCTTGTGACTAAGTTCTCACCAATAGAATGCACAGAGATGGTGTGCTTGCTCTAGTTTAGTCCAGCTGCATCCACACTCTGCATTCTGCTGGCTTACAGCCTGGACGTGCAGAGTGTACCTTTCACTATGTATATAAGAAAAAATCAGGTGCAGGATATGGGCAAGCAAGAGGGAAGGAACCTGGTCCCTGAAGGGCTATTTCCAGTGCTGCCTAATGAGCTGAATGAAATGCTTTTTGTGAGTGAAAAATAAACATTGATCTGGAATGTGTTCATTTGAGTGTTCTCTCACTTCACAAGCCAAAAAGTAAAAATACAACATCTAATTGGCATGATTGTTATAAAGATATAAGATAATTCATATAATGTGCTTGGCATTTAATTGGTATTTGGGAAAGGATAATGTTTGTCTATTTTGTTACTCCAGTGGGCAGTGGAAAAGTTAGTTAGGTGGTAGGTTCAGTGTTTGGCAGGAGGTGATCTCACACGCTAGTAAAGAAATGCTCAAAATTCTCCAAGCCAGGCTCCAGCAATACATGAACTGTGAACTTCCAGATGTTCAAGCTGGTTTTAGAAAAGGCAGAGGAACCAGAGATCAAATTGCCAACATCCGCTGGATCATCAAAAATGCAAGAGAGTTCCAGAAAAACATCTACTTCTGCTTTATTGACTATACCAAAGCTTTTGACTGTGTGGATCACTTCTGAAAGAGATGGGAATACCAGACAATCTGGCCTGCCTCTTGAGAAACCTATATGCAGGTCAGGAAGCAACAGTTAGAACTGGACATGGAACAACAGACTGGTTCCAAATAGGAAAAGGAGTACGTCAAGGCTGTATATTGTCACCCTGCTTATTGAACTTATATGCAGAGTACATCATGAGAAACGCTGTGCTGGAAGAAGGACAAGCTGGAATCAAGATTGCCGGGAGAAATATCAATAACCTCAGATATGCAAATGACACCACCCTTATGGCAGAAAGTGAAGAGGAACTAAAAAGCCTCTTGATAAAAGTGAAAGTGGAGAGTGAAAAGGTTGGCTTAAAGCTCAACATTCAGAAAACTAAGATCATGGCATCTGGTCCCATCACTTCATGGGAAATAGATGGGGAAACAGTGGAAACAATGTCAGACTTTAGTTTTTTTGGGCTCCAAAATCACTGGAGATGGTGATTACAGCCATGGAATAAAAAGACATGGTCCTTGGAAGGAAAGTTATGACCACAGTTCTGACCAGCATATTAGAAAGCAGAGATATTACTTTGTCAACAAATCCATCTAGTCAAGGCTATGGTTTTTCCAGTGGTCATGTATGGATGTGAGAGTTGGACTTTCTTCTGTGAGAAAAAAGCCGAGTGCTGAAGAATTGATGCTTTTGAACTGTGTTGTTGGAGAAGACTCTTGAGAGTCCCTTGGACTGCAAAGAGATCCAACCAGCCCATCCTAAAGGAGATCAGTCCTGGGTGTTCATTGGAAGGACTGATGTTGAAGCTGAAACTCCAATACTTTGGCCACCTGATGCGAAGAGCTGACTCATTTGAAAAGACCCTGATGCTGGGAAAGATTGAAGGTGGGAGGAGAAGGGGACGACAGAGGATGAGATGGTTGGATGGTATCACTGACTCAATGGACTTGAATTTGGGTAAACTCTGGGAGTTGGTGATAGACAGGGAGGCCGGGTGTGCTGCTATTCATGGGGTCACCAAGAGTCGGACACGACTGAGCAACTGAACTGAACTGATCTGATTATTTTGTAGGAGGTCTCCTGTCCTCCAGCCTGGAATTCAATCTACTCTACATTAATTTGAGCATGTTTGGGGACGCATGGGAATGTGCAAGGTGGGCAAAATTGGGTTAGAATACCAGCCATTACCTAGGAGGGCAGGGAAAGAGAACTAGAGGAGGTTCGCACTGAGGTTACTGCATAGACATGTGTACAGGTGTGTGTGTGTGTGTGTGTGTGTGTGTGTACACACACGCACACACATGTTGGAATAGGACCATGGCCTTGTTTTTTGTGTGTGAGCGTTCAGAATGGAGAGATGAGCTCTTGGGGTTTTTTTGGAAAATATTTATACGTCTTCAATTTTTACTTCTGAAAATATTTCAGCAAAGATTTTCTTTGAGATGTATTTTATTTGAGGATGAAATTGTGTTATGGAATATAAAACTCTTTATGAAAGGTTGTACCTACATAGATAATACATTGAAATTAGATTTATAAAATTAAAAAATAGAAATGAGACTATAAATGTACTATCCAAAGTAAACCTAGAGTAACATGTTGCTGTATATTACTCTAGTCATATGTGTAAAATGGTCATAGTGTGTGTGTATAATTATACATATATAATTATACAGACACATGACCACTTTATGTATATATTATATATACATGCACATACATATGTATGTATATAATTTTGTTTCCTGTCTTAAATGTAAGCATTTCCCAGTCATTACATAGTCTTCTAAGACATTTTCTCTGTGATTATATGAAGAATATAATTTATGGAAACATCCTTCAGAAATTTTCTAATTTTTCTCTAAATAGATTATTATAAATAAATGTATATTATACAAATAATATAACCTAATAGCTAGCCATCTTGTATTCATTCTTTTTCTTATCATAAGAATAATATTTTCAGAATACAAAATATTCTGATTATGTCACTTTCCAGCTTAAAACCCTTTAAAGGCCACTTCTTATTCTTGTGAAAAAATTTGGCATCACTGGCATACCACCAAGACTCTTCCCAATCAGATTCTTGCTGACCTTGTCAGCCCCCTCCATTGTTTCCCTGGACCCTTCACCTAAATCATTTACTCTGATTTCAACGATCAAAATATGCTGTAATCTCCCCATAAAGCCTCATTTAAGTTTTCTGTCTGAAAGACTTCCTATTCCATCCAACCATATATCTTTAAATATAGCTCATTCTTTTCTCTTGTTTTAAACTACCTATTAACTTATTTTCCTTCAATATGATTGAGATAAAAAAAAAAAACACACTTACTAGGTGGTAGAATTCACTAACTTGTTACATGTTAACTACTTGTGTACTGATACTGTACTGATAATCATTTAAAAGTAAAGACTGTTGCGTGTTTAAAAAAAATAGTCATATAACATTGTATAAGGTCAGGGTGTATAACAAAATGATTTGATATATGTATTGTAAAGTGATCAATGAAGTGAGATTAAAATTCATTATCTTATATACATAAGAATTTTTTTTTTACTTGTGTTAACTTTTGGAGAAGGCAGTGGCACCCCACTCCAGTACTCTTGCTGGGAAAATCCCATGGATGGAGGAGCCTGGTAGGCTGCAGTCCATGGGGTCGCTAGAAGTCGGACACGACTAAGTGACTTCACTTTCACTTTTCACTTTCATGCATTGGAGAAGGAAATGGCAACCCACTCCAGTGTTCTTGCCTGGAGAATCCCAGGACAGGGGAGCCTGGTGGGCTGCTGTCTCTGGGGTCGAACAGAGTCGGACACAACTGAAGCAACTTAGCAGCAGCAGTGTTAACTTTTAAGATATTTTACTATCAGCCTCTCAAATATATAATACAGTATTGTTAACTGTTGGTATTCAGTCACTAGTTCAGTTCAGTTCAGTCACTCAGTTGTGTCCGACGCTTTGCTACCCCATGAATCACAGTATGCCAGGCCTTCCTATCCATCATCAACTTCCAGAGTTCACTCAGACTCATGTCCATTGAGTCAGTGATGCCATCCAGCCATCTCATCCTCTGTCATCCCCATATCCTGCTGCCCCCAATCCCTCCCAGCATCAGAGTCTTTTCCAATGAGTCAACTCTTCGCATGAGGTGGCCAAAGTACTGGAGTTTCAGCTTCAGCATCATTCCTTCCAAAGAAATCCCAGGGCTGATCTCCTTCAGAATGGACTGGTTGGATCTCCTTGCAGTCCAAGGGACTCTCAAGAGTCTTCTCCAACACCACACTTCAAAAGCATCAATTCTTCAGTGCTCAGCCTTCTTCACGGTCCAACTCTCACATCCATACA
>NW_011494948.1:8135587-8139749 GCF_000754665.1 Bison bison bison | reverse complement strand
ATTTTACTAGCATGTGAGATGAGTGCAATTGTGCGGTAGTTTGAGCATTCTTTGGCATTGCCTTTCTTTTAGATTGGAATGAAAACTGACCTTTTCCAGTCCTGTGGCCACTGCTGAGTTTTCCAAATTTGCTGGCATATTGAGTGCAACACTTTCACAGCATCATCTTTCAGGATTTGGAATAGCTCAACTGGAATTCCATCACCTCCACTAGCTTTGTTCGTAGTGATGCTTTCTAAGGCCCACTTGACTTCACATTCCAGAATGTCTGGCTCTAGGTCAGTGATCACATCATCGTGATTATCTGGGTCATGAAGATCTTTTTTGTACAGTTCTGTGTATTCTTGCCACCTCTTCTTAATATCTTCTGCTTCTGTTAGGTCCATACCATTTCTGTCCTTTATCGAGCCCATCTTTGCTTGAAATGTCCCCTTGGTATCTCTAATTTTCTTGAAGAGATCTCTAGTCTTTGCCATTCTGTTGTTTTCCTCTATTTCTTTGCAATGATTGCTGAGGAAGGCTTTCTTATCTCTTCTTGCTATTCTTGGGAACTCTGCATTCAGATGCTTATATCTTTCCTTTTCTCCTTTTCTTTTTGCTTCTCTTCTTTTCCTAGCTATTTGTAAGGCCTCCCCAGACAGCCATTTTGCTTTTTGGCATTTCTTTTCCATGGAGATGGTCTTGATTCCTGTCTCCTGTACAATGTCACGAACCTCATTCCATAATTCATCAGGCGCTCTATCTATCAGATCTATAGTGTCCAAATCTTTGCGACCCCATGGACTGTAGCATGTCAGGCTCCTCTGTCCTACACTATCTCCCCTGTTTAGTTCAGTTGCTCAGTCATGTCCAACTCTTTGTGACCCCATGAATTGCAGCATGCCAGGCCTCCCTGTTCATCACCAACTCCCAGAGTTCACTCAAACTCATGTCCATCGAATTGGTGATGCCATCCAGCCATCTCATCCTCTGTCATGCCCTTCTCCTCTTGCTCCCAATCCCTCCCAGCATCAGGGTCTTTTCCAGTGAGTCAACTCTTCACATGAGGTGGCCAAAGTATTGGAGTTTCAGCTTCAGCATCAGTCCTTCCAATGAACACCCAGGACCGATCTCCCCGGGGTTGCTCAAATTCATGTCCATCGAGGCAGTGATGCTATCTAATGAAACATCTCATTCTCTGCTAACCCTTTCTCCTCTTACCTTCAATCTTTTCCAGCATTAGGGTCTTTCCAATTCCGCTCTTCGCATTAGGTGGCCAAAATATTGGAACTTCAATTTTAGCATCAGTCCTTCCAATGAATATCCAGGGTTGCTTTCCTTTAGGATTGACTGGTTTTATCTCTTTGCTGTCAAGGATGGAGAAGGCAATGGCAACCCACTCCAGTACTCTTGCCTGGAGAATCCCATGGACGGAGGAGCCTGGTGGGCCGCAGTCCATGGGGTCTCTAAGAGTCGGACAGGACTGAGCGACTTCACTCTCACTTTTCACTTTCCTGCATTGGAGAAGGAAATGGCAACCCACTCCAGTGCTCTTGCCTGGAGAATCCCAGGGACGGGGAAGCCTCATGGGCTGATGTCTGTGGGGTCACACAGAGTCTGACACGACTGAGGTGACTTAGCAGCAGCAGCAGCAGCTGTCAAGGGACTCTCAAGAGTCTTCTCCAGCACCACAATTAGAAAGCATCAAATCTTAGGTGCTCTGCCTCCTTTATGGTCCAGCTCTCACTTCTGTACTTGACTACTGGTAAAACCATAGCTTTGACTATATGAAACATTGTTGGTAAAGTGATATCTCTACTTTTTAAACTATTGTCTAGATTTTGCATAGCTTTCTTTCCAAATGAGTGAGTGAAAGTCACTCAGTCATGTCCAAATCTTTGTGATCCCATGGACTATACAGTCCATGGAATTCTCCAGGCCAGATTACTAGAGTAGCCTTTCCCTTCTCCAGGGGATCTTCTCAACCCAGGGATCAAACCCAGGTCTCCTGCACTGCAGGCATATTGTTTACCAATTGAGCCACAAGGGAAGCCCATTGCTTCCAAAGAGCAAGTGTTTTTTAATTTCATGGCTGCTGTCACCATCCACAGTTATTTTGGAGCCCAAGAAAATAAAATATGTCACTGCTTCCAATTTTTCCCCTCCTATTTGCCATGAAGTGATGGGACTGGATGCTATGAACTTAGATTTTTGAATGTTGATTTTCAAACCAGATTTTTCACTCTCCTCTTTCACCCTCATCAAGAAACTCTTTCGTTTCCCTTCACTTTCTGCCATGAGATTGGTATCATCCGCATTATCTGAGGATGCTGATATTTCTCTTGGCAGTCTTAATTCTGGTTTGTGATTCATCCAGCTCGGCATTTCACATGACATACTCTGCTTAGCAATTAAATAAGCAGGTTGACAATATACAGCCTTGACATACTCCTTGCCCAATTTTGAACCAATCAGTTCTTCCACGTCCAGTTCTAACTGTTGCTTCTTAATCTGCACACAGATTGCCTAGGAGTTAGGTAATATCGTACTCCTATCTCTAAGAATTTTTCACAGTTTGCTGTGATCCACACAGTCAAAGGTTTTAGCATGGTCAATGAAGCAGAAGTAGATGATTTTTCTGCAGTTCTATTGCTGTCTCCATGATCCAACAAATGTTGGCAATTTGATCTCTGGTTGTTCTGCCTTCTCTAAACCCAGTTTGCACATCTCAGTTCACATACATCTGAATACTGCTGAAGACTAGCTTGAAGAATCTTGAGCATTGTCTTGTTAGCATGTGAAATGAAATTGTATGATAGTTTGAACATTCTTTGTTATTGCCCTTCTGTGGGATTGAAATGAAACCTGACCTTTCACAGTGTTGTGGCTACTGCTGAGTACTCCAAATTTGTTGACATATTGAATGTAGCACTTTAGTGACATCATTTTTTAAGAATTTAAACAATTCAGCTGGAATTCTGTCACCTCCCATCACTTTGTTCATAGTTATGCTTCCTAAGGCCCACTTGACTTTATATTCTAGTATGTTTGGCTCTAGGTGAATGACCACACCATTGTGGTCATTTTTTTATAGTTACTACTGTATGCAAGCTAACTCTTCTTAATCTCATCTGATTGTTAGATCCTTAACATTTCTGTCATTTATCATGCCCAGTGTTGCATGAAGTGTTCCCTTGATATCTCCAATTTTCTTGAAGAAATCTCTAGTCTTTCCTATTCTATTGCTTTCCTTTATTTCATTACACTGTTAATTTAATAAAGCCTTTCTATATCTCTTTGCTGTTCTCTGGAAATCTGCATTCAGTTGGATATATCCTTCCTTTCCTCTCATGCCTTTCACTTCTCTTCTTTACTTGGCTATTTGTAAAGCCTCCTCAATCACTTTGCATTCTTGCATTTTTTTTTTTTTTTTCATTTGGGATGGTTTTGGTCACTGCCTCCTATACAATGTACAAACCTCTGTCTGTAGTTCTTCAAGCACTCTGCCTACAAGATCTAATCCCTTAAATCTACTTGTCACCTCCACTGTATAATCATAAGGAATTTTATTTAGCTCATAACTGAATGTCCTAATGTTTTTCCTTCTTTCTTCACTTTAAGCCTGAATTTTGCAATCAGGAGCTCATGATCTGAGCCACATTTAGCTCCTGGTCTCATTTTTGCTGATGATATAGAACTTCTCCATTTTGGCTACAAAGAACATAATCAATTTGATTTTGGTATTGACCATATAGCGATGTCCATGTGTAGCATTGGGCATGTGTAACCTAAATCAGATCCCTTAAGGTTACACAGTAGAAGTGACAGATAGATTCAAGGGATTATATCTGACAGAATGCCTGAAAAACTATGGACAGAGATTTGTGACATTGTACAGGAGGCAGTGATCAAGACCATCCCCAAGAAAAAGAAATGCAGAAAGCAAAATGCTTGTCTGAGAAGGCCTTGCAAACAGCTGAGAAAAAAAAAAAGAGAGAGAGAGAGAGAAGCAAAAGGCAAAGGACAAAAGGAAAGATATACCCATCTGAATGCAGAGTTCCAAAGAAGAGCAAGGAGAGATAAGAAAACCTTCCTCAGTGATCAGTGTAAAGAAATAGAGGAAAACAATAAAATGGGAAAGACTAGAGATCTCTTCAAGAAAATTAGAGATACCAAGGGACTG
>NW_011494948.1:8132681-8135215 GCF_000754665.1 Bison bison bison | reverse complement strand
GAAGAACTATACAAAAAAGGTCTTTATGACCCAAATAACCACAATGCTGTGATCACTCACCTAGAGCCAGATACCCTGGAATGAGAAGTCAAGTGGACCTTAGGAAGCATCACTAAGAACAAAGCTAGTGGAGGTGATGGAATTCCAGTTGAGCTATTTCAAATCCTAAAAGTTAATGCTGTGAAAGTGCTGCACTCAATTTGCCAGCAAATTTGGAACACTCAGCAGTGGCCTCAGGACTGGAAAAGGTCAGTTTTCATTCCAATCCCAAAGAAAGACAGTGCCAAACAATGTTAAGACTACTGCACACTTGCACTCATCTCACACACTAGCAAAGTAATGCTCAAAATTCTCCAAGCCAGGCTTCGACAGTATGTGAACCAAGAAATTCCAAATGTTCAAGCTTGATTTAGAAAGGGCAGAGGAACCAGAGATCAAATTTCCCGTGTCTGTTGGATCATTGAAAAAGCAGGAGAGTTCCATAAAAACATCAACCTATGCTTTATTGACTACACCAAAGCCTTTGTGTGGATCACAACAAACTGTGGAAACTTCTTCAAGAGATGGGTATACCAGACCACCTTACCTGCCTCCTGAGAAATCTGTATGCAGGTCAAGAAGCAACAATTAGAACTGGACATGGAACAACAGACTGGTTCCAAATTGGGAAAGGAGTACATCAAGGCTGTATATTGTCACCCTGCTTACTTAACTTATATGCAGAGTACATCATGCAAAATGCCAGGCTGGATGAAGCACAAGCTGGAATCAAGATTTCCAGGAGAAATACCAATAACCTCAGATATGCAGATGACACCACCCTTATAGCAGAAAGTGAAGAACTGAAGAACCTCTTAATGAAAGTGAAACAGGAGAATGAAAAAGCTGGCTTAAAACTCAACATTCAAAAAATTGAGATCATGACATCCAGTCCCATCACTTCATGGCAAATAGGTGAGGAAATAATGGGAATAGTGAGAGACGTTATTTTTGAGGGCTCCAAAATCACTGCAGATTTTGAATGCAGCCGTGTAATTAAAAGACACTTGCTCCTTGGGAGAAAAGCTATGACCAACTTAGACAGCATATTAAAAAGTAGAGACATTACTTTGCTGACAAATGTCTGTCTAGTCAAAGCTATGGTTTTTCCAGTAGTAATGTATGGATGTGAGAATTGGATTATAAACAAAGCTGAGCACTGAAATGTTGATGCTTTTGAACCGTGGTGTTGGAGAAGACTCTTGAGAGTCCCTTGGACTACAAGGAGATCCAACCAGTCCATCCTAATGGAAATCAGTCCTAAATATTCATTGGAAGGACTGATGCTGAAGTTGAAACTCCAATACTTTGGCCACCTAATGCAAAGAACCGACTCATTTGAAAAGACCCTGATGCTGGGCAAGATCGAAGGCAGGAGGAGAAGGGGATGACAGAGGGTGAGATGGTTGGATGGCATCACTATCACAATGGACATGAGTTTGAGCATATGCTGGGAGTTGGTGATGGACAGGGAAGCCTGGTGAGCTGCAGTCCATGGGGTCGCAAAGCATCAGACATGACTGAGAGACTGAACTGACCTGATGTGTAGCATTGTCTCTTATGTTGTTGAGAAAGAGTGTTTGATATGACCAGTATGTTCTCTTGACAAAACTGTTAGCCTTTGCCCTGTTTCATTTTGTCCTCCAAGGCCAAACTTGCCTGTTACTCAAGGAATCTCTTAACTTACTACTTTTGCATTCTAATCCTCTACGATGAAAAGAACATCTATTTTTTTTGGTGTTAGTTCTAGAAAATGTTGTAGGTCTTCATGCTGAGTTGCTTTCATCATGTTCTACTTTTTGAGATCCCATGTACTGTAGCCCACCAGACTCCTCTGTCCGTGGGATTCTCTAGACGAGAATACTGATGTTGCTTGCCATGTGCTCCTCCAGGGGATTTTATCGACCCAGGGATCAAACCCATATCTCTTATGTCTCCTACACTGGCAGGTGGGTATTTTATTACTGGTTCCACCTGGGAAGCCCCCAAATCAGAAGAGAGTTGGCTTTATTTTGGGAGAAAACTAAGAATACTAGAGTGGGTAAACTATCCCTTCTCCAGGGGATCTTCCCATCCCAGGAATCAAACTGGGGTCTCCTGCATTGCAAGCATATCCTTTACCAGCTGAGCTACCAAGAAAGCCCATAGAACCAGTAAATTTAGCTTCTTCAGATTCAGTGGTTGGGGCACAGGCTTGGATTACTATGATGTTGAATGGTTTGTCTTGGAAATGAACTGAGATCGTTCTGTCAGCTTTTTTTTTTTTAATTTAATTTTATTTTTTAAATTTACAATATTGTGTTGGTTTTGCCATATATCAAAATGAATCCGCCACAGGTATACATGTGTTCCCCATCCTGAACCCTCCTCCCTCCTCCCTCCCCATACCATCCCTCTGGGTTGTCCCAGTGCACCAGCCCCAAGCATCCAGTATCGTGCATCGAACCTGGACTGGCGACTTGTTTCATATATGATATTATACATGTTTTAGTGCC
>NW_011494948.1:8131841-8132581 GCF_000754665.1 Bison bison bison | reverse complement strand
TGCCATTCTCCCAAATCTTCCCACCCTCTCCCTCTCTCACAGAGTCCAAAAGACTGTTCTATACATCAGTGTCTCTTTTGCTATCTCGTATACAGGGTTATTGTTACCATCTTTCTAAATTCCATATATATATGTGTTAGTATACTGTATTGGTGTTTTCCTTTCTGGCTTACTTCACTCTGTGTAATAGACTCCAGTTTCATCCACCTCATTAGAACTGATTCAAATGTATTCTTTTTAATGGCTGAGTAATACTCCATTGTGTATATGTACCACTGCTTTCTTATCCATTCATCTGCTGATGGACATCTAGGTTGCTTCCATGTCCTGGCTATTATAAACAGTGCTGCGATGAACATTGGGGTACACATGTCTCTTTCCCTTCTGGTTTCCTCAGTGTGTATGCCCAGCAGTGGGATTGCTGGATCATAAGGCAGTTCTATTTCCAGTTTTTTAAGGAATCTCCACACTGTTCTCCATAGTGGCTGTACTAGTTTGCATTCCCACTAACAGTGTAAGAGGGTTCCCTTTTCTCCACACCCTCTCCAGCATTTATTGCTTGTAGACTTTTGGATCGCAGCCATTCTGACTGGTGTGAAATGGTACCTCATAGTGGTTTTGATTTGCATTTCTCTGATAATGAGTGATGTTGAGCATCTTTTCATGTGTTTGTTAGCCATCTGTATGTCTTCTTTGGAGAAATGTCTATTTAGTTCTTTGGCCCATTTTTTGATTGGGTC
>NW_011494948.1:8130104-8130677 GCF_000754665.1 Bison bison bison | reverse complement strand
TTCCTAAGTTTTTATTCTTTCCGTTGCAATGGTGAATGGAATTGTTTCCTTAATTTCTCTTTCTGTTTTCTCATTATTAGTGTATAGGAATGCAAGGGATTTCTGTTTGTTGATTTTGTATCCTGCAACTTTACTATAATCATTGATTAGTTCTAGTAATTTTCTGGTGGAGTCTTTAGGGTTTTCTATGTAGAGGATCATGTCATCTGCAAATAGTGAGAGTTTTACTTCTTCTTTTCCAATTTGGATTCCTTTTATTTCTTCTTCTGCTCTGATTGCTGTGGCCAAAACTTCCAAAACTATGTTGAATAGTAATGGTGAAAGTGGGCACCCTTGTCTTGTTCCTGACTTTAGAGGAAATGCTTTCAATTTTTCACCATTGAGGATAATGTTTGCTGTGGGTTTGTCATATATAGCTTTTATTATGTTGAGGTATGTTCCTTCTATTCCTGCTTTCTGGAGAGGTTTTTTTTTTTATCATAAATGGATGTTGAATTTTGTCAAAGGCTTTCTCTGCATCTATTGAGATAATCATATTGTTTTTAGTTTTCAATTTGTTAATGTGGTGTATTA
>NW_011494948.1:8111734-8129638 GCF_000754665.1 Bison bison bison | reverse complement strand
CCAGCCCCAAGCATCCAGTATCATGCATTGAACCTGGACTGATGACTCATTTCATATATGATATTATAGGCTGTGAAAAGAGACAAAGAAGGTCACTACATAATGATCAAAGGATCAATCCAAGAAGAAGATATAACAATTATAAATATATGTGCACCCAACATAGGAGCACCACAATATGTAACACAAATGCTAACAAGTATGAAAGGAGAAATTAACAATAACACAATAATAGTGGGAGACTTTAATACCCCACTCACACCTATGGATAGATCAACTAAACAGAAAATTAACAAGGAAACACAAACTTTAAATGATACAATAGACCAATTAGACCTAATTGATATTTATAGGACATTTCACCCCAAAACAATGAACTTCACCTTTTTCTCAAGCGTATATGGAACCTCCTCCAGGATAGATCACATCCTGGGCCATAAAGCTAGCCTTGGTAAATTCAAAAGAATTGAAATCATTCCAAGCATCTTTTCTGACCACAATGCAGTAAGATTAGATCTCAATTACAGGAGAAAAACTATTAAAAATTCCAACATATGGAGGCTGAACAACACGCTGCTGAATAACCAACAAATCACAGAAGAAATCAAAAAAGAAATCAAAATTTGCATAGAAATGAATGAAAATGAAAACACAACAACCCAAAACCTGTGGGACACTATAAAAGCAGTCCTAAGGGGAAAGTTCATAGCAATACAGGCATACCTCAAGAAACAAGAAAAAAGTCAAACAAATAACCTAACTCTATACCTAAAGCAACTAGAAAAGGAAAAAATGAAGAACCACAGCTTTAGTAGAAGGAAAGAGTTCTGTCAGTTTTGAGGTTGTACCTGAGTGCTGTATTTTGGAATCTTGTTGAGTATGAGGGCTACTTCATTTTTTCTAAGGGATTCTTGCCCGCTGTAGTAGATATAATGGTCAACTGAATTAAATCTTAACCATTCTCATCCATTTTATTTCACTGATTCCTAAGATGTCATCATGTTGTTGTTTGCTATAGTCTTTATGTTATACATTACCTCCCTAGAATTTATTTTATAAAACAATACAGTACTGCCCTAAAACAGACTGATGGATTAATGGAAGATAATCAAGAACCCAGAAAGAAACCCATGTGTACATGATTAACTTGTATTTGACAAGGGAGCCAAGAATACTCAAGGGGAAAGAGATATTCTTTTTAATAATGCTGGGAAAATTGGATATTCACATGCAAAAGAATGAGATATATCAATTATGTCTCTCAAAACATTAATTTGAAGTAGATTAAAAGTTGAATGTAAGATGTGAAAGCAAAATCTCTAGAAGAATACACAGGGAAGACGCTTGACTGGATACTGGCAATGATTTTTTTTGTTGTTGTTATAAGACCTAAAGACTAAGCAACAGAATTTTTAAAAAGTAGGACTACATCAAACTAAAAAAAACTTCTGCACAGTAAAAGAAATAATTGACAAAATAAGAAGTCAGCCTATGGAATGGGAGAAAATATTTACAAATTACAAATCTGGTAAGCGGTCAGTATCCAAAATATCAGAAACTATGCAACTAAGTAGCAAAAATCCCCCCAAATCCAATTGAAAAAATGGGTAGATGATTTGAATAGACTTTCTTACAAAGAATACTCAAACAGCCAACAGGTATCTGAAAAAGTGTTCAATATCATTAATCATTACGAAAATGCACATCAGAATCGGAATGAGACATTGCCTCAGAGCTGGTAAAGCATGTTGGTAAGGCTGTAGAGAAAAGGGAATGCTTATGCAGTGTTGATCGGAATGCAAATTGGTATAGCTACAATGTAAAACAATCCGCCTGCAATGCAGGAGACCCCTTGGGTCAGGAAGATCCACTTGAGAAGGAATAGGCTATCCACTCCAGTATTCTTGGGTTTCCCTTGTGGCTCAACTGGTAAAGAATCTACCTGCAATGTAGGAGACCTGGATTCGATCCCTGGGTTGGGAAGATCCCCTGGAGAATGGAAAGGCTACCCACTCTGGTATTCTGGCCTGGAGAATTCCATGGACTGTATAGTACATGGGGTGGCAAAGAGTTGGACACGACTGAGCGACTTTCACTTTCACGATGTAAAACAGAATGAAGTTTCCTCAAAAATTAAAATATAGAAATACTATATGATCCAGCAATTTTGCTTCTGGGTGTATAACTGAAGGGAATGAGATCACTATCTTAGAGGTATCCATACCTCCTTGTACAGATACCTCCTTGCTCCCTTAAACATTATTTACAATAGCCAAGGCTTGGAAATGACCTGTGTCCACTGATGGATGAACAGATAAAGCAGATGCAGTATAAATATATGATTGATACTGATCAGCCACAAAAAGAAGAAAATATTGCCATTTGCAACACCACAGATGGATCTTGAGGGCATTGTGCGAAGTGAAATAAGTCAGAGAGAAATACAAGTGATATATTATCTCACTTAAATGTGAAATCTATAAAGCCAAATTCATAGAAATAAAGCTAAGGTATGTAGTTGAGAGGCAAGGAGTAGGGGGTGGGAGAACGTGGTGAAGGTGGTTAAAAGGTACAGACCTAGTTATAGCCCTTTCTTTGTCCTTTTTGCTCAAATGTCTTCACCTCATGAAGCCTTTCTTGACTCTAAGTTAAAACATTTCGTTTAGCACTATATACCTTTCATTTTTAGCACGGATCACAAATTTCGTGGGAATATATGATTATTGGAAGTCTTACCCAAATAGACTATAAATACCTTAAAATGGGCATCTGTATATTTTTGGCCATCATTAAATCTTTTAACAGCTCCCAGCATCTTGAAAAAGTACTGGGCATGGGGAGTCTGAAACTCTACTTAACACTTTATAAAAATAAATTCAAAATTAATTAAAAGATAACAAGAGAAATCATGGATAATTTGTAAAACAATCTTTATTGGGAGTTCCCTCCAAGTAATTACATTTTGCTATCTAAAACCAAGATTTCTAATATGACAAAAACATCTACCATAATACAGGAAAAAAGAAACATTTTACAATATGCATTATATACGATACTAATTTCCTCAATACAGAAAAAAAAAAATCGATAAAAGCAATCCAAGAGAAAATTAGTAACATGAATAAACCATTCATAGAAAAAATTTAATAAATGTAATATATTCAATGTAACTTTAAAGAATTGAAAAAACAACTGAGAGATCAATTACCACTGATCAGATTAACAGTAACAAATTATATTGATGATTTCATAGACAAAAAAAGGATTTTTTTTTTTCTTTTTTTAAGAATTGAAGTATAGTCGATTTACAATGTTGTGTCAATTGCTGCTGTATAGTGAAGTGACTATCTTATACACATACATATATATTCTTTTTTAGGTATTCTTTTCCATCATGGTTTATCTTCAGTTAAGTCTCTCAATCGTGTCGGACTCTTTGCGACCCCATGGACTGCAGTACACCAGGCTTCCCTATCCATCACCAATTCCTGGAGCTTACTCAAACTCATGTCCATCGTGTCGGTGATGCCATCCAACCATCTCATTCTCTGTCATCCCCTTCTCCTCCTGCCCCCAATCCCTCCCAGCATCAGGGTCTTTTCCAGTGAGTCAGTTCTTCGCATCAGGTGGCCAAAGGTTTGGAATTTTGACTTCAGCATCGGTCCTTCCAATGAATATTCAGGACTGATTTCCATTAGGATGGACTGGTTGGATCTCCTCACAGTCCAAGGGACTCTCAAGAGTCTTCTCCAACACCACAGCAATTCAAAAGTATCAATACTTCAGTGCTCAACTTTGTTTATAGTCCAACTCTCACATCCATATGTGACTACTGGAAAAACCATAGCTTTGACTAGACGGACCTTTGTCGGCAAAGGTCTGTCTCTGCTTTTTAATATGCTAACTAGGTTGGTCATAGCTTTTCTTCCAAGGAGCAAGCATCTTTTAATTTCATGGCTGCAGTCTTATTTTTTATCTTGGTTTATCTTAGGAGATTGGACATAGTTCCCTGTGCTATGCAGTAGGATCTTGTTTATCCAGGATTTTTATATACTGGTGGTAGAAATTGGCATACATCTTCTGTGATGCTATTAGACAATATCTATGGAGATTTTAAATGTGTACATCATTTGACAGAATAATTTCACTTCGAAGGATTCACTCAAAATATGTTACAGAACTGTCCATAAATACATATATTTTATGTGTGTATGTTATGTATATGTGTGTATGTATGTGTGATATGTGAATAGATTGCAGTAGTGATGCTGTGGAAACTTCCTCAGTACTCATCTAAAGGGGATTAAATAGATGAATTGTGATATAAATGTGTAGCTCAGAAATGTGTTACCAATAAAAGGGATCAAATAAGTCTTTGTATCAGTATGGGGAAACGTCCACTATTTACCAGTGATTTTAAAGAGTGAGGGCAGAATAACGTATATGCTATGGCTCTATTTACATAAAGAGTTTTTATATACAGATATTCAAATATTATATCTGTGTATAAGCTATGAAGGATATCTGATTGTCAAAATTTGCCAGTGACTACCTCTAGGGAGTGGGAGTGTGTATCAATGGCAGGCAGGTTAGGATAGGAAGATAAGTGAAGCGCTTCTCTTTACGTTTATAGAATTCAGCATAGTTTACTTTTCCTTCAAATGGATATTATTCTCACTATAAAAACTTAAAGACATTCTCTGCTAATAAGCAGAGAGTGGCAGCTTGCTGTTATAGTTCACATTGGATGTCACATTCAGCTCATTTTTACAAATTTCTATGCTATTTAGGGACTTCTCTGGTGGCTCAGACAGTAAAGAGTCCGCCTGTAATACAGGAGAGCTAGGTTCAGTCCCTCGGAGAGGCCAATGGCACCCCACTCTAGTACTCTTGCCTGGAAAATCCCATGGATGGAGGAGCCTGGTAGGCTGCAGTCCATGGGGTCGTTAGGAGTCGGACACGACTGAGCGACTTCACTTTCACTTTTCACTTTCATGCATTGGAGAAGGAAATGGCAACCCACTCCAGTGTTCTTGCCTGGAGGGTCCTGGGGACAGGGGAGCCTGGTGGGCTGCCGTCTCCGGGGTCGCACAGAGTCGGACACGACTGAAGCGACTTAGCAGCAGCAGCAGCAGGTTCAGTCCCTGGGTCCAGAAGTTCCCCTGGAGAAGGAATGGCTACCCACTCCGATATTCTTGCCTGGAGAACTCTATGGACATAGGAGCCTGGTGGGCTACAGGTCATGGGGTGGCAGAGAGTCAGATAAGACTGAGCGACTTTCACTTTCACTCATGCTATTTAAACTCATTTTCAGTATTTTAAAAACATGTTAGTATAATTTTTAGACCTTCCCCCATTCTCATTAATATCTTAAAATATGGCTCATGTATTCTTTTCAGGGAACTTTGAAAAAATCACTGGGTCAAATGGCCCCCAAATTCTGTTAATATATTAATTCATAAAACAACAAACCTTGGAAGGAGTTCTCTTTAAAATATTAATTTCTTCTCTATGTAAATCTTCTTTCAAGACCGTTGGTGAACTTTTTATCTTACACATTTCTTGAAACTTACATGTAAGTATTTTATATGGTTTTAGGATTTGTAAATATTATCTTTTTTCTATCATATTTTTCTGGTTGACTTTTCATGATAGAGAAGGTTTTATTTTTTTGTCCTTATTTATTTTGAATCTGACATGTTTGTTGAGCTTTGTTTATAGTTTTTATAATTTTCAGTTGACTCTCTTGAGTTTTCTATGTGCACAATAAAGGCATCTACAAATAATGATTTTTTTATCTCTCATTTCCCTTTTATCTTGGTATATTGTCTAAAACCGTGATTCTCAAAAACCTTCCTTGCAATTTCCATTAAACAATTAATTTTTACAGAATGCTTCTGTTGGCTTTGAGAAGATTTTTGTATCCTTAGCTAACCTATGGTTGCAATTAGTGATGAATGGAAATTCTTGTTTGAATATTAGTTTACACAGATTAATATGAAAGATGAAACAGTACATTTGGCAAAACTTATACAATTATGTAAAGTTTAAAAATTAAAGAAAAGAAACAGTATAGATATGTTGAATATTCACTTGGTTGTCAACAGTATGAGGGGCTTACTTGCTGAATCATTTGTCTGCTAATTCTAGAAGAATATCCCTCAAGTTTTTGTGTTTTTCAGAATAGAATGTAATAACTGCTTTCACAACAAATCTTTAAATTTAATTTGAATTTTTATTTTCTCCATCTTTTTCCTCTTCATTATCTTTCTTTTAAAATACAAGTCAGGAGTCTGCAAACTATGGCAAATAGTCAAAAATCTGACCCAGTGCTTTAAAAAAATAAAATTTTATTGGAACCCAGTCACACCCATGTACACCAAACGTGTTTACTACTGTCTGTGGTGGTTTTCACATTACCCTGTCAGGTACAATAGTGACTGTATGGCCCACAGAGCCTAAAGTAGTTACTCTTTGGTTCTTTTCAGAAGACATTTTCTAACCTCTGATCTAGACAATCATCAAAATAAATCAAATCGAGAATTTTTGCTTTTACCAATCTCAGGGGTTAATTCTGGAAATACTCTTACCATGACCAACTTTAAGTTATTCAGTATCAAAGTGCAGTTGGGAATAGATATGCTGTAGAATACAGTAGCTGCAAAAGTCTTGGAAACATAGATAATATTAACATGCAGCAGAATATTTAGGAAGTAATACAGTTCAAATATTTTTATCTCTGATTTTTAATATACTTTAATTGTAAGTTTGCATATTTAATTTTTAATATTGTCTATATGTAATAGCTGGCACACAAAATTCCTTAAATATTAACAATTGATTTCTCTCAGGAATCAATATGTACCAGTTAAAACACATGACTGTCTCGAAAACTTTTCAAAACAGGAAGGCACGTATGTCTACCTATGACTGATTCATGTTAATATATGGCAGAAACCAATAAAGTATTGTAAAGCAATTATCCTCCAATTAAAAATAAAACACAGGTCAAAAAGCAACACCCCCTCAGAGTTTCTGATTCAGTAGGACTGGCATGGAATCTGAGAAATGGAATTTCAGACAAATTCCCAGGTGTTGCTGATGCTAGTGGTCTGAGAACTAAACTTTGAGACTCACAGTATTATTAGCTTAAGCAGTAGCAGGAACCCTTTGCTGAGATTGATGATCCAAACCATGTTAGATAGCTTTGGTATTTTTAATTTACTGGTAACTTTTTTATGATTATTACTGTTGTTAAACCAAAATCGATGTTGAGTTTTATCAATTGTCTATAGTTTATCTTTTGAGATCATTTTCCCTCCTATCTATTTGATATTTCTATTAATATGCTTCTTATTAAGGAACTGTCCCTTCATTGCTGGTATTGTCTGTAATTACAGTAGTTATTCTTTTGCTTTATTATTGCAGTGTACTTATCTTATTGATTTAAGATTTCCCTTCTGCAATCATAATGGAATTGCTCTTGCTATATATTTGTTATTTCGCATAAGATGATATTTTCAAGATAGTACTAGCTTTTCAAAATTAACTTTAAAACTTCTGATCTGTTTCTATGAGCTGAGGTATAGTCTGCTCAGTATGGAAATTACCTCTTTCTGCAAAATGTAATTAGTCTCATTGGAAGACACATCTGGTTTGGAAACATTTTAGAGGTAATTCTTCATAATTTTTTCATTTTCTTCCATGCACTTGTTTTGTCACACTATATTTATTTGGACTTAGTTTGAGTAAATTCACTTGATTTTCATTATTTTTAAACTCCAAGTCTGCACTTGTTTTCTTTTCTTCCTTCTCCTTTTGTAAATTTATCTTTCTCCTTTTTCCTTGATTATATTTGCTGCTTAGTGGACTTTGTATTTTGTTACTTGAAAAAAATCCTATCTACCTATTCTACTTTTCTATTTTTGCTTTGTTTCTACTTCTACATTTCCTTTTCTTAATTTTATTGGGTATTTTTTAACATCTTAGATCAATGTCTTAATTTAACTTGGTTATTTTGTTCTTTAAAATCTGAAAAACATAGCTCTGAGTTTGAACATGGTTTGGCTATTTTATTTGTTTTGATAAATAATATTTTCAATTTTGTTCCTTTTTATTACTGAAATTTTAATTTTTCTTTCCTCGAATAGTGTTTAAAATGTTTTATAATGTCCCAGTTGTTGGAATTGTGCATGGAAAGAGGTGGGGGAGTGGGAGAAGGGCAGAGGAGGAGAGGATGACATTTTGGGGTTGGGTAACATCTTGGTCCACAACTTATTGCTGAACAATCATCTACAGGAGATTGTTGGATCCCACCAAAAAACAGATACCCCATGTCCAAGGGCAAAGGAGAAGCCCCAGCAAGATGGTAGGAGAGGAAAACCATGCTTAGAATCAAACCCCTAGCCCCCAGAGACACTCAGATGGCTCAAAAAAACCTTGTGTGCACCAGCACCCAGAAACCCCACAGAGACTGAGCCAGAACTGTGTTTGTCTCCTGTGGTGGTATGGGTCAGCAGTGGCCTGCCTCAGGGACAAGGGCTCTGGGTGCAGCAGACTTAGGTATGGCTTAAGCCCACTTGAAGGAGGTCACCATTAACCCCACCTTGGAGCTGTCAGAACTTACACAGGACTGGGGAAACAGACTCTTGGAGGGAACAAACAAAACCCTGTGTGTACGAGACACAGGAGAAAGGAACAGTGACCCCACAAAAGATTGACTCAGACGTGCCCGTGAGTGTCCAGGAGTCTCCAGTGGATCTGTGGTGGCCTGCAGCACTGCCTGCATGGGGCCTTTTGAAGGAGGTCACCATCATCTTCATTATGTCCACTGTAGTTTGGCCTCAGGTCAAACAACAGGGAGGGAACACAGTCCCTCCCATCAACAGAAAATTGGATTAAAGATTTACTGAGCATGGACCTGCCCATCAGAATAAGACCCAGTTTCTCCCTCAGTCTGTCTCTCCCATCAAGAAGCTTCCTTAAGTCTCTTATCCTTTTCATCAGAAGCAGACAGAATGAAAACCATCATCACAGAAAACTAACCAAACTGATCACATGGACCACAGCCTTGTCTAACTCAATGAAACTATGAGCCATGCCATGTAGGGCCTCCCAAGATGGATAGGTTATGGTGGAGAGTTCTAACAAAACAAGGTCCACTGGAGAAGGGAATGGCAAACCACTTCAGTGTTCTTGCCTTGAGAAACCCATGAACTGTGTGAAAAGACAAAAAGATAGGATGCTGAAAGATGAACTTCTCAGGTCAGTAGATGCCCAATATGCTACTAGAGATCAGTGGAGAAATAACTTCAGAAAGACTGAAGAGACGGAGCCAAAGCAAAAACAATACCCAGTTGTGAAGGTGACTGATGATGGAAGTAAAGTCCGATGCTGTAAAGAACAATAATGCATAGGAACCTGGAATGTTAGGTCCATGGATCAAGGTAAATTGGAAGTGGTCAAACAGGAGATGGCAAGAGTGAACAACATTTTAGGAATAAGTGAACTAAAATGGACTGGAATGGGTGGATTTAACTCAGATGACCATTATATCTACTACTGTGGGCAAGGATTCCCTTAGAAGAAATGGAGTAGCCCTCATAGTCAATAAAAGAGTATGAAATGCAGTACTTGGATGCAATCTCAAAAACGACAGAATAATCTGTTCATTTCCAAGGCAAACCATTCAAGATCACAGTAAATCAAGTCTATACCCCAACCAGTAATGCTGAAGAAGCTGAAGTTAAATGGTTCTATGCAGACCTAAAACTAACACCAAAAAAAGATGTCCTTTTCATCATAGGGGACTAGAATGCAAAAGTAGGAAGTCAAGAAATACCTGGATAACAGGCAGATTTGGCCTTGGAGTACAGAATGAAGCAGGACAAAGGCTAATAGAGTTCTGTCAAGAGAATGCACTGGTTATAGCAAACACCCTCTTCCAACAACACAAGAGAAGACTCTACACATACACCTCACCAGATGGTCAAAACTGAAATCAGATTGATTATATTCTTTGCAGCCAAAGATAAAGAAGCTCTATACAGTCAGCAAAAAACAAGACCAGGCATGGACTGTGGCTTATACCATGAACTCCTTATTGTCAAATTCAGACTTAAATTAAGGACAGTAGGGAAAGCCACTTGGCCTTTCAGATATGGCCTAAATCAAATCCCTTACGATTATACAGTGGAAGTGACAAATAGATCCAAGGAATTAGATCTGACAGGCAGAATGCCTGAAGAACTATATACAGAGGTTCAAGACATTGTACAGGAGGTAGTAATCAAGACCAACCTCAAGAAAAAGAAATTCAAAAAGGCAAAATGCTTGTCTGAGGAGGTCTTACAAATAGCTGAGGAAAAAAAGAGAAGCAAAAGGCAAAGGAGAAAAGGAAAGATTTACCCATTTGAATGCAGAGTTCCCAAGAATAACAAGGAGAGATAAGAAAGCCTTCCTCAGTGATCAATGCAAATAGAGGAAAACAATAGAATGGGAAAGACTAGAGATCTCTTCAAGAAAATTAGAGATACCTAGAGTACATTTCATGCAAAGATGGGAACAAAAAAGAACAGAAATTCTATGGACCTAACATAAGCAGAAGATATTAAGAAGAGGTGAATAGAACAGAATACGCAGAAGAACTATACAAAGAAGATCTTCACAACCCTGATAATCACGATGGTGTGATCACTTACCTAGAGCCAGATATCCTGGAATGTGAAGTCAAGTGGCCTTAGGAAGCATCACTAAGAGCAAAACTAGTGGAGGTGATTGAATTTCAGTTGAGCTATTTCAAATCCTAGAAGATGATGCTGTGAAAGTGCTGCACTCATTTTGCCAGCAAATTTGGAACACTCAGCAGTGGCTTCAGGACTGGAAAAGGTCAGTTTTCATTCCAATCCCAAAGAAAGGCAATACCAAACAATGTTCAGACTACTGCACAATTACACTCATCTCACACACTAGCAAAGTAATGCTCAAAATTCTCCAAGCCAGGCTTCAATAGTACATGAACTGAGAACTTCCAGATGTTCAAGCTTGATTTAGATAGGGCCGAGGAACCAAAGATCAAATTGCCCACATCTGTTGGATCATTGGAAAAGCGCAGTCACAGAAAAACATCAACCTATGCTTTATTGACTACGCCAAAGCCTTTGACTGCGTGGATCACAACAAACTGTGGAAACTTCTTAAAGAGATGGGTATACCAGACCACCTTACCTGCCTCCTAAGAAATCTGTATGCAGGTTGAGAAGCAATAGTTAGAACCAGACATGGAACAACAGACTGGTTCCAAATTGGGAAAGTAGTCTGTCAAGGGTGTATATTGTCACCCTGCTTATTTAACTTATATGCAGAGTACATCATGCGAAATGTTGGGTTGGATTCAGCCCAAGCTGGAATCAAGAATGCTGGGAGAAAGATCTGTAATGTCAGATATGCAGATGACACCACCCATATGGCAGAAAGTGAAGAAGAACTAAAGAGCATTTTGATGAAAGTGAAAGAGGAGACTGAAAAAGCTGGCTTAAAACTCAACATGCAGAAAACTAAGATCATGGCATCCAGTCCTGTCACTTCAGTGCAAATAGATAGGGAAACAATGGGAGACTTTATTTTCTTGGGCTCCAAAATCATTGAAGTCATAAAATTAAAAGATGCTTGCTTCTTGGACGAAAAGCTATGACCAACCTAGCTGCTGCTGCTGCGTCACTTCAGTCGTGTCTGACTCTGTGCGACCCCAGAGACGGCAGCCAACCAGGCTTCCCCTCCCTGGGATTCTCCAGGCAAGAACACTGGAGTGGGTTGCCATTTCCTTCTCCAATGCATGAAAGTGAAAAGTGAAAGTGAAGTCGCTCAGTCGTGTCTGACTCTAGTGACCCCATGAACTGCAGCCTACCAGGCTCCTCCATCCATGGGATTTTCTAGGCAAAAGTACTGGAGTGGGGTGCCATTGCCTTCTCCGATGACCAACCTAGACAGCATATTAAACAGCAGAGACAGACCTTTGCCAGCAAAGGTCCATCTAGTCAGAACTATGGTTTTTCTAGTAGTCATATATGGATGTGAGAGTTGGATTAGAAAGAAAGCTGAGCACTGAAGAATTGATGGGTTTGAACAATGGTGTTGGATAAGACTCTTGAGAGTCCCTTGGACTGCAAGGAGATCCAACCAGTCAATCCTAAATGAATCAGTCTTGAAAATTCATTTTAAGGACTGATGTTGAAACTCCAATCCTTTGGCCACCTGATGCAAAGAACTGATTCACTGGAAAATACCCTAATACTGGGAAAGATTGAAGGATGGAGTGAAGGGGACGACAGAGGATGAGATGGTTGGATGGCATCACCTACTTGATGGACATGAGTTTGATAAGCTCCAAGAGTTGGTGATGGACAGGGAGGCCTAGAGTACTGCAGTGTATGGGGTTGCAAAGAGTGGGACATGACTGAATGACTGAACTGAACTGACCATCTTGGTGTTCATTGCCTAGATTTGTCAGGTTTAGAAGATGTTGTAAAATGTATTGCTGTTGATATTTGTTGATGCTTTCTTTATGACCGACCTAATAACTTTAAGCATCGAAACTGAACACTTGGAAAATATATGGTTTAAGTTTGTAGTATGAAATATTTAATATATTTAAATCTTGCTCATTATATTTTCCAAATTCTCTCCAGCTACATTTTTGCATTTAATTGATCAATCAAAAAAATTTTTAATTGCCATAAAATGCTTTACCGCAATTTATTCTGTCAATCTATTCATTTCTAAAAAAAAATTATTGTATTATAGTTGATTTACAACGTTGTATTAGTTTGAGATGTATAGCAAAGTGAGTCACTTATACATATACGTATATCCTCTCTTTTTAAGATTCTTTTCCCACATAAAGTTATTACAGAGTATTGGGTAGAATTCCCTTTGCTATATAATAGGTCCTTTTTCGTTATCTATTTTATATTTAGTAATATGTATTTGTCAATCCCCATTTCCTGATTTATCCCACCCTCCCTTTCCCCTTGGTAACCAGAAGTTTGTTTTCTACATCTTTGATTCTGTTTCCATTTTGTACCATGTTTTTTTAGATTCCACATATAAGCCATATCATATGCTATTTTTCTTTCTCCATCTGATTTATTTCACTTAGTATGGCAATCTCAGGCCCATCCATGTTGCAGCAAATGGCATTGTTTCATTTTTTTATGGTTGAGTAATATTCCATTGTATATATGTACCACTTCTTTATTCACTCCTCTGCCTATGGACATTTAGATTGCTTTCATGGCTATTGTAAATATTGTTGCAGTGAACATTGGGGTGCATGAATCTTTTTGAATTATGGTTTTCTCTGGGTATTGCTGGATCATGGAGTAGGTAGTTCTGTAAGTTTTATAAGGAGCCTCCATACTGTTCTCCATAATGGCTGTACCAATTTATTAATGCAGTCCCACCAACAGTGGAGGAGGGTTCCCTTTTCTCCACAATCTCTCCAGATTTATTGCTTGTAGATATTTTGATGATGGTCATTCTGACCAGTGTAAGGTGATACCTCATTGTAGTTTTGATTTGCCTTTCTCTAATAATTAGTATTGTTGAGCATAGTTTCATGTGGTTTTTGGCCATCTGTATGTCTTTGTAGAATGTCTGTTTAGATCTGCCACCCATTTTTGGACTGGGTTTTTGTTCTTTTGTTATTGAGCTGCATGACCTGTTTGTATATTTTGGAGATTAATCCCTTGTAGGTGGCATAATTTGAAAATATTTTCTCCCATTTTGAGGGTTGTCTTTTCATCTTGTTTATGATTTCCTTTGCTGTGCAAAAGCTTTTAAGTTTAATTAGGTCCCATTGTTTATTTTTGTTTTTATTTTCATTATTGTCAATTTCTTCTTATATTTACAATAGATTTTTGTAATATAACTTATTATTGGTTTTCTCTGATCTTTTAGGTTCATTTGTGGTGGATATACAATCATTAAGATCTATAACTTTTATAGATGTATTACTTTCTGTCTCCCTTAATGTTTTCTGTTGAACAGTACTTGTATAAGCTACATTCTTAACCTTTTCTGTTAATTTGACTTGTCCTACTTTTATCATTGGATTTAAAATAGCATATATTAAGTATTTGCCTTTTTATGGGTATTTATATAATTTATTTTATTAATTTTCTAAAGGGTTAAGAAAATTCAAAAATTGTTGGTTTACCCCCAATTAAATTTTAATCAAAATATTATGCTGTCCATAAAATAGAATAGCATTTTATACAATGTACAGTGTTTTGAGCCAACCAACCAGAGAGTAGCATCTTTACTATTTGCTAATTTCAAGGCTCTGTGAACATTATTTTGTTCTTAATTTTTTCATCTATGAAGTGGGGGTCAGCTCATCTATTTTGCAGTCCTGTTGTAGGAGAATGTTTATCAGTTAAAGTACAGAGCTCTGAGAACAGTAGGCTGTATTTAGTAGCCATTCAACACCTGTTAACTGTCCCCGTTTTTCCTAGGGCAGGATGTTACTCATTCATTTCTGTAATTCACATTCTTAGTGTTGTACCTAGCCTAAAGAAGAATCTCAATAATTGTTTATTGAATAAATACCAAAGTGAAGAAACTGCTGGTCACAGAGACTTTGACTCCCTAACAAGGAAAGAAAGACACTTACTGGCCAGTGATGGAGGCCCTTTCTGGGCAACAGAGGTTGGGTAAAGGCAAGGACATAGGCTTCTGTGACTACTCTGATGTTTCATGTGCCAGCTCAAAGGCCAGGTATGGCTATAACATGAGTGCCAGAAAGCAGAGAGTGGGTGGTGGGTAGTGCTTGTACACATGTTGTTTTTCATTTGCTAAGTCGTGACTGACTCTTTGTGACCCCCTGGATTGTAGCATGCCAGGCTTCCCTGTCTTCACTATCTCCTGGAGTTTGCTCAAATGCATGTTCATTGAGTCAGTGATACTCTCTAACTATCTTACCCTCTGCCACCCTCTTCTCCTTTGGCCTTCAAACTTTCCCAGAATCAGGGTCTTTTCCAATGAGTATATAACCCAATGGTAATTGGTACAGTACGTTCTTTGTACGTAGCTCTGTTCAGTAAATGTTAAATGAATGGGAAAAATCTTGGGCATCCTAGCAGAGCATTTTATGACCTGTGCTAAACCTCAGCCCAACTCCGCTCTCAGGTGTAGCTGTGGTCGAATTGTCTACGCGCACCAACAATGTCCCACCTCGGTTTCTCCTCCGCAGGCTTTCTGCCAAGCACTTTATGTGGTAGTGGTGGGCTGCTTTAGAGCTAGTGCCATGCCTGTGGCTGCCCTGGGAGGAGTGATCTTGGTGATGGGCTGGGAGCGAAACTTCTCAAATGCTAGAGTTCACTCAGCCCAAGAGTGGCACAGCCTGGAAGTACGGTTAAGTTAACGTTCCTTCAGCCAGTGGGGAACAGAGGCAGAGGATACGTCCTCAGTCTCATTGCCTTTGGAGGATAAATCTGCAGGGTGTTCCTCAAGAGATCCCCAGTGGGATACAGTCACATTGTCTTTGTGGGTAACCAGGTCATAACACATGCTTTACCGGGCCTTTCCCTCTCCCCTTCTAAACTTTCCCACACCCTAACCCCCAATTCCTGGGAGTACCACTCATAAATTACCTGCATCAGAGTCTTTTTCTCAGTTTTGGCTTTTGAGCAAACCAAGATGAGATGCAAAACTATCTCTTTGCCCCTGGCCACCCTCCTCTACCAGAACACAGAACTGAAATATGCATTGAGAAGGAAGATGCTTGTTTTTCTTTTTCATGGCTCTCTTCCAACTACAAAGAAACTCAGATGCAACACTGAGATAAAAAATGGAATTCCCTAAAAGAGTCTTACTATCTTATTTTCCTTTGACTTTAATCATACTGTCATTCTTTTTTTAATCCTTATGAATTTGTTCCTTTTCATTTATTTTTATTTTTAAATATTGCTCCTTTAGACAATTTTTTTGGCCACGAGGCATGTGGGATCTTAGCTCTCTGACCATGGATTAAACCTGCACCCTCTGCATTGAAAGGCAAAGTGTTAACCACTGGACCACCAGGGCAGTTCCCATACTATCATTCTTGAAAAAAGTAAGATCATGCATTTGAACATGGTTCCCATCCTTCTGTTAAAGGACTTGTCCTCACTCTCGGTTTGATGGCCATAATTTCCAGTGCCTTGTTCACACAGCTTCTTTATTCTGGCCTCAGACATGAAGATAGAAGATATACATTCAGAGCAATGAGAATAAATTAAGAGCCTGAAAGCTTGAATTGCAATAGTTTAGTTAGGTAGACCATGGAAACAGAGTAGTAATCCTCTCAGGATTTCGGTGGACATTTGAGACTGCATTGTATAAGCAGTCTCAAATGATATAACCATCTCTCAAATGATATGACCAACCCATTCAGGATTGGTTCCTAAGAGGCAGAGACAGCCCAAGAACAAGTAAGAAAATGAATTAAAAAGATGAAAACTCCTCTTTAATTTTATGGTATCATCTGATATCAACATGTGCTTAATTGTTCCTAATTCATCATGCTGAGTTATCTCAAAAAGTGACTATGAATGACTGTTTGCCATATTGGCTTTTGAAAAGTTATACTGTTTTGTGAACAACTCATGTTGTTGCTTTAATGGCTTTCCCCCCAACCAAAAGTCACAATAATGTGCTATAAGGTTGGGATAACATCATGCTTATAGGGAAAGAGAAAACAATGATTAGATCCTGACAGTTTTTAGTTAGAGACTACCCTAAGGAAAATTTAAATTGTGTGCCATGCTCAGATGAATGGAGAACATTTGCTTTCCATACATACAATGATGTACAAGTCAGCTCAGAGCAGCTCTTAAGCACTGACTTTAATTATCGGGAGTTTCACTATCTAGTTTTAAATATAGTTCAGTAGTTCAGTCGCTCAGTCGTGTCTGACTCTTTGTGACCCCATGAATTGCAGCATGTCAGGCCTCCCTGTCCATCACCAACTCCCGAAGTTCACCCAAACTCAATGTCCATCGAGTCGGTGATGCCGTCCAGCCATCTCATCCTCTGTCGTCCCCTTCTCCTCCTGCCCCCAATCCCTCCCAGCATCAGAGTCTTTTCCAATGAGTCAACTCTTTACATGAGGTGGCCAAAGTATTGGAGTTTCAGCTTTAGCATCAGTCCTTCCAATGAACACCCAGGACTGATCTTCTTTAGAATGGACTGGTTGGATCTCCTTGCAGTCCAAGGAACTATTTAAATATAGTCATCATTAAAAACCAAATCATATTGACTTGTAATTTAACAAATCATACCATAAACAAGGTAATACATACCAAAAGTTATCACTAACTATTTTGTTACATTTTAAAATTACCTATGCTCTTAAGTTTACTTATACTTATTATATCAATAAAGTGAAACATTATACTATACATAATTACTATTACAATTAGAAAGCACAGAATTGAGGAAGTCTTCCTCTAGTATTGAAAATCTATTGTTCAGTTTAGCAAGGGAGTTTGTCATCGACAGTCAATGAAAGTTTTCACATGTGTCTTCACTGTTTCATTTTTGTCTTACTAATTAATATAAACATAAGAGAAATGTCAACCAACTTTCGTTTTGTAGATTCTGAACTTGTTTGTCAATTGGTTAGCTATAGATTCAGGAGTTAGGCAAAATACAATGAAACCATTCTTTCAGAATCAATTAGCTTTGTGGATATTACAGCACAAGAAAGAGTGGTATATACATTTTATGTGTTAGTTATTTTCTACATAGTCCTTATATCGGTGAAATTTGTAGTAAAGTATTTATGTGTATTGTTCTTCTGTAGAGCCAATTATTAAACATTTATCAGTACACTACTGTATATATATATATATATATATATATATA
>NW_011494948.1:8104088-8111634 GCF_000754665.1 Bison bison bison | reverse complement strand
TATACAGGTCAAGTGGAAGGGATGGAGAAATAATATCTTCTAAGATTATGTGGGAGCATTATTTCTATGTGTTTTGACACCCTTACATTTAGGTTTCACTTTGCCCTAAAAATATTTTTGCTACATTTCTTTTATTTTTAAGCAGTTGAGTTAAACATAATTATAATCCCCTAAAGTTTTGGAAAATTGAAAAAAAGTGGGAGAAAGAAAAATTAGTATGATGTACTTTATTATATTTTATATACAACTTCTGTGTTTTTACTTCTTACATAAACTTGCTCTCATTCTTCAAGAATATATTCTTCTGAGAAATTAGAATGAAATTTATTATCTTTTCCACTGAAATTAGTAGATGTTTTCAATTGATAGTGTTCCATTTACAGATAGAGTTTTCAGGAGAAAACTAAAGTCAAGGGCAATAGATAGTCGTGTATTGAAAACAATAGATTTGCTTCTTGTCCTTCTGTCTGAGAAAGTATCACTATAAAGGGTAGAGCTTTGGCCATCCCATTTCTCTGGTTGAGGAGTAAGTGTTGAGCTTCTTGGGTTGGTGTGTATTAATCTGGGGGTTGCCCTTGAATCTGGTCTTAATAAATTTAAAGTTGTAGTGTCTTCAAATAGTAGCAAAAACAATGTTTTGCTAGCAGTGTGGATAGGTTGAAATTTCTGTTACTTTACCAGAATATCCCTTCTTAGTTATTGGGAATTTCCAGAGATTCACTCCTCATCCCATCGACATAAACTAAATGAAGGTCTCCTCTGGGCACAGCCCTGTTCTAGGAACCAACAGGGTACATCATTAACCTCTAGGAGGTTGACTGGCTCCTTCAGGACTCAAATAATATCATCTTACTCAATAGTGGAGTAAGGCATGTGTTATACACTAGATGGATAAAAAAGCTTGTGTTACTTTGAGATGATTCAAAGGCTGGTTGGAATTATTTGAAGGGAAGGAGATTTCAATATAATTATTGGGCACCTGCTGGGTGCATGCTCAGCCTATAAGTCATGTCCAACTCTTTGCGACCCTATGGACTGTAGCCTGCCAGGCTCCTCTGACCATGGGATTTCCCAAGCAAGAATACTGGAGTGGGTTGCCATTTTCCTTCTCCAGGAGATCTTCCTGGCCCAGAAATTGAACCCACATCTCCTGCATTGACAGGTAGGTTGTTTACCACTGTGCCACCAGGCAAGCCCCTTATGCTGGGTACTAGAGGAATATACAGTCATAAGGAACATCCCCTTAGCTGAAAGAACTTTATAGGATATAGAGGAGATGGAAAGGTGAACAGTTACTAGCAAAATCTTACTCTTGATTTCTTTTCGTCAAAAGCAGCATGTTATGACTGACTGATTTTTTGCGGATGTATTGGGTAGGGGGATAAAATTCATAGAACATAAAATTCACCATTTTAACTATTTTAAAGTGAGCAATTCAGTGCCATTTAGTACATTTTTGAAATTATACAACTATCACCACTGCCTCATTCCAGAATATCACCACAAAAGGAAACCATGTACACCCATTCACCTTCCCCTGGTCCCTGGAAACCACTAGTCTATTCTGCACAGATTTAAGGCTGGTTGGATTGCCATTCTACACTAACAATTATATTAGAAGCAAAAGAGTTCTAATCCCTAGAATACTTTTAACTAGCTGGTGAAATTGAGTATGGCTGTTTTCCCTTTCTGAAGTTTGTGTGCTGTATCAACTATAAATAGTAATACCTATTTCTATGAAGGCATATCTTTAAAGGTCACTTGAAGCTCTAAGCTTTTTGATTAGGTAACGTTATGCTCTTTGTGAAAACCATGTATTAACACTTTATAATACACTAAAGCTTTATTTGTTTGTAACCTTGGTAATTAAACTCCAGCAGGCCATCACAGGCCTACCTTTAAATAAATACACCATAGTGCCTGTATACACGGGCAAAATACAGAGAAATAAAAGCAAAGCTCTGAAGTGACCAGAGATTTTTTTGAAAGTACCATTTCTGTGGGTTGTGAAGATTTCCATTAGTCATACTATAATAGGCGGAGAGAAAGAGTGTGTCACTTTTTCCCATGTATTTTCCACCCTTTTGGACTGATAACCCATAGGAATTCTGTACTACTGATCTGTGGTTTGATCTATTCCTTAGTTACTGAAAAACAATTCCTGTTCATATAACCAAAGAGGAATATCTGGAAAGACAAACAGTCCATGGTGTGCCAAAGAATTTCAAATGCATATGGGGATGCCTAAATAATGAAGAAACTATCAACATAAAGGGGAAAAACCCACTTGTCTCATTGCCATTTTGGTCTGAGGCAGGACTCGGACTCCCTGGCCAGTTTGCATGGAGCTGTAACACAGGCTGCCCCAGCTGTTCCTCTCTGTGTTCTGTTCTCCATGTGATCACATTTTGCTTCCTTTCACAGTAGTATGGCTCCCCCAAAATGGCAGAGGAGAACACCCCTGGCTCGATGGTCTCTCACAAATGCATATCTAGAACAGAACTCCTTAGAGTACATTTTGGGCTAGAGAGTGACCTATAGCCCACCCTCTCAAATGATGATCATTTGAAAGCTTTCTTAAATGTGTGAAGCATGAGCCAAATGTGGAAGACCTGATCATGAAGGCCTTCTGATGATTGCTTTAAAGGAGAATATTCTGTTAATGGAAGAGGAAATGTATGGGTGACCTGGATTCCATCTCACTGAAAGTCCCTTATTCTTTTTCCTGGAGCCCCCATTTCTTTTCCTCCCTCCATGCCTCTCTCCCATCTTCAATTTCTCTTCTCTCCTGCTGTCTTCCTGCTGATTGTCTGACAGGGTCACTTATACCAAGGTAGAGTAGCCGACCCTGGCCGTGAAAGAGAAGCCCCACCCCACTCCCCCATCTATCAACATCCTTGATGATGAAGTTGTCGGCTCTGGGACTTTTTGGCTGTATTCTCTGAGTTGCTTGTGACCCTAAGTGCTTTCAAATTATGAGACACTTTCCATAAAAATAAACCAGCATGAAGCCCTCAGGTGGTTAGTTCTGCCCGGATTGAGTATTGCAAAGACCGTAACACTCCTTCTTTAAAAGGAAAGTTCATGAAAAGAAAGCTGTTGTAAGGTTCTGGGTGTTCATTAAAGATGTAGAAAGTCAAAGAGACCCTCAATTTCAACTAAGCTGAGTAATTTAAGAAAATGTGCCTATAGCATAAGACTCCTCGTGTGGATTGTCCTTATTCACTAACAGCTGTGTAGGATTTGCCGTTTCTCCCATATTTTATGTGATGATAGTGGGGGCCGGCTCTTAGCTTCCAACACTGATTGCTATTCAGGGACTGGGATCCTGGATCCACTCCAATCATGTGGAATCTATTTTGGACCCGTCATGTCACACTTGAACTCTGAAATATGCCTGTCGGTGAAAGGTTCTGTTTATCTTTTTTTTTTTGCCTCAGACTCACACAGAAAATGGAGTTCAGTGCTCCCACCATCGGACTTTTTGTCTGACTCTAAAGCCTCTTTGAATCCTCAGCAGCAGTAAGAGGAACAACCATTTCTAGAGCTTGCCGATCAGACTCCACCTCGTCCCTCAGCCTTGTGTTCTTGGGCTTCTGCTCAGGACCTGCCCTGCTCTCCATGTTCCTCACTCCCTTCTTTGCACATCTCCCACATAGGCAGTGAGGATGGATGGACAGTTAACTGGTTTTCTTCTGCTTCGTGCACAGCGAGCAGCCGGGGCCTTTGACGGGACACACAGCTGTGGCTTCCTCTCTCAGGGAGGGGATCCACTACCGAGCATGGCCGCCTGGCCTGCAAGAGAGGCCATAGGAAGAGCAGGGCGACCCCTCATAGCCAGAGAAGTGTGCTTGGTGTGTGTGTGGGGGGACAAAGCCAAGAAGGAGGGGGGCAAAGTTCAACTCACAGAGAGGAAAGAAGTAACCAAGTCTGGGAGGAGCAAAGGCAGAGTCCAGACTGGTCAATGTGGCCAGGAACTTTGGGGCCAAGAGCAGAGTTCTGCATCTCTTCCAGAAAGGTGATCCTACAAGGGACGATCTCTGTACCTTTTTCAACTTCCAGACAATGTCTCCTTCTGAATCTTTATAACCAAAGCGAGAAGAGGATCCTTGGAATGACAGTTTCTGGTAATTTTGTTCGATACTCCAAAGCACTGGGTGTTTTGGTAAAGCTTTTTCATAATCCCCTTCTCTGAGTTTATTCCCCAACTCCCAGCTCCCCACCCCAAGGAGTGAGCCAGGAACATAGTTCAGACTTTTTGGCTGTTCCATTTTGAGTTCTAAGTCTGATAGTCATTTTGCCTAGACAGATGAGAATCTTTTTTTTTTTGAGGGGGGAAGGGACAAAGAAGAGGAGAAAAGGAGAAGTGTTCTCTAGACTCTTGAAAAATACGTAATTTTAGGAGGAAGGCGTTGTTGGCTCTTGAAGACCCCTGAATCCTCCAACTCTGGTGCCTTTGAAAGGAGCCCCCGTCTGCCATGTGGCATGATTGACAAGAAATTTGTTTGAAATGACTGAGAGGCCCTCATTAGGCAGGGACTCCTTGCCATCTGGGTTGGAGTTTTGATAATGGGGTCAAGCTCTCTCTTGGTCTGTGTGTTGAAGAGCTGAGCATAATTTGTTCATGATTGTGGCTAAAACGCAAACATTTTTTAGTCACATTCACAGGAATTCAAGCCTAACCACAGTGTGGGGGCACTGCAGTGAGAAAATGCTTTCCAGCTGCCCAACTGTACTTGGCGACCTAGTGGAGAAGCAAGTGCGCTCACAAAGCTGCCAGTCTCCCTCCCAGCTGGACGGGTGCCATTGGAAACAGAAGTGCGACTTTATCACTTGACTTCAAGAAGAGGTTTCTCAGCAGCAGATGGAGACAATATATAAGACAGACCCCACTGAGGAAGCTCCCCTTTCATGGTGGGGAGAGTGCTCCCCACTAGCCAGGCTTCCATCAGGGTAGGTGAAAGAAGAGGCAAAAGAGAGGCCAAGCCAATATTTTTTTTCCTGGTAGAAAACCTTGCTTGATTTCTGCCTGAACTACAGTACAACAGATGTAAACTTGAGTTGTCACCCTTAGCCATGAAAAAGAGATTAAATCCAAGTAACAACCCCACAAACCAGCACCAACAAAACCATTACTCACCATGACAGCAGTCATTCTTGGAACATTCCCCCAAAGGCTTACTTAACTTGTACACAGACGAGCACCAAACTCCTTTTTTGGGGAGGGGGGAATTTAACAGTACAAAAAAGCCTCTTTAAAATCAGACATTTGTTTTGAACTTTTGACATTGATTTTAGTTCTTGTATTGAGAAGCGGGTAGTATTTTGGGTGGGCATTTTAGAAGACTGAAGTTTACTTCACAGGAGTTATCTGGGGGCTCCAAGTCCCAGGTAATCTCAACAGAAGCAAAGCTAGGAAGCAGTCAGTTAAAAGTGTTTTATTAATGATAAATTTTCTTAAAAAAAAAAAAAAAAAAGGTTATAAGGACTAGTGAACTCTGTAGGAGAACTCATCACAGTCCTGGAGAGGCTTCTACCTTTTATGTCTCACCAAAATCAACAAAGCATTTGTTTACTCTGGAAACTGAAGAGCCACCATGTTGCATAGGTGATGGATATAACTTATTGTTAGCTATGGCTTGTGGAAACTTTCCTGACTTTAGAGTTTTTTGTAAGAAACTCTGTGATTAAAAACCTAACTAAGAACCATTGAGATTGCCAATATTTTTTATCTTCAGTTATATGGAACTCTGGGAATCTAATCAAATACAACTAGAGATTGAGGATGTAGGAGAGATAAATGCTACATTGGTTGAGTTGGTCTTACTTACATCAGAACTCTTAACACTTTAGAAATAAATACTTTAAAGACAACTTTAGTTGTTACGATACAATTTTTAAAGACTGGTCTACAGGGATCTTCATATAACACTGTTAACAGTGAGAGTTGTACAACATTTTAAAGGCCCCAAATTAGTAGACTGTTAATTACATTTCAGTGTATACAGTAGACACATCAGAAATAATCAACAGATGTACTACATAGACATCCAAAGATCATGGAAATGTACTCTATACATTGATACCTTGAAAAAATAGGCTATAGTATATATCTGAGTTTGAGGCTATTGGTATATATACTTTCTTTTTTATAATCTTTGATCCTCTGTTTTCTCCTGATGTTCTTTAGATAATCCACATTATCTAATACCCCCATAATAGTCATATATTTCTTCTGTGATATGATAAAAACAATATATTCTGCTTCTATTTTTTAAACTCTACTTTTTATTGAGATACAATTGATATATAAAATATTAGTTTCAGATATACAACATAAAGGTTTGATACATGTAGCTATCGTGAAATGATCATGGCAATAAGTCTAGTTAACATCCTTGACCACACACGTAGTTACAAATTTTTTTTCTTGAGATGAGAATTTTTGAATCTGTTCTTATGGCACATGTAAGGGAAAGTGAAAGTCCCTCAGTCGTGTCCAACTCTTTGCGACCCCATAGACTATACAGTTCATGGAATTCTCCAGGCCAGAACACTGGAGTGGGTAACCTTTCCCTTTTCCAGGGGATCTTACCAACCCAGGTCTCCTGCATTGCAGGTGGATTCTTTCCCAGCTGAGTCAGAAGGCAAACCCTCTTGTAGCATATACTGCTTTAAAGTTAAAAAAAATTGAACATCATATATATCTATATATGTATATATTTATCAATAATTTTATTTTTGTCTTATTCCTTAAGGATTTAAGCAGGGTAAAACTGTGAAATCCTGTAACTTTTTAAAAGATGAAGATAAAGTTATTAGGATAAAAATAATGAAAGGGAATTATAATAATATAAATGTATGCCATAAAGTCCTGAAATTATTAAAGGTTGGCTTACATCTTATTCCAAACTTCTGGAGAACTACACAAAAATATCATAGAAATGTTTCATTGTGATTTGGAAGTATACCAATTAATCAGCAAGAGCTCATTGCTCTAGGCATTGAAGCCTCAGTGGTTTTTATTTTTTAAAAATTCATGAACCGTAGGTACAGAGTTGAAGGAGTCAGCAGCAGGCTTATAACATCTTTCTAGTAAATTGTTGGTGATATTTGTAGATGTGTTCCATAGAAAGGGCCATCTGTTGAACAGTTCCAGAAGACACTGCTCATGTCATTGTCACTGTCTATGGAAGATGCCTCCTGTAACTGTACCTGTGTCATACTTGGTGGCCCTGTAGATAGTTTGCTAATCAAGCTCAGGTCATAAAAGTAAGGAAAAATTATAAATAATTTTTAAATTCAGTTCAGCTCAGTTCAGTTGCTCAGTCTTGTCCAACTCTTTGCGACCCCACGAATTGCAGCACGCCAGGCCTCCCCGTCCATCACCAACTCCCGGAGTTCACCCAGACTCACGTCCATCGAATCAGTGATGCCATCCAGCCATCTTCATCCTCTGTCGTCCCCTTCTCCTCCTGCCCCCAATCCCTCCCAGCATCAGAGTCTTTTCCAATGAGTCAACTCTTCTCATGAGGTGGCCAAAGTC
>NW_011494948.1:8101722-8103576 GCF_000754665.1 Bison bison bison | reverse complement strand
GTCCAGTTCTAACTGTTGCTTCCTGACCTGCATATAGGTTTCTCAAGAGGCAGATCAGGTGGTTTGGTATTCCCATCTCTTTCAGAATTTTACACAATTTATTGTGATCCACACAGTCAAAATCTAAAAAAATGAATAATTTTTATTTTTTTTAAATTAAAAAAACGAGAGGAGCTTAACATTATTCTGCTCTCCTCTGCCATGGACTCATCCAAAGATAAAATAAGGAATCATGCATCTGTCAAGAGATTCTTTCTGAATATTATTTCTCAAGATAGAACTTTTGGTACATGTTGGAGGGTAGGAAGATTTCTGTTTCACCAAGCAGCGCAGTGTCAGCCAGGCTTACAGAGTAATCCCTTGCATGTTGAAGACCGAAAGACTTAATATTCTATAGACTCTGATTTCAATGCCCAAATAAAATTCTTTTATAAAAAATAAGATAATATATTTTCAGGAAACTTGAGTTTGACACTTTCCTCTGTTCATCTCGTGTTACAAAATTCCTAAGAAAAATTAAAATGTAAGCAGTCATATATCCTGATATGGACATTTGATAGTGCCATTTTTAGTTTCTGAAAGTTCAAGGATAAAAGCTCAGGAGTGGGAGCCACAGAGAAAGTACTGATTAGGAAGGTACATATATAGCTGCTAGCGTCAGATAAGGGTGTACAATCTTTGTGCCACTACCTTGCTGAATAATTGGCCAAATCATTTACCTCTCAGTCTCAGTCATCACATATGAAAATTGTGAATAATGATGACTAACTCAGAGGGCTGATATGTGAGGAGAATATGAAGATCCACCTAAAGCACATACAAGCTGTTTGTTCAGTCACTAAGTCATGTCTAACCCTTTTTTTGCAACCCCATGGACTGTAGCCCAACAGGCTCCTCTGTCTATGGGATTTTCCAGGCAAGAATTCTGGAGAGGACTGCCATTTCCTTCTCCAGGGGCTTCACCTGACCTAGGGATCTAACCTACATCTCCTGTATTGACAGGCAGATTCACTGAGCTATATTCAAAGTGCTGGGAAAATTGGGAGTGTTCAATAAATAGGTGATGTGTTGGAAAAAATGAACAGTAAAAGAAGAAAAGACATGAGGTATAGAAAAAATGGAGAAAAAGCAAGAAGTACAGCCTTTAGGGATACTTAGAAAGGAGTCATTGAGCAACGTGGGCTGTTTTGCACCCAATATCACTTGCCTCCCTGGCCATGTTCCCTTATTGGTTCATGACTTTCATAGTTACTGACGTGTGTGTTGTGAAAAATCATGACACTTGGAAAAGTCTTGAAAGGTCATGAACAAAAGGGCTGCCTGGAAGATTGTCACAGCCTGAACCCAACCTGAGAAAAGCTGATGCCGCACATTGTCAGTGCTCTGTTGTTTCTGTTGCTTTCGGCCTTTTCCTTTTCTGGGCATTCCTGGTTGCAGGACAAATTGAATCTACTCTGTTAAAAATAAGGCCCTTCTACAGTCAGCTAATTGTGCATACACAGCCATCCCATGGTAAAATCCATCCTGAGAGACCCACTATCAAAGCCCTAAAAATTATTTTTGAAACAAGACACTTTAGGCCAATTTGGGTTTCAGATTAGGCTGAACTTTCTCAGCCTCCAAGGATGGCATGATTTTCCATTGTTCCTTGGGGGTCTCATCTGAAATCGAATTGGAGAGAAAGGCAAAATGATTGACAAGGGCAGGTGATGCGGGCTCAGGTGTCCCGCTGAGGGGCTCGCTCAGGATTCCAAATTAAATGCAGCCACAGCCCCACGCTGGCTTGTGCTGACCCTTGCAGACACTGAGTCAGTTCTGTACTAAGTAGTTACAATGTACAGATTAGCAGACACA
>NW_011494948.1:8052033-8101622 GCF_000754665.1 Bison bison bison | reverse complement strand
TTAGCAGACACAAAGGTTTAGGGTCTCAGTGCATCCTTTTTCTTTTAGAAGCAAGTTACAATAGTGAGGAAATATACTGGGAGCTGATGTGTAGCTTTAAAAGCATTTTCTAAGCTTTATATATATATCATGTGGTTATTTTCAGTTTCCTTGCATTTTATTGTATACTTTAATTCAAATAATATTTATTATCCTTTTCCTCTTCTTCAAAGTTTTAATGAACGTGCTCTGGATCTAAAGACACTCATATTCATTAAGTATTAGCTTTGTTTTTCTTCATACATAAAATCCTCACTCTGTGTTTCTACAGCAATACCCCTATATTAATTTCACATAGCCAGGGTTTCTAAGGTGTTACATAGCTCACCAAAGCTAGCACAGTGAATGAAAGAACTGTAATTTGAATCAGAGAGTCATATAAAGATGCCTTCAGAAACCCCACACACCTAAGAGAGTGATATATCAACAGATGATTGAAATTTAAGATAGATCAAGATTAATCATAATGAGTATATATCTTAGAGCTTTGCACGTAGTCAGCATTTTATAAATGGATATTGTATTAGTGAATAGAGAATATATGTGAAAAATTGGCTGATGAATATAAAAACACCCTTGAACATGAACTCTGGGATAGTGCTCCTCTGTCAACAACCAGATATTCACCCAAGAACAAGACAATTTGTAAAAGCAATGGCATGGGGCTTGAGTAAATTTATATATTCATTTTTTGAGTTTTTTTTGGTTAATTTTTAAAAATGTTTTGAAGTATAGTTGATTTACTCTGGACAGCAGTGACTCAGTTTTATATACATATATATATACTTTTGCATATGCTTTTCCACTGTGGTTTGTCACAGAATAATGAATATAGTTTCCAGAGCTATACAGTAAGACCTTGTTGTTCACCCATCCTATGTATAGTAGTTTGTGTCTGCTAATCCTAAACTCCCAATCCTCCCCTCCCCACCCATCTTCCCTCTTGACAACCACAAGTCTGTTTTCTGTCTTTTTTTTTTTCCCCATAAATGTATTGATCTGTATCATATTTTAGATTCCACATATAAGTGATATCATATGGTATTTGTTTCTGACTTCGCTTTGTATGATAATATCTAGGTCCATCCATGTTACTGAGAATGGCATTATTTCATTCTTTTTGATGGCTGAACTTATATTCCATTGTGTGTGTATGTATGTGTGTGTGTGTGTGTGTGTGTGTGTGTGTGTGTATGCGTATATGCATACACAGGAGCAAGAGGAATGGGAGCCAGAACTGCCCCCCAACACACACATCCCCCCACCAAGCCCTGAGGATGCTATACAGCAAAACGTAGGAGGACCACTGCAGTGAGCCTTGAAGCCTAGGGTGTGGTGCGGGCCTGGGTGGAACCACCACAGGTGCAGATCTTGGTGGGAGTAGCAAATATTCAGATGAGAACTCTGAAGGCTGAAGTGCTGAAGGGTTCCATGTGAACAGCAGTTGAACATGGGTTAGTCCTGAGAGATCGGCAAGCGTTGTTCAGAAGGGATAGGCAATTGCCCTCAGCCAATTAAAAGAGAGTCAGTTGGGTTCAGATCCCCAATCCAGAGTGGTGGAGATGGGCTCCAGGAGGTGTCCAGTTTAATAATGCAACCAATCCTCGAAAGGGTAATGGGAG
Organism: Bison bison bison; assembly: GCF_000754665.1. NCBI lineage: Eukaryota > Metazoa > Chordata > Mammalia > Artiodactyla > Bovidae > Bison > Bison bison. The sequence goes on along the minus strand of NW_011494948.1, from coordinate 8,099,961 downwards.
CCAGTGGGGTGCGGGGGAGTTCTCTTAGTTCTCTTTTCTTTGCCAAGGGCAGGGCACCCTGGAATGGGTTTGCCTGAAGAGAGGGGCCTGTGCCTTAGAAAACATTGTTGTTCCCTGGGGAGAGGTTGTAAATCTCCTGCTGCACTGTACCCATATCCTCAGCATGTCTCCAAGGCGTACAGTCTCTGACATGTTGGAACAAAGTAGGTAAGGGATTTCAGGATAAGGATTGGCTCTGAGGGCTGGGTCAGTCAGGCTGGGGCAGGAAGCAGGGCTGGGCTCAGGCCACTGGCTGGACGTTAAAGAAGAAGGCACATCTTCTTTATCCATTCATCTGTTGAGAGACATTTAGACTGTATCCAGGAACTTGAGCAAATTTAATCAGCTATCTTCAGAGGAACTTCTTCAGTAACAGTTTAGAGAGAGAATCTCTCAGTGTTTCCACTTACCCCCAGATCTTATGTAGCTCTTCCATGAAGGGAAATTGAGCTATAAAAGATCAGGTCATTATTAACACATTTGTAATGCCTTCCCTGGCTTACCTACCCCAGACATAATCGACCTCTCATATCCAGTATATTCTGAGATACTTGGAGTCCTAAGCTGAGCCAGAGGAGCTGAGGTTCAGTTTTGTTTCTGATGAATGGAATTGAGTGGCAGTCTTCCCCCCTCAAATACCCTGCCCAATAATCTACTGCATCCACACATTCACACTAGAGTCAAAGATGAGAATCCAAAGGAAATATTTGAAACATCTTCAGCAACGATAACAGTGGAAAACTGAAAGCATTTATTTTAAGCAGCAGCAGAAGATGCTCGAAAGAAAACAGTTCACTCAGAAACCCAGCCAGGGGCTGGAGGAGAATGAGGGGCCATCTTGAGCACTGGAACTCGAGCATGCAACTCAGCTGGACTCAGTCCCAAGGTGATGTTCCTGCTGAGGTGGTTTTGGATGTTGTGCTCTAAAGGAGTGCACTCAAGCTGTAAAATACCCAAAGAAACACTCCAAAACAGGTCTCTTAATAGTCAAGTGGAAGTATGGAAGCCTTTTATCAATTTCATTTCAGTTCAGTTCAGTTGCTGGGTCTTGTCTGACTCTTTGCGACCCCATGAATCACAGCACGCCAGGCTTCCCTGTCCATCACCAACTCCCAGAGTTCACTCAGACTCATGTCCATTGAGTCAGTGATGCCATCCAGCCATCTCATCCTCTGTCGTTCCCTTCTCCTTCTACCCCCAATCCCTCCCAGCATCAGAGTCTTTTCCAATGAGTCAACTCTTTGCGTGAGGTGGCCAAAGTACTGGAGTTTCAGCTTCAGCATCATTCTTTCCAAAGAAATCCCAGGGCTGATCTCCTTCAGAATGGACTGGTTGGATCTCCTTGCAGTCCAAGGGACTCTCAAGAGTCTTCTCCAACACCACGGTTTAAAAGCATCAATTCTTCAGCACTCAGCCTTCTTCACAGTCCAACTCTCCCATCCATACATGACCACTGGAAAAACCGTAGCCTTGACTAGACAGACCTTTGTTGGCAAAGTAATGTCTCTGCTTTTGAATATGCTATCTTATGACCAACTTTCCTTCCAAAGAGTAAGCGTCTTTTAATTTCATGGCTGCAGTCACCATCTGAAGTGATTTTGGAGCCCAGAAAAATAAAGTCTGACACTGTTTCCACTGTTTCCCCATCTATTTGCCATGAAGAGATGGGACCAGATGCCATGATCTTAGTGTTCTGAATGTTGAGCTTTAAGCCAACTTTTTCACTCTCCACTTCCACTTTCATCAAGAGGCTTTTTATTCCTCTTCACTTTCTGCCATAAGGGTGGTGTCATCTGCATATCTGAGGTTATTGATATTTCTTCTGGCAATCTTGATTCCAGCTTGTGCTTCATCCAGCCCAGCGTTTCTCATGATGTACTCTGCATATAAGTTAAATAAGTAGGGTGATAATAATCAGCCTTGACGTATTCCTTTTCCTATTTGGAACCAGTCTGTTGTTCCATGTCCAGTTCTAACTGTTGCTTCCTGACCTGCATATAGGTTTCTCAAGAGGCTTATCAGGTGGTCTGGTATTCCCATCTCTTTCAGAATTTTCCACAGTTTATTGTCATCCACACAGTCAAAGGCTTTGGCATAGTCAATAAAGCAGAAATAGATGTTTTTTGGGAACTGTCTTGCTTTTTTAATGATCCAGCAGATGTTGGCAATTTGATCTCTGGTTCCTCTGCCTTTTCCAAAACCAGCTTGAACATCTGGAAGTTCACGGTTCACGTATTGCTGAAGCCTGGCTTGGAGAATTTTGAGCTTTACTTTACTAGAGCAGACTATTGGTTTTGGGTTGGGGGCTGGGGAGTAAGTCTTAGCAACACTGATGTCTGAAGATATGGATGAGGTCTGTGTCCCAGAACAGAGGGTAAGGGCAGAATGGTTGCTTAGCCTGTGAGTGGCAGCAATGAGGAGAGCTGGACCCACAAGTCCCGCTTGACCAGCCGTGACCTGGGAAGAATCTGGAGTCAGCAACCAAAGGAAGGGTGGCTGAGGCACCCAAGGGTGAAGAGGCTTCTGGGGATGTCCACAAAACCCTGTGAACTTTGCAAGATTTCTTCAGTGAGCTGGGATGTTTTCACTGTCTGAAAAAATGTTTAACTTTCTATCTGCATCAACATGGGTAATTCTCAAAAACAAAATGTTGAGTGAAAAAAGCAGATTGCAAAAGGGTAAGTACAATATGCCACCATTTTCATATATGTTTAGAATGCATGACACACTAGAATATATTTTTTATGCATGCATATACATATATTCAGGGTAAACATTTTCAAAGCAGGGATGAAGAAGATTACAGATTGCTTCAGGATGTAGGATGCTAGTTACCTCTGAGAAGATTATTTCTGAGATAATCTGAACCTGACTGAGGGTGTTCTATGCTTCAACTTTATTCATTACATTTTCCCCCTGAAACATTCTGAAGCAAATCTGGCACAATTCTAATTTGTTACATTTAAGCAATGGGTTCTATTTCCCTCTTATTTCTAACATATTTGAAAAGTTTTGTAGTTAAATATTTTTCAAATAGAAAAAAAAAATCAGGCTTAGTTGTTGCTTTAAAATATTTGTATACACAGACTGATGAGGTCTGGGGCCTTTAGGCTACACTTATAACTTTGTTATTAATGAAAGGTGTTAAATTTTCCCAAGGATCTACTTTCTTTGAGGATTAGACATATGAAAAGTTTCAGTTTTATAATTTGGCTGCATGCTGCATGTGAGTTATCCATACACAAAAAGTTATCTTTAATTGCTGGGAAAGTTGGAACGCGATTTTTTTTTTCATTATTCATGCATAGCTCAACAGCAACTAAGATCATGATGTTCAACTTCTGAAAACTTTACCTTTAGGATAAGGTAAAGTGTAAAAGTGTTCAGACTCCAAAAATAATAATGTATAGGAAAGTTCTGATTGAAAGCGGAACTATCTTGTGTGAGAAGTCTGATTGTAATTTAAAGTACTGGCTACTCAACCAGCAATGCTATTATCTATTACTCCACTTCAGACTAAGCTATTTTTCTCTACATATGCGTGTCACATTTTTGACACAGGTTTTTTATTTCTGTTGCTTTTATTTCAAATAAATAGGACAGAAAATAAAATCCTAATTAAGTGAGTCCTTAACTTTGAAGAAAATCCAAAGGCTTGGATTTTGTATTTTCAGTATCCTAGTATTCTTCTCCCCTCCCTTCCTGTTGACCATTTTAGGGGGTTGCAAATCAAGTAGATCAGCTACATTTTGTTAAGGCACGGGCCACACAATCCTGAGATGAGAAAGAGTAGGAAGCTTTCCTTTTATTCTAACACATAGGACAGGAAACCAAATGGAAAGGGATTACAGAGTTTGGGGGGAAAGTTAAAGTTTATTTCCCCATGTGTGGGTGTGTGTATTTTTCTTGGCAGGTGGCAGCTCTTATAACCAAACGTTTGGTCTTTGCTAGAAGGGCTGTCAGCTAGTCCAGTGGTCTTGGGCAAAGACAGCAAGTGCTTCAGATCCCCCCTGCCCTTCACTTGTGCACACTTTCTTGACACCAGAATCTCATTCTGACTTTCCCATTCCACCTCTAAAATGATGACCCTTCCTGGAAACGTCTTCCGTCTTATCTACTTCATACACCCATACACACTTACTGAGAGTCGTTGCATCCTATATGGTTTTCCTAATAACAATTTCATGGATCTTCTTCCTTATTTAAGAAGATTGTAGCTTCCTTGAGGGCAGAGACCTCATGATGTTTTCATTTTGTTTTGTTTTGTTTTAAATCACATCAGAGTACCAGTAAACCAGACAAAAAGGAAAAGTCTAGGTATGCCTGGAAAGACTGTACCTTCTTTATAGAGAGGAGGTCGAGGCATTGTGGGTGGGATGCTTTACCTGGGGGATGTGGAGCAAGGGTACTGGAGTGAGTTCAGCCCCTGAGTCCTGTTGGGACTGGAGCTCTGCCCTGGTCTCAAGAATGCTGGTTAGGAGTCTGAAAGTCTCCCTTCTCAGGACTTGCCTCTGTATAAGTTAGCTTGATATCATGGGAGACCAGAAACTTTGAAGGCAGACAAATCTGAATGCCTTCAATTAGGGAAGCTGACTGACCTTATCATGCCTCAATATACTCATCTCTAAAACTGAAATGATAAAACTACCAGATAAAGTTTGGTGATGATTGTCTGATTGGAGTAGTTTTATGTATGCGGCTGAGTAACAGCAGATGCTCAGTAAACACTGGTTCTCTTCTTCTCTCTACCAGGCCTTACTATTTGGCAGCTATTATCAGCTTCATATATTTCAAGCTTCAGGGCTTAAATATTTTATAAACTAAACCAAATTATAAAACATGCCACCTGCAAATTGTTCTCTTTTCTCCTGAACTTCAGTTCTTTAGTTCTTCACCTGCTTTATCAACTCCATTTAGATATCAGTGGTAATTCAATTTGAGCCCCAAATTTTCATGTCATCAGGACTTTATAATTTGAACTGGTGCCTATCCTTTTTGACAGTCAGCCAGATTCATACTCCATCCTCAAAAACACACATTCATACATTTCTTCCCTTTCCCACTGATCCAGTGCTGGGATGCCCAATGCCTATGCCTACCCTGAGACTTCCTTGTATGATTAGAGCTGAGATAAGATTAGAATCCAGCTCCCCTAAAACTTGTCAACTGCTCCTTATATGCTGCCTGTCCACACTCGATACCTCTTAAATAGATGCTTAAAGATCTGTTGAGATATAGAGACATGGACCAGACCAAAACAGATGAACCTGTGACTGATGGTGAGTGGGTGAAGGACTATAAATGTATTGAGAAGATGATGAGGGTGTTGGCATATTGAGAAGGAAACAAAGTACTGAACTGGGATATATTGAGTAGATTCTGTTCTATGGACAGTCTGGAGGTGATAAGTATTATAGTATATTTTAAAAGGTAGTATGCAGGTGTAGTTTCTTTCTAAAAATGGATTGCTCAATTTATTTAGGCTGTAAGTGGATCTACTTCTTAAGATGGCCTTCTACCAGCATTAAATTTATCCACTTTTTCATTATGCATTCAACAAACAGATTGAGCACCAAATAAGGTTCAATTTATGCACCTCCTCCAATTTCCTTGGCCTCACTCGTCTCCCAGGCCCTTGACCACTTGGTCATAGAGAGCTCTTTCTGCTAGCAGTACTGCTGTAGCTGCAGCTTCAGTTACTCGTCTGTGGGAAACACACACTTTCTCAGTCTCTCCCAGTGGTGCTGAGCTCTGGCACTATTGCTGTGATGTCACTTGTGATGGAAACCACATCAATCTGGAGCCCAGGCTCGACCTGACCAGACCCAATGAGCTTCTTCTTTCTCCTAGTACTCCAGAACTCAAATGAAGCCCCACAACACAGGGCACGGAAGGAATCTGGCTTCCCCAGCAGCTGCCTAGACATGCAGGGTGGTGGTATAAGAGCTTGAGTAGTGAACTCCCTGTTGGAGAACCTCGATCAATGAGAGAAAAGAGATCCTTTCCTTTCCCCTTTCTATTCCATGATTCCTAGGCATGATGATTGTGTTTAGCTCATCTGGAAACACCTCTGATGGCTGAGCAACTGGCTGTGTGGTGAAGCTGCAGATGATTTGGTAATGGAGAGACCAGACAGTGATCTTACATTCATTTCTCCTTCATCTTTATTTCACTTCTTTTTCTCTCAGTCTTGCTGTCCTGGGATGGGTTCTCCAAGTAAAGGATTGGCACATGAGGGCTGCCTTGAGCATTTCTCTATGGAACCCATCCCAGCCAAGATAAGCCAGCAAAGAGAACCCAGTGCTAGGTATGATACATAAAGTGGTAAACAAGGCAGACAGTTTTCGGTAGAGTGGAATAGGCAGGGGAGATACTACCAAACTAAAATAAAGACAAAAAAGTACAATTTGTAATCAGTGTTATAAAGGAAAGAAATTGACTCCTAGTAGGTAATAGTAGTGATGTGGGGAGGGGGAGGTGATGAAATGAAATGAAAGATGGAATTTTCAGAAGATCTCTCCAAGGAGGTTATGTTTAAATTGAGACATGGAGCCTTAGAAGGAGCCAGGCATGATAGGAGAAGTTGTTGTTGTTCAGTTGCCCAGTCATATCCGACTCTTTGCGACCCCATAGACTGTAGCACACCAGGCCTCCCTGTCCCTCAATGTCTCCCAGAGTTTGCCCAAGTTTGTGTTCATTGCATTGGTGATGCCATTCAGCCTTCTCATCCTCTGATGCCCTCTTCTCCTTCACCCTCAATCTTTCCCAGCATCAGGGACTTTTCCAATGAACTGTCTGTTCTCATCAGATGACCAAAATATTGGAGCTTCAGCTTCAGCATCAGTCCTTCCAGTGAATATTCAGGGTTGACCTCCCTTAAGATTGACTGGTTTGATCTCCTTGCTGTCTAAAGACTTTCAGGAATCTCCTCCAGCACCATAGTTCGAAGGCATCAGTTCTTCGACATTGCCTTCTTTATGGTCCAGCTCTCACAACAGTACGTGACAACTGGGAAGACCATAGTCTTGACTACATGACCTTTGTTGGCAGAATAATGTCTCTGCTTTTCAATATATTGTCCATGTTTGTCATCACTTTCCTGCCAAGAAGCAATTGTCTTCTGATTTCATGGCTGCAGTCACTGTATGCAGTGATTTTGGAGCCCAAGAAGAGAAAATCAGTTACTACTATTTTCCCCTTCTGTGGTGTTGGAGAAGACTCTTGAGAGTCCCTTGGACTGCAAGGAGATCCAACCAGTCCATTCTGAAGGAGATCAGCCCTGGGATTTCTTTGGAAGGAATGATGCTAAAGCTGAAACTCCAGTACTTTGGCCACCTCATGCGAAGAGTTGACTCATTGGGAAAGACTCTGATGCTGGGAGGGATTGGGGGCAGGAGGAAAAGGGGACGACAGAGGATGAGATGGCTGGATGGCATCACTGACTCGATGGATGTGAGGCTGTGTGAACTCTGGAAGTTGGTGATGGACAGGGAGGCCTGGCGTGCTGCGATTCATGGGGTTGCAAAGAGTCGGACATGACTGAGCGACTGAACTGAACTGAACTGAATGGGACCAGATGCCATGATTTTTTTTTTTTTTTTAATATTTTGTCTTAAGTCGGCTTTTTCACTCTCTTTCTTCACCCTCATCAAGAGGCTCTTAGTTCCTTTTCATTTTCTGCCATTAGGTATCATCTGCAAATATGAGGTTGTTGATGTTTCTCCCACCTCTCTTGATTCCAGCTTGTAACTCATCCAGCCTGGCATTTCTCATGATGCACTCAGCATATAAGTTAAACAAACAGGGTGACAGCAGACAGCCCTGTTATACTCCTTTCTCGATCTTGGATCTTGAACCAATCAGTTGTTCCAACTGATAGGAGCAGACAGAAGAGAATTCTCAGCCACCAGAGGAGATAACACATGGCAGGGCCCTAAAGCAAGAACAGGCTTTGAGTGTTAGGGACCTTCAAAAAAGATAGGGATGTTATGGCTTGGCACCAGAGATATTTCCAGATTTTTTTATTATGAACAAAGCAGCTATGAATAGACAAAAAAAGAAGTATGGTTGGAGCATCATGATCGAGGTGAAAAGTGACTGACTTGAGGCTAGGGAGAATGCAGGAGCTAGATGCTGGGGACTTTATCAGCTGTTGAATCAGGTTGGATTTTAACCCAAGTGCCACTGAAAACACGAAAATGTTTTCAGCAGAGATGCTATGGTAGAATGCAGCAGAATCTTGATTCCAATTCAGGATTCTCCTTAATGTATCTGAACAGAACATTTTACTTGTAACTCTAATAATAAAAGAACAACAACAACAAAAAAAAGGATGATGGGAATAAATACATGGGATTAAATTTTATAACCTGTACTGTGAGTTAGCACAAGCATACATCCACTTGTACGTCAAATATAAGTAGAAATATAGAGTGTGAGTTGGCTTGCAACCACCACCCGCGCCCCTCTAGGAAACTGTAATCTATCATAATACTACTTTTGCTTTGACCAGCTGGTCTAGCAATGTTTGTGGATCCGATTCATTTTCCACTTTGCTCTTGTGTTCATCCATGTTGTTTTGATTATTTCCTTGTACTTAAGAAAGTTCTCAGTATTTGTGGCTGTAGTTTCTTAAAGTACAGAGCCTCTTCCCCCTCATTTAGAATTTCTCATTAACTGTAGTTCTATTGCCATGGCTGTCATTAGTGCAATCTGCTAATTCACAAAATCACGGAAGTACGGAAATACATTTTGCTAATGTGCACTGCAGAATGTCCTCTACAGAATGCCTCCTATATAATGTCATTTACAAAATGCCTGCTGCAGCTGCCAGGGAAGAGCTTTTATAGACCAACCTGGATTAGGGTGATGGCAATATATCTTCTAGGCAGAGAAAGCTCTAAAGGCTTTTCTTTGTGGTGGTTACGAATTTTCAACCATCTCATCTTCCCAAATTGCCAACCTCTCGGAAGTTAGATTCTTAGCCATCTCATGTCTATTTATGTTTTCTTAACAAAGAGCTGGCAAGACTTTTTTTCCTAGAATAGTTTCACAAAGCAACAATTCACAAAAATTAAAACTAAATGGTGATGTCACACCAAGTCATCACCAGGAGAATTAACAGTCACCAGTGTCATACATTTTTGGGGGAAGGAGGGGAGAGTGAGCAACAGAATTGTTGAATTATCAACTGTATTTTTTTTTCTGGCCAGAAATTACACCATGGAGATTTATCCTTTTCCCTTGGAAAAAAGTTTGTTTGATTTAAGGAATAAGTTAGCAATACTTAGCATGAATTTGTCCATCATGTTGATTTCTGGAAGACAGTTGCTTCAGATGGAATGGGACAAGGGAAAGACTTTGACAGGAAAAACGCAGTCTTGGAAAGGCAGTGCTACCAGGGAGGTCCATAAACAGAGATGAGGGGAATGCTGGGTGCCCACGGGAGGTGGCTGCTGCGTCGGTGCTGCTGAAAGCAAAGATGGTTGGGCGCCAAATTCTAACTTGAGACTTTTGCCTCAGGCAACACTGTGAGCATTTCAAGTCCCATCAAAGGACACTTCTTTTCAAGCAGATGTGGCTTCAGTGATAACAAAAGAAACAACACTGGTGGAGAAAAGATGATCAGAACAAGCTTCAAAGAGGCAAAACACCAAGGGACAAGTTATTAACATTTCTTGAAGAATGAACCACTAAGAATTAAAACAAAAAAAACTTAATGGAAGTGATAAAATGGAAATAATTTCCTGAGAGATAGTTTTATCAAGTGCATCATGTGCCTCCCTGGCTCTTTTCAGACTTTCTGCCTCCCTGCTGATTGATGAGGGAATAGAGCTAAAATATATCTAATTCAAAACAAAAAGTGTTACAGGCTAGAACGCGTTTTATGTTGGGAACCTTTTGTGCTCATCTGGGCTAACTGAAGTGAAGGTTTAAGACGAGCTCTGTGAGGAGGGAATATAGAAGTTGAACAATAGCCCTTTGAGTAATCAAAATAATATTCTGACCCTTATGAAGGAATCATTATTTCACAAGGGAGAACGTGCAATATCTTTGGCTTAACTAATTTCTAGAAATAATCTAATTTTTAAGTGGCCTATTTAAGAAAACCAAAATGTGTAGAAATGAAATAAATGGATGAAGTGAAAAATTATTTGTTGCTCATGTATAGCATATAACTTGATAAACACATAGGACTGGATGTATATACTAAAATTGCACACATTTGCATTTATGTGTATGGACCTCATTAAAGTATACACCTGTGATTTACACACACACACACACACACACACACACACCCCTCGGGATTCTTTGTCATTAGTGCCACATGTTGGGCTGTTTTGACTCCTCCTGATTTTGGCCCTCTCTTTTACCTTAACCTTGTTTTTATACTGGGAAGTCCTCGACCCTGAATCCACCTACATCTGGCTTCCATTTGATCTGTGGTTTGTGGGTACTACCTAGCCCTTTATATTGTTTGTCAAACATGTCTACACCTTCCTGATCCCAGCTGCTCACAATGTCTCCATAATTTGGTTCCAAGAATTATCCTGAAGTGAGCACATGGAACTTCTTACCTCCAGACTGGTTGAACAGAGATCTAAAATTTATTCAGATGTCTGACTTCCCCAGAAGAAATTTAGTAAACTTGGCTGCTTTATTTGTATAATCCAGTTATAGAGCTTTTGTCACATACCATATATCAATAATCTGATCAGATCTGCTGTGTTGTCATGTATAAAAAGATGAGCAAAGTGCAGTATTTAATCACCAAGGACATTGTAGGAAAGAGAGACATAGAAAGAAATAATTTCAATACAGTTTAATAAGTACAGGGGTAGCAACTGACCACAAAAAGGTAAGAAGAAGCACAAAGAAAAGGGAACAAGTCAACTCTACTTCTAGATAAGAGATCATCCTTTTCAGTTTGCTTAGGAAAGTCCTGGTTTATGACTTCTGTCCCGACATCCATTAGACTTAGGATTATTCTCTCTTTGTTTCATTCTTCAGTGTGTCCCAATTTAGACAAAAAAAATTATATGGTGACCCTACTTAGAGTGGATTATCCAAACACACTTTATAAGAAGATGGAAGAAATGAGATCAAAATTATGGCAAGGACTTTGCCAATTTGATGAGGCAGAGATGGAAATTACCAGCAGAGAAAAGAGGCCTAGTAACCTGAGCAATGTGTGGACCTGGAGAATGCCATGAAGTCACATGACTGTGCAGCATGGGGGAGGGCCAGGATGCTAAGGATTGGAGAAGCACCAGAGTCTGGCAGTGGGAGTCTTCTCTGCAATGCCAAGGCATTTAAACTTTTTCTTACAGAGTCACATTAAAGTGTTTAACCATAAGATTGATCTGGTTAATTTGCATTTTAGTAACATCATATAGAAATAATATGCAGAATGGATGAGTAGTGAATAAAATTTTAGGCAGACAGAATAATTAGGAAACTATTGTAATAATCCACACAAGAGGTACTGAGGACCTAAGTTGAAGCAGAAGCAGTGAGGATAGAGAAAAGTTTTTAAGGCTACTCCTAAAGGAGTTGATAGATGTTAAAGGCTTATCTGATTTGGAGGATAGGAGAAAAAGAAAATTCTAGATCATACTCAGTGGGTGGTTGGACATATAGATCAGGAGCTCAGAAAAGTAGTATGGGCTCCAAGTGAGTAAAAATAGGAAGGTCTTAAACACAAAGAGAAAGAGTCCAAAGCTGGAACCTGTTATAACTTTATTAGGACAATGTGAGAATGTGGGATAACAAAATGGAAACAGCTTTGGTGAAAAAAGTTTCAAGACACTCCTATGACAAATTAGTTTTAGTTAAATAATGGTGATGAATGTTGGCACCCTAACTTGAATCACCAGCGTAATTTTTGTTATTTATTGACTATCTTGTTTTTTTGAATGTGTTATCATGGAAATTCTGTAATAAGGATTTCTTCAGACAGAATAAAAGTGTTCTCCCTTCAAAGATCCATTTTTCAATGGTTAATATGTATAATTAAAGGTATTGGTAAAGGTCCCTGTCATAGTACATAAATCAGCATTAAGCCATATTTATTGTAGCATGTATAACCACCCCCCCATCCAACACCTTGTATTTGGGCAAAAGTAAAATGCCTACTGGAAGAGCATCTTAAAGTGGTCACAAGCAAGTAAAAGAAAAGTTGAAGTGCTTCTTTCTACTAACAAAGATAGACCTCTAGAATAAAGTCTTAAATCTTCCAAAAACTTTACATGAATCTTTTAGAGTTATGCTTCTAAATTTGGCCCATTTTTAAGTAAGACTTAAAATGTTCAAAAAAAAGGTAACGATTAATATTTATTATTGCTTATATTTATTCTGTGTATTATATTTATACAATTTTTCTATCTCTTGCACTGATATGTAAGTAAATTTTAAATACATACATTTAGGGAATGAAAGTATTTGAATTATAATACATAAATATTTCCTCCCAAATATAAAGTCATACTAAGGTTGAGGTTTTCTAAATATGTTCTAATTAATTACTGTATTTTGAAGTTGTCACATTCAAATAGAAATATTTTGTAGTTTCTGAAGATAAGTTTTGACGGACTATTTGAAGATTAAAGACTTTTTAAATTATCAAGGTGAAACTTTCTAAAGTTCAGTTCAGTTGCTCAGTCGTGTCCGATTCTTTGTGACCCCATGGACTGCAGCACACCATATCAATAATGCACACCTTAGTTTCACTATCTTGGACTAAACAAATTAGAAATGTGTGCTGATTCAGATAATACTTATTAATAAACTGATACATAATGAAGCTGAAAAACAATTGATTTACTTTTTAATTATGAAAGTTGTATTCACCAAGGAGAACTGGTTTAAAAGCAGTTGAATTAATAGTTACTTTTTTAAAAAAGAAAATCAAAGGATGAAGTAATACTAAAATGTTCCAAATGCTTTCAGTTTCTGTTCTCAGAAAATAATTTTCAGAACAGCTCTATTTTTCATATATTATGTTATCTAAAATCAATGTGGCTTATAATATTGGGTTGGCTAAGGAGTTCATTCAGATTTTTCTATTACATCTCATGAAAACACTGGAACAAACTTTTTGGCTAACCCAATATTTTGTAAGTGTTTTATATTTATTAGGTGATATCCATTTATATCTTAGTGTAATATAAATACAGCAAACAAAAATGTTTTCAAAAAGCATTTTAAAATTTAGTAGTTTAATTAAGTAAAATCACCTTCCTCTTTCCTACTCTTGAAAGTGAAAGTCACTCAGTCGCGTCTGACTCTTTGCAACCCCATGGATTACACAGTCCGTGGATTTCTCCAGGTGAGAATACTGGAGTCAGTTGCCATGCTCTTCTCCAGGGGAGTCTTCCCAACCAGGAATTGAACCCAGGTCTCCCACATTGCAGGCAGATTCTTTAACACCTGAGTCACCATTCTTTAACATCTAAGCCCAACTCTTATCCATAATTAATTAAATCTTACTATATTATATAATCTTTGACCAATTGCTTTTCTTTGTCTGGGGTGGTGAGGATTACTAGAGTGTGTCTCCCAGATCTCCCCCAGAGTTAACATACTCATTGTTTTCTGGGAGTGATAGCTTCTGAGGCTAGTAACTAGATTTCTCTATGGTAATTGCCTTTGGCTGAAAAGACTCTGTCAAGATAATACTGCTTTTCTTGTTGTTGTTGTTTAGTCAATAAGTCATGTCTGATTCTTTGTGACCTCGTGGACTGCAGCAGGCCAGGCTTTTACAGATGTTCCAAAGACTGTTCACAGAGAAGTACAAAGGATTACTTCCTTTGGGTAAATCTAGGACTTTTCTGAATGACCACTGCAGGTCCCAAGCGCTCCATGGGATCCACTGATAACTCTATTGTAGCAGCATCATGGTTTCAGTCCTGTTTTCATTACCATCCTGAAAGTATTCCTCCCTGGAATATTCCCCTGTAAATCACCTAGATGAAAATCTCAGTATCTCACTGTCTCCTGGGGAAAACAACAATTAGTGTTAGTAATAGTCTGAGGAAGCTGGTCCTAAAATGGGATGTTGGAACAGGATTTCATCACTGGTGGTAGGTAGATGCTATGGACTGAATTATACCCCTGTCCCCTGCCAAATTGATGTTTTGGATCCATAACTCTAATGTGACTGTATTGGAGATACGGCTTTTAGGAGATAATTAAAGTTACAGTCAAAAGAACTGGATTCTAATCCAATGGGATTGATGGCTCTGTAAGAAAAGGAAGAGATAGACATCTCTCTCTCTTTACCATGTGAGAACACAAGAAAGCAGTCATCTGCAAGCTAGAAAGAAAACTATTAGAAGACCTTAAGCATGTCAGCTCTCTCACCTCAAACTTCCAGCCTCCAAAACTTTAAAAAAAATAAATTTCTTTATTAGTTCAGCCACTTAGTCAATGGTGTTTTGCTATGGCAGCCTGAGCAGAGTAAGACAGGGTCTTATTGATAACTCTTGGTAAGCAATAGCTGAGCAGTTGTTAAAACTTATACAGGGTGGATTCAGATTGATACTGGTAAAAGGAAATGAACGGGTCAGTTCAATGTTTCAAGTATTTGAATAGTTTGGGTGATATAGTAGTCATAAAGAGTATGAAATCAGATGGTTTCTGTTTTCCAGGAGCCATTAGTACATTGGAGAAAACATAAAATTTAAGGGTAAATTTTCATCACCTTATGGTAAGATATAAAACTTAGAGGCATCACTGACAGCATATGAAGAGATACTTTGCTTATTCTAGAAGCAGAAAAAGGTGAGAATCAACAATGGATATTTACTAAAAGGATATAAGAGGACCAGAGGTGGTTGAATTCTCAACTCCAGCAAGTCTGTTATTCCAAAGTCAGGTCTCTGATTAGCAGAATGGGATCCTGAGATTTGAGAGGGGAATCTGTACCAGTGAATTTAAAAATCATGAAATCCTAAATTTCCCTGACCCCCTCTGTAAGAATGGTCCTTGCTTCCTGCAATGGCTATCTTTCTCCTTTTGTCTGAAAATGATGCAGGCATCTCCATCTCATAAGACCATATAAACTCCCCTCAGAATCTAGCCTCCCTTTTCCAGTAGCCACAAAACAAAAAGTACTTATATGCCACAACCTAACAGAAGCACAAAAGGGCTGAATCTGATAGAGGACACAGACTAGACCACAAATAAGTGGCAGATCAAGTAGCTGAGACAGTAATTGGATCATCAGTGTCATGGGATCAAGAATTGGGGTTATAAAGTTGACTAATGGAGAGTTTGCCAACATTAGAGCAATTTTCAAGGTCACAATCTTCAATATCCTGCTAATGACCCTACTGTCAACTTAAAGAAAGGAAGATTCACCCTAAATGGAGTGGGGATACCAGAACTCCCATGGCGAGCAGCGGATGGTGGCATCAAGAGGCTGACAGAAGGGGACATGCTAATACTTCAAAAGACCAGCAAATCGTCCATCTGACTCTGTTCCATGGGGAAACCCAGGGTATACACCACTTAATAGAGGATGAGGAATGCATTGTTAGGGAGGCACTCACATCATCTGAAACTTTGAAGAAAATAAATGATCATCAAAGATGCTGCTCCAGAATTGGACTTCTGATGGCAATGCAGATGATAGAATTCCCAAATGATAGATGGCCAGGTGGCTTTCCAGAATAGGTGTGGATATAATGACAACACAGAGGCCTCCCTGGTAGCTCAGCTGGTAAAGACTGCCTGCAATTCAGGAGACCCCAGTTCAATTTCTGGGTCAGGAAGATCCCCTGCAGGAGGGATAGGCTACCCACACCAGTATTCTTGGGCTTCCCTGGTGGCTCAGTCAGTAAAGAATCCGTCTTCAGTGCAGGAGACCTGGGTTCGATCCCTGGGTTGGGAAGATTCCCTGGAGAAGAGCATGGCAACCCACTCCAGTATTCTTGCCTGGAGAATCCCCATGGAGAGACGAGCCTGGTGGGCTACAGTTCATGGAATTGCAAAGAGTCGGACATGCCTGAACAACTAAGCACAGCACAGCACATAATGACAACATGGTCAATGTGGCAGTCTAGGGTACCTGGGTTGCATGAGACTATGGAGATATTAGAATCCAGGGACAAGATATGTGGGCAGTTGCCAAGGGTATTAATCAGTCTGTGCAAAAAAAAAAATCTGAAAATGGTGGGCAACCACCCCAATAGTTGTGATCCCTGTTGCCCCGTTTCCTAAATTATATTGGTTTTCAAACTCAGAACCCACATATTGAAAAAAAAAGGCCAGGTTCCCAGAAAGAAAGATGCTACCTCTCCACAACAGGTGGAATCTTGGCTGGGGAAATTAAGATTCCTCAGTTCCCTCCACCCGAAAGTGTTGAAGCTGTATGCTTGGGTAACCATACATTAGGAAAAATGGAAACTCAGGTCCTTTCAAGTACTGTGGACACAAGGTCTAATGTGAAAGTGCCATTCCATTCCAGCTTATGAAGGAAGTAAAAAATATTTCATCTTGGTGAAACTGTAGAAATTAGTGCTTTAGATAAGGACCAAAAGATTGCAAAACTGGTGTACCTGGTATATCCCCAATTCATGAGTCTTGTCACTGAAAAATGTATTCAGGAGGAGGACATTGGTAGCCCCATTTTTAATGCCTTTGTCAGATGTGGTGTCTTTGCAAGCACAGAATAGCTCAGCCTTAGGATGTGGTCTGCAGCTGCTGAGCTGATGAATGCATTCATTTTCAACCCTATCAGGAAAGAGGATGGGAAGCAGTTTGCCTTTACATGGAGCAGACAAAAGTATGCATATGCTCTCTTGCCCAGAACTGTTTGAATCCCTCGTCTTCTCTCATAATTAGTCCAAAGGGACAAGGACTATCTGGACATTCTGCAAGGCATTGCACTGGCTCAGGATATCAAAGGCATGATATTAATTGAACCAGAGGAACAAAAAGCAAGTATGTTAGATGCTTTGATTCCAGGGGAAGAGAGACAGACTTTATAAAGGGGTGAGCCATAACAATAAAATTTTAGATAGCAGTGCGGCGTGCAGGAATATCCCCCTGAAAGTAAAAGAGGAATTACTGCTTTTTGCACCTCTGACCACTAACTAAAAAGAAAACATAATGCTTGGTAGAACTTTTTGCATTCAGGAAGCATTGTGTTCCACTTTGGGAAAACTTCTCCAACCCATTTAATAAATCACATGGAAGGAGGCCCCAGGTTTGAAGGGACCTAGCTGGAAAGCTCTGTGGCAGGTCTAAGTTGTGATACAGATGACTCTCTTGCTTGAGCCATAAGATCTGGCAGATGCTGTGGTACTATGTAGGGTAGATAGTGTGATACTAGAGATATCATGGTGAAAGAGATGTTTTATGAAGTTCATGGAAAGCCACAATAGGAGAACCACAGTGCAGACCCATATGCCTCTGGAGCAAAGATGCACTATCTGTACCATAAAAGTATAAACCATTCAAAAGATAGGTCTTGGCATGCCCCTGCTCTGGTAATAAGATAATAGGATGTGAAGTGACTTTGAGATTAGAATTTCCCATCATTGTTTGCATTCTATCTGATGCACTAAGTCATAAGATGAGACAAACACAACAACACTCTCTTGTAAGGTTGGGATTGGATATGGGTCAGGTTGACTCATGAATACAGTAACTATGGTGGAGGGGCTGGAAGCTATATGTGAACTCAGAACTACCGGGGAGCTTCTGCTCACCAAAGTTGATGCTGAATATCCAACCTACTGGTGCTAGAAACCAGTCAGCAACACTCTTAGAAGATCAACCAGCCACTTCATGGTGAGTTGATTCCATAGGATTGTTTCTACCTAAAAAGGAACAGCTGTTTACCTTGACTAGAATCAGCACACTGTGAGCATGGATATGGTTTTTCTGTTCCCAGGGCATTAGAACCTAGGAACCCACCAGGATAATGCATGATATCACATTAGTCCAAGGGGCTTACTTTACAGCAAAGGAGGGAGGGACCATTGTGACCAAGGGTCTGCTAATCCTAACACTTCACTGTACTGTAGCTTCTTCCCAGATGGACCAGAGGAATACCACGTTCCAATAGCTTCGGAGCTACCAGCTTGGAGAAGACACCGCAAACGGGGCACTCTATCCTCCAAGATACGATATACAGTGTAAATCAATGACCATTCTAGGGTGTTATGTCCCCAGTACATGAAATACCCAGGCCCAAGACACAAAAATGATATTAGAATTGACCCTGATTATTTCCATTGATCCATTCGGAGAATTTATGCTTTCTATCTTTACAGCTCTGAGCATTGTGGGTTTAGAAGTCCTGGACCCTAGAGAGGGACTATTTCCATCAGAGGACACAGAAAGGGTAATATTAAACTTTGAGTTATGAGTGCCACCTGGTTCCTTTGTGCTCCTTCGATGTGGGCTTTCTCCTAGGTAAAGTGTGTCCTGAGGTGATGTTGAGGGCACTGCTAAGGGAGAGACAGTTCTGGGACATCAGCAGCCAAGCTGCTCTTGGCATCTGAGGCAGTGAGTGACTCCATCCTGAAGATGGGCTGGGGTGTCAACCACCGCCATCACAGCAGTCTGTTCCTTGCATGGCTTGGATACATATTTCTTGTGTGAAAATTTTATCCCAACTGGAAATGACTCCCTCAGAATTCTGGTTGGTTTCTTTTCTTGAGAAAAATTACAGGCAATTAGTGAGCAAATTACACTTCTCATATTGCAGCTGGTCCTAAGCTATGACCGTTACTCATCATCTCATTCTTTGTTACAAACACACTACAGTTCACCAAATTCTCTGAAGGGTCCTGCTCCTTTACCTCCTTCCGGGTGTCTGTTCCGAGAGCAAGCTCCAGTATGCGTGTGCATCTCATCCAGTGAGTGTGACTTCCCAGGAGCCTGAGCGTCAACACCTCCATTCCCCTTTGCCTCAGAAGGACACTGAAGACCCTGTGATAAACACAACGCTTAGAGAGCTTAGAGAAAAGCTTACAAAAGTATTAGGCTTCTACTTAGGATAGTATCAAACTTCCTTGATAGCTCAGTTGGTAAGAATCCGCCTGCAATGTGGGAGACCTGGGTTTGATCACTGGGTTGGGAAGATCCCCTGGAGAAGGCAAAGGCTACCCACTCCTGTATTCTGGCTGGAGAATTCCATGGTATGTATAGTCCATTAGTCCATGGGGTCACAAAGAGTTGGACAGGACTCAGCAACAATGGCAACCCACTCCAGTACTCTGGCCTGGAAAATCCCATGGACGGAGGCTGCCTGGTAGGCTGCAGTCCATGGGGTCGCAAAGAGTTGGACATTATTGCACAACTTCACTTTTACTTTTCACTTTCATGCATTGGAGAAGGAAATGGCAACCCACTCCAGTGTTCTTGCCTGGAGACTCCCAGGGACGGTGGAGCCTGGTGGGCTGCCGTCTATGGGGTCACACAGAGTTGTAAACGACTGAAGCGACTTAGCAGCAGCAGCAGAGCAACTTTCACTTTACAAAAGTATGTTGAGGGAATCCCCTGGTGGTGCAGTGGTTAGGACTCCATGCTCTCACTGCCGGAAGACCTGAGTTCAATCCCTGGTCAACTAATATTCCACAAGCTATGTGGCAAATAAATAAGAAATTTAAAGTATACTGACCTGAATAAATGTACTATGATTTCCTCATTTCTGCCATTTACTTTCAACTTTTATGCTAGATTTCTTTGTCTAAACTTCCGTGGTAAACTGTTAAAGAGAATTCTGCCTATAAATTTTAATATTGAAGATAAAACACGTGCAAAAAGAAAAAAAGAAAAAAAGCAATTGCTGAGTTTGTTACTTTCCTTTGGCTGCCAGCACCACAGACTAATGGGTTAAACAACAGAAAATTTTGTCTCACCTTCTGGAGGCTAGCGGTCTGAGATCAAGGTATTGGCAAGACTGGTTCCTGCTGAGGGCTGAGAGACAGAAGCTGTTCCCCACCTATATCCTAGCTTCCAGCGATTTGTTGGCCAGCTCTGGCATCTCTTGGCTTCTGGGGCATCACTGCAATCTCTTGTCTTCATCTTTGCACGGGATTCTCCCTGGGTGAGTGTCCCTACTTCCAAATTGCCACTTTTTATAAGGACGCCCATCTTATTAGTTTAGGCTCCCCATTCTATTCCAGTGTAACCTCATCTTAACTAATGACAGCTGCAACAGGCCTGCTTCCTAATAACGTCATGTTCTGAGGTGGTGGAGTTTAGGACATCAATATACAAGTTTGAAGTGGATGTAATTCAAATTTTAGCTGAACTTGATATTTCTCTGGAAAATTAAGTGGAAGACAATATAAAGTTTAAAGGCAGTAGGCTTGCTGGGATTTTTTTTCTTTTTAATGGGAAACTTAAATTACTGTGTTTAAGAACAGTGACTTTCTTTCCACTTGCTGATTAGGGCATTTCCCCAGTGGTTGCATTAGAGGAAGTGGCAGAAAACACAACTCCGTTTGTGCCCTGACATGTACTTGTTCCTTTGCCCCATCTGAAAACTTCATGGCGTCAAAAGGAGGAAAAAGAATAAGGTGTCCTATCTGCATGAGTCCATGGTAACTGGTTACAGCTAATCTCCTGGAGAAAGAGAATCTAATCTAGCAATTAGAATTATGAGCACAAGTTCTGGAAGATGAAAATACTCATCACCCTGTTTGGTTCACTGACTCTGAAAGGCCCGCGTGCCATGTCCCACTGCCAAATTGCACATCTGCATTTTGGTTGGTACATGCCTTTGGTGTTGGCATTGGCCCTCTGACCACAGAGCTTTCTATTGCAGCTATTTTAGTGGCTTGGCTCTTTTTTATTCCCTGAGGTCTTCTGGTGGAGCAAGAGGACACCCACAGTGGAAGCCAAGAGACTCATCTTAATGAATGGCATATTATAGACTTTGTGATTTGCATTGTTTCGTAGCATGGCTGGCTAAATTCCTGTTCCTGAAGGATCAAGTTAAATCAGGCAGAAAAGTGATGTGGAATCTTTTCTTTTGGAAACCTTTCACAAAAGGACTCTTGGCCCAACCAATGCTCGCTTTTGTATGAGCTCTTAAACGAATGGTAAATGTTGCACGTGAATGTGGAACATTCACCATGTCTCTGACTCTAGAAGTGAGTGAGTCAGACTTTGGTGGGAAAGGCACTGTCCCATACCCTTACCTGTATCATCCTGTGTGTTAGGTCCTTGTATTCAGGACCCTGCCTATAAGCCTAGGTCAACGTTTCCAGTAGTGGGCTCCCCTCAGACAGCCGTCTCATTAAAGGGAGTATTTGTGAACCTGGTGGAACTTGGCCACCACTGGAAAATACATATTTCAGCCCCAGAGTGTCAGCGTGGAGGGGTGGGAAGGGAACCAAACACTAGAGCAAACAAAAACCTCTTTTAAAATGTCGCCTGCTTGCTGCCAAATGAGGGCTCAGAGGGAGTGCCACCGGGAGCAAGTTCCACATGGCAAGGCCTTCCGTGAAGAAGCCTGGCTGGCAGGCCAGGAGGATTTGGTAATTAACACTGTCAAAGACCTGTGAGGCCCCATTTCAGCAGCTCAATTTGGAAACGTCTGCCCGCGTACACTCACCCTTCAGCGGCACAGCTGTGGTGTGGAGTCCTTCGGAGGCTGGCACACGTGCGGCCTCAGACTCTTTGTCATGAGCTGTAAACAAACCTGGGGGTTTCGTGGTGGGGGAAGCTTTAACCCTCTGCTGGTTAGGGATAAGAGCCCCTGATTTAAAAAAAATCATCAAATAAGGTACTCTAAGAATGCTAAGTAGCCAGTTCTTAGAAATCATAGCATCTAATAATAAGATGAGAGCTATGAACCCAGGCATGGTCACCTGGGCACATGGAATTGGCTACTGGGAGCTGGAAAGGGGGCTATGAAAGCATTGGACAGGACAGTTGGAATTACAAAGGGCTGTAAAACAGGATGAGGTCAGGAAGAATGGCTGCTGTCTCTCGAGAAGAGAAAATTCGTGGGTAGGTCACTGTGCTGTCATAGAGGAAACAGACTGAGCGTGGAATTGATGCATTCAGTTCACAAGACTGCCCCTCTCTATAGCACTGCAGCCACTGGGCACATCACTTAACTTTTCTAAACTCATTTCTTTCTATAGAATGAGGATTATGATATCTCATATGAAATGTCCTTATTATGAATATATGTGTGTGTGTGTGCTCAGTTGCTCAGTCACGTCTGACTCTGCGACCCCGTGGACTATAACCTGCCAGGCTCTTCTGTCCATGGGATTCTCCAAGCAAGAATGCTGGAGTGGGTTGCCATTTTCTACTCCAGGGAATCTTCCAAACTCAGGGATGAACCCATGTTTCCTGCACTGGCAGGCAGAATCTTTACCACTAGCGCCACCTGGGCATGTATTATGACATAGATAAGCTATGAATACATTAATATATATGTATATGCCTTCATCTGTATGCTGCTGTTGTTGTTTAGTCACTAAGTCATGTCAGACACTTTTGTGACCCTATGAACTGTAACCCGCCAGGCTCCTCTGTCCATGGTATTTCCAGGCAAGAATACTGGAGTGGGTTGCTATTTGCTCCTATAGAGGATCTTCCCAACCCAGGGATTGAACCCACATCTTCTGCACTGGTAGGCAGCATTGGCAGGCAAGCTCTTTATCAATGAGCCACCAGGGAAGCTCATTCATCTGTATATTTGTCATTTATTGGTCAACTACTAAGCAATCAACAAACAGTTATTGATTATCTTTTAGCTATGGTATTAAATAGGCGTGCCAAGTAATCTGTTCTCTTGGAGCTTATATTGAAGTGAGTGAAGGAAAGCAACTGAGGATGAAACATGTAAATGAATAAGACATTTTCAAATTGTGCAGAGGCCTATGATAACAATTTTAAAGGGTGGTATAGCAGTGAACTAAAAAGGCTGCTTCATGTAGAATAGTTCCCGGATATTTGCATACTGTTTATCATTCCATTTTTCCAGGCACTCCTTCTGTGGTAGGCACTATGGTCCCCACTTGTTTTTTAGTCACTAAGTCATGTCCGACTCTTTGCAACTACATGGACTAAAGCAGGCTCCTCTGTCCTCCGCTATCTCCTGGAGTTTGCTCAGATTCATGACCATTGTGTCCGTGATGCTATCTAACCATCTCATCCTCTGCCACCCCCTTCTCCTTTTGCCTTCAACCTTTTAATCATTGGTATCTTTTCCAAAGAATCGGTTCTTCCCATCAAGTGGCCAAAGTATTGGAGCTTCAGCATCACTGTCCCCACTTACCAACAGAGAATCTGAAGTCCTGTAGGTTAGCTCTGATGGGCCAGGCTTCCAAAAGTGGGTCTTCAAGCAGAATTGGTGAGCTGCACTGAACACTCATCTTCTGTGGTCAGAGAATGTCTGAGATCAGTGGCTGTCTCCAGCCCATCTTCATGTATGTTTCCTCCACTTTTCTTCTTTAGTTGAATATTGTTTGCTAGAGCCCATGTGTATCAGTTCAGTCGCTCAGTCATGTCTGACTCTTTGCGACCCCATGAATCACAGCACGCCAGGCCTCCCTGTCCATCACCAACTCCCGGAGTTCACTCAGACTCACGTCCATCGAGTCAGTGATGCCATCCAGCCATCTCATCCTTTGTTATCCCCTTCTCCTCCTGCCCCCAATCCCTCCCAGCATCAGAGTCTTTTCCAATGAGTCAACTCTTCGCGTGAGGTGGCCAAAGTACTGGAGTTTCAGCTTTAGCATCATTCCTTCCAAAGAAATCCCAGGGCTGATCTCCTTCAGAATGGACTGGTTGGATCTCCTTGCAGTCCAAGGGACTTTCAAGAGTCTTATCCAATACCACAGTTTAAAAGCATCAATTCTTCAGCACTCAGCCTTCTTCACAGTCCAACTCTCACATCCATACGTGACCACAGGGAAAACCATAGCCTTAACTAGACGGACCTTTGTTGGCAAAGTAATGGCTCTGCTTTTGAATATGCTATCTAGGTTGGTCATAACTTTCCTTCCAAGGAGTAAGCATCTTAATTACATGGCTGCAGTCACCATCTGCAGTGATTTTAGAGCCCCCAAAAATAAAGTCTGACATTGTTTCCACTGTTTCCCCATCTATTTCCCATGAAGTGATGGGACCAGATGCCATGATCTTCGTTTTCTGAATGTTGAGCTTTAAGCCAACTTTTTCACTCTCCACTTTCACTTTCATCAAGAGGCATTTGAGTCCCTCTTCACTTGTAAATTCAGTCATGCAATAATAAATGACACTAGCTTATATCTTTGGCATTTATGCTATCTGCCATTGATGAGAGCTGGAGAATACACAGAGAATCAGAGTGCTATGCTACAGACACCTGCCTGAAGCTCAGTTGTAGAGATTCCTAGGATCTTAGGTGTGATGTCTGTTGTTGTTGCGTTGTGCTTAGTTGCTTAATCATGTCCAACTCTTTGCGACCCCATGGAGTGTAGCCTGCCAGGCTCCTCTGTCCATGGAATTTTCCAGGCGAGAATACTGGAGTGTGTTGCCATTTTCTCCTCCAAAGGAACTTCCTGACTTAGGGATTGAACCCATGTCTCTTGTATCTCCTGCATTGGCAGGCAGATTCTTTACCATTGCAATGGATGTTTATTCCATAAGAAACCAAGACTTATATATAAAGTTAATAGTGTTGAACGGAACTATTTCAGAGGAACATCTTGGATTTGGAAGAGAAGATGGCACATTCAGATTTATTCTCAAGTTTCTTGTTAATGCCTTTAATTACTTGTCTTAATGTACATGGTTTAAATAAAGGTAGAAATTAAACTTGTATTGTGGGGAAAGTACTGCATTGAGAAGAAAGAAATTAAGTTCTAGAAATCTCTGTGAAAACCTACTTGTTTAGAGCTAGGTTTGGAGCAGCAGCTTGATGTCTTCTTTCTTTTTTAATATTTATTTACTTGGCTGCCTCAGGTGATATCATGTGATATATTTCACTGTGGCACACAGACTCTCCAATTGCAGTGTGTGGGCTCCAGAGTGCATAGGTTTAGCTGCTCTGCACCATGCAGGACCTTAGTTCACCAACCAGGGATCGAACCCACCTCCCCTACTTTGGAAAGTGGACTCTTAACCACTGGACCACCAGGGAGGATCCAGCTTGATGTCTTCCTACATAATGCCCAGATTTAAAATTGTGTGAAATATATGTTTCTCTTGGGCCCTCTGGAAGGACACAGCTAAAGATGGATTAGAATATTGTTAGAGACAAACCTAAAAACCTAGGTGAGAGTCAGGGTTCTTGTTCATGCAGCATAGCAGTTCTTTCAAGTTGACCACCTTGCTTGTTGCAGTAAAAATCATGTCAATTAGCCAAGCAGTGTTAGGCACAGGCTTAGCCACAATGCATGGACAAGAAAACTAATGAAAAAAAGGATAATGGAACAGATCCCTTCCAACATGGACTCCCTCTTTCTCTCTCATGCTTTCACCTTCTCATAGAATATTTTCCAATGAAATGCCTCTGTTCCAGGGACTTTTGTTCTTTTTCCTCCTCTTCATTATTCTTCCTAATTTTAAATATATGCTCTTTTCTTGTGTTATTTTCTCTAGTTGGAACTCCACACTCACTCCCCTGGTGCTATGATTGTTCATTTCTGTGAAGCCCTTCCCAAAGCCCTACCTCTCAGAAGACTTCCCAGTCTTAGTAAACAGTTTTGGTTAAGCCAAGTTAGCCTGATACCACCAAGTCCCACACATTGTGTTTCCTCCATATATTGTTTCATTTCACCTTCCAAAACCACCCTGCAATGCATGGGATGGTTTTCATTTTACACTGGAGGCAATAGAAGGCCAGAGCATCCAATGACTTCTCCAACAGTACCCTGCTGGGAAGTTGTACATGATGGATAAAACTGCCTCCTTTGCTAGCCAGCAGCCTGATGTTGGCTCATCATAGACTCCATTCATCCTTCTTTCCTTAGTGGTGAATAGTGAAAGGGTGACATCAAGTTAAATGACAAAGATTATAAAAAAGTTCCTTCTGAATCGGCCCCTGCTGAACCAAGTTGTGGTGTACTAGGCAGCAGTAACTAAAGTTTGGAAAATAGTATTTTGGTCAAATTTTAATGGTAAGCTTTGTCACTTCCACACTACTGTTCTAAGATCTGTTCTGTGGAGCAGTTAATTAATTCTCTTGGGGCAATTACCCGGCCACCAGAAAAGATCTGCTGCGGGCCCCTGCCTCTAGGCACAGTCTGTGCTAAATAAGCAGCAGGAGAACCTTGAAGTGGCAGTTCTGTAACCACTTCTTCCTGAGGTCAGCACTTCATGCATTTGTGTGTTCTGGGCCCAGCAGCACAGCATCCCACAAAAGTGGGTGTTCTGTAAGTGCTTTTTAATGATGGTGGTGCTGATGATGTATGAAGGTCTGTTTATACTTGCAGAGAGAGTCACATATTTTAACAAGAGGGACTTTTGATTGGCATTTCAAAGAGGCTGGTGTTGTTGGAAAATGTCAGCACCCTGCATAGGAGGGCACTTCATAACTGTTAAGGGATTGGTTCGGCTAAGGGGATTAGGATAATTGTTTTGGAGTGAATGGGCCAGCTCAGTGGAGGTGACCTGAAGTCATTTTAATGGGCCTAGTCCAGCCCGTGGTGACAACTCATGCCAGTGGATTAAGATGCTCTGATGGAAATTCCCAATCATTGCTGAGCACTAGTTCCATTGGGATACTGGCTGCCCTATTGTATTGCTATGTCTGGTAGGCTGACTCAATTCCTGGGCTCAAACAAAGAAATTCTGATCAAAGGACCTGCTACCCCACCATGTGGCACAGGGCTCCTTCGCCTCTGAAGATGAAAGGTGCCTATTTCCATGGTACTTCTCATTTTGGGAGAGCCTTTTAATTCAAGCCAGTTCAAGATCAATCAGGGATGAAGTCAAACACCGTCAGCATAGAAAGTCCTGTGGATGAAAGTCAAGGAGAAAAATTTCTTTCTGCTAAGTAAGCACCAGGCTGGGTGGCTGACAGTTAATATTGCATCAAGTTTACCAGGAATAAAAGATAAGCTCTGGAATGAATGCAGATGTAGATTCAAAGATCAAAAAGAAGAGTAGTTTATATTATATCCTAGTAGTTCATGTCTGTCTGCAGCCTTTCCTCATATGATTGAAATGCATGAGTTAAAACCTCAAATTTCATGTGTTGGTTGGCCAGCCCCAAGTGACTGAATCAGGTAATTCCATAGGCCAAAGTTTGAGTTGCATCATTGCCCTTCATGTTTAGATGCTTGCTCTTCAGCAAGTTTGAATTTCTTTGTGTATGAGACCCTCCATTGACCATAAACATCACTACCATCCTAAAAGAACACAAAGAGGCTATTCTAGAAACAAAAACTGGTTTTTGCCACAAGTTTCTTATGCCATGAATATTTAGGGATAATTAACTCCTGACTGATAGTTTCAGATTTTGCAATGTTGCCAGGTAGCCTAGAAATCTGATGTAATAATGCTTTCCATGAATGACAGTTAGTCTGAATCAGATGCTGTTTAAAGAAGTGGCCAGACTGGAAAAAGTGGGAAGTTCAGGGAAACCTCATAGCCTGAGTGTCACTGACCATGGAGTGTGCAAGTTTTGTGGCAATGTGAGACTTGCACCTGCAGCCAACAAACTTTGGGTTTGTCTAGAATGCATCCTGAGGAACTGTGCACACAAACGGCTTAGCCTAGAAATTCCATGCCTTCCCACAGTGGTTTTGTAAGCAGAATCTTAATACACACATTACATATCTGGCCCAGGCTGTCTATAATTATTTTAGTTCCTTTGGTGAGTGGACAGTAACTATTGCAAAGGTTGGAACCTTTCCTTTATGAGTTGTTGAAGGGTGCTTTATGGAGCAAAATGGGTCCAAGATAGCTCTTCTTTAAATTAAAATTTACTGTTTCTCTATGCAGCTCTGGCTTGCTGAGGACATATTTATCTCTGAAACTACTCACTCTGGATTCTCAAAGGGCCGAGGAGAGTCATGGAGATTTTGATGAAATAGGCCACAGCTTTGAACTATTCCTTCTCTAGAATATTGTCAGAATCACGGTGGGTGGTTGTTCAAAATCAAGATTCTTGAAATTCAGTGCAGGTCCCTGAATCAAAATCTATAATGCTGGCTCAGGAATATTCTCATACACACAAGTTTGATAAGCATTTTTGTAGACCTCTGCCTGGTGCCACCAGATTTTTATCATGGACACATGCTGCATGTATTGTAGAGTCTTGGGTGAATATTTGCCACACTTATATCAAAATTCACCTAATTTTTGGCTGCCCATGTTTTGTGTGAATCATGGGAGGTACATAGTTGTCTAAATGATTTATCTAGATCGGAAACAAAGATTTTGATCTCTTTCCCGACCCTCTCTTCCTCTTCCCTATCCTTCCTTCTCTCCTTTCTTCTCTGAAAACTTTCCTGGCCTCAGTTACAAACATATGTGACATCCTAAGGAAGATGGAGGAGAATATGCCAGACCACAATGAAATGTCAAGGTGAGCCAACCTCGTTTTGGGTGTTCATGTCAAAGTGTGAGAGGGAGAAGTTATTTGCAGGTGGGTTCTCCAGGGGGAGCATGGCACATAGCAAGGCTCTTGGGGAGAGCACAGGAGAGAAGGAAGGCTGAATGTTGAAGAAGGAAGCAAAGATGTAATCTGCGAGGGAGGATAAAATGGTTGCGAATGGAAGATGTCCAAGTATGCGATTCTGCACAAAATACAACCTAGTGGGACTGTGTGGGAGGCGGTCGTATGATGTATGAGGAAGACAAGTGTTCAGAGAAGTGCTTTAACTTCTGATTGAGCCAAAGAGATGATTATTCACTTGCTTATGTCCAGAAACATGGTATCACATGAAGTTTTAGCCAATGCACTTTCATTCTGATCACTTCCAAATCCTAAAGATAAAATCTTAAAAAGTAACAGGGAAATGTACCTGGGTAACTGTCTCATTCTCACAAACATCTTTAACAGAGCACGTGTCAAAATTAGGTTCCATTTTTGTGATTCAGGTAAATGTGAGTATGTGTAACTACTAGGAATCAAATATTTTACTCTGAACTTGCCTTAAGTAGTGACAAAACATGATATGATTGGGAAGCACTCTAAAGTGGATTATTTTTCTTAATAATTAAGTTTACTTATTTTTAATTAAAGGATAATTACTCTACAATATTGTGTTGGTTGCTGCCCTGCAAATAGGTTCAACAGTACTTTCTTTCTAGATTCCATATATATGTATTAATATATGATATTTGTTTTTCTCTTTCTGACTTACTTTAGTCTGTATAATAGGCTCTAGGTTCATCCACCTCATTAGAACTGACTCAAATATGTTCCTTCTTATGGCTGAATGTTATTCCATTGTATGTATGTACAGCAGCTTCTTTATCCAATCTACAAGCAATAAATGCTGGAGAGAGTGTAGAGAAAAGAACCCTCTTGCACTGTTGGTGGGAATGCACATTGATACAGTCACCATGGAACACAGTATGGAGATTCCTTAAAAAACTGGGAATAAAACCACCATATGACCCAGCAATCCAACTATTAGGCATATACCCCGAGGAAACCAAAATTGAAAAAGACACATGTACCCCAATGTTCACTGCAGCACTATTTACAATAGCTAGAACAAGGAAGCAACCTAGATGTCCACTGACAGATAAAGTGGATTTTACCGTCTGAACCACCAGGGAAGCCCAACACTTTGCATTAAATAGTGACAAAACATGATATGATTAGGGGGCACCCTGAGGCCTCTCCCTGTACTCTCTTTTTCACCTTCCAGCCTCCAGTGCTTCTGTTAATTCTATCAGAAGATCTAGTCCTTTGGATTAGACATTATACTTAGAAGTCCTACATCACTGAGCCTGAAGAACCATTGCACAACAAGCTACTTAGTGAAAGTAGGTAACTTTCAACCCTAAAATGTGATGGCCAGGAGACTTTTGATTAGAGAGAGAGGGATGGAGAGGTGTGAGGTGTGAGCGATTGATTGAAGAAGGCAGACTTGACCTGAATGTCACACAGTGAGGGCAGGAGGCCAGCATCAGGCAATAAAGGAAACTTAAAGGCAGTGCTGAGGGAGAAAATACCGAAGACAACATTTTCTTGCTTCCTGATCAGCTGCTGGGCTAGACCTGATTGTGGGTTTATTGGAATGGGAAAAAAAAAAAAAAGGTGCAGAAGCTGAGGCAGGGAGAAGTTGGGTCCATTTTAATGTAACGCACAGACATAACCTGGAACAGGAGTCATAGCCTGTGTCACCCTGCTGTGTAGCCTTTAGCCAACTATTATTTTCTCTACATTGAACCTACACTGATGGATTACTGTAGAGAAAGGATGAACCAATTCCTTTAATTTGTCTCAAGCTGAAGGAAAAGATAATTGACCTTATTCTCCTAACCTTGAATGAAAGAACAAAATTCATGTAATTTTTCTCCTCTGGCAGGATTAGTTCTAATGGTTCATGTCCATGACAGTTGAATTTCCTGGAGAAAAGTATCATGAAAATTGAAGTTATAGGTTTTTAAACCCTGGTCATAAATTTTTTTTCCTAAGTGAGAAAGAGGAGATACAATGGTTTCTTCTCTTTTTCTTCTCACCTGTCCTGCTACTTGAGTTTCTGATTCTTGGTTGTGCACCAAGGACATTGGGGATGTGGCAGCAACATGATTGTAAAATATTTAGCTCTACCAAGGGGCGGATTTGGGTCCAGAGATCTTGCCACTTGGGTGTGTGTCTACCTTCTCCCTCATTGATACATTCAAGGACTGATTCTAAAGTAATGGGACCAATAGTCACAAACTCATGTGAAAGTCAGCCTCATTATTTTGGAACTGGGCTTGAGTGTTTTCAGGGCAGTTGGGTGTGAGCATAAGCTGTCATGGGGCCTTTGGTAATCAGAAGAGAGCATGTCATGCCCACATGGATTAGAATAGGTATGAAAAACCAAAAACCTGGGCAGACAAACGAAAAAGACAACAGCAACAATAAAACCTCAAATATAAAACTACTAATCAGATTCAATTTCTGGGGCTCCTGTTGATGACTCCTGCTTTTAAATCCTGTTTCATATTTACATGTGCCATTCCAAATTCAAAACGAAACCACTTTGGGATTATGGCATATTGGGGTCACTTACCTTTCTTGTTATATTTTAAAACTAAACTAGTGATTGAAAGGCAAATAACTAAGGGGTATGCATTTCTTTGACTTTTAAATAGACTATAAATATACCTCAAATATTGGAATTTAAGTATTTAATATTATACTATTTTGTTGGTTGATTTATATGGAGTTAAAATATTTCTCAACATAATATTCTTAGATGACTCTAGCAAAGGGAAAGGACTTTCAGAAATATTCTAAATAGAAAAGGACTGAAAAGCAAAATGATCTTTCACCATTGGAAGGCAGCATCTGTATAATGTTGCTATTCCTGTTGTTGTTGTTATTTCCTAATGTAGCAACATTACCTGGTATACAACAAGGATTCAGTTCATGGTTGTTGAGTTTTTAAAAAGTCAAAGTTATTCTATTATATTCCACCTTCTTCAGCATCTTTTATTTCAAATGAAATCCTAGGTAGGAATATCAGTGTAGTCAATAATCAGTCTGCCAGGATAACAGTGTGACAAAATTGGTGTCTTAAATTAGGGGAGAAAGGAAAAATAACACTATTCCCAGAGTCCTCGAGATAGAAAATGTCTTGGTGATTTTGTAATTTTTTCATGTCTTATTGAAATAAATGCAGCTTGGAACTGAAACATCTACCAAGAGAACGGATGTGCAGTACATCTGAACCAGTTAAACCTTAATCGTGTAAATGAAACCTTTAAATTGTGTGAACCACTAGCAGCCTTGCAACTCTTTACATGTGCAAAGAATTGAATGAAGACATATGGTCACCATCAACTTGGTTATTTAATTCTGAGATGACACACGTATTAATCTAACTGAAAGGGGAAGCTACTATATAGCTGGTTGTAATTAGCCAACCACAAATTTCTATAACCACTTCAGTCTCAACCAAAAGCCAAAATGGCATTTCATGATTACACACCATCCCACCCAGATTTGCATTTCCTGATGAATTCCCAAGGTTAGGATATGAGCCATACTGTAAAACCAACCCTCAATTACACCTTTTTAGAGGGGAAGATTAGTGGCAGGTGGTGCCTGCTATAAAAGCCTCATTAAAACACCTTCTGGTGGAGTTTCACAAAAGGAAGCCACCAGATGGAGACCCATCTCCACATGGTAGTCTTACCTCAAATGAGAGTTTCACCTGACACTTTGGGGACAGACAATTTTTTTCTCACCTAACAAGCCACTGAGGTTGAAAAGACGATCTATTAGGATTAATCGTACTTGATCACTAATCCATTGTAATGCCATATGGTGAAAGCGTTGTTCACTGTGAAGCCTGGAGCCAGGTAGAGCCCCTCTGGTAATGTAAACCCTCCCATTTTCCTGCAGCTAATCTAATTGCACCTCCTCCCAGACCTCAGATGCCAGAAATGATGCTTAACTCTTCCTCCACTGTCTCTGATGCCTTTTTGAATGGTAGCAAATCTGATCTCAAAGGTAATGACGCTGAAACCTGCTGACTAATTGGAAAATGACTTTCCTGGTGTGGCTTGCCTGGTGGGTTGGAGGGATAAAAGGTGTTTGTTCCATTGTGCACACATTCAAAGACTTAGTCCTGGTCGCCTTATCAGCACAGCTTGGGGTTACTCATCTGCCCCTTTTCCCTAAGTGTGTTTGCCGAATCTGTGATTTACTGGATTGGAACAATTGGCCAGCTTGGCAGAGAAAGTGAAGCTGACATGTCAGGATAGATTCTGCCACCTTATGCAGTCCTTGAAATGGCAAGATTTTTTTCCACTGTGATTGGCCTTTGGGGTGGATCCAAACAATTATGTGCCAAATAGTATAACTCCCACGTTATGTGTGTGTATGCATAGCCTTCTTGTATGTTTTATGTTGTTATGAAGCACCTCCCTCTAAGTTGTTTTCCAGAAGAAAGATGGCCTTTCTTGCTCAAGACCCATGGCTACAAGTTGTATGCATCAGGATAATGACATGCATATGGTCACATGCTGCTGCTGCTGCTGCTGCTGCTGAGTCGCTTCAATCGTGTCTGACTCTGCAACCCCATAGATGGCAGCCCATCAGGCTCCCTAAGCCCCACACATTTTGCCCTGGTCCTGGGTCCCTAATAGGGAGACTGAAATGGAGTAACTCCCAAGTTTCTGTGATATTTAGCAGTCACTCGCTTCCAGTTCTAGAAGGACTTCCAGGGAGGACAGAGTAAATAATCCATCTGCAGTGTATACTAAACAATATCATTGAGAAAAGAATAGTTTTCCCAAAGTAATGCCGTAGGGGGCTTGGCCTCTGGTCCGTGCTAAGTGCAGCGGTTCACACCTTCCTAATAAACTGCTCCCCCAAATGCAATAGTCTTTAGAGAGTTACCAGCATTATAAGATCTAATCAGTGTTTCTTTATTGTATAATCATTGGGGAGGGGTGTTGGTGGGAGTGGGGAATACTTCTCAAAATGCACATTCTTAGGCATCAACCCACAGACTTGCATAATTAGAATCTCTGGAGGTAAAATCTAAGCAGTACTTTTTAAAAACAAGTTTCCCAGGTGACTCTGAGACACATTAAAATTTAAAAGTCTAAGAAAAAATCCAGGATCCCATTCCTACTCTGAAATGCAGCCAGGACCGCACAGATCACTACTCTCCTGTTTCCTCGTATTGAAGGTGCTGTAACACCAGGTCAACGGAGGTCATGGGACCCTGAGTTGTTCTCTGAAGGGGAAAGGAAAGTACCTCCAACTGTGCTCTGGATCAAATTTGTGACTAGGCAGGGCTGTTATGAGTGTTTTCTGTTATCCAAATGGTATATCTAATATGTCCCATACTGTACATGTTTACGAAACACTTAAAAAATCTTAAATTTCTAATGACGCATATAAATCACTCTGGCTTTGTTCTTAGAGTCTATGTAGTCACCAGACACCACAGATAAAAATAGAGCCCTAGCATTCTGCAGCTGGAAGGCTTTATCATTTATGCAAACTGCTAGGTTGGACCCTGGGCCCAAATCTGCCCATCAAGGACAATGGGGATCCTTTCTATGAGAGCAACAGATTCAAGTGTGGGCTGGTGAGGGGTACAGGGAGGATCAGGAAGCAGCTGGTTGGCCAGGACAGTCGTCTCTTTGGGCTGGGGTCATCACACACCTTGGGACACTGGGCACACCTCAGGATATGGAGGATGGTTCTCAGGTGTCTGGCTCCCTAGAGCACCCAGAGACACCACAATTGACTTATTCTCAAGTATTTGTGTGACAGGGCTTAGGAGAGGGGTCTGAGGCCCTGCATCGACCTAGAGAGTAACAGTCTGAACACTGGTTCTTGGACTCCGTTCTTCCCTGGACGATCACTAGGCCTGGAGACTTACATTAATCCTAAAAATGTGAAGCTAAATTTTACCTTGTTTCTTTCCAGTGTGTGTATACATGTGTACACATATGTGTGTGTACATGTATCGACTGCTTTTTTTCTCCCTTGTTGACCTGCCATTAGGAGAGAAAATGAACTCTGCAATGCTGTCCTACAAAAAAATGTGATGTCCAGTGACCCACTGGAAGTAGTGGTTATGTGAAAGCGGTGTCCAGAATTGAGTTTGTGATGTATCAAGTACAAATGAGCCTGAGTTCCTTGTCCTTTCTTTATTCTTCATTTGCATTGTTTCTTTGATTGTATAGTCAATTGCTACAAAATATTGCCCACCGTCATTAGAGCACAGCTCAAGGCTATGACATTGAATATTCTGCTCTGATAAGAAAAGAATTAAGGTAAATTCTTACCAGGAAACGTGGATGTTTATCTTCAGTATTTGAGCAATACTAACCGAAATCTAAATTTTCCTTGCTGTATTTCCCTGAACATTCCTCTTTTCCTTGGTTGTTCTTTGTTTTGTTTCTCCTCCTTCCCAGATTCTCCTCATTGTATCTGGATAGTGTTGGATTTAGTTGATGGTGTCTGTTTGTGTCTGAATCTTGGTCATAGTCATGCTCAGAAAGTAACAGTTTGGTCAAAAGTTCCTTCCAGTTTTCTGATTTTTTTTATTCTTCCTCCTGACATTGTTCTGGTCTTTCCCCCATCTCCCAATATTTTCCATTGTTTCCTTAAAGTCAAGATCTCTGTGTTTTCTAAGAATACAAAATACCTAAGTTGGATTCATTTGTGGTTGCTTGCCATGCACATTCCTGTGGGTTAGGGAAAAGTGAACACATGCATTTCTCGGGCCTCAGGTTTTTGTGCCCTAATACATGGAAAGAACTTCTGGTTCTAGAAAGAAAAGAGATGGTCATGATACCCAAAAAACAATCCCCATGTTTTCCACACTCCTTAGTCAATTTGGTTATCAAAATACAATAAAATTCTTTTCTTCTGTAAAGCATTTACTCGTAGGGCTTTTATCTTCTCTAGTTACCTCAGATTTCCCCCAAAGAAGAAATATAAGCCCCAATTAGGGTCAGTGAGGGGAGGGAGGAGCAGAGTTAGGGGCCCAAATTCCCAGCGGCTGCTCTTACTAAACAGACCACAAGATTCTCTCAACCGACCTAATTTCTTCCTATTTAACTAATCAAGGCTGGGAGTGACCTTGGCAGGCCTGGGGGCGGGAGCTGGGAAATGCTCCCCCAAAATGAGCGAGGGTGTATATCTGTTTACTACACAGCATGCTGGCCTCCAGCTAATGACATTAATCCCCCTACTGGGTTTCATTAGGTGACAGACAGGGAGCCACACTTCGGAGGGAATCAACTGCTTCTCCCCAGCCATCCACCAGCTGCGGGGAGAAGCGGCTCCGGGATCAGCGCCTCTCCCCTTATTTGCTTTTCTCCCTCTATTATCCCTGACATGTTCACTGAACTACAGACTGCATATGTTTAAAAATAATTAAACGCGCTCCAAACAAATAGGCAATGTTTCCACGATCCCTGCAATGCACGTTCTGCGTGTTTTGACAGATTTTTCTGCTCCTTGGATTCATCAAGCAGCCTGGCTCTTTGCTGTCACTTCTGACAACCCGGCAGATAAACCCCCAGGGCAGGCTTGCTAGCCCCAGAGATTCCGGCTTCCCCGGCTCTGACCTTGAGGCACAGAGAACTTCAGGCTGAGGGTCCGGAGACCATAGGAAGGGATGCCCATCTGAGCTTCCAAGGCATCATGGTTTCTGTGTGGAACCATGAGATGAAAGGCTAAAGAAGGGCAAAATAAATGTGTTTGTTGTTTTTTTTTTTTTTTCTGAATGACTCTGCAATACTATACTGAGAGCAGAGCCTCTAATGTAATTACGGGAGAAAGAAGAAGTCTACCCTGGGGCCTAAAGACCCTCCTCACCCCAGCCACCTATCAAATCTGGAGTATGCACAACCCTTTCTGCAACCCCCTCATTTTTAACTCTTTGAAAGTAAACTGTCTCTATTCAAAAATGAACAAGAGGAGGAAGAGAAGGTATAGCTTATAAAGTTATGTAAGATACAGCATATCTTACATTGGAAAAGACCCTGATGCTGGAAAAGATTGAAGGCAGGAGGAGAAGGGGATGACAGAGGATGAAATAGTTGGATGGCATCACTGACTTGATGGATATTAGTTTGAGCAAGTTCCAGGAGTTGCTGATGGACAGGGAAGCCTGGCTTGCTGCAGTCCATGGGGTCACAGAGTCCGACACAAGTGAGTGACTGAACTGAACTGACTGAAGATACAGCATCATAAATATGTATGAACAAAGTTAATTAAAGAGGAGATTAAGAGTAAGGAAGTCAGAAAGAGACTTGGCAATGTGAGAGCACTAAAAGCACACTAAAAATGAGTCATCTTACCAAGTTTCTTAACTGAGATAAGGGTCTTCCTCCTACAAAGAATGTATTGTGATGTAATCGACAATGTCCTCAACAAGATTCATCAAGAAGACACAGTGATAGATGACTGACAGTTTCTTGATCTCTCAGTATAGGCTTGTGGAATCTTGCAAAAGCGTAACTCTTCTAGAGGAAATCTGTGGAGTCAGGAGTTTGTGGAGTATGTGTCCGAAATGTCAGCAAGGTGAATCAATACAGATTGGTCCCAAACACAGCCCTAATGGTCTGGCTTAATCTAGGAACAGCTTTGAGAGAAAATTCAGGAACAGATACTCTCTAAATCCTTTAGGCAATACACTTAACAGCGATTTGAATCAATATCGATAGCAATTAAGGCACAGCAACATGAATTTACGCATTGGCTGCCCTGACAGTCAGTAGTGCCCAGGGTCATCCTAATATCATGTGACTCTTAAAAAGCCAACAGGAACAAGTAGAAAAATGCAAGCTTGTCCTCAGCGAAGAATTTTATAATGTGCTGCAAAACGGGTAATCTAGTACTAAGCTCTCTACCAGAAACTGGAAAACCACAGCCTGTGGGTCTGATCCTGCTGCCAGTTTTTATGTGGCCCACAAACTATGGTTTTGACATTTTTTTCAAATGGTTGAAGGAAAAAAACAAAGAAGAACAGTATTTTTTAAGATGTGATGATGATTTGAAATTTGATTTCAGTATCTATAAATAAGGTTTTATTGGAACCCAGCCATGTCCGCTCATTTATATATCCTGCATGGTGTCTTTCTGAAGAATTGCAAGAGAGTCTGCATGACCTACAAAGTCTAAAATATATATTGTTTGGCTCTTTACAGAAGGGGTTAGCCAAGCCCTGTCCTATATGATAAATACGATAAACAATAGAGTATGACCAGAGTATCATTGACTTTTTTTTTGTTGTTGTTACCAAAATAAAGCAGATTCAAGGTTGGTTATGTTTTCTATAGGGCTATATGGTAATATTCATCAAAGAACATAAGGCATGCTTGCCCTATGCCTCATAGGTTCCACTTTTAAGACTTTATCCAGTACTGGAAAGTGGGAAACAACATAGGTAACTACAATATAGATAATGATAAAATGAATTATGGTATATTATACAAATACATAGCCTGCACTCATTATAAGGATGATTAGATTATGTATCAAGGACAGAAATATATTGAAAGAATATGCTCAGCCCACCTGCACTGTCACCACATTTTTAGGAGGAAAAATCCTCTGTTTTGTGGGGAAATTAATAGGCTTGGGCTTCTGTTCTGCTGATCAGGAAAAGCTATAGAATTACATGGAACAGAGGGAGGCGAAGTTGATTTATGTCTTACGGGCATGAAACTACTGCTTTTGGAAGAAGGAATTGGGAAAGGAATAGAGCTGGAAAGTTGGGGGAAGAGAGAGTGGAATAGAGCACTGTGTAAGTTGCCCAAGGTTTCTAATAAACTGGGTGGCCTAGAACTTCAGAGGGGCTTCCCGAGTGCACTGGTGGGAAAGAACCTGCTGCCGGTACAGGAGATGAAGAAGAGATGGGTTCGATCCCTGGGTGGGGAAGATCCCCTGGAGGAAGGCATGGCAACCCCCTCCAGTATTCTCGCCTGGAGAATCTCATGGACAGAGGAGCCTGGTGGGCTACAGTCTATAGTGTCAAAAAGAGTTGGACATGACTGAAATAACTTAGCACACAGAGAACAGCAGAATTTTATCATCTCATGGGTCTAAAGGCCAAAAGTCTAGTCAAGGTAGACTTCAAAAGGCAAAGGGGAGGGTCTGTTCCAAGTCTCTCTCCTTGGTTTTTCCCTTTGCTGTCTTCTTCCCATGCTTCTTCATATTGTCTTCCCTCTATCTCCATATCCAAAGTTCTCCTTTTATGTCCTTTTATATGGGCACAATCATATACAATTAAGACTCTCTTCACGACCTTATTTTAACTTGATTACCTCTGTAAACTCCCTGTTCCAAGGTAATGAGGATAAATGTTCTGAAATACTTTTTTTTCGGTGGAGGGGAGAGGGAGCCATAATTGAACTCACAACAAGCAGAGCAATGAAAAACACCAAAGCAGGCTGGAGTTTTGGAAGACAGAGCTAAGATATTTCTGGGCACAAGAAAGAGAACCTTAGTGAAACACCTGGTTGAAGATAGTGTTGTTGCTAAGTCACTTAGTTGTGTCTGACTCTTTGCAACCCCATGGACTGCAGCATGCCAGGCTTCCCTGTCCTTCACCATCTCCCGGAGCTTGCTCAAACTCATGTCCATTGAGTCTGGGATGCCATCCAATCATCTTGTCCTCTGTTGTCCCTTTCTCCTCCTGCCTTCAATCTCTCCCGGCATAAGGGTCTTTTCCAATGAGTCAGTTCTTCACATCAGGTGGCCAAAGTATTGGAGCTTCAGCTTCAGCATCAGTCCTACCAATGAATATTCAGGACTGATTTCCTTTAGGTTTGATCTGGTTTGATCTCCATGTTATCCAATGGATTCTCAAGAGTCTTCTCCAGCACCTCAATTCAAAAGCATCAATTCTTTGGTGCTCAGCCTTCTTTATGGTCCAAATCTCACATCCATACATGACTACTGGAAAAATCATAGCTTTAACTGTACAGACCTTTGTCAGCAAAGTAATGTCTCTGCTTTTTATTTATTAATTTATTAATTGTTTTTTACTTTACAATATTGTATTGGTTTTGCCATACATCAACATGCATCCGCCACGGGTGTACATGTGTTCCCCATCCTGAACCCCCCTCCCACCTCCATCCCCATACCATCCCTCTGGGTAATCCCAGTGCATCAGCCCCAAGCTTCCTGTCTCTGCTTTTTAAAATGCAATACATTTGCCATAGCTTTTCTTCCAAGGAGCAAGCATCTTTTAATTTTCATGGCTGCAGTCACTCTGTATGCCGTGCAAAGAAATGTCTTTTTTAATTTACATTGTGTTCCCCTTCTCCTCTTTTTATTTATTTTACCTTTCCTTTCATTTTCTTCTCTCTTTTATTTTTTAGGAGGTGATACAGGATTTTGGTATAAAATTCAGAAAGGTTCAAAAGTAAACTCCAGAAGGAGTCTCTCTCCCACCAATATTCCTAAACCACTCGCTTACCCTCCACCAGCAACTACTTACTACTAGTTTCTTGCATTTCTTTCAAGAGAGATTCTGTGCACATGTAGGCAAATAGTGTATATTTTCTGGTGATATAACACAATGGGTACCCATTACACACACTGTTTTATCTTGTTTTTTTTTTTTTTTTCACTTAAATCTGTCTGGAATCATTCCATATCTGCTTATATGTTATGTTAAGTCTTTTCAGTCATTTCTGACTCTTTGCAACCCTATGGACTATAGCTTGCCAGGCTCCTCTGTCCATGGAAGTATACTGGAAAGGGTTTCCATTTCCTCCCCTCCAGGGGATCTTCCTAACCCAGGAATCAAACCCATGTCGTTTACATCTCCTGCATTGGCAGGCAGTTTCTTAACTGCTAACGCCACCTGGGAAGCCCATTTGCTTTTATGGAGCTGCCTTATTCTTTTTAATAATTTCATTGTAGGAATACTACTCAGCCATAAAAAGATGCTATTTGTGATAGCATAGATGGATCTTGAGGGTATTAAGCTAAGTTAAAATATGTTAGATGAAGAAAGATACATACCATATGATTTCACTCATGTGGGCTATAAAAATCTAGTAAATGAAAACAAAATAAATGATCAAACCAAATGATCAGAAAAACATAGCCTGTAGGCTATTCCCATTCTTTGTCTAATAAAAGCAATGCCACAATAATGATTTTTTGTATATTTAATTACTAACTACTCTATATATGTACAGCATAACTCCTCTATCCAAAAGCATATGGATTTTAAGGTTCGATAAGTGCTGCAAATTCTCTCCATAAAGTTTGCACAAAATTACATTGCCACCTGCAACACATAATAGTGCCTGATTCCTCACACCTTCCTCAACATAGTATGTTACCAAACATTTTAATTTTCAGCAATTTAAAAGGTGAAAAATATTTTCTTATAGCTTTAATTTGCATTTTAAAATTGGGAATAGGTTTGTGTATTTTTCATATGGTTTGAGAACTGCTTGCAGGTATCCTCTTATGCCTTCTGATTTTTTTCTTTGGGTTGGCCTTTTCCTTATTTATTTTCAGTAGTTTTTATATTTTAAAAAGTAGCCCTTTTTCTGTGGTAGAATCTGGAAATGTTTTCCCCTGATCCCTGTTTGGCTTTGTCCTTTTTTGGTGGTACGTTTTTTATATAAAAATGTTCTAATTTTACTTTGTCAGATATTGTTCTTTCATAACATAGAGATCTGGTGGTTTTGAATGGACTTCCCTACTCTGAGATTAACAATGATGTATATTTAAGGTGTTTTCTGTTTTCATCTTCACATATGTTGTTATTTTATAATCTGCACAGATATTTGGGGTTTGAAGTGAAATGGCATGTTGGGTGCATGCCTGCTAATCAGTTTAGTCATGTCTGACTCTTTGTGATCCTATGGGCTGTAGCCCACCAGGCTCCTTTTTCCATGGGATTCTCCAGGCAAGAATACTGGTGTGGGTTTCCATGCCATCCTTCAAGGGATCTTCCCAACCCAGGGATTGAACCCATGTGTCCTGTGGTTTCTGCACTGCAGGAGGATTCTTTACAACTGACCACCAAGAAAGCCCCAAATTGTGTGTTAATGCCTTTTAAAACACAGTAAGCTGAGCATAATACCAGAGCAAGACTCAGTGAAGTAGTGCTCCTTACATATGAAATTTTTCACATGAAAATGTTTTCATAATGGGATATAAAAATGTTGTGAATATATTGATCTGTGTATTAAGGCATACAAAAAATGAAATTTTATTTTTCAGAAAACTGATTTACATTTTGAGCCCCGTTCCTCAGTCTAACTTGGGTAATTCAGTCCTCAGTCTAACAAGTAAATTAGTCATTTAGAGTACACACAGTTCAGAATGTTTGCCCATTCCTTCCCTCTAGTCAATTTAGGCTTCCCAGTTTCCTTATTGCTTCGTGATACATCTTGGGAGCCATAATGGTGGCATTAGGCTCTCTCGCTAGTATGTGGCCATCTTCATTATGTGAGATGAAGCACAAATCTATATGATTTTTGAGTATGGTTATGCCAAGATGATGGCATCTTCTGTTCCTCTCTAGTAACAGGACTATAAGAATCAAGCTCTCTACTGTGACATTTTCTAATCAGAGCTGTAGTTCCCTTCCCAGTCAATGACTCCTGGTGTCCCATCTACCCACTACCAGATAGCTGCAAAGACATTTGTCTCATTTCCATCACATTTAGAGTCCAGAGACTTACACCTTGCAGTCATCTATATCTCTGCTGTCCCCTGGTAGATTAAGGATCTAGATTTAATGCTTGTCATTTTACAGAACAATCATCAGGAAACTGGGATACCAATCTTATATATTCCCAGATATCCTGACAATTTTTGGTTTCTAATAGTCTCCCCTGGAATTAATTCTGTGGGTTATAGGGAGGGGTTATATTTCTTCTTTTCATTGTTCACTTCTATAACACTGCTTGGTTCAACAGACCCCACTTTTTCATCCATCCTGGGAGAGCGGGGCGAAAAGCACAACTAGCTCAGCAAGCATTTTCCTAAAAATTTCAATGACAATCCTAGACAGAAGCTTTTTGAGACTTAAGTCAAAAATTTAATACCTGTTTTCTGTGGTCTCATTGCTACAAATTACTTTGGGGGCTATATGTTTATTTTTCTGGGTTCATAGGAAGGATCTTTGGTTATTTAAGGAAATTCAATGAAGCATGAAGGTCAAAAGATAATTTGGTTAGCTTCTCCCAGTGTAAAGGTAAAAAGTCAAATAATAAAATAGTTATATACCATATATCATTTTTACAAAGAATGAATAAGGCAAAATACAAAACAACAAGATTTTTAAATGAATGTGATTATCCAGGGTAAAGAGATTATACATGAATTTGATTTATTTTTAAAATTTATATATCTTACGTGCTGTGCTGTGCTTAGTCGCTTGAGTCATGTCCAACTCTCTGCAACACTACAGACCATGTCCTGTCAGGCTCCTCTGTCCATGGGATTCTCCAGGCAAGAATACTGGAGTGGGTTGCCATTTCCTTCTCCAATATGTCTTAAAAAGTAATACAATTTCTCACTCATTTTATAAAAATAAGAAAGTGGTATATCAATACATAGTCATTTTAGGAAATTTTGAAAATGCACAAGGCACAACAAAAAGAATAAAATAAAATTATACCAAACTTTAGACCAAGATGCCATCTCTGTCAGTCTTTTGAGTGTATGATTTTATTTTTATGTGGACCAATGAACATAGGTTTTATACAATTTGAATTATTTTGTAGCTCCCTTTTTAAAAAACACTAGCAAGCAATTTATGAACATTTTCTTTTTATCACTAAATACTCTTTACAACACAATTTTTTGTAGTATTTTATGAAATAGATTCACCAGAAAAATTTTAAACAGTCTTTCATGGTAGCCTTAGATTTTTCCAGTTTTTAAGTATTGCACCAGTAACTCTATGATGAAAATATTTTAAAATAAATCTATAAGCCCTTAGTTATTTAACTGCTGTGTTAAAGTGTAAGTACATGAAAACAGTCTGGAAAAATGTCTAATCAATTATAGCCATATGTCCACCTTGGCCATTAAGAAAGTTCCAATAAATCACCTATATAATGTCTAGTTTCATCCTGTGTGTGCCATTAGGAGACTCTAATTAAAAATTACTCTTATATCTCTGAAATATGGTGGTATGCTGCATGAAATTATTAGGTACAATACAGTTAAATGTAAGAACTTCTACCAAAGAGCTTGTTGGTTTTTTTTTTTTTTTTAAGAAATGTTGATTTGTAATATTTCTTTCTCAGAAAAGAAATAGTTCACAAAAATAAAAAGTTAAAGGAAAAAGATACAAGGGTATACAAGAGTATGGTGGTTTTAAACATGGTTAACAACCCTTCAATTCTCCTCTCATTGAAAAGTACATTCTATTTTTTTCCATCTTTCTTCCCAGTGGTCTTATGAATGTTTCCACGCACAGAGAACAGTAAAGATGACACCAGCCAACTTCTGGGGTGATAATATACAAAGACCACCTGGCTTGCAGCTTTCAGCTCATTTGCTGGAATATTGGGCTGCTATGGCACCCCACTCCAGTACTCTTGCCTGGAAAATCCCATGGATGGAGGAGCCTGGTAGGCTGCAGTCCATGGGGTTGCACAGAGTCAGACATGACTGAAGTGACTTAGCAGCAGCAGCAGCAGCAGCATGGGGGTGGGATTCCTTGAATGACCTTAATGGAAAAGGTACTGATAGGCACTGGAACCTACATTCCCAGCTAAGCTCAATCTTATCTCATCAATATACCAGACAGGAGGGTAAAGAAGCCATCTTGGGAGTAAATCCTCAAGTCCCAGTTATGTCAGCCCCCAGTTGTTTGAGTTGACTCCAGTTGGAGGCCTTTAGACACTGTGGAGAAGACAAACCATTCCTCCAGAGCCATGTGTTCCTAATATGCTGAGCTGATTACTAAAATGGTTGTTTTTCATGTCACTAAGATTTGGGGTGATGTTTTATGCAGTTTTAGAATATAGCAACAATGAGAATATATACATATATTTATATATATATATCATTCTTTTTTGAGATTTTTATTTTATATTGAAGTATAGTTGATTCACAGTGTCATGTTAGTTTCAGGTATACAGGAAAGTGATTTAGTTATACATATTCATATGATTTAGTTATACATATTTATATATCCATTCTTTTTCAGATTCTTTTACCATATAGGTTATTACTGAGTATTGAGTATAGATCCATGTGCTATTCAGTAGGTCCTTGTTGATTATATGGTTTACATATGGTAGTGTGCATATGCCAATCCCAACCTCAATTCATCCCTCCCCACACCTTTCCCACTTGGTAACCACAGG
Organism: Bison bison bison; assembly: GCF_000754665.1. Lineage (NCBI taxonomy): Eukaryota > Metazoa > Chordata > Mammalia > Artiodactyla > Bovidae > Bison > Bison bison. Next base: position 8,055,000 of record NW_011494948.1, on the reverse strand, counting down.
CCTGCCCTTTAAGTCCATAAATCTGTTTCTGTTCAGTAGACAAGTTTCACCTGCATCATTTTTTTTTTTTTCAGATTTCACATATAAGTGTTATCATTTGATATATGTCTTTCTCTGTCTAACTTATTTCACTTTAGTATAATAATCTCTAAGTCCATCCATGATATTGCATGCATGCTCTGTTGTTTCAGTCATGTCCAACTCTTTGTGATCCTCTGGACTGTGGTCCACCAGGATCCTCTGTCCATGGGATTCTCCAGGCAAGAATACTGGAGTGAGTTGCCATGCTCTCCTCCAAGGGATCTTCACAACCCAGGGTCAAAACCACATCTCCTGAATCTCCTTCATTGCAGGCAGATTCTTGTTGCTGAACCACTGGGGAAGCCCCATGATACTGCAAACGGCATCAGTTCATTCTTTTTTATGGCCAAATAATACCCCACTATATATATGTATTACAGCTTCGTTATTCATCTATTGATGAATATTTAGGTTGCTTTCATGTCTTGGCTGTCTACATGCTCAATTCATGCAAAATGGCTTTAGGTAATTTAGACACAAATTAAAAAGATGTGAAAACAGAATATACCCATGGTTTATCCCAGTTGAAATTATCTGATTCAACAGGAGGTAGCTAACATGAAGTCAAATTTTGATACCAGTGTAATAGATGCCATGTAGAGGCATAAATAGCCAAGTGTGTAATCTAAGTCTCTACAGTCTAGTTCAAACTGATCCCCATTTGTGGACTCAAGAGTAGAAGGTCAGTAAAACCTGCAAAGAATTATTATTACCCATAGATTTCTCTAGGCAAAAGCAAAAAACACATAGTCATCAATAGTAAAAGTAGTTTCCTGGAGACGCCTGCTGTTTGTTAGCCTATCAGCTAGAAAATCTCAGATTTCCAACTATAAGGCAAGAAAAGGACATAATATTTTAGATTTAATACTTCTGTAATTTGGATGAATAAAATGTGAAATAGCTAAGGCCAGGGTCTCAGCTCATTAAAGACCGTGAAATGATCATTCTCCACCTGGGATAAATTACTCAATCCAAATATGATGATAAGGAAAGGGAATTAGGAAGATGGGTATTATGATAAAATTTGTATCAAATGACCTAGGTGTCAGTTTTCCTCTGGACTTAAACATTGTTTTCTATACCACTAGATTACATCTTTATATAACATTGTTGAGAAAGACTTCATCTTTGTTTTTATTATTATAGCAGTTGCAAATAGTAACTTACAAGAGAACAACTGGCTCAATGCTCATTGGCCCAAGTATTGTGTTATTAGATTGGTCACAAGTCTTCTCATTGAGATCCTTGTAGACTGAGGGAAGGGGAGCCCTATAACAACAGCATCACAACAAAACTGAAAACTACCACTGTTTTTGACAAACCTGGACATTCTCTTTCAAAGATGACTGACTCCAGTGAAAGGGATTTAGAATAAATGAAAATTAAGTTCACAAGGTAATACATGACATAAAAACTATGGGTGTCAAGGGATAATTACTTTCAATTTGTGAGGGAACCAGATCAAGACTAGAAAGAACATATCTGTCATGCATTCATGCTATGTTGCTTCAGTTCTGTCCAACTCTTTGTGACTCTATGGATTGTAGGCCACCAGGCTCAATGAGTAACGCTGAAGAAGCTGAAGTTGAATGGTTCTATGAAGACCTACAAGACCTTTTAGAACTAACACCCAAAAAAGATGTCCTTTTCATTATAGGGGACTAGAATGCAAAAGTAGGAAGTCAAGAAACACCTGGAGTAACAGGCAAATTTGGCCTTGGAATATGGAATGAAGCAGGGCAAAACTAATAGAGTTTTGCCAAGAAAATGCACTGGTCATAACAAACACCCTTTTCCAACAACACAAGAGAAGACTCTATACATGGACATCACCAGATGGTCAACACCAAAATCAGATTGATTATATTCTTTGCAGCCAAAGATGGAGAAGCTCTCTACAGTCAGCAAAAACAAGACCAGGAGCTGACTGTGGCTCAGACCATGAACTCCTTATTGCCAAATTCAGACTTAAAATGAAGAAAGTAGGGAAAACCAGTAGACCATTCAGGTATGACCTAAATCAAATCCCTTATGATTATACAGTGGAAGTGAGAAATAGATTTAAGGGCCTAGATCTGATAGATAGAGTGCCTGATGAACTATGGAATGAGGTTTGTGACATTGTACAGGAGACAGGGATCAAGACCATCCCCATGGAAAAGAAATGCAAAAAAGCAAAATGGCTGTCTGGGGAGGCCTTACAAATAGCTGTGAAAAGAAGAGAAGCGAAAAGAAAAGGAGAAAAGGAAAGATATAAACATCTGAATAATGCAGAGTTCCAAAGAATAGCAAGAAAAGATAAGAAAGCTTTCCTCAGCAATCAATGCAAAGAAATAGGGGAAAGCAATAGAATGGGAAAGACTAGAGATCTCTTCAAGAAAATCAGAGATACCAAAGGAACATTTCATGCAAAGATGAGCTCGAGAAAGGACAGAAATGGTATGGACCTAACAGAAGCAGAAGATATTAAGAAGAGATGGCAAGAATACACAGAAGAACTGTACAAAAAAGATCTTCATGACCCAGATAATCATGATGATGTGATCACTAACCTAGAGCCAGACATCCTGGAGTGCTAAGTCAAGTGGGCCTTAGAAAGCATCACTACAAACAAAGCTAGTGGAGGTGATGGAATTCCAGTTGAGCTATTCCAAATCCTGAAAGATGATGCTGTGAAAGTTCTGCATTCAATATGCCAGCAAATTTGGAAAACTCAGCAGTGGCCACAGGACTGGAAAAGGTCAGATTTCATTCCAATACCAAAGAAAGGCAACGCCAAAGAAAGCTCAAACTGCCACACAATCGCACTCATCTCACACGCTAGTAAAGTAATGCTCAAAATTCTCCAAGCCAGGCTCTGCAATATGTGAACCATGAAATTCCTGA
>NW_011494948.1:8023419-8051743 GCF_000754665.1 Bison bison bison | reverse complement strand
AGCAACAGTTAGAACTGGACATGGAACAACAGACTGGTTCCAAATAGGAAAAGGAGTTCGTCAGGGCTGTATATTGTCACCCTGTTTAACATATATGCAGAGTACATCATGAGAAACGCTGGACTGGAAGAAGCACAAGCTGGAATCAAGATTGCCGGGAGAAATATCAATAACCTCAGATATGCAGATGACACCACCCTTATGGCAGAAAGTGAAGAGGAACTCAAAAGCTTCTTGATTAAAGTGAAAGTGGAGAGTGAAAAAGTTGGCTTAAAGCCCAACATTCAGAAAACGAAGATCATGGCATCTGGTCCCATCTCTTCATGGGAAATAGATGGGGAAACAGTGGAAACAGTGTCAGACTTTTTTTGGGGGCTCCAAAATGACTTCAGATGGTGACTGCAGCCATGAAATTAAAAGACACTTACTCCTTGGAAGGAAAGTTATGACCAACATAGATAGCATATTCAAAAGCAGAGACATTACTTTGCCAACAAAGGTCCGTCTAGTCAAGGCTATGTTTTTTCCAGTGGTCATGTATGGATGTGAGAGTTGGACTGTGAAGAAGGCTGAGCGCTGAAGATTTTGAACTGTGGTGTTGGAGAAGACTCCTGAGAGTCCCTTGGACTGCAAGGAGATCCAACCAGTCCATTCTGAAGGAGATCAGCCCTGGGATTTCTTTGGAAGGAATGATGCTAAAGCTGAAACTCCAGTACTTTGGCCACCTCATGCGAAGAGTTGACTCATTGGAAATGACTCTGATGCTGGGAGGGATTGGGGTCAAGAGAAGAAGGGGACGACGGAGGATGAGATCACTGGATGGCATCACTGACTCGATGGACGTGAGTCTGGGTGAACTCCGGGAGTTGGTGATGGAGGCCTGGCGTGCTGCGATTCATGTGATCACAAAGAGTCAGACACGACTGAGCGACTGATCTGATCTGATCTGATCTGAGGCTCCTCTGTCCATGGGATTCTCCAGGCAAGGATACTGCCGTGCTTGCCATGCCCTCCTCCAGGTAACCTTCCTAACCCAGGAATCCAACCCATGTGTCTGCCATCTCCTGCATTGGCAGGTGGGTAATTTACAACTAGGACCCCCTTGGAAACTCTTTCTGTCATATTGGTTGGAAAATTCAACCACAACCCTCTGTCTGTAGCCTGTGTCCATTAACAACTGTATGATTTGAAGAGAGGAAAAATACCCATGGCTCTGCTTTGCCCTTGGTACCATAAAAACATATTTACTATATTTACCTTTTTTTAAAAAAATAGATACACACTTCAAAATAGGCATGGTTGGTGGAGTGGAGAGAGCAAAACCTTTATGGTCAAATAATAATGAAAATGATACCAACCTCACAGGGAAGTTATGAAAATGAATGAGGTTAAGACATAGCAAGATACCCTCACATTGACTGTCACATAGAGTGATGTCACCTCTTCTCAAGTGCTTAAAATTCCAGTGCATTCCATACATATTCATATGTTTATTCAGTAAATACTTACTGAATATTTCTAATGTGCCATGTCTTCCTCCAAAGGTTGATATACCTTAATAAACAAAATAGATAAATAGCCTTGCTTTTAGGGAACTTACCACTCAGATTTTTTTTTTTTCCCTGGTAGCTCAGTGGTAAAGGATCCACCTGGCAGTGCAGTAGATACAGGTTCAATCCGTGGGTCATAAGTTCCCATGGAGAAGGAAATATCAACCCACTCCTGTATTCTTATCTGGGAAATTCATGGACAGAGTAGCCTGGTGGGCTACAGTCAATGGGGGGTCACAAAGAGTCAGACATGACTTAGCATGTAAACAACAACAGCAACAAAATTTAAAAATAATTTGGACCAAAATTACGTATATATCTTGGGGCGGGGGAGAGAGCTAACCACATTTGCCTTTAACTGTCCATATCAGCTTTTTCTGAAAAGTATGAAGGTTAAACATATCCAAGACATTTATTACTAGAACTGTTTTTCCTATCTTAATAAACATTGGGGGAAGAAAATTCCTTCAACATAACCTCATTTTGGATATTTTCAACAGATAGTTTGGACAAGTACCATTGTGTATGCATCTATTCAAGGCTATTGAGCTAAAATGTTATTATTATTATTTTATTATTAAAATTGTGTGTTAGTCAAAGTGTAGGAAAAATAAGGACATATGCTTAGTTAATACTGGGTGGCTATTATCTAAACACAGAGGAATAGACACCATACTACATTCTATGAACACAAAGAATGCTTCCCATTGTGGTAGGAAAGATATATGTACAGAAAACACATATGCTGAAGCATTTGTCACAGAGATAGGAACCACTAAGTATAAGCATTAGTTTTTCCCCTGGGCAGTGTGATAGAAGATGCAGAGGCAGTAAGGGTGGGAAGATTTCAGAAAATTGTGTCTTTCTGTAGGTCTTGAGTCATATAAGAAGTTTGTCAGCTTAACAAAGGGTGGACTTCTGAGAAATTTCCTGACTGAAGCAGCAGCATGAGCAAAGCACAAAAGCATTAATTTAACTATAAGATGCCTGTAGAAACTGTCCAGCTGTTGCAATTGCATTAGCAGGTTGTGGAGTGTAGTATTAGGGTGCAGGGCTTGAAGGGAGCGTGGGGGTTCAGTGTAGGTGCTCAGTTAATATCTGTTGACTTGCCTAGCATTTTGTGAGTTTTCTAAGATGTCTGGCAACTTTCTGCCATTGTTTTGTGTTGAATGAGGTCATCTATGCATGCTAAGTTGCTTCAGTCATGTCGACTCCTTGTGACACATTGGCCTGTAGCCCACCGGGCTCCTCTATCCATGGGATTCTCCAGGCAAGAATACTGGAGTGAGTTGCCATGCCCTCCTCCAGGGGATCTTCCCAAACCAGGGATTGAATCCAGGTCTCCCACATTGCAGGCAGATTCTCTACTGTCTGAGCCACCAGGGAAGCCTGAAGTCATCCTCATTGGCACTTAAACAGGGTCCTCTGCTTTCTGACTGGTCTCTTGGGCCTCCTTTCATCTCCCAGTCTTTCACGGTGAATCCTTGGTCCTGCACCTTTGGCATGAACTCAGGTGACAAATTTTTTTTTCTGATAAAGTTCTGCTGTGATTCTTGACAAGTGGCACTTTAGAATGGCTATGGCAGCTTCCTGGCCTATCTCCTGGAGAGGACTTGAGTACATCTGCCCTTATGATAGAGCCTGTCTCCTGCTGGCTTCAATACCGACTGCAAAAGAACCATAAACTACAGTCTTCATATGAATATGCAGTAAATCTTAAGTTTCTAACTAAACAGCATCCACAAAGGTGATTTGAAGTAGGTAGATCAGAAAAGCACATTATTTGTGCTTTGAATTTTCAATCAAGCACAAAAAAAAGTGGTCAAGAACCATCAGAGGTTGTGTAACGCATATAACATGCTACTCATGCAAGTTTTATAACCTAAAGAACTCTTGAGGGGAAATGTTCCAAGACCTCTCTCTGAATGATTGGGTCTTTCCTTGTTATGGCTGAAATCTGCTCCAATTAGATTTGGTTACATGAAATAGACACATAGCTATTATATAGTATTTTCGCTGTCCCAGCTGCTTAACATGGGCTGCTTAACATTTAATTTTTATAATAATGAAGTAGTGCCTTAGTCCATTGGGGCTGCTATAACAAAATACCACAGCTTATAAATTTAAACCACAACAAAAATTTATTTCTCCCAGTTCTAGAGGCTAGGAAGTCCATGATAAAAGTGTCCGCATCCTCAGGTTCTGGCGAAGGCCCTCTTCCTGATTCATACTCAGCACCTCCTCGCCGTGTCCTTCGTACAGGAATGAGGGAGCTTTGTGTTCTCTCTTTCAGAGGGGCACTAATCCCATTCAAGGGCTCCATTCTCATGACCTTATCACTTCCCAAAGACCTCACCTCCTAACACCATTATATCGGGCATGATGATTCCAACATGTGAATTTGGGGGGAAAAACATGCCATAAGAAGCAGGTGCTATTAATATCCCTGCCTTAAGGAGAGGAACTGAGGCAGATAGAGGTTGAATGATTCACTCAAGATTGCACAGTTAGGAAACAATAGAACTAGGATTTGAACTTAAGTTGCCTGGTTTCCAGAGCCATTCTGTGCTCTGCATATGCTGTAGTAAACCATTTATGATGATGAATTTGATGAAACTTTGATGAAACCAACCTCTTATACATGTGTGACAATGGGTGACAGTTTTGAATATTGGACATTCAAAACAGGTGACACACAGTACTTCAGAGTGAATAAAGATACCCTCACACCAAATACTTTGAAATTTTGCTGTTCATTTAGTCTATGGAAGGCTGCAAAAGTAGTGATTGTTGGGTCCAGGCTGCTCTGATTTGAAATCATCTGTGTAGCAAGCAAGTTACTTAACTCTTGTGCAAAATGACAGATAAAAGTGCCTGTTTCAACTTGTAAGTGTAGGCCTAGAGAATATCTGTATAGCTCTTAGGAAAGAATCAACACATAGTAAATACTCAATAGAATTAGCTCTTAATCATTCAACCACACATTTATCCAATAATCTACATTGCTCTGTTGAAGATTGCAAGATCACAGTATATCTGGCATTGCACTTAGACAGTGGAGAATGCAAACAGAGAAAAGAAGTGGGTATATATATTCTAACATGGGTGAAAACTATTTCACTCTGTAATAAATGTCATGGTAGAGGATTGTCAAAAAAATAGGTGAATAGTGTGGAAAGAGCAATCTGTTCTATCTAGAAAATTGGGGAGGGTTTTAAAAGAGAGTGACATAAGAGTTAAATCTTGAGGGTTATGTAATTGTTCTCCAGAAATAACAGTCTGAGCCCACTATGGAAGTATGGAAGTGTTCTGTATTCCAGAGGAAGTAGTGAGTGGTTGTTATGGACCAAGTGGTGGTTTATCACTATATGTGAAAAAGATAAGCAGCCAATTCACTCTAAGTATCTTTGGTGGCTCCTGAATGCATTTAATATGCTTTGTTTCTCAGAAAAATTTTAGGTTTACAGAAAAATTGAGCAGATAGTACAGGGAACTTCTCTACCCTGTATATGATCTGTTTTAAAAACACTCCAGGCAAATTGCAAACAGCATTCTTGGCTAAAATCTGGACTGTAAGAGCAGTGTGTTTTGAGGGGTGAAGGGTTCAGAGAATGGAAGGAAAGGATGAGTGAAATGATCAAAGAAACAAAATCAAGGTCAGGTGGCAACAGGCCCCTTTAGGCCCTGCCGAGGAGATAGGACTTAAATCTGAGGATAGTAAGCAGCCACTGAAATGTTTTAGGCCAAGAAGTGACGTGTTTTGATTCATATATTAGCAAAAGAGATCGGTGCAAAGTGTGGACTGTGGCTTATAAGTTGGAAGAGGGGAAGACTGTAAAAATGAAGTGAGAGAATGTTGAAAAAGCTCAGGCATGAGATGATTAAGGAGAAAGCTGAAGCTGGAAGGGCCATGCTGGGCCCTTAAGAGAGAATTATGTTATCTTGGTTGGGAGAGAACCGTGGGGCTGTTGAGAAAAGAGAGAGACTGTATTACATGTTTGATAGATGGAAGCAATGCTTTAGTTTTCATAAAACCGGGATGCTGAAGTGTCTCGCTCTGTCTCTCCCTACACACACACCCCACACACCCACATGCACACACCTTTCTCTCCATCCACTATGTTGCTGCCTCCCCTTCATTTCTGCCTTAGTCTCCTCTCCTCTCTGGCCAGTTCCCTCATTAAGTCAGCTTCATTATTTTGAATGATTGTCCCCACTCCGATTCTATAAGACCTGTCCACTCTGATGATCCTCTTCAAGAGTTGCTGTCACATTTCCAAAGGGGAGCTAACCAAGTAGTTCACGTCATCCTTTCACAACAGGCCAGCCCCAGCCAGCCTACTGGCCTCCCCAGTTCACTCACATCTAGCTGAGTGGGGGAGGGAAGTAGTCAGATGGTGCAGAGCCTGAGAGCTTTGATGGAAGGACAATGGGAAGGCAGGTACCATAAATATGTCTAGTAAAAATGGACAGCATAAGTGATTGATTAGATGGGAGGGGAAAGGACTACAAGGCAAAATATGTTATGTGCCATGAGAGAGAGATAAATAATCTCCACGGAGAGTCCAAGAACAGAGGGGTCAAATCTGGGTGGATTGACCTTCCTTAAAAGTGTTTCGATGACCAGCAACTTAGAAGGAGGGCTGCATTTGTTTTCTCTTGCTGCCTTAATGAGTTACCACAAGCTTAGTAGCCTAAAACAACAGAAATATATTTTCTAACACTTCTGAATGTCAGAAGTCCCAGAAGAGTCTGGCAGGCTAAAACCAAGGTGTCAGCATGGTTGCATTTTTTTTTTTTCTAGAGTCTCTAGGGGAGAAATCCTTTCCCTGCCCTTTCCAGCTTCTAAAGATCACTCCTGTCTTAACTTGTGGACCTCTTTCTCCACCTTCAACGTAACAATCATGGGTAGAGTTCTTACCCCAGGGCATCACACATCACCCTGACCTCCACTTTTGCTGCTTTCTTCCACATCTTAAGACCCCTCTCATGACATTGAGTTGGCCTGGATAATCTAGCATTATCTCTGTATGTTAAGGCCAGTTGCTTAGTAGTCTTAATTATATCTGATGCTTTAATTCCCATTTGTCATAGAATAGAATGCATTCACAGTTTCTGGGGTTAGGATGTGGATATCACGGGGGTACTAGGAGGACTATTCTCCCTACAACTGTAATAGAGCAGGGCAATGCACAGCTCTAAGCACGTGTTACCATGAGACCACCTGCTCCAGAGGGCTAAGTGGTTAGAAGTCCTGCTTAGCCATTGATTGGTGCTTTCCCCAAGTGAGCAACTGGCAGCGAGTGACCAACTGTTAGAGGTATTGCTCAGCCATAGGTCCATGCTGCAGTGGCCCCTCCACTAAATGAACAACTGTCAGTGAGCAACCCTTAGTAGGCATTTCAGCCACCTCTCAGTGGAGTGGTGGTCAAAGGGTCGAGAGCGTGAGGGAAGAGGCAGATTCTGGCCTTCTCCCTGGGCCCTCCAGCTCACTCTGCCTTGACCCAGTGGGTGGGCTGGGGGCTATATTCTGGGTGAACCCAATCCCAGCCCTGGCAACCTAATGGAACTGGCCTTCTCCCTGGGACACTGTCTGCGGGACCTGGCCCCATTGTTTGGGCAGCCTGAGGAGCCTGAGAACCAGGTGGTTACAGGGTGCCTGGTTCCCTCAGCAATGACAGCTGGGCAGGGTCTGAAGACTTGGCCCTGAGAGAGCCGCCAGCTGAGAGCTGCCTCTTCAGCCAGTACCTGTAACTCAAAGGGTGAAAGCTATGCCTTGGGACATTTCCCTTTCTTGTCAGAACAGAGAATAATGTTTGTTTCAAAGAGATTTACAGGAGCATGTTTACCTGACCATAACCTGACCTCAAGAACAAAGGCTCTAACACCAAGAAGTTTGCAACAACTAACTACACTCCTCCACCACCTTTCCTAGAAAAGGACTTTGCTGATAGCTTTTGGGAGTTTGGGATTTTTAAGGCCAGAGCCACCCACCTCCTTTCAAGGCCCTCAATAAAACTTTCTCTGTTCCAAACTCCGATGTTTTGGTATCATTCAGCCTCGCTGTGCATCTGGCACTAGACTTCTGTTTCCATCACATTACCAGGGAATTCGAGATGGTTGTGAGAAGGGCAGAGACAAGAGGGTAAGGTCTTTTCAGAAAAGGGTGAGTGGTCTGATTTGGCTGAAACTTAGAATGTATGAAGAGAAGTATTAGGGACAGAGATAGAACAGTAGCCTGTATTCACATTGCTGTTAGCCTTTTTCCAGCTAACCATTTCATTAGCTTATTGACCATCTGTAGAAGATGAAGAGAAGGCAATGGCACCCCACTCCAGTACTCTTGCCTGGAAAATCTCAGGATGGAGGAGCCTGGTAGGCTACAGTCCATGGAGTTGCTAAGAGTCGGACATGGATGAGCAACTTCACTTTCACTTTTCACTTTCATGCATTGGAGAAGGAAATGGCAACCCACTCCAGTGTTCTTGCCTGAAGAATTCCAGGGACGGGGAATTCTGCTGCCTATGGGGTCGCACAGAGTCGGACACGACTGAAGAGACTTAGCAGTAGCAGATGTACACACTTTGTAAAGTGTTAGGGTCACATTTTGAGGGCTATGTATTTTGGAGGGTTTTAAACACTATATTACAGGGGATGAAATTTGCTTTTGTAAATAATAGTTGCAGTGACTCACTGGAAGATTTTTAAGAAAGGGTATAAGATAATATAATTTAAATAGTCAAATTTAAATTTTTAATAAATATATATGATATATAAATTTTAATTAAAAATAAATATATAAAAACTTAAATTATATATATTCATATAAATATATATTTATATTAAAATAATATTATAATGTAAATGTTATACATTATTATATTATTTTTAATTAAAAATTTTGTGTGTGTATACACACACACACACACACACACACACACATATGATTGCCAACAAAGGTCCATGTAGTCAAAGCTATGGTTTTTCCAGTCATGTGCAGTTGTGAGAGTTGAACCATAAAGAAGGCTGAGCACCAAAGAATTGATGTTTTTTGAGTTTCGGTGCTGGAGAAGACTCTTAAGAGTCTCTTGGACATCAAGGAGATGTCCTTGATGTCCAGTCAATCCTAAAGGAAATCAACCCTAATTACTCATGGGAAGGACTGCTGCTGAAGCTGCGTGCATGCATGAAGCAACTAAGTCACTTCAGTTTTGTCTGATTCTTTGTGAAACTAAAACTTCAATACTTTGACCACCTGATGCAAAGAGCTGACTCATTGGGAAAGACTCTGATGCTGGGAAAGATTGAAGGTAAAAGAAGAAGGAAGCAGCAGAGGATGAGATGGTTAGATACTGTCACCAATTCAATGGGCATGAATCTGAGCAAACTGTGGGACATAGTGAAGGACAGGGGAGCCTGGCATGCTGCAGTCCATGCAGTTGCAAAGAGTCAGACACAATTGAACAACATACGTGATTGGAACATGTAGAATTGGATGAGGTCAATTTAGATTAAAGGCTATTGAAATAGTCCATGCCAGAAAGAATGTAAGCTAGAAATGTGACTGTGGAAGAATCCCCGAGAAAATCAAAATTATTATGTGGGGTGGCCATAGATTAGTGGTTAAGCTACTGTGTGCTTAACTTGCCTTGGTTAATTCAAGATATTATGAAAATGTTTTTTTAAAGTTTTGAAGACAATAGCCCCTGAGCTGTAGTTTTATCTTTGGAGGTAATTGTTAGATCACTGCCAGGGCACCTTAGTTGGGAGGTAATGTGAAGAGATGACCTCATCCAGGGCCCTGGGAGTTGAATGGACCATTGAAGAGGGACCTAACTGAGGTTATCAAAATTAGGAAAGAGAAGTCAAGCCATAAAGCTGTGCTGAAGTGATATTAGAACAAGAAGGGCCAGAGTGAACCTCTAGAAAACCAAAGAAATGAAGAAGCAATAAGCACAGTGAGGGGAGCTGGTTTGGGTAATTCTGGGGGTGAGGTGTGGCAGTTCATTTATATGCTCATAGTGTGTGTTTTCCAGGGGCCTTAAAAAGACCAGAATGAGGGGACCATGATGTAGGTTGGTGGTGTACTGCCAGGAGGTTTTCTTCGTTCGTGGCCAGATTGAGCACTGTGTGAACTTTCTCCATGGTGTGGATTCCATTGTACTGATGCCTTCAGATAAAGCAGTAGCTGTCTATCTCTGAACCCTTCCTTCACTGTTGTGGGTCCCCAAATGCTTTTTACTAGCATCCTGTATTTGTAGGGAAGAGTGTAGTTACTTAATCTCAGCTCCCTTCCTGGAGGGTGCTGTCACATTTTTCTGCAGAGAGGCCGTCACACAGCTGAGGTTGAGGGCCTTGCCCAGGGTCACACTGTGCGACAAGGTGAGAGGAGGGCTAGCATTTACTGTGCGTGCCCACTCTCGGTTTGGTTCACTGGTTTACTCTGCTTGTAATCATGGCAGTCTCTGGAAACACAGTCAAGAAAATACGAGGCCAGCCAGTAGCCAGAGAATTCAGAGGTGATACTAATTTCTTCTCAGTACGTCTCTTAGAAGTAGCACCATGTAGTAGAGAGAGGTGGACCTCGCTGTCTTCTGGACCAAAGATTGAAACTCATAAACTGCTTTAGGCATACAATGTCCCCTACTTCCATTTCTTGTATTTTTAAATTTTGCATGTGTATGCTTTTGCTGACCTTTTGGGGGAATGGCCACTCTTGCGTTGCCCCCGACCCCCACCCCCGCCCTGTGAGTGTGAAATCTAGTACAACTTTCCTTGAGGGCAATCTGGCAGTACGGTTGAAATGCCTTTAAAATGAAATCTGACCACAGAATTGCACTTTAGGGACAAACTATAAATAATGAAAATGAGTCTAAAATTTTGTGTATGAATGTGTGCACCCAAGTACCATCCTTAATAGCAGAATTGAAAAACAAATGTCCAACAACAGTTGAATGGTTAAGTGAGATTTGGTTGAAACTGCAGAACTGAACTCCATGCAGCCATTTAAAAATAATGATGCAGAATAGGAATTGGCATATTTCAATCCACTGGCCAACTTATCCCACTCCCTATATTTGTAAATAAAGTTTTAAGGGAGAAGAGCCACACCTGTTCATTTATGTATCATCAATGGCTGCTTTTTGGGCCACAGAGGCCAATTTGACTAGTGCCAGAGACCATAATACTATCTTTTATGTCTCTTAATATCCTTTTACTATTTATTCAAGTTCTTTTTCTGCCGCTGGACTGCCATGACATTTTATTAAAAAATTATGTATTTTTATTATTTGGCCGCACCAAGCCTTAGTTGCAGTATGTGAACACTTAGATGAGGTATGTGGTATCTACTTCCTCAACCAGTGATCGAACCCAGGTCCCCTGCATTGGGAGCATGGGGTCTTAGCCACTGGATCACCAAGGAAGACGCTGCCATGACATTTTTGATCACTAGCCAGGCAAAATCTTACAGTAATTTTGGGTTGCAAGACACTGTATTTACTAAAAATCAAGAAGATCCTGTCTAATATATAAATCAATACTTCAATCTTAACCATAGGAATTCTCCATCCTCATTCAGCGAGACAGCTAGGAACAACTTTGGTCGGGCTGGCTACAACCAATATTGGTCAGTCCAGCCTTTCTTTCCTCTTTCCTTGCTCTTGATTTCCACCTTCTTTTCTCTATCTTGTTCACCTTGAGAAGGCTGGGGAAAAAAAGGTACAGAAGATAGGAAGGATGAAAAATAAAGACAGAGACCTTCTTACATAGCTAGTGCTTTTAAAAGATGAGACCCACCATCTCTGGAAGGGGCTCATTCTCTGTTGGATACCTACAAGATTTGTTTCTTTGCAGAGCCCACATTTGATTGTATATCCATGATGTATCCAGCCTATTATCCTTCACTTTCTATACCCCTGGCTTTTCCCCTGGTCTTCCATGTAAATGATCTCTATCAGGGTCCCAGGTTGTCCCCTTGGGTAGGTTTTTAAGTGTTTCAAGTTTGGCTGAATCCCCAGGGTGTCCCATGTTAAATATCCATGCATATTTCAGCTGACACACTCTGGGCATGCAGCTGACCCCAGCATGGCAATACTTATTTTTGCTTCACTAGTTAAACAGCTGGATGACTCATCTCTGCCTTCTAGATTATCAAGGTGGATGTCAGACATTGGTATACTCTATTTACCAAACTCTTGCATAAGCACAGGGAGGCCTGAAGTTTCCTTGAAAACCTTTCTCACAAGATTTCTTCACCCTCTTTATGAAGGACTGTGAGATGGTGACCCCAAATCAGTCCTCCTGGAAAAATCTCCAACTGCCCATTTTTTGTATGTAGATGGGTCATCCAAATAAGTCTCCTCCAATGGCAATTCTCTCTCTTAACAGTTTAATAAGTGATTTTTGTTTCCTCCCATCTGTATTTTTTAATGGACATATATTACATAAAAGATAAGAAAAATACTTGAAAGCTTCTCTTTCAGTTTTTAAATGTGCTGCTCTTTGAATCATTGATCGTCTTTTATTGTCAGTGTTCACATCTCTACAATGGGCTAGAAAGCATAGCATCATTACTAGGGATGTAATAGTAATTGGTGTATTTAGCTTAAATTTAGGCAAGACCAATTGAACATAGAAAGTTTAATTCAGAAGCATGGGGTCTTTATTTCCTACATTTCTTATAACTCAGAGTAATTTTTTATTTCTGGTGAATAGAAGAGTCAACTTTCACTGAGAAAATCATATATCCTTCTAACATTCTGCTTGCTTCAAACTCAAGCTAATTAACCAAACAGCACCTTTAGCAAAGAAAAGCTGACACAAGAAACTGGACACAGTCTGTGCTTCAAGTAATCTGAGGAGAGAGCAGTAAGTAAGGTGCTCTGCACAGCTCAATAATTTGCACCCCAGGAAAGCAATACTTCCAAGGGCAGGCAATATGTCTGCAGCATCCTCCTGGAGGAAGGAGGGCCAGCAGCTCATCTTTATGGCTTGAGGCTTGAAAGCTGCTTAACTGGGCGGAACGCCACCTCCTTGCCATCAAAGCTGTCCACCTGGCAGTGAATCTCAATGAGACAGCTGACTGGCTCAGCAGACAAGTTGCCTTGCCAAGGGGATGAGAACTTAACCAGAAGGTCTTTCAGGAAATCTGTTTAGGATGTGGGGGATGAAGAGGAAGAGAAGGAGCAATTTATCCCCTGAATGAGGCAAATGAAGAGTTGCTGTTTCTCGGTTGCATAAACCATTTTCCATTTTTTCTGTACCCTTAGCTCAGTAAACCCTAAATTCTATGAGTCTGATTTTGGTATTAAATCACCCATGAATCAAGAGCCCTTTGTGAATAAGTTGTGGAAGTTGACAATTCAAAGAATTTTTTAAAAATATATAGATTTTTTTTTCATTTGAAAAGGACCGATACAAACAATAATGTTACCAAGAGGGTATATTATTAGTTTTACAAATGTATGGCTTTAAAATGCCTTGATGGTTACTTTTTACCAAAGATTTAGAATCGTAAACCTCATAATTAATAGCAGCTCTCATCTTATATAGTACATGCTACGTGCCAGGATTGTACTCAGCACCTCACACAAAGGCTCTCATCTCATGCCCTTTCGAACCTCTGGGTAAGGCTTTTAGCTCCACTTTGCAGGTAAGTGGAACAAAATTCAGAGAGGTGTGTTAAGTTACCACAGATATATAGTAAGCGACAGAACAAAGATTCAATCCTTAGTTTCTCCCCTCCAAAGCCCAGATTCTTTTTATGCTGCTGATTATACAAATTTGTTATAAAAGATAGTGTTTTTATCACATGAATGAATAACCAGGGCTGCAGAGAGGATTGTGTGAACACATGTGTGGGATATCCTGTCAAACCACTTCCATCTATCTTTCGCTTATCTCTCTGGACCTGAATGTCTGTACCTGTCACAGAATCTCAGCTGCATTCAACATTGAGGAGAACCTACATGTCTCCTGGGAGCCTCTTGCTGGTGAATTAAGGCAATAGGACATCATTCGTGCCCTTTCTTTGTTGTGAGGGTGGAGGGGGAAGTTGAGAATCAATGAAACCTGAATATAATCTTTGGAGAGCCCAGTCTTCTACCTCTGACTTTGGGTTATGACAAGATGGTTCCTTCTGTGTCCTTGGCAACAGTGAAAAATTGTTCATTTTTGGTCAAACTTTGTGTGTATGTATGTATATATATATGTGTGTGTGTGTGTGTGTATGTGTGTGTGTGTGTGTGTGTGGTGTTACTTAGCTTGTCTTTTAAAATGATACTTTGATTCTTTTGGAATTAGGTAACGTAGAATTAAAGAAAAATAATAAAATAAGATGATGTAGTATAGAGTCTCCAAAAACAAACCCCACTCAGACTAAATGACTTTTTGGAAGCAATATTCGGAAACCCACTTAATAGATCAAAGCACAGATTGAGTTGATTCCCAGCCTCACTATTTCTGGCTGGGGGATGTTGGTGAAGCAAGTAACAAAACTGAAGTTTTAATTTCCTCATATGTAAATAGGAGGCTATAGAACTTACTTCAAAAGTCTGTTGTGAAAAATGAAAAACATATTCTATCTACAGTGCTTAATGTCGTATACCTTGCCCACAGCCAATACTCAAAAACGTTAACAGCTATGATCTGGCCTTACTGACCTTGAGCACTCTATATTTGAGAATTGAAAAAAAATATATGCCTTCTATATGAAATGCTGCTTCTCTCTCACTTTTCTGGTTTCATCTTGAAAATCATATTCAAGAAAGAATTGACTTTATTCACTTCGTTATGGAGGGCTGAATAGGGAAGAACTGGTCCATTCCCTCCCAAAGTTGGGTTAAGCATCCCTTCTAGGTATGAGTCAGCTCTTTGTTCTGACTACTATTTTAAGAGTTGCCACACTGTCCTGGAAAGGCCTGTGTACTCATCTGTGAACCTTCATCCCCTTGAGGGCAGGAGCTTGATCTTATCCCTCTGTCCCTAGCACCTAGTAGTTCTTGAAACACAAAGTCTAAATAACACATAGCTACTGGGAGAATAAATTAGAATTGACGAGGTGACATAGGTGAAAACGTTAAGTTATTAGGAATGTTGTTACACTCCCTGGGTATTACTGTAAAATGTAGTAACGCTTGTGACATACAGCGTTTCCCACTTTTTTTTTAATACTACTAACAAAGAAAAAACTACTTAACCCTTTGCTTAATAAAAAGCTGAGTGACATCACCTCACACCAGACTTTCACTAAATGACCAGTTTCATGTAAAAAGAATTTATTTCATACCAAACAAAGTGCATGCTGGTTTTCAGAGAGAAAACTAGGTGTGTGATCACCATGAATACCACTTCTGGTGATGTCCATGGGGCTCACAAGAATTTCTACACTGACTGCATCTGGGAAGAGCTGTAGTAACCCAGGTGGTGAATACTTGTTCCATGACGATGACATTGACCTCACAAATTCTCAGGATGCTGAAAAATGGAGGACAGCCTTACTGCGGATTGCTTTGCTGTGTGCAGCATCCATCTCCAGGCTTTGGTGTAGGGCCTTGAACAGCCTCCCCTAGGCTGCAGATGGGTGAGAGAATCGGCCGCGGCTCTGAAAGGAGGGGAGGGCAGCAAAATGAGCCAAGGCTTTGTGTCTGCTCATTACAGGCGCAACAGTTATGCAAACTAAGAACCCAACATTTTACTAAATGGATGCCAAAAATCTTGTCCCACATGAAAACAAATGTTTGAATCTGCAGAGAGCCTATGTAGAATAAAATCAATATGCTTTTGTTGGAATACATGTCTTTTGATGAAACTGGTGCTTAAAAATGTCTTGGACCTTTCTTTTGAATGAGCCTTATCTAATAGCAAATTGGATATGCATTTTCTCTCTATTAGAGATGGAATTTTTGAAAATGTCCTTTCTCTCCCCTCAAAATTTCTGCTGGGAAGGGACATGAAGGGAGCGGGAGGAGCAGTTTTGTCCAAGGTACTTCCCTTATAAGAGACGTGATTATTTAGTATGCCTGTTTCAGAGAAGAGAAAACTGAAATTCTCAGTAGTTAAAGAATTTCCCTAAAAGTCAGCAGGTATTTGAACTCAGGACTGTAGGACATCCAGGTCTATATTCCATCTATTTTATTACGTCATCTCTCAAGAAAGGTGAGTGCAGTCTGGTTAAGTTACTCTAATATCTAATTTCCTTATTCTGTTTACATGAGGTTCTTAAAATGTAAACTATCTTATTGTGCAGCGAGGAAGCACAGAATGGTCATATATTTGCTTGGTCTTAAGGATAAGGTATTTCTCACAGTTTTGTTCCAGGAAGTAATGAATGAACAAAATTGCAGCCTTTTTGAGAGACTAAAAAAGACTCTCAGAGTCTAATTTAGTTTCACACTTTCTAGCCCCAGAGAAGTTTAAGAAGAAGAAATGGGACTCAGTTATTGTATCTGAAATTACTAGAAGATTCCTGTAAGACCACAGAGGACTTTTGACAATGATCATTTGATTTTTGTTTTCAGCACAGGGTGACAATTGTGATGATTATATCCCTATTTTCTCTTTCTCTTTCATGATTAATCAACTAACTCCCTGTTCTCTTTAAGTTTACCTTACAGCATATTTTGCAATATCTCATATAAGGGAAGTTCATTTTTTTTGCCTCCTCTAATAATCACTTGCCTGGCACAAATGATTTTAGAACACAGAATTATGCAATGGAACCTTAATATTACAATCCCACTAATTTGTTCCCATTTATTATTCTGTCAAATACTACTTACCAAATTAGGACACAAATAATACGGCCATGAAGACACATCTGGAAAGCAAATTCCTTCTAAGAACATTTCATCCCATTGGAGTAGGGATCTGGACAATAGTCACAAACACCAGAAAAAAAGAACAGGTGTTGGATGGTGAAGAGTGGGTGAAAGAAGCCAAGTTTAATCTGGACAAGGAAGTCTCACTGGGCCAGTGAAAGCTGGGAACTGGGAGGTACAGGCAGGTGAGGGTCAGGGATGTCTAAGTAACATTGTAGGTAATGCATGCCTAATATGTTTATATTCAAATTTTAAATCATTAATTTATTGGACATTTATTTTCTGTTTTGTGGTGATGTAGGGATTCAACTTAATTTCTTCTAGAAGGAGAGTCAAAACTCTTAAAGCCATTGATTAAATACTGAGGCTTCCCCCTGCCAAAATGAAAAGCCACTTTGCTGTGTAATAAAATAGACTCTAAGTCAGCTGGTTGATTTTCTCGTCCCTATTGCTGATTTATTTGCTTTTGCATGGGCCAGAATCTTGCTTTTTTAATCACACTGAAGCAAAGTGAAGTGAAATTCACTCAGTTGTGTACAACTCTTTGCAACCCTGTGGACTGTAGTCCATGGAATTCTCTAGGCCAGAATATGGGAAGGTAGCCTTTCCCTTCTCCAGGGGATCTTTCCAACCCAGGGATCAAACCCAGGTCTCCTGCATGGCAGGCAGATTCTTTACCAACTGAGCTTTCAGGGAAGCTCTTTAATCACATTAGCTTGCTTCATTTGTATGTTAAAATAGTAATCACTGACTATACTTGATGCGGCCACCATTGTGTTGGTCCTGGGAAACAACACAGACAGAAAACCTTCCCTCTGGAATCATATCTAAAAAGTTTGAGTGTCTGGCAGGAAAAAGCCCTCTCTCTCATTATTCTTATTTTTAATAAATTTCTTGCCAATTATCATACATCTATATTCCAAATTAACCTTTAAATAAGTTTTTTAGTTCTAAGAAAACTAAATGAATGAATTTTCATTAGAATTCATTCAATTTATGTATTAATATGATGGAAAATGAGTTTATTATAAGGTGTACTTTTGGATCCTGGGACATAATAGTTTCTTCATTTTATTTCTTTTCTATTCATTCACATTATAAAATGTCTTATAATGTTATTAGCTTCTCTTTTTTTTCAGTCTTTTGAGTTACTAGTCAGGAAAACATATGCATGTAATGGCTTTGTCTCTTTCTTTGCCTTGTTAATACCACTTATTTTTATTATTTTATCTTAGAATCCCCTAAACAGCATTGTTTAAATTGTGATCACTGATTTACATACATTTTGAAAAAAATCACATACATTATTTTTAGTATGATGTATGCTATCAGTGTTAAATAAAGTCTTTGCACTTCTGCTATTTTCTCTTTTTTTAACCTAATATTTTTTTATTTTTAAGTTTAAAATGGCATTTTAGAGATATTTCTTATATTAATGTGTTTATATTGTTTTTCATTTATTATGTAAATTTGATAAGTTATGTTGCCATGTTTTCTAATGTTGAACTATCCCTGCATTCCTGCCATATACTCTCCTTGGTCATGGGATGCTATTCTTGTCCTGTGCACCTGGATTTAATTTGATGATTTTTGTATATAAATTAGTTTCTGTATTGCATTCATATTCATGAGTAAAATTTTTTAAAGTGTTTTTTTTTTTTTTAATTCTGTCTTCATCAGGTCTGGGAAATAAGGTTATGCTAGCTTTGTAAATTGAATTGGGAAGCTTTCCATCTTTTGTTATGGTCAGAAATTTTTTGAATATCATAAGGATTATCTGTTCACTGAAAGTTAGATAGAATTCAGCTGTAAAACCATCTGGGCCTGGCACATATTTTAGTGAACAGATAATTTTCAAAGAGGGTTTGTTGTACAGTGGGAAGGGAAATGTCTTTGTAACCAGAGACATACATCCGAAGCCCTGTCCAACCCATCACTGACTGTGTGACTTAGAATGACTTTTCTTTTCTGTTAGGTAGTAATCTGTTTATCTGTTTATCTTGGAGGAAGTATATTTCCTAGGGACATTTATTACATGAGAAAGTTAAAGTAAGGAGCTGAGTAGTATCTGACAAGTAGATGCTCAATAAATAGCTGTTTATCATTCCTGTAAGTCAGTCTCATTCCTCTCTGGCTGTATGCATTCTCATAATCTGCCTCAGTGATAAATACATTGATCTGTAAAGAGCTTGAGTTAAAGCATTAAATGTTCTCCAGTGTCCCTGTGCACTTGGATTGATCTAGTAGTTGGCATGCTGAGCTGTTGGGTCTGCTCAAGGGACCAGTGCATTGATGCTCTTCTCCACATGTTGCTCTTTCTGTTTTTGATCAAAGTTCAGAATAACCTGATATAGAGATACATTCTGATTTCTAAACTTTCACTTCATTTTTTGGAGGGTATCCAAGGATGTTTTCAATAGTACAAACACACTTTGGAATTTCTGTTCTATCTGTTCTGGGTTATCTGACAGCCCTTTGGGCCAGTTGCAAAGGCAAATTTATTGATCAAAAACACTTTTTTAGTACTTTGGTAATTTAGTTCAGGAGAAGATGATAGCCTCACTCATTTGCAACTAACATTTAATCCTGAAATATTTCAATGCAAGAGATTTATTTTTCTTTTTTTTTTGGTCAGTACAACATATTATATGAATCCTTGGTGTCCACATGAGCAAATCCTCAATGAATCCAAAGGGAAAGGTGACTAAGTTTTGTTTTTTTCTTTTAAGTTCCAGCAGGGAAGAAAAATCTACCCAGGCTGTGTCTGTGTGATGTTAAGATAAATATCTGAGAAATTTAAATGGAAAAAAAAAACAAAACTGTTTACTAGATCCCATCTGGGTACATGAAAAATCCACGTAGATATACACACTGATAGAGGAGTTATAATTTTTCTGAAGAATGCATAAAAGTGCTTACTTTTTTGAAGAACTAAGGATTCCTGGTGATAAGAGGAATTTGCATTTCATTTTATACCACTCTGACCAATTTTATCAAGAACTTTTAAAAGTTAAATTCTGTTAATATCTTGCAATATTCAAATACTGGCCCTTTCCCCTTACAAAATTGACTATTGTTTATTTAAATTATGAAATAAAGAGCCTAAATCTAGTTGTAGTCCACCTTTGTTTGAACTCCTTCATTCCCTCATTCGGGTACCAAGTTTCTCTGAGTTCCATTTGTCCTTCATCTTGCTTTAGGCTCTCCAAGGAAAATTTACTGCAAGTCTGGCCCACAAAACATTTCTGGAACTTAGGCTTTGTTTGAGGGTGTTTTTGAAAGGGAAATTTGCCATCATCAAATGCAGTTTCTTGAGCCCACACAGAGTGTGTGGCATGGGTCCAATAGTTCCTTTCTGGTTCCTTTGAGATTTGTTTATTACTTTGAAAATCAGAATTTCCATGAAACGGCCTAAGACTTCCCTGCCTCATAGCTCAATAGAATGGCTGAGCAAAGAGGTTTAACTTCATTTGGAGGGTTAGTCTTGCCATATTTATTAACAATGAAAAAAAAAAAAAAAAAAAAAAAACACAGAGCAAAACAACCATGACTGAATGAGCACACTGCACAGGAAACCAAGCTTCTTTTTATTTCTGATGCAACCTTTAGGTCAACATGATGTGGCTGGGTTTTGCTGGGCCGACTCAGACCTGTTCAGGGTTGCAGAGTTAACGTTGAAATAATCATCCTTGAGGGGGTGGATTAAGAATGAGTTATAAAGCATGACGTTGTTGACAGCTAAAGCAAATTATCTTTCAGTGCAAGAGCAGGAGCCTATGCTACTGGGACAGGCTTTGAGCTGCAGTGCCCTTCCTGCACGCTGCTGCTCCTAGTGTCTGGGTTCTCAGGGCTCTTCATCTTTGGTCACAGGGGCCACACTCTCTCTTTATTGTTGGGCATCCAGGGTTAATTTGCACACATTCCCAAGAAAGCTCTCAATTTCCAGAGAGAATTGTATTTGGTCTATAAATGCTCATCATTTTTCTCCTTTCCTCCCCTCTTCTCTGCCCCCTCCCTTCTTCCCTGTTCCTCCAACTATTACACACACACACACACAGGTTGTTCTCAAATACTGACTTAGATCCCTGTAAGAGTGTGGCCAAGTTTTCACTAGCTCATACTGAATTGTGAAAATGAGAACAATGTCACACAGAGCTGTGGCTCTCATCAGCATTGCTTGTCAGCTCTGTGCAGCTCATCAGATATTGTCTTCACACCTGGCAGAGAGTAAATGCACACTTCCTGGCCTCTTGTGGTTGAATAGGGCCATGTAACTAGTTTCAGCCAATGAATTGTAAGAAAAATGATGTGTATTACTTCTGAAGTGCTCATGGCTGATCAGGGGACATCCAGAGCCCTCTTTTTCCCTCTAGCACAACAGCAGCCACATTTGTGATGGTTTCTTGGTCACTCTTGATCTCTAAGGAATGGCCATTCTTGCTTAAGCATGAAAAATATGTAGCATGTTGTCTTAAACTGCTAAGACTGACTGGGAGTTGGGGGAAGATTGTTACTATACCATACATCACCCTATCCTGATTCATCAGCCAGTGTTCATTGGTATAAACACCAGGTGTACTTCTTAGAAGTGACTTGGATTTATTCCGGTATTATTTTTTCCTTTAAAAATATTTAAATGTCTTTTAATATCCTCATTTGAAATTAAAATATAGTAACCTTATGACAGTTTTCTTTCTTTGTTGTTGTTGAGTTTTAGTTTTACCTATGAAATCTAGAAGTCTGAGAACCACTGCTTTAAGCTCTTTCTATGACCCAGTGAAACAGTACAGAGACATTCCAGAGTTTTCTAAGGTAGTCTATTAGATTCAAACAAGCCCTTAGTTCTTTAGATTCAAGTTCTTCTATAGCAGATATAATTCGTGGCTATGCCCAACTTCTAACCTTATCTCTTGTCCCACTGCCTAGGGATATACAAAGGCTCAGCTTTTTTATTCCCTATTCCTTTGAGGCTTCCTATGTTTTACTTCTCAGCACCTGCAAGCATTTATTCAATGGTTTTTGCCCAATGTGCTAAACCATTTGGCAGTTAAATGCACCTGCCCAGGGACAGCATAATTTTTAAATCATGGAAATAACATTGGAGATATGATAAGTTTCTCTGTTTTCTCACAGGGATTTTAGTTTGGTAATAGCAGGGAAATTTTTGTCTACTTTGTTAATTGGTCATTTCAGTGTTGAGAGGAATATATTGGGCATAGTAGGAACCCCGGAGAAAGCAATGGCACTCCACTCCAGTATTCTTGCCTGGAAAATCCCATGGACGGAGGAGTCTGGTAGGCTGCAGTCCATGGGGTCGCTAAGAGTCGGACACGACTGAGCGACTTCACTTTCACTTTTCACTTTCATGCACTGGAGAAGGAAATGGCAACCCACTCCAGTGTTCTTGCCTGGAGACTCCCAGGGACGGGGAAGCCTGGTGGGCTTTCGTCTATGGGGTCGCATAGAGTCAGACACGACTGAAGTGACTTAGCAGCAGCAGCAGCAGTAGGAACCCAGTAAATATTTGCCAAATAAACTAATAAAATCTATGTATTTCATGTACTAATGATATGCTACTTAATTTTTAAAGTACAAATTCCTCTGATTCCTTCCAATTGTTAATAATGGTAGGTTTAAGCTTTAGGGGCCTTCTAGTCTATGACCAGTGTCCAATTACTACAGTTCTACAGGAACAGGTTAATTTGCTACTGAAAGCACAGGTTGCCTTTTATCTCCTTCACCCAGTCTGACAGGATTTTCCCCTCTGTAGTCTGAAGGATTTTTCAAAACCACAAGTATGTGTGTGGTTTTTATAGCCTTACAGCCCAAAGCCACATATACTTTTAGAAGGTTATTACTGTTTTCCTTTCTATTGTTCAAGGTTGAAACTATTCACGTATTTACTCCAGGGACAGTCATGCATGACACAGAGGTATGTGCAGTGAACATTCTCTACTTGTCCCTTCTGCTCTCACCTATACTATTTGGGCTCGAATACAGTTCTTTGTTCACACAGTGAAGGATGGCTCACAGTCTGAAGACACCAAGGAGTCAGATTGCCAGGGTTGATGGTTGATGTGTATATACACCTTAGACTGGTTTCTCTGCCACTAATAGATCTTGCAGCCTCTAGTATCTACAACCTCTACATGGCAATCTTTGGTTTGAAAAAAAATATTTGGAAATTGTATCTCTGTCTGCATAGAAGTTCAGGTCCAAGAGCTGCAAAATAGTGATAGTATTTGGATAGTAGATTTCTAAATGATTCTTAACTCAGCCTTATTTTTGCTTTATTTGTCTCTAGGCAGCCTCTAAAAAAAATATCAGTGTACTATCTTCTCAGCCTTCTGGAAAGAGCTGGAAATACAGAGGGTAAGAAGACAGATAGGGTGCTTGTGGTTCTCATGGCCCTTCTCAACCTGGCAGTAGGATGCACAGAGTCTTATAATGCAGACAAGAAAGTAACTCATTTTTTAAATTTAAAGGTTTTAAATAGACTTATCAGCCCCTTACATAGAATCCAGCTAGGTTCTGAAATGCAGGCTGTGTCTCCAGCGCTTGCTTGCCAGGTCTCCCTGTGCCAGTAAATAACTAAGTTGAGCATGGCAATTTTTTTCTAAATGAATTATGGTCCCATGTGTAAATGCATGAAGACTGAGCGTCTGACTCGTGTCACGTGCATCCTCACAGCTGTAGTCACACATACTTGCAGAGAGCATCACAGATGAGTGTTTCCCACATTCCTGTTTTTGGGTGACTCTAAGAAACCTGAGGGTATTTAGATTGATGAATGGTGTGCTTGACTCCAGGCTTCTGCCTGCCCGGCTCCAGAGTTTATCTGCTTTCTGTTTGTTTTCTGTGCTCCTATTAGGTTGTTGTTAGTTACATTCTGATGTTTGTAGTTTGGGAAAATCTGTATCTTTGTTATTTATGTTATCAATAATGTGACCTGGGCCTTCCTCAGCAATGTTCCAACTGTTCCCAGGTCCTCCATCACTAATTATGCAGATGAACAGATTGTGGAAACTCTTTCCTTATGGCTGCATTCTGGAGGAGTTGTTTTTATTAAATTGTCGGTGTCTTGAATTATAATTAGGTACTGGCCCATTTTTAAAGCATTTCTCCTCTTTCTCTCTCTTCCAATTTCTTCCCTCTTTTCCTTCCCCATATCATCTCCTTTTTCAGTTATTCAGAGATGAAACTTGATCAAAAGAGAAATAGCAGGAGAAGCTTCAAGTCCTGAACTTTAGAAGTGAGCTTGCCTAATAGTAGATGGCAAGGCAGCACATACATACCAGGAGGTTCTGTTTCTTGCAAAAAGTCATTAGGATGTGGAGCAGCCTGCCAGACAAAGTCATAGAAGCTGGAGAGCTTAACAAGTTCAAGGGCAAGGAAGGGATTCATTTACAGCCTTGCAACACAACTGGCCAGTCCACTAAGAAAATAAATTTAACAGTGGTCACAGAAAACAGAGGAAGAAATATGGGACCCGTGGAGCCCTCCCCATCTACCTCTGTTGGCCAAATCCTTACATGGTTCATCTATTTGCCCCTTGGGCAAATGATACTGATCTTATTATGTAAAGTTTATTAAGCATTCAAGACATGTTCATCACTCTAATGAAGGTTGGAAACATGACCTTCCCTGGGAATAGCTTGCCTTAAAGAAATATGGGGGCTTTGCCAGAATAAAGCATAGAAGATGCAGGCTAACCATGGTTTTGTTTTTAAAACACACACAGTTTTTTTTAGTGAAAGTAAGTGTAAGGAGAAGTAAGTGTAGAGATCAAAATGAACAAGTATCTGAATAATTCTCAGATACTTTAAAAGAAAAACCTGCCTTGGTGTTTTATAGCCTAGTTTTACTCTTTAATTTATAGCTCCAAAAGAGATCTGTGATTTCCTGTCAACTTTTCTAATCTTGTTTAGAAACTTAAACAAAAGAATGTTACACTAGAGAGAAATGTAGATAAGCCCAGTCCTCATATAATTACGAAGCTGAAGTATGTAAAATTACATGTGTAGGATTCTTCCATCATATTGGTATATCTGTATATTTTAAAGAGGGGTCAGGAGAATTTTGTGTAAGCCTTAGTATTAATTTGCCAGAACCTGGAAATTAACTAGATGCTAAGAAGCAGTTATTATATTATTTGGAAAGAAATTTATGTAAAACTAGCTTTTCTCCCTTGTATTATTGGAAGAGGTAAAGTACTTCAGTTTAGTCATTAAGTCATGTTCCACTCTTGTAACCCCATGGACGGTAGCCCACCAGGCTCTTCTGTCCATGAGATTTTCCAGGCAAGAATACTGTAGTAGGTTGCCATTTCCTTCTCCAGGAGATCTTCCCAACCTAGGGATGGAACCCAGGTATCTTGCACCATAGGCAATTCTTTACTGACTGAGCTACTGCATTTGAAGAGGTAAAGTACTTGGTCTACCTAAATGGGTGCTGATGCTTTTCACATTATTATCATACAAACATAGGATTCAACCCAAGTCGGAAAGAAATTAGGCCTCTGAGAGTGTTAACTATGCTTGGGCAAATGATATTCAGTGTTGTTAAATAAATTACAGGATCATAAAAGTATGAAGCCAGAGGGAAACAGAGTTTATTAAGTCCAGTCTACCTGTCTTAAAACATCAGTAGATCTAAGCAAGTTTTAGAAGGTGCTCAACTAAACTTTAAAGACTTCCAGGAAAGATTCTGGATCAAGTTGTTCCAGGGACTCATACCTCCAATACCATAATCCCCATATATGGTTGTCATGTGTACATCACCAAAACTGGAGGACACCCTTAATTCCTTTTTTTTCCTTTTTTTTTAATAAACACATTTAAAAATAGTCTTTAGGTTTATGTAAAAACTGTGAAGATAGTACAGGAAGTTTCCATACACCCTGTACTCAGTTTCCCCTATTATTAACAATTTACTGTCGTATGGTTCATTTTGGGCATCCCTGGTGGCTCAGACAGTAAAGAATCTGCCTGTCATACGGGAGACCTAGGTTTGATCCCTGGGTAAGGAAGATCCCCTGGAGAAGGAAATGGCAATCCACTCCAGTATTCTGGCCTAGAGAATTCCATGGAGAGGGGAGCCCGAAAGGCTACAGTCCATGGGGAAACAAAGAGTTGGACACAACTGAGAGACTTTTAGTCACCCATGGTTCATTTTAGTTAGTGAACCAATACTGATTCATTATTTTTAGCTAAAGTCCTCAAGCTGACTTGAAAAATAGTCACAACCTAGAAGCTGAGACTTATGTCTTATTTGGTAGGAATTTTTATGACTTGAAGCACAGGAGACAACATCTCAAGTGACTCTCAGAGAACTGTTCTGAGAAGGCAGAGAAAGGAGTCAGGTTATATGGAGGCTTGTAACTAATGGGAGGTAGTCTGAACATCAAAAGAGTATTGTTAATTATGAAAAACCAGATATCTCAAGTTAAGGAATTTAACAATTTACCATGCATAGGAAGATGCAACACTCTGGACTTACTGAAATCATTCTTTTCATATGAATCTCAGCTATCTGGGGCCAGTGCTTACATGGGAGTGGTTGATGGCTGCCAGATAGCAGGCATTCTTCTTCCTGGGCTAAGGAATTCACATCTGAAGGGCCGGAATCTCTGATGGCTGTGACATCCTTGTTATAATGCTCCATTTCACATACAGTATATCAGTTTTCCTTTCAATCCCAAAGAAAGGCAATGTCAAAGAATGCTCAAACTACCGCACAATTGCTCTCATCTCACATGCTAGTAAAGTAATGCTCAAAATTGTCCAAGCAAGGCTTCAACAGTACGTGAACTGTGAACTTTCAGATGTTCAAGCTGGATTTAGAAAAGGAAGAGGAACCAGAGATGAAACTGCCAACATCTGCTGGGTCATGGAAAAAGTGAGAGTTCCAGAAAAACATCTACATCTGCATTATTGACTATGTCAAAGCCTTTGACTGTGTGGATCACAACAAATTGCAGAAAATTCTTAAAGAGATGGGAATACCAGACCACCTGACCTGCCTCCTGAGAAATCCATATGCAGGTCAGGAAGCAACATTTAGAACTGGACATGGAACAACAGACTGGTTCCAAATCAGAAGAGGAGTACGCCAAGGCTGTATATTGTCACCCTGCTTATTTAACTTATATGCAGAGTACATCATGAGAAACACTGGGCTGGAAGAAACACAAAATGGAATCAAGATTGCTGGGAGAAATAATAATAACCTCAGATATACAGATGACACCACCCTTATGGCAGAAAGCGAAGAAGAAGGCTTTTGCCTCTTGATGAAAGTGAAAGAGGAGAGTCAAAAAGTTGGTTTAAAACTCAACTTTCAGAAAACTAAGATCGTGGCATCTGGTCCCATCACTTCATGGCAAATAGATGGGGAAGCAATGCAAACAGTGACAGATTTAATTTGGGGGGGCTCCAAAATCACTGCAGATGGTGACTGCAACCATGAAATTAAAAGACACTTGATCCTTGGAAGAAAAGTTATGACCAAACTAGACAGAATATTAAAAAACAGAGACATTACTATGCCAACAAAGGTCTGTCTAGTCCAGGCTATGGTTTTTCCAGGGGTCATGTATGGATGTGAGAGTTGGACTGTGAAGAAAGCTGAGTGCCGAAAAATTAATGCTTTTGAACTGTGGTGTTGGAGACTCTTGAGAGTCCCTTGGGCATCAAGAAGATCCAACCAGTCCATCCTAAAGGAAATCAGTTCTGAATATTCATTGGAAGGACTGATGCTGAAGCTGAAACTTCAATATTTTGGCCACCTGATGCAAAGAACTGCCTCATTTGAAAAGACTTTGATGCTGGGAAAGACTGAAGGCGGGAGGAGAAGGGGACGACAGAGGATGAGATGGTTGGCTGGCATCACCGACTCAGTGGACGTGAGTTTGAGTAAATTCTGGAAGTTGGTGATGGACTGGGAGGCCTGGCGTGCTGCAGTTCATGGGGTCACGAAGAGTTGGATGTGACTGAGCGACTGAACTGAACTGAACTGATATCTACATTTCCTTAGTATTTAGCTAAAGTCCTATTTAGTTCTCATGTTACCTTAGGCTCCTTTTGGTTATGATAATTTCTCAGACTTTCTTTGGTTTTGATGACTTTAATTGACAATTCTGTGGCATACTGGTCAGACATTTTGTAGAATGTCCTTCCATCGTATGAGTTTTGGGAGAAGACCACTGAGGTAGTGCTGTTCTCATCACCTCATATCAGGGTGTTGTGCATATATGCTAGTTGTTTCAGTCATGTCTGACTCTTT
The DNA here is from genome assembly GCF_000754665.1 of Bison bison bison. Lineage (NCBI taxonomy): Eukaryota > Metazoa > Chordata > Mammalia > Artiodactyla > Bovidae > Bison > Bison bison. Next base: position 8,024,091 of record NW_011494948.1, on the reverse strand, counting down.
GCAACCTTATGGACTGTAGCCTACCTGGCTCCTCTGACCATGGGATTCTCCAGGCAAGAATACTGGAGTGGGTTGCAATGCATATCTTATACCTTTTGCATTGACAACAGGTTCTTTACCACTAATGTCACCTGGGAAGCCCCATATCAAAGGTGTGTGGTATGTGTGTATGTGTGCTCAGTCGTGTCCAACACTTTTATACATACTGTTAATATGGCTTATCACTATTGATGTTGACTTTCATTACCTGACTAAAGTATTGTTCATCAGGTTTTCTCACTGTGAAAGGGAGGTGTTTCCCTATCTCCAACCCCTTAAAATGTTCTCTTTGGAAGGTAGTCACTAAACACAGCCAGCCTATCCTTAAGGAGGGAAGAGTGATGTTCTACCTCTCTGAGATGAAGTATATGCATAAGTTATTTGGAATGCTGATTTTAAACACAATTCTTCTAGAAAATTTCTAATGTTGAATTTTGTCACCTAATTCACTGAACTGGTCTCATATCTTATTTCTTAAAAATATGATTTATAATTTAAAAATTAGACCTAATCAGATATTTCATTTAAATTTTTGAAATATAATGACTGAAAAAGATACTACAGGAAAAAAAAATCCCTAAGTACAGCCAATTAAATCAATTTAACATTTAAATTTTGTTGCTACTCTATACA
>NW_011494948.1:8021916-8022452 GCF_000754665.1 Bison bison bison | reverse complement strand
GTTCAAGCTGGCTTTAGAAAAGGCAGAGGAACCAGAGATCAAATTGCCAAAATCCACTGGATCATGGAAAAAGCAAGAGAGTTCCAGAAAAACATCTATTTCTGCTTTATTGACTATGTCAAAGCCTTTGACGGGGTGGATCACAAGAAACTGTGGAAAATTCTTCAAGAGATGGGAATACCAGCCACCTGATCTGCCTCTTGAGAAATCTGTATGCAGGTCAGGGAGCAACAGTTAGAACTGGACATGGAACAACAGACTGGTTCCAAATAGGAAAAAGAGTACGTCAAGGCTGTATATTGTCACCCTGCTTATTTAACTTATATGCAGAGTACATCATGAGAAATGCTGGACTGGAAGAAACACAAGCTGGAATCAAGATTGCTGGGAGAAATATCAATAACCTCAGATATGCAGATGACATCACCCTTATGGCAGAAAGTGAAGAGGAATTAAAAACCCTCTTGATCAAAGTGAAAGTGGAGAGTGAAAAAGTTGGCTTAAAGCTCAACATTCAGAAAACGAAGATCATGGCA
>NW_011494948.1:8020475-8021628 GCF_000754665.1 Bison bison bison | reverse complement strand
GCAAGGAGATCCAACCAGTCCATTCTGAAGGAGATCAGCCCTGGGATTTCTTTGGAAGGAATGATGCTAAAGCTAAAACTCCAGTACTCTGGCCACGTCATGCAAAGAGTTGACTCATTGGAAAAGACTCTGATGCTGGGAGGGATTGGGGGCAGGAGGAGAAGGGACGACAGAGGATGAGATGGCTGGATTGCATCACTGACTCGATGGACGTTAGTCTGAGTGACCTCTGGGAGTTGGTGATGGACAGGGAGGCCTGGCATGCTGCGATTCATGGGGTTGAAAAGAATCGGACACGACTGAGAGACTGATCTGATCTGATGCTTGTTTAAATCATTTTTTTTTAATTATGGCTTTCTTAGGTCATTTCCAACGTATCTATTCTTAGCTATTCCAAAGTATACTCAGCTACTGCTTAGAATGTAGATGCTAATAAGCACTTTAACACACAATGGCTACTTACATGCTCTGATCACTAACAGGTCCGCAGCTGCCTGGTTTCCCCCCAACCCCATAATATCTCATTCGATTCTTATAGCCCCATACTCTACCCCAGTTTTTATTATTTCCTGTTCTCAAGTAGATATAAAAATATAAATTAAAGAAATAAACATATTATATCTTCACTGGGTCATGTTGAGTGCCAGGACTAACTCATCACCTGGGTTTAGAGTTGCTGTATTAAGAATGGCAATAAGTTTTTATTCCATGTACCTGCTTTGACTAATTTTTAGAAGATACCTGAAAAACAATATTGAGAAATATTCCAATGAACTTGCTCACTGTGGAATTACATGACTGGTAAGTTATGGGCATCAAAGAGAAAATGTGGAATGCCTCCTCTAGATGATACCCTTATACCACCAGTAAAGGCTATGGTTTTTCCAGTGGTCATGTATGGATGCTAGAGTTGGACTGTGAAGAAAGCTGAGTGCCGAAAAATTGATGCTTTTGAACCGTGGTGTTGGAGAAGACTCTTGAGAGTCCCTTGGACTGCAAGGAGATCCAACCAGTCCATTCTAAAGGAGATCAGCCCTGGACGTTCTTTGGAAGGAATGACGCTAAAGCTGAAACTCCAGTACTTTGGCCACCTCATTTGAAGAGTTGACTCATTGGAAAAGACTCTGATGCTGGGAGGGATTGGGGGCAGGAG
>NW_011494948.1:7974024-8020000 GCF_000754665.1 Bison bison bison | reverse complement strand
AAGAAGACAGAAAGACTTCTCTATCAGGAATGAAATTCTAATTCCATGTTAAATTGTTTCATCCAAATGAAAATATGAAATTGGAATACAGTAGACAGGCATCTGATGTTTAGAGCAAGGAGCCAATCTTTAGAAGGGGAAAAAAACATCGGGTCAGAATGCCTGTTTCCTCTGTTATTCTTCAACCACTGGTCCCACCCAACCCTAGCTAAAATTATTAATGGAAACTCCTGAAAATTTAAAATTACTTATCATAAAGTTTAAATAATTCTCAAGTAAGGATGGAGTTGTTTTGAAACTGAAACTCAATGGACTAGTCCAGCTCAGTTATAAATACAACATACATGCCAATATCATGCATTTGATGTTTCTGGGAAGACACCGCAATATCGACTTAATTCAGATCACAGTGTCTGAAACATGTACAAATGGAGAAAAACTCTTGGGGAGAGCTCCTTGTACAGTAGTTTTGTTTTGTTTTTCTTTTCAGGAGGGCATAATATATAAAATAAACTCACTGTAATGCATTATATTGTTTTTCTTTGAAAAGAAAAAAATCTGAGTTAGCCCTAGAATATGGGTTAGAAATGATAAGGATAAAGCAGACAACTGAATATTGGGAAAAAGTTGTTTTTAAAAAAACCCTCTGGCCTCTTAGCCACAAAAACAAATTTTAATACTTCCCACATTCTTCCTAGGGCTTCTGACAAACAGCCTAATACAATGTTTTATACTAAACTTAAAAATATTTAATGTTCTAAGATGATATGTCAGAAGAATAAAGACATTTATTTTAAATATTTCAGATATTAAAAACTGAAAATGGTTGCCAGTGCTATGGAGCTCAGAGTTAAAATACAAAATAAAATCACCTTATTGTATTGGATATATAATCAAAACCAATGAGAAGAAGTTTGATAACTATTAATCTGAGCATATATTACTGGGAAAAATAGAACAATGTAATCATGCTTTCATCAAAAGTGTTTTTATGATGTCTCAGAGGGTAAAGAATCCACCTGCAATGCAGGAGACACAGGAGATGTGGGTGCAATCCCTGGGTCAGGAAGATCCCCTGGAGGAGGAAATGGCAACCATTCCAGTATTTTTCTTGAAAAATCCCATCAACAGAGGAGCCTGGTGGGCTACAGTCCATGGGGTCACAAAGAGTCAAACTGAGCACACACACACAAGCACATGTATATTAACAGGACATCAAGTACACTCATAATAATGAAAAATCAATTCAAATGTCCCTCTACAATAGAATACATAAGTAAATCACGATGTATTCATATGGAATATTATTCAGAAAATGCTAAATGAAAGTCCATTCATCTATAACAACATGGATGACTCTCAAATTTAACGTTGAATGAGAAAAAGCTACTCACAAGATAGCACATATAGCATGATTCTATACAAGTGAAATTCTGAGACGGACAAAAATCTCCATGTAAGAAATCACAGGAAAGTGGTTACCCTTGGGCAGAACACAGGTGGGTAAGGACCAGGAAAGTGGCATGAGAATCTTCTGTGAGGCACAAATGGTCTCTTTTTTGATCTGGATGCTAGTCATACAAGGGTGTTCACTTTGTAAAAAGTCTATTGAGCTGTACATTTATGAAATTTTTCTATATGAATTGTCTTGTTTAATAAAGATTTTTAAAAACATTTTATAGGTATATAATCAAGAAAGCAAATATAGCTTGTATGCAGACAATCAAAGGGTTAAAGTAGTTTGAATTGCATTTATAATTCAACTTTCTTAGGAACTTTTTGTCCATTCTGCCAGCCAGTATCTATTAATGTCAGTAGAATTTTCTGTTTTCAGCTTTAGATTTTTGAAGTAGGGGTTGATATGTTTTTATACCTGTACTGCTATCTTTTAAAGTATTTAATATCCTTTGCTTCCCATCATTTGTTCTCGATCCTGGAAACTTCACAGAGAGAGAAACTTGGGACTTGAGTTTCTTGATCTAGAAAGAAATAAGACCACCCTGTTGGCTAAGTGTTTCCTTAAGTTGATGCGGGTGCATCTTGTCATGGATATGAGGAATGAAACAGAACTTTGCTATTTTATCGGTCTATGAACAGTGGATTTATACACATCAGAAACCTTGTGTTCTCAGCCTGAGACCTGCTTGGACACAAATTGTGTTCACTGGGGAATGGGTGATTAATTATCAAGAAATGGTAGGGTGTATAGGAGGAAAAAGAAATACCCTCATGTAGTCGGGATTGGTGTCAGATGACAAAAGTAGAAATCACAGTACCAAGGCTTACAGGGAACTCTGGGCTAGTTTTTGTTGGCTCTGCATCTCAGGAGATGATTCTTGAAGCTGGAGCAGGAAAAGTATGTTCAGATAGATGATAGGTTCATGGCTTTGGCTGATTTTTGTCATTCCTTTAGTTTTAGGAAATAAAATGACAAATGTATAGACATTGCTGGGAGGAGACCCTGATCAAGTTGAGTTTTAAGCCCTTTGGAGGAATTAGTAGTGCTTATAAATAAGAAAACATGAGAGTGTACTGGGTTGGGGTGTCATGTGAAACTGAAGAGCAGTCCTGTGTAATGGTAACTAGCATGAGCTTTTGTTTCCCTGCTCTGTTGCTTACTAGCTGAGTGTCTTAGAACAAGTTAATTCACCACTTAGAACTTTCTCTTCTCCATCTGTTAAAGAGATAAATAGTAATACCTATCTTAGAGAGTTCTAATATCTACCTTAGAGGGTTGTTTGATATTTAAATAAGATGATTAGGTATGGTATTAAAAAAAATAACTGGAACAAGCTTAGCACATTTTAGCCATTTTTATTGCTAGCTTAGGACAACTCCAGAAAGGCATCTAAGACATTATATCAGGGCAGTGAGAAAAATTTCAGACTGTACTGATTAGGGAGATAAGACTCTAAAGCAGTGTTCAGATTTGAATTGCATGGGTTCAGGGCAGTACTGAACTTAAACACAGAACATTCCCAGTGTCTGCTAGGTCAGAAAGAATCTGAGTATAAAGATACACAATTTGTTTCCACAGTTTTTCATTGTCTCCTACATAGTTGAGACATGTACGTGCTAAGTTTTCCAAAGAGATTACTCTGGCTGAATTTTGGCTGATTTGATCATTTTTTCCTAATATTTAAATAACACAGATATACAAAGTTTCTATCCAAAATTTATTGAAGATGTTTCATTTCCTTCTATTTCAGCCCATAAAAAGCACTCCAAATTCTTATATGATTTATTTCCCTCTCTGAAAACTTCCAACATTTTGTATTTCCAAAGGGTGCATTATCTCCAACCCATTCACTCACATTCTGGAAATAACATTTATACACTCATTTGCCCTCCCTCACCCTCATTTCCTTATCCTGTAAATTCTCGTCCCTATATTTATTTAGAAAATGAATGTTCTTCCCAGTTTTCTAACCTACAGGTCAGCAACTTGGGTACTGAAAGCTTGTGACCAGATCTGCCTTCATGGATTTGCATAATCATCTTCAACATCTGAGAACTTATCTTTTCTTCAATATGAGAGCCAAGTAGAGTAACCTCATAAGAATTATTCTCCTCTCTGTCTTAGAAAATGTGAGGTATCTTTTTCTTGACAATTCTTTGCAAGGTCCGTCAGCTCTTCTCTTTGCAGTCATGCTGATCAGAACATAGCTGTTGGCTGTGAATCATCAATTCTATCCTATAGATGAGCAGTCTTATAGGACTTGCATTAGATTTCCTTTCTACGTGGGCTCAAGAATTTATGTTCCTTGGCATAGAGAGAGGAAAAAATCTGATTCATTGTTTCCCCAAAGATTAAGCCATTGTTGAGAATCTTAGGATGGGCCAACTTGCTTCTACTGTGTACAGAGGGAAGTTTGCCCCACCAGGTTATTTACTAGGAGATATAAAATCCAAATCTTCAGAATCTTTCCCCTAGTAAATCACCACATATATTTGCATAGTGTTTTGCATACACTTGTATAATGAGCTACATTATTTCTACAAAGCCATCCAAATTTTCTAACTTCAGGGAGATGAAAAAATGAGGCAATTGTGTTCAATTTTACCATTTGTGTATGTATTACTCAGTCATGTCAAATTCTCTGTGACTCCATGGACTGTAGCCATCCAGGCTCCTCTGCCATGGTATTCTCCAGTCAAGGATACTAGAGTGGGTTGCCATTCCCTTCTGGGGATCCTCCAGACCCAGGGATGGAACCTGGTTTTCCTGCACCGCAGGCAGATTCTCTACAATCTGAGCCATGAGGAAGCCCTTTACCATTTGGTCAAAAAAAAAAAAAAACCATGGAGCAACCAGGAGATCTATGCAACACTGAACCAATTCTCCTGGGTTGGTTTTGTTACTCCCTCTACAGACATCTATTACGGGCTTGGATTAAAAAGTCCTTCAAATGAACAATAGAAGCTAGTTATGTCTGTCTCTATGTCTACATGTATGTTCATTTTTTTAATTTATGCAGAAATTCTATTGTCCGCAGCTCTTAATTTCATTAGTCATAAATTAATTGTATTCATTTTAAATAGTTCTCTCCATAATAAATTCAGGTCCCAGGTTTACTGCTTCTTAGATATGTGACATTGACAAATAGTTTAAATTATTGAGTTGTAGTTTCCTTACCTGTAAGTTGGGAATAATGCCTCATGATGTTCTTATGATGGTTAAATGTATGAGGAAATGTGTCTGACAAGGAGTAGGTGCTCAAAAATTGATCATTTTCTTCCTTTTCTACCTTTTATTGTACCTTATTCTGCCTTGTGGATTAAAAGCATCTACTTTTTATCTGAGTCATACCTCTATGATTTCAAAACATCTGGGTAAAGAATGAAAATGAATGCAATCATCCAGGTGTTTGGCTGGTATGATGACAGATATCAAACACTTAGAACCATCTGGATGATTGACATATTTTTTTCATTTTCATCAGATGTATGTGAATATAGTCTTGGTCAAAGGAAAAAGAATCACAGGGGTTTTATTTAAAATTTAATAACTTTTTCCCCAAGAATGCTATGATTTGGATATCATTTGTTTCCTTTGAGATATGTCTTGTTCAATCCAATTTTGACAATAATGACAAAAGCATTATTTAATTTGATCATCTGGAATCTAGGAATTAAAAAAAGATTGGTGAATCTGTAGATTTCAAACTACTATGTTTCTACTCAAAACAATTAAGGATAAGAAAAGCTAAGTAATGTTTCCAGAATATAGAGTTAGTTAATAGCATAGCAAGGAAAGGATAAAGTCTCTCGGCCTTAAGCTGTAGACTCCATTTCACCTATTTTCTGTCTTCTTTCATCCAAGTCATGTGTAGTTTTACACATATACACAAAGAATCATAAATACCCAACTTATATATACATATCAGATCATATCACTTGCTCAGTTATGTCCGACTCTTTGCAACCCCATGGACTGCAGCACGCCAGGCTTCCTTGTCCATCACCAACTCCCAGAGCTTGCCCAAACTCATGACCATCAAGTCAGTGATGCCATCCAACCATCTCATCCTCTGTCGTCCCCTTCTCCTCCTGCCTTCAATCTTTCCCAGCATCAGGGTCTTTTCCAATAAGTCAGTTCTTTGCATCAGGTGGTCAAAGTATTGGAGCTTCAGCTTCAACATCAGTCCTTCCAATGAATATTTAGGGTTGATTTTCTTCAGGATTGACTGGTTTGATTTCCTTGCTGTCCAAGAGTCTTCTCCAATACCACAGTTCAAAAGCATCAATTCTTCGGCGCACAGATAAATAGCATCATTTTTCTTCCTGAAAATCTATGTTGCTCTGACATTGTCTTTTCCCGAATAATTTTTCAAACTTTTGCTAGTAAGCCAGAGAGACGAAGCCAGGTTCCCATGCACTTAGTCACACACACATCCAGTAACCAAGATCCAACATCTGCCATCCAGGGCATTGCTTAAATAGATGTCATATTGAAAACTGGTATCCTATGAGCAGCTGATGCAATTTTCTTCAGTCACAGGGATGAAGCTTGGAAAGCATTCTGGCTCTGAGAAATCCCAAGTCACAAAGAAATGATTCCATTTACCTAGCGGCTTTTCACTCCCAATACAACGTGTTCTTGAGCAGTTTCCCAAGGGAGAAAATAACGTGAGAGTTTTTAAGAGTGCCGAAAGCTTACCCTCTAATCATCCTGTGTGGATTCCACCAGCATTCCAAGTCATTCCAGACAATCCCAAGAAAATTTTCAGGACTCAGTGAGGTTTTTAAAACATTTTTAACTGCCTGAAGACATGAACAATAAGCAGCTTCAGTAATAACATTGTTATTTGGAAATGAACACAACTTTTCAACTGTCGTTCCTATCACAAAACAACTACACAGCTCAAAGAAGGCCTCCATGATAAATACCCAAGAGGGTATTGCTTTCTCTCTCTCTCTCTCTCTCTCTCTCTCTCTCTTTTTAAAGGTGGGAAGTCAGAAGACTGGGATATTTCAGGATTGTTACTTTAAAATCTGTTCTTCTTAATTCATGCCTGAAACAGAAGTGGGTGGCTGATCTGTGGGGGAAGGAAGAACATCCCTAATGAGGGGGTTTGTCACTAATATGACCAGCTGCAAAGTAGTCTGGAATATAGCGGTCACCAACAGCCAAAAGTTACAGGGGGTGATTGTGTTTTAGTTATTGGTAAGATCCTCAGCCACCAAGATAGGACTAGAAGCCTCACTAGCAGCCTTAGCTTAGGTGAAATTACCCTAAACTTGCAGTGAAACTAATGATGTGCTGAATCAAGCGTGTAGCAGCTTACAGGAGTCAATTGTTAAATTTTGTGAACCCACTGATGTTACCTTAGTAGCTTAAAATTGACCATGGTGGGAGTATTTACACCATGAAACTTGCATATGCTTCTAACAACACTTTTTTTCCCTCAGAGAACTGGTTGTTTAACCTTTACTTACATGTCATGTGCTATGCTGTGCTTAGTCACTCAGTCCTATCCGACTCTTTGCAACCCCATGGACTGTAGCCCACCAGGCTCCTTTGTCCTTGGGGATTCTCCAGGCAAGAATACTGAAGTGGGTTGTCATGCCCTCCTCCAGGGGATCTTCCCAACCCAGGGATTGAACCCAAGTGTCCTGAACTGCAGGTGGATTCTTTACTGACTGAGCCACCAGGGAAGCCAATTTACACATCACAGAGACAAACAAATCTGACTTAAATTCCTGCCTCTGCCATGTATGACATAGGAATTTGAAGAAGCAAAGCCCTCTAACTTTGGTGTCCTTATAGGTAAATTAAGGATGGTATCACATTTCATATCATTGCTGTGAGAATTAAATTAAGCATTTTGCCCAGCCAGAAATTTACCTCTAATCAGATGTATCATTATTCATTATGTTAATAGAGTACATATTTTTTGCTAGAAACTATGATGACTGCTAGAGAAACAAGGATAAACAGATGGACTGGCAAAGACCTTGAGTGGATGCAGAACACAGATTAAATACTAACTGCTATACCCTTTGGGAAGTACTATAGTTTGAGATGGAGCTTTCCAGGTGGTACAGTGGTAAAGAATCTGCCTGCCAATGAAGAAGAGATGAGAGATACAAGATCGATCCCTAGATCTGGAAGATTCCCTAGAGAAAGAAATGGCAACCCACTTCAGTATTCTTGCCTGGAAAATCCCATGGACAGAGGATCCTGGCTGGCGACAGTAAATGGGCTGCAGAGAGTTGGAACACAATGGAGCATGCACACCCACACAGAATGAGGTGCAAATAGCCAAATCTGGGTTAGAGATAAAGGGGCCATCATTGTTAGGATTTCTTTAAAAGAGATACTTGTGCTCTAGTAAGGGTGAGGAACATTTGTTCAGCCATTTCTAGACATACTGAATTACAGTTATTTTTATATTGCAAAATGTAGAGGATTAGGATTCCTGAGAATATATGGAAAGCAGGGCAACACTATAGAAATGATGACATAACTGTTTGTAGACTATAATTATAGGAGCATAGTTCTGTACCTCAAAATCCAATCTTCACTGATTGTCATTCTGTCATTACAGCTGATTCCTTTGGGTGTAGAAGTTGTGGTCCAATGAAATTTTCCTCTAAATGGCAATTATTGAATTGCCTTGCTATATTAACATTGAAAACGTTATTGAAAATTTTTAACTATTGGGAAAGGAGACAGAAGCTAATGGTTCTTCAGGATTAGTTATGAGTGAGGCATTTCACATTGCTATCTTATTTTATCTAACAAAACTGCCATGAAAAAGGTATCTTTCTCTCCGTTCTGCTGAAGAATAAATTTATGCTCAGAGAGCCTGAATTATGAGCTTGAGCCGGAACTGAGATCCAGACATGGAGCTGCTGAGTCGTGAACATTAACTTGATCTTAAGATTTAGTCATTAGAACAATCTTATGAGGCCCTAAAATCAACCTCATTTTATAAATGTGAAAATTGGAGAGTAGTTTATTATTTTGGCAAATAGTAAGTGACAACCTTAGTCTCAATCCATGTTCTTTCTGATCAATACCATACTTCACATTTTAGTTGCCACTTTATCAGGGATCAGAAAACAGCCTGAGGAGCACAGAAATGGTCCAGCTATAGTATGGATTCCTCAGTGGAGAGTGATTAGGGTGAGGAACCAGGAGAGAGGAAGAGGGTATGCAGCACTGAAAGACACCAAAGAAAGCTTGGTTCTGTCCCAGTATTTGCTGAAGGATGATGATCATAGTGAAGCACCTGTCGTTTCAATATGAGAGAATCACCTAAATGATAGATGAGCATACAGATTGACTTTTGAATGTGCATTGGTATTGGACCATAAGCTCTTAAAATAAAAGAAAGAATTGAACCATAAAGAAAGGTGAGTGCCAAAAAATTATTGCTTTTGAACTGAGGTATTGGAGAGATTCTTGAAAGTCCCTTGGACTGCAAGGAGATCCAACCAGTCCGTCCTAAAGGAAATCAGTCCTGAATATTATTTGGAAGAACTGATGCTGAATCTGAAGCTCCGATAATTTGACCACCTGATATGAAGAACTGACTCTTTAGAAAAGACCCCAATGCTGAGAGAGATTGAAGGCAAGAGGAGAAGGGGACGACAGAGGATGAGATGTTTGGATGGCATCACTGACTCGATGGACATGAGTTTGAGCAAGCTCTGGGAGTTGGTGATGGACAGGGAGGCCTGGCTTGCTGCAGTCCATGGGGTCGCAAAGAGTTGGGCATAACTGAGTGACTGAACTGAACTGTGATCCACATGTTTTAAAGTCTTATGATAAATATTCAGTTCATTATAAGTATTATTTTTGTGCAGTTTCTGTGAAAAGCCTTATAGCATTATCTAAAAACTTATAAGCTATCTTAAATCATTTGAGGGATAAGATTAAACATTTTTCTAAATACAAAGAAGAAAGAAAGATGCACTGTAAAATATGGCAAATTTTCAATAATTGCACTACCTGTGAGGCAGTTAGTGTTATTTGAAAGGGGTCCTGCGATGCAGAAGATCCTGGTTAAATTCCTGGATCAGGAAGATCTGCTGGAGAAGGGAGAGGATACCCGCTCCAGTATTGTTGGGCTTCCCTCATGGCTCAGCTGGTGAAGAATCCACCTCCAGTGTGGGCAGACCTGGGTTTGATCCCTGGGTTGGGAAGATCCCCTGGGGAAAGGAAAGGCTACTCACTCCTATATTCTGGCCTGGAGAACTGCATGGACTGTATAGTCCATGGGGTTGCACAGAGTCAGACAGGACTGAGGGACTTTCACTTTCACTTTCTTTCAAATGGATTTTGAAGGAGGGCACAGCAACTGACTACAGTATTCTTGCCTGGAGAATCCCAGGGACAGAGGAGCCTAGTGGGCTACAGTCCATAGGGTCGCAAAGAGTTTGATATGGCTGAAGTGATTTAGCATGCATAAATGTACACTGAAACCTCTACACTTGTAGGAAAAAAAGTTGAATTAAAGACGAATTCAAATTTAAAAAGAATTAAAGTTGATATGCTAAGAAAGGAAACAGAATTACATGAGATACTCAACTAAAACTACAAATGGCAGGAAAAGTGTAAAAGACAAAAGTGGGGATAAAGAACAAAGGCAACAAGTAGAAAATAGTAACAAATATGGTAGATATTAATCCTCAATAAACACTTTAAGCATCAGTGCCTAAATACACTAATTAGAAGACAGAGATTGCAAGAATGGATCAACAACAAAGATTCAACTTTATGTTGTGTACAGGAAACTCATTGTATGTATAAAGACACAGACAGATTAGCCATAAAGGGATAAAGAGGGGTATACCATCAGAGATGATAGAATACAGAGAGAGTATATCATTAGAAATATATTAAACAAGAGAAAACGATAGTCACTATATTAATTTCAGACAGCAGATTTCAGTGCAGGTTATTTGTTGGGGATAAAGAGGGACCTTACATAGTGATAAATGGTCCACACTCCAAGAAGCAGTAACAACTTTACTGTGAATGTGCCTGACAGTGAGAACTGCAAAGAAAAATAGATGAATCCACCATTGTATTTAGAAACATTAGCATGCCTCTATCAGAAGTAGATCCAGCAGGCAGAAAATCAGTAAGGATTGAGTTGAACTTAACAGGACCATCAATCAGCTGGATATAAAGGACGTCTATACATGACACGACTCAGTGACTTCACTTTCACTTTTCACTTTCCTGCATTAGAGAAGGAAATGGCAACCCACTCCAGTGTTCTTGCCTGGAGAATCCCAGGGATGGCGGAGCCTGGTGGGCTGCCGTCTATGGGGTTGCATAGAGTGGGACACGACTGAAGCGACTGAGCAGAAGCAGCAGCAGCATACATGATTTCATCCAAAAATAGCAAATTATGCTTTCTGTCAAACTTCATGGAGCATTCACCAAGATAGTCTACATTCTGAGCCATAAGGCATATCTTACAAAGCTTAAAAATAGGAATAATGCAATGTCTGCTTTCAGACCACAATGAAATTAAACTAGAAATAACAGAAAGTTAGCTAGAAAAATCCCCTGATAACTGAGATAAAGCTACACATATCAGAATAGCACATAGGTCAAAGAAAAACTCTCTAGAGAAATTAAATAATGGTTTGAACAAAATAAAAGAGAACACAGCATATCAAAATTTGTAGAATGCCATGAAAACAGCGATTAGAGGGAATTTTATAGCATTCAATACATATATTAGAAAAGAAGAAAGTTGTAAAGTCAATAACTAGGGTTTCCACTTAAGGTTACTAGAAAAAGAAAGCAAATTAAATGTAAAGTAAGGAGAAGAAAATAATAAAAGTTAAGATGAAAATCAATAAAATTGGAAGCAGGAAATCAGTAGAGAAAATCAGTGAAAGGAAAGCTGTTTCTTTGAAAAGATTGATAAACTGTATAATTCTTTAGCCAGACTAAGAAAAAAAAAAGATAAACATTACTAATACCAGAAATGAAATAGGGAACATCACTAGAGATCCCTTGGATGTTAAGAAGTAAAGGGATACTGTGAACGAATCTATGTCCACAGACTTAAAAACCTAGATGAAATGAACCAATTCCTTGAAAGACACAATCTGCCAAAACTCACACAAGAAGAAATAGATTATATAAATAGGCTGATATATAATAAAGAAATTAAATCTAATTGAATTCTAAAACAGAAGAAACAAGCAAACAAAACCAAAAAACAGACCCAGATGGTTTGACTGGTGAATTCTACAAAATATTTAAAGAAGAATTGTACCAATTTTCTACAGTCTCTTCCAGAAGACAGAAGCAGAGGGAGTACATCCTAACATTTTATGAGGCCAGCGTTACCCTGATATCAAAACTGAAGAACACCATAGACCTTCATGGTTCTATGAAACCAAATCCTTCATAAACATAGGTGTGAAATTCTCAACAAAATATTAACAAGTCAAATCCAGCAATGTATGAAAAGTATCAGACAGCACAACCAGATATGCAAAGCTGGTTCAGTATTGAGGATTAATTAATATAACCATCATATCAATATTCTCATAATCACGTGATCATGTTAATAGATGAAGAAAAAGCATTTGACAGAAGTAACTAGTCTTTCATGATTAAAAGCTCTCATCAAAAAAGGAATAATGGGGAAACTTCCTCAACTTGATAAAGAATATCTCCAAAAAAACCTGTAATTAACATCATACTGTCATACTTAATGGTAAGAAACTCAGTTTCTCACTATTCTGAATAAGACAAGTATGTCCTCTCAACACTTCTTTTCAACATTGTACAAAAACTCCTAGAAAATACAGTAATATAAGAAAAGATAAACAGATTAAGAAAGAAGAAATAAATGTCTTTGTTCACAGAAGATATGATTGTTCATGTAGAAAATCTGAAAGTGTAAATCAAAAATATCCTTCCTGGAACAAACAGGGAATTATAGCAAGGGTACATGGTACAGAGCAAATAATGTTGATAAACATCACTTACTTTCTTATATACCAGAATGAACAAGTGGACTTTGAAGTTACAACGTGTTGTGTTGAAGTTACAACAATTATGATACTCATTATTACCCCCTCAAAATAGTCCTTATACTTAGGTATAAATCTAACAAAATATGAATAAAGTCAGTATGAGGAAAACAACAAAATTCTGATGCAGGGATAAATACATGGAGTGTTATTCACAGAAATTTTCATTGATGGGAAGATTCAATATTGTCTAAATACCAATTCATCCCAACTCGGTCTACGGGTCAGTACAATCTTAATCAGTATCCTAGCAAGCTGTGTTGTGGATATTGACAAATTGATCTCTAAAGTTTATATGGAGAGGTAAAAGACCCAGAAAAGCCAACTCAGGAAGTATACCAGAATCTCTGTACCTTCCTCTTAATTTTTCTGTGAACTTAAAACTGCTCTAAAAATAGTCTTTTACAAACAGAAAAAAAGACCTGAGCAGACACTTCACCGAAGAAGATATACAGATGAAAAGTAGAATTTGAAAACATGTTTAGTATTATATGTCATTAGGGAATTGCAAATTATAACAATGAAATACTACTACACATATACTAGGATGGTTAGATTTCAGAACATTGACAACACCCAATGCTGATGAGAATGTGGGTTAACAAGAATGCTCATATGTTGCTGATGAAAATGCATAATGGTACAGCTGCTTAGACAATTTAGCAGTCTTTCAAAATTAAAACATTTTTACTACATAATCTAGTGATCAAACTCCTTAGGATTTACCCAAATGAACTGAAAAATTTTGTCCACACAAAAACCTGCACGCAATGTTTATAGTAGCTTTATTCATAATTGCCAACACTTGAAAGCAACCAAGATGTCCTTTGATATGTAAGTGGATAACTGTGGTACATCCAGATGATGGAATGTTTTTGTTGTTTAGTCACTAAGTTGTGTCCAACTCTTTTGTGACCCATGGACTGTAGCATACTGGGCTCCTCTGTTCATGGGATTTTCCAGATAAGAATACTGGAATGAGTTGTCATGCCCTCCTCCAAGGGATCTTCCCAACCTAGGAACGGAACCTATGTCTCCTGCATTGCAGGCAGTTTCTTTACCACTTGAGCCACCAGGGAAGCCCTCAATGGAATGTTATTCAGTAATAAAAAGAAATGAGCTTTCAAGCCATGAAAAGACACAGAAGAATCTTAAATGCATTTAAGTTAAAGAAGCCAATCTCAAAAAAAATACACACTGTATGATTTTAAATATACGACAGTCTGGAAAAGGCAAAACTATGGAAACAGTAAAAAGATCAGTGATTTCCAGCACTTAGAGCAGAAGGAGGAATGAATAGGCAGAGCCCAGAGGACTTTTAAAGCAGTGAAGCTATTTTGTATGATACTCTAGTGGTGGATGCGTGTCATAATTTATCCAAATACACAGAATATACACCACCCAGAATGAACGCCAGTGAAAAGTGGACTCTGGGTAATAATGATGTGTGAGTGTAGGTTCATCAGTTGTAATAAATGAACCACTATGGTTTGGGGTTTACATGGTGGTAGAGATTGTGAGTGTGTGGGATAGTAAAAGGTGAACCTTCTGTCATTCCTGCTCAATTTTGCTGCAGATATAAAAGTGCGCTAAAAAATAAAATTTAGTAATTATGTTAGTAATTTATACTCAATCCATTTAGAATCTGTTACCAAAATAATAATAATAGCTTTCAGTGCCTATGGCCTATTGTAAAACGTTCAAGTTTATACAGTATGTATGTACGTATACAAGTTATCTGAATGTATTTTATATTTATTAAAATACGTCTGAATGTATTTTAAGATATGACTAATATATTACTGAAACATTAATATAATACATGTAGCTAGCTATAGTATTATATTCTGTTATAAACATAGGATATATGTACTATATGTTACAAAATTATATAATTTAAATTATATATATAAATATATAATATATATTATATATAGTATTGTATATATACACACTATTATATATAATATATAGAATAGTAATATATATATAAAGTATATAAAATAAGTTAATTATATTCATGTAACTATCCTAACACTTTAGGCTTTAATTCTGGCTTTTAATATTTTAAATTATAATAATCATAAATAATAATTTATACTGGGATGTAAATTGACA
Source organism: Bison bison bison (assembly GCF_000754665.1). Taxonomy (NCBI): domain Eukaryota; kingdom Metazoa; phylum Chordata; class Mammalia; order Artiodactyla; family Bovidae; genus Bison; species Bison bison. The sequence goes on along the minus strand of NW_011494948.1, from coordinate 8,005,366 downwards.
AAGCAGGTTCTCTTCTTGCCGGTTCTACCCTAGAGGGCTTTAAGATTGGGTCATTTTCCATTTCTGTTTTTAAATGAGTAAACAAAGTCATAGGAAGGTGATTAACTATCTCAGAGCTACCCAGTTTTCTAAATTCAGCGAAGTTTAGACCTAGCCATCTGTGAGCCTGAGAACTGTGTTAGCCCAATTGGCTAGCTGTGTAACTCTAAGCCCCTCGCACTCATAGCTACCTCTTACTCCTCTTTCAGGTGTGAGGGTTGCCATACGAAATCCCCAGGTTCCCTTCCAGTCCTCAAATATATGTGACTAACAGGATGGAAAAGAGACAATGCATAAATTTAAGAGAAAGGGACCGTTTTCATCATTTGCCTTACAGAGGATGTAAAGTTCGGAAGGAGGTGGGCTTTTTCAGCAAGTTCTTTCACAGTTCTTTCACAGAGTAGCAGAATAATCACAGGATGAGGTGGGAGCAATGTCACAGTGAAGCTATAATTTGAAGAATCTCCTCTTGTCAACAAAAATCCAAGATCCCAGAGAAAGTACCCTAACAGAAAAGCTTCCCTCCAACAAGAGGTTTTCTAAAGCCTCTTCTCTCCAGCAAAGATCCACTAAGCTAAAATCTTCCCAGTTTGTTTGTACAAAGCTTTATGACTTTGAAGTATTTCATGTCCTGAATAATCGCCATTCAATTATCGATGTCAACATGTAAAATGGACAAGAAAAGAACAGTAATTCCCATTTTACAGTTGAAAACTGAAAAATTAAAGCAAAGTAAATATTTAGCCAATGTCACTTGTAATGATAGTAAGTGGTTGAGTTGGAATTAGAGTTCAAGAATTCTGAATCTGTCAGGAGCTTTTTCTATGACAGCAGAAGTATTTGACCTATAGACTGTTTTAATAGGTGGAAAAGTGGAGAAACCAAGGGATGTCCATGCGCATTGTAGCCATTGTGCTGTCTTTCAAAGTTTCAATGGGAGACTTTGGGCCCAGGAAGACTAGGAGTGGATGTTATTTCCAATTTGAAATGATGGGTCTCAGCTTTTCAGAAGCCACCTATGCCAGCAGGAAAGCCTCTTGCCATGCTCATTTCCAAGACAGAGATTTTTTCCCCCAGTTTTAAACAAAACAATATATATATATATATATTTTATATAATATATATATATTTTTATATTTATAATATTATATATATGTATATATGTAAAATACTAGTCAGCCAGCTCAGGGTAGAGCAAGATTCTTATGCCTTTGCAGTTGTTTAAACTTTCCTCAGGTGATGAGTGGGAAGCTCATGATCAGTGACCTGGAGGTTCAAGTACACAGAGACACAAAGCCATTTCAGAAAGGAATCTGAGGGTTTTGTGCATGGTAGAGAACAGTGAATATGTTCGGTGAGGCATGCCAGCTTTGCAAACACAGAAAGGAATGGAGGAGTAGCACATAGGGTGGTATGCGCCTCCATACTGCTGTCAGCAGGCATTGGATCCAGAAACAGCGGGCAACTGGCTTTCTCTTTAAAGAGAAGACAGTTGGAGCCCCTGAATGTTTGCCTGGTAAATAGCAACTAGAGCCATGTGAGGGAGCAATGCCCCCTTTACACAGATCTGCATAGCATCTTTCCTGTCCAGTGGGGAGGCCTGGAATGCAGTCCTGCTCTTGAGTTTTAAGCATAAACATTCTTGTATGCATTAAGTGCCATGAGGGGGTCATCTTTTCCACTCCCTTCTAAAATATTTGGTTTTCCATCTCTCCCTTCTTTTCCATGTTGCTATGAGAAAGATCCAAAACTTCCTTCCTGCTCTTCTTAGCTGCTTTATGTTGTTGTTTCAAACCACAGCCTAAATTTAAATTATGGCCCAGGAGAGGGAACTAACTGATGGCTATGGGTGTGTTCCTCATTGTTGCCTTGGAGACAATGACTTTCAGCCAATCCTTCAACCTTGGCTACAGGTAAAATGAGGATGTGTCCATGTTTCACCACAGAGGTATTGTCTAGAGCCTTGGGGAAGAGCCCTCTAATTTAGTTTCCTTCTGCTTTTCTCAAAAAGCCAAAGACAGTCAGATTAATCTTCCTAAAAACAGCTTTTATTATAACACTCCTCCTTCAGAAATCTGAAATGCTAGTATCTTGCCCTTTGTCCTTCAGATAAAGAATTAACCTTATAGCCTAGCTTCTGGTACCTCCAAGTTCTAGCCTCAACATCTCATTTTTGTCATCTTAACCATTTTATATAATAAACCACCCTGGCCTTCTTGTTTCCTTAAATTTTCCTATCACATTCTTTCTTTCACCTTTTGGCTTGTGCTGGTCCCCTACTAGCAGGAATGGCTTCTTTTTTGCCGTCAACTTATCTGATATCTTCTGATCTTTATTCAAGGCCCAGTTGAAATCCCCTTCTCTGGGAAGCCTTTCTGAATTTCTCCAGATGGCTGCTCCCCTGCTTTGAAACTATGAGAATACCGTTTCTACTTGTAGAATACTTCCTTGCCTGGTGTTTTTCATTTTAGCCCCTGTGTTGCTGCTTTTAATGAACTGCACTCCGTTGTTATATCATTGGCCCACATTAAAAACAAAAAAAAAATCTATGTGACAACATCCAGTGAAAAGCAATATTAAATTTATGGTATGAATATTTTTGGGAACATAGTTCAGTACATTTCTCCGTGTCATTTTAATGCAGGCCCAAGGGAAAAAGGTCTCTCAGTCCTCCAAACCAAGAATAGCTGGGCTTCTCCTGAGCTGCTGTTTTCTTTTTATCTTGTGGTCATCATGAGTCATGTCTCCCTCTTTTCATAGGCTCAGAGCCAAAATTTCAGCCCACCACAAGTAACAAGACTTAACAGCATGTATTTGGGGGGTAACAGGGGGGTAACAGCATTAGCTTCAGCTTATTTTTCTTTCTGTCTTTATTTTTCTTTCCTTCAGCTTTCTCCCTTATTTATTTTATATTCTGGTAATTTTGTATATCTTTGTGAAAAGATTCAAATAGTTTATGGTAATTGGTGAGGATTTATATAAATGTAAAACAAGTAAAGTCTTCCATTATTTGTAATCTTTAAATGGTATGCACATCCTAACTACATAGCTTGATGAAATTTTACATAGGTAGTCAACTAGGTAACCCTCACCAAATCAAGATATAAAATATTCTAGAATGTCAGAAGTTACCACTTACTTTCATTATTATCTTTTTCTGCCTGTTTAGGTTTCTTGGCTCCCCACCTACACTGCATTCAGTTCAGTTCAGTTCAGTCGCTCAGTTGTGTCCGACTCCTTGCGACCCCATGAATCGCAGCACGCCAGGCCTCCCTGTCCATCACTAACACCCAGAGTTCACTCAGGCTCATGTCCATTGAGTCAGTGATGCCATCCAGCCATCTCATCCTTTGTCGTCAACTTCTCCTCCGGCTCCCAATCCCTCCCAGCATCAGAGTCTTTGCCAATGAGTCAACTCTTCGTATGAGGTGGCCAAAGTACTGGAGTTTCAGCGTTAGCATCATTCCTTCCAAAGAAATCCAGGGCTGATCTCCTTCAGAATGGACTGGTTGGATCTCCTTGCAGTCCAAGGGACTCTCAAGAATCTTCTCCAACACCACAGTTCAAAAGCATCAATTATTTGGCGCTCAGCCTTCTTCACAGTCCAACTCTCACATCCATACATGACCACAGGAAAAACCATAGCCTTGACTAGAAGAACCTTTGTTGGCAAAGTAGTTTCCGCTTTTGAATATGCTATCTAGGTTGGTCATAACTTTCCTTCCAAGGAGTAAGCGTCTTTTAATTTCATGGCTGCAGTCACCATCTGCAGTCATTTTGGAGGCCCCCAAAATAAAGTCTGCCACTGTTTCCACATCCATTTCCCATGAAGTGATGGGACCGGATGCCATGATCTTAGTTTTCTGAATGTTGAGCTTTAAGCCAACTTTTTCACTCTCTACTATCACTTTCATCAAGAGGCTTTTTAGTTCCTCTTCACTTTCTGCCATAAGGGTGATGTCATCTGCATATCTGAGGTTATTGATATTTCTCCCCGAAATCTTGATTCCAGCTTGTGTTTCTTCCAGTCCAGAGTTTCTCATATTGTACTCTGCATATAAGTTAAATAACCAGGGTGACAATATACAGCCTTGACGAATTCCTTTTCCTCTTTGGAACCAGTCTGTTGTTCCATGTCCAGTTCTAACTGTTGCTTCCTGACCTGCATACAGAATTCTCAAGAGGCAGGTCAGGTGGTCTGGTATTCCATATCTTTCAGAATTTTCCACAGTTTATTGTCATCCACACAGTCAAAGGCTTTGGCACAGTCAATAAAGCAGAAATAGATGTTTTTCTGGAACTCTCTTGCTTTTTCCATGATTCAGTGGATGTTGGAATTTGATCTCTTGTTCCTCTGCCTTTTCTAAAACCAGCTTGCACATCAGGAAGTTCATGGTTCATGTATTGCTGAAGCCTGGCTTGGAGAATTTTGAGCATTACTTTACTAGTGTGTGAGATGAGTGCAATTGCGCGGTAGTTTGAGCATTCTTTGGCATTGCCTTTCTTTGGGAATGGAATAAAAACTGACCTTTTCCAGCCCTGTGGCCACTGCTGAGTTTTCCAAATTTGCTGGCATATTGAGTGCAGCACTTTCACAGCATCATCTTCCAGGATTTGAAATAGCTCAACTGGAATTCCATCATCTCCACTAGGTTTGTTCGTAGTGATGCTTTCTAAGGCCCACTTGACTTCACATTCCAGAATGTCTGGCTCTAGATGAGTGATCACACCATCATGATTATCTGGGTCGTGAAGGTCTTTTTTGTACAGTTTTTCTGTGTATTCTTGCCACCTCTTCTTAATATCTTCTGCTTCTGTTAGATCCATACCATTTCTGTCCTTTATCGAGCCCATCTTTGCATGAAATGTTCCCTTGGTATCTCTAATTTTCTTGAAGAGATCTCTAGTCTTTCCCATTATGTTGTTTTCCTCTATTTCTTTGCATTGATCGCTGAGGAAGGCTTTCTTATCTCTTCTTGCTATTCTTTGGAACTCTGCATTCATATGCTTATATCTTTCCTTTTCTCCTTTGCTCTTTGCTTCTCTTCTTTTCACAGCTATTTGTAAGGCCTCCCCAGACAGCCATTTTGCTTTTTTGCATTTCTTTTCCATGGGGATGGTCTTGATCCCTGTCTCCTGTACAATGTCACGAACCTCATTCCATAGTTCATCAGGCACTCTATCTATCAGATCTAGGCCCTTAAATCTATTTCTCACTTCCACTGTATAATCATAAGGGATTTGATTTAGGTCATACCTGAATGGTCTAGTGGTTTTCCCTACTTTCTTCAATTTCAGTCTGAATTTGGTAATAAGGAGTTCATGATCTGAGCCACAGTCAGCTCCTGGTCTTGTTTTTGCTGAATATATAGAGCTTCTCCATCTTTGGCTGCAAAAAATCTGATTTCGGTGTTGACCATCTGGTGATGTCCATGTATAGAGTCTTCTCTTGTGTTGTTGGAAGAGGGTGTTTGCTATGACCAGTGCATTTTCTTGGCAAAACTCTGTTAGTCTTTGCCCTGCTTCATTCCGTATTCCAAGGCCAAATTTGCCTGTTACTCCAGGTGTTTCTTGACTTCCTACTTTTGCATTCCAGTCCCCTATAATGAAAAGGACATCTTTTTTGGGTGTTAGTTCTAAAAGGTCTTGTAGGTCTTCATAGAACCGTTCAACTTCAGCTTCTTCAGCATTACTGGTTGGGGCATAGGCTGGGATTACTGTGATATTGAATGGTTTGCCTTGGAAACGAACAGAGATCATTCTGTCGTTTTTGAGATTGCATCCAAGTACTGCATTCTGAACTCTTTTGTTGACCATGATGGCTACTCCATTTCTTCTAAGGGATTCCTGCCTGCAGTAGTAGATATAATGGTCATCTGTGTTAAATTCACCCATTCCAGTCCATTTTAGTTCTCTGATTCCTAGAATGTCGATATTCACTCTTGTCACCTCCTGTTTGACCACTTCCAATTTGCCTTGATTCATGGACCTGACATTCTAGGTTCCTATGCAATATTGCTCTTTACAGCGTCGGACCTTGCTTCTGTCACCAGTCACATCCACAGCTGGGTATTGTTTTTGCTTTGGCTCCATCCCTTCATTCTTTCTGGAGTTATTTCTCCACTGATCTCCAGTAGCATATTGGGCACCTACTGACCTGGAGAGTTCCTCTTTCAGTATCCTATCCTTTTGCCTTTTCATACTATTCATGGGGTTCTCAAGGCAAGAATACTGAAGTGGTTTGCCATTCCCTTCTCCAGTGGACCACATTCTGTCAGACCTCTCCACTATGACCCACCTGTCTTGGGTTGCCCTATGGCATTAGCTCAGTTCAATTCAGTCGCTCAGTCGTGTCCGACTCTTTGCGACCCCATGGACTGCAGCACGCCAGGCCTCCCTTTCCATCATCAACTCCTGGAGCTTACTCAACCTCATGTCCATTGAGCTGGTGATGCCATCCAACTATCTCATCCTCTGTCGTCCCCTTCTCCTTTCACCTTCAATCTTTCCCAGCCTCAGGATCTTTTCCAGTGAGTTGGTTCTTTGCATCAGGTGGCCAAAGGATTGAAATTTCAGCTTTAGCATCAGTCCTTCCAATGAGTATTCAGGACTGCTTTCCTTTAGGATGGACTGGTTTGATCTCCTTGCAGTCCAAGGGACTCTCAAGAGTCTTTTCCAACACCACAATTCAAAAGCATCAATTCTTCAGCACTCAGCTTTCTTCACAGTCCAACTCTCACATCCATAGATGACCACTGGAAAAATCATAGTCTTGACTAAATGGACCTTTGTTGGCAAAATAATGTAGAGTTTGATCATAAGGACTTTTTGTATTTCCCTGGGCAGAGTAGGTAATCAAGAAATATTAATAGTTATTGATAGGAAATAAAGGACTTGTTTCTTATGAGGGAAGTCTCCAAACCCTAGAGCAGAACCAGAACATTATATGCAGCCTCCAGGTGAAGATATGTTGTTTGTCCCTGTGCCTCTATTCTCTGGCACAGAGCCTGGCACATTGTAAACCCTAAGTGCATTCTCTTAACTGAAATCTTTTCATATCTGTCACTGTCTCCATTTGAAGGAGCAGTAGTATCCTACTTCTGGAAATCAGGCTGCAAATTTTCCCATGATATCACTGAGCATTTTCCTTGGATGGCATATCACTGCACTCCCTTCCTGCTTTATAAATGAATGGAAAGAACAGGGTGCCCCACAGAGTACCTGCCAACTTGAGCTAATAAGCTCTCCACAGTTACATACCTTCCCACTTTAGAATTCCTCCTTATGATTTGCTCCTTGATTCTGATATGGAAGGATCTTTGTACATAGGCAAAAGCATTTGCACTGGATAAAGAGTATTCATTTGACAGCCCCAGGCCCTGCCAGTCCTTCTTTTCTAACTTTAATGCTTTGGCAAAGAGAAATCTGTAGAGGGGGATGACAAGATTGTTTTCCTCAGTGTGCCTGAAGACTGCTTATTCCTGGACACTGAGAAGAGAATAGTCTTGATTGAGAATTTATTTTGGAATGAGTATTTTCACAGCAAGTAAGTGAAGGGGGAAAACAAAACAAGCACATATTATTAGCAATAATGGAAATAAACAATACAAATTTTTCTAGAAGAATGTAAATTTATTTTAGACTTCAATCTCTGGGCCATCTGGTAAAGAATCTGGTCCCAGAGCAAAAGCTGAATGGCAAAGAAGTTAGGAACAATTATTCTGATGGAAAAGTAGGCCAAGGCAGAGAAAATAAATCATAGAAGTAGAAGACCAGTAGACTTGGTGACTTGAATGATGTGTGACCCATTTCTACCTAGTCCATGCCTGTTAAGTCACTTCAGTCGTGTCTGACTCTTTGCGAACTTCTGGACTATAGCCTCCAGGCTCCTCTGTCCGTGGGAATCTCCAGGCAAGACTACTGAAATGGGTTACTGTGCCCTCTTCCAGGGGATCTTCCTAACCCAGGGATTGAACTGTCTCTCTCATGTCTCCCGTATTGGCAGAGGGGTTCTTTACCACAGCACCACCCGGGAAGCCCATGGCATGCACCTAATTTCTTGAGGTCTGTTTCCTCAATTTTAAATTGAAGGACTGTAAAGCAATCTCTTTGGTCCCTTTTCACTTTGCAGAAGGAAAAAAATCACATCAATGATTTTATGTTCAGTATTTATTTCTCTGAGGATATCAAAACCACATAATTAACAAATATCAGAGTTTACTTTCATTGATTTTTTTGGTCCAAAACCAAAATGAATTCCCTTTATTTGTATAAATTGACCAAAAGCAAGTACTGTTGCTAATTCTACAGTTCTTTCTGCTGACAGAGTACCAATAGGTTTGTGTCTCATTTGATGATCTTAATCAGCATTTTTCTCTAAAGATAGAACTTTTGCTAGTGGAGAGTTAAAGAACCTTTTGTAATGAAGTTCCTCAGAAGAGGCAAAAGAAAAAAAATTTTTTACTTTCTAGCCTTGCTGAAATATAGCTCAATCTTTGCAAAGTGAACTGTATATTTTCATTGGAAAAAAGCAATAATTAGCTCAGGCTGGAGATTCAGAAGTCTGGTTCCAATTTATAGCTTGTCAAATAGCATGGTTAATATTTCTTCACACAATAAATATATCTTGTATTTCTAGCTTTCTGTTACCAATTGGCTTTAAAACATAAAAAAGGCAGATGGGGAAAGGTAATGCTACCAACTTTAGGTACTGGAGTGTTTTGTGATATCATAAAGTATTTGCAAATAATATTCGTCTTCTTTCAGAGCCTCCAAGCATCAGCAGTGATCTTTAGCAACTACAGGTAAATTTTACTCCTGGACATTCTGTGTCGTCTAAGTTTTCATTCTATGAGCACTGCACTTGAGGAGGGTGTTGATATTTATTGATACTAACTATGGGCCGAGAATTGAGCCAGATCCTTTACATATATGTCATTCATTTTACTCTCAAAACAAGCCTGCAAAGTAGTTCATCATCCTCATGTATTCAGCAAATACATATTGAACACCATGTGTGGCGGAGAATATGCAGCGCAGCAGGTGTGCACTGGTGAATAATATAAAGTCCCTGCCTTTGTGAACACTTATAGGATCATAGGGAAGCTAAACTAGAAAGGAGTCCATCAGCACAAATAATGTATTACTATTAATTGTGATTTATCCTATAAAGAAATTAGAAAAGGGGTGTTACAATAGAAGGAGGTGGTCTAGGACCAGTGTTAAGAGAGTCCTCTGAAAAGCAAAGATCTGAAAGACAAGAAGGGACCAGCAATAGGACAAGCTACAGAAGAGTGTTCCTGGCAGAAGAAACTGCATATGTAAGGCCGCAAGGTGGGAAAGAACACAGTGGATTTAAGTCACTGACAGGAGACCTGTGTGGCAAGTCCACTAAGTGAGAGGAAGAAGGTGGGCCCTGATAGGTATCAGAGGCTCAAAGAGATAAATAAAATCTGTATCATTTCATTTGCCTGAAATTAATTTAGGAAAACTAGTTCAAACTATTCCTTTTGGTTGTTTTTAATTTTGGTATTTTAATACTTTAGTCTTTGAAATGTTAATCCAGTTATAAGCCAGTTCATACCTCCAGCTTTCTGGAGGTATAGCCATGGGTTGGGCATAGTTAACTAACAAGAACTTCTAGAAGCCTAAGACCTGCCTGCCTTCTGGATGTCTTAGTTGCTGATGCCTCAGTGTGTTTCACTATTGAAAGAACGGATACTTCTAACAGTGGGTCAGCAAGGATCTCTCTCATAAAAGCCTATGAAGCATGTGTGATGTATGGAGAGGAGGCTTCTCTATATAGGGGAAATGGTTTGCTTGGCTTCTCTTTTCTGGTCTCTAGAATCCTAAAGGCAGTTGATAATGCTTGACATTTCCGAGAAGTCATTGGCATGGTCATTTTTTGGATCTTATAAAATGGAAAGATTTTTTAGTAAAGACTGAGTGCAACATTTGGAACAATCTCTATACTCTTTATTAAGTAATTAAGCATAAAATCATCTGACTAGAGAATGCTTCTCTTGTTAACCCCAGTGCCTCTTCCTTGGGAAGTGGTGCAGGGCCTAGCCAAGATCAGCCTAGGGAAAGGCCACTTTCCAGGTCCTGGTTCCCATTTCTGGTCCTCCATGATCTCTCTCAGTCAGATGCAGTGAGTTCTATTCTCCCTGACTGCAGTTGCTTCAAGTTCAGATTTTTAAGTACAACTTCTGTATTGATGTAATTTGGGCTATTTCTGTTCCTAATTGCTAGAGCTCAAACCTATGTGTTCTGGAACTTGAGGAGATATGATTCTTTGCCAGCAACTGATGGCAGCTGCTTGCTGATCCTCTAGGATAGCTTCTGCTCTCAGTGAAGCTTCTGTAGCTAGGTTTTATATCCCACCCTAAATTTGGGTGACTAGAAAATAACTTTTAGTGTTAGTAAAACATAGCTTCTGGTTTGACAAAATATCAAGAAATACTTTCCTTGACCCTGTTCCTTTTAATTCAGGTACCAAGTGACTGTGACCTTTAATAAGGAATCTCTGTACCTCTCTCCTTGTTTATGAGTGAAGCCTGTGACCTAGTCATTTAATTTCCACTTTTGTGCCTTCTCTTCTCTTTCTATTCTCACTAACTCTTTATTTTTTCACTTCATGTCCTCACTATTTGAACATATTCAGCTTTTCTGACTTTCAGTTTTGGCCCTGTTTCTTGGAAGCCTGGGGTGCTGTAGTCCATGGGGTCACAAAGATCAGACACAACTGAGCAACTGAACTGAGCTTGGAAGGTATTTGTCTCCTGTCTCTGAATGCTCAAGATGACCAGCCCATGTCACCTGGGCCCCCCAGTTTTTTGTTTTATTTTTTTGATATCTCAATTTATTTTTTTATGTTATCTTTTGCTTCTTTTTAATTTGTTTTTAATTGAAGGATAATTGCTTTACAGTATTGTACTGATTTCTGCCATAGATTAACATGAATCAGACATAGATATACATATGCCCCCTCCCTCTTGAACCTCCCTCCCACCTCCATTGGTGGTGGGCTCCCATCTCCATCGCTGCCCTGAAAATAGGTTCATCAGTACTATCTTTCTAGACTCCATATATATGTGTTAATATATGATAATTGCTTTTCTCTTTCTGACTTACTTCACTATGTATAAAATTATTTTTAAATGTGGGTCAATTTAATCAGCATCACAGCCTACTTTCCTACCAAGAAAAAGTACTCAAATTTTCCCACAGTGCTTTCTTACAGCATCACCAAAGTGTGTTTTTTGACTATTGGTTCTATGTGACATAATCCACAGACAAATAATTACTTTTAAAATATGGTATAGAGACATGATGAGTTCTGTTTTCTCTTGACATTTCATAGTGTACATTATCAAAATAAAGACCCTACAAATTCTTGGAGGAAAAAATAGTATGTTTGACCACAAATTTTCCAAATCCGATTTTCAAGTAGTCATAATAATGTTCCCATATAATTAGTATTCTAGGAATCATGCTTTAGGGAGTGTTGTTTCATGGTAGCTTCTTTTGTTATATCAGTACTATTAAATGTATTAAATGCTCCTTCTTTGTGCAAAGACTGGGGATTAGCATTTAAACTACACCATCCAAGTTTATGTGTGACCTTCCCTCTCCAGTCATCTAGAACTTAAGCAAAACACATTTAGGTAGAAAGAAAATCAAATAAGTTGAAATCTTTAAACAGATACAAAATACAAACTGGTTTGCACATCTCAGGACCTCACCTCTAGACTTATGAGAGGTACAGATGCTTCCTCTACAATCCATTTTTCTCAAACCAATTCCAAAACCTCTGCCCTTCAAAATTAATACTGGGCATAGGAGAAAAGGTGATCACATTCATTTCCACTTTCCTCCCTAGTAACAAGATAAAATTCCTAGATACAAGACTATACAATAATACTGTTTGACCTTGATGGAATCAAAGTATTTTTTCTGCTTCCTATGGCTATGGAAATACAAAAGTAAAGTGTCAGGAAGGAGTGGAACAGCACCAGGGAAAGGAGTGTATCATTTTTTCTAATTAAAACCATTTTGTTATAGATAATTCTAAAATGATTTTGGATATATAAATGAGCAAATAAATATGTTGATATTGTTATAAGTCAAGTTTACACTCAGGAAGAGGAAGCCTAAAAATATGAAACTAGAAAAGTTAATGAAGTCCTGTGCTGATGAATTGGAGCTGGAGTACGGATATATATGCTATGTGTTTACTCGCTCAGTCGTGTCCAACTCTTGTCACCCCATACTATGTAGCCTGCCAGGCTCTTCTGTCCATGGGATTCTCCAAGCGAGAATACTGGAGTGTGGATATGAGCTCATAATTGTTACAATGTGAATATATATGTTCATATGCTTGAATATATTCACAAGTATATGTATGCATGTATTTATGTAGGTGTATGTGTATATTTGCAAATTAGTCTATGTATTTGTGTGTGTGTGTGTGTATGTGTATTCTAAGTCACTTCAGTTGTATCTGACTCTTGCAACCCTATGGACTGTAGCCTGCCAGGCTTCTCTGTTCATGGGATTCTCCATGCAAGAATACTGGATGGGTTGCATGCCTTCCTCCAGAGGATCTTCCTAACCAAGGGATCGAACCCACATCTCTTGTGTCTCCTGCATTGGCAGGTTGGTTCTTTACCATTAGTGCTACCTAGGAAGCCCATATTTGTCTATATACATGCATATATTTCCTAGTTCTGTCTTCTTCTGTAAGCACCAAGAAGCAAAGACGCTCCAGCTGGGCACACCTAGTACCCAGATCTTGGTCTCTAATACTATCTACTGCTAAAAGGACTCTAACTCCTGGGAGAGTTGGCTGATGCCAGGGCTTGAGCAGGGTAGGTATGAGCAGCATCAGTTCAGTTCAGTTCAGTCGCTCAATCATGTCCGACTCTTTGCAACCCCATGAAATGCAGCATGCCAGGCCTCCCTATTCATCACCAACTCCCGGAGCTCACCCAAACCCATGTCCATCGAGTCAGTGATGCCATCCAGCCATCTCATCCTCTGTCATCCCCTTTTCCTCCCGCCCCCGATCCCTCCCAGCATCAGAGATTTTTCCAACGAGTCAACTCTTTGCATGAGGTGGCCAAAGTACTGGAGTTTCAGCTTTAGCATCATTCCTTCCAAAGAACACCCAGGACTGATCTCCTTTAGAATGGACTGGTTGGATCTCCTTGCAGTCCAAGGGACTCTCAAGAGTCTTCTCCAATACCACAGTTCAAAAGCATCAATTCTTCAGCGCTCAGCTTTCTTCACAGTCCAACCCTCACAGCCATACATCACCACTGGAAAAACCATAGCCTTGACTAGACGAAACTTTGTTGGCAAAATAATGTCTCTGCTTTTCACTATGCTCTCTAGGTTGGTCATAACTTTCCTTCCAAGGAGTAAGCGTAGAAGATCTTATTTTTTTGGAAAGTTCGGAAGAGCTCAAAAAAAAAAATAAAAATAAAAATAAAAAGAGAGAGAGAGAGAGAAAGATAATGGTATACTGAAAGGATAGAGAACCTGATGAATAGGCTCCTTCTGGCCAAATCTGGGGCAATTTGATCACAAGTACTATTTAGAACCATAGTAATCTAAAAACCATTTAAAAAGGAAATCCTGAGTCCAAACAAATAATAAGTAGATAAATCAAGAAGTGGGAAAGAAGGGAGGAAACCTACACAAAGTAGGTTGCTAAGAGTCAAGTGGTAATCCAGAAGGTATGCAGAGTTGGAAAACTAGCATTTTGTAAACATTACTAATTGCTAAATTTGATGAGCAGCTGGACATCTGCATCATTGTGAATCATCTCATCACAAACTGCTAATCAGTTTCAAAAGAAAAAGAATATTTTTTATGGTGGAGAAATCAGGCTACATTTTGATTGGGGGATAAAAATGAATATCACCAATGAGAGACAATGCCATTCATTGTGTATCTCCCAATATGATATCACTTATGTTGTAGTCCTGCTGAGAATATGTAACCTAAACCTAGTCACGAAAAAACATCAGACAAATGGACAGTGAGAAGACACACCCTTTTATATAAGAAAAATAAGAAAGGGATTGTATTCTTCAAAAATGCTAGGGTGGTAGAAGACAAAGAAAAATTCCAGAAATATTCCAGATTAAGGGAGACTAAAGGTACATGACAACCACATAAACTACATGAACTAGACCAGATCCTGTAGTGGAGAAGTGGAAAATATGATAAAGGATATTATTGGCTCAAATGAAAAGGTGAAGTAGAGAGGGCAAGATAGATTTATTTTAGATTTATTTGATATACCCCTGTTACATTAAGGGAGGTTGATTGCTATATTATTATTATTCTTAGAAAAATTCACACAAAGTATTTAGGAGTAAAGGGCATAGGTATAGTTAACAACTACAGATGTTTATGAAAAATTAATATACATTCTATATACCTATGTATCTTTTCAACCATCCATCCATTCATCCATCTATGTAGCAACTGATGAAGCCAATGGAATAAGATAATAATAGCTGAATCTCTATTTAATGGTATATGGGTGTTCTTTATACTATTCTACTTGCAACTATTCTTTAAGTTTGAAACTATTTTCACAGTTTTAAAAACTTCTTAAATTTGCTGTTATTACCAATTACTTTATTATATACTTGGTATTTATGTTACATGGAAAGATATTATATACACAGGATTTCAGAAGAGAAAATAATAACTTACATCAGAAACTTAAAACAAAATAATCAAAATGATATTCTTAGGACTCGGGATTAAGATATTTTTAGCAAGAGAAAATACCCATTCCTCCGAAAGTGTAAAACGTGGTTAGGTAACTTACTGGAAGGCAGAAAGAAAATGATGTTTGTTCTTAACTCTTGGACAGGAGTTGATTAAGGCCTGGGAGGGATGTTTCCACTTCAGACACTTTGTAATACAATTCATATGTTCTTCAGTCTAGTACTTGGAAATTTTATCTTAGATTCCTAGGGACAGGAACTCTATGAAGTTGGGCAATCAAGGCTACTCTTTTTTTAAAATCCAGAAAGAATTAAAATTTATCATTTTTCTGGGAGCAAGGACTTTCCCCATTTCATCCAAAGCATCACTCAAAATTTAATTCAAGGAACTGGACCAGTGTGGGCATCCTTGTGTCTCATGAGGTCATTGCAGGCAGCTGTGAGAATGATGTGCCGAGCCAAACAGTCTCAGCAGTGTGATGCAGATAGAGGAGATACAGGGAAGGGAGAGACTCAAAATCACTGAAGCGGCAGCACTGGCATCCACCAAGGAGAAGATAGAACACATTAAGCTCTACCTGGCAAAGGAAATATTCCTGTAATCCATGGGGTAAAAACCAGAGCCAAAGACTATTGTCCACACACTACTTGTCTTCTCTCACCTCCTTTGAATGCTGCCACCCCACCACCCACCTGTAATCCTAGTTGCTGTGGCCTTGGTGAGAAAGTTTCCATCTGTAAGTGAGTGACTGAAAGTCCCTCAGTAGTGTCTGATTCTTTGCAATCCCATAGGCTGTACAGTCCATGGAATTCTCTAGGACAGAATACTGGAGTGGCTAGCCTTTCTCTTCTCCAGGGGATCTTCCCAACCCAGGTATCGAACCCAGGTCTCCTACATTGCAGGCAGAGTCTTTACCAGCTGAGCCACAATTTAATAAATAGCCTTAAGACTAACTGCTTTTGCAACATCAATCCAATTTAAGCAAGGGCTAGTCAAGGCTATGGATTTTCCAGTGGTCATGTATGGATGTGAGAGTTGCTCTATAAAGAAAGCTGAGAGCTGAAGAATTGATGCTTTTGAACTGTGGTGTTGGAGAAGACTCTAGAGAGTCCCTTGGACTGCAAGGAGAGCCAACCAGTCCATCCTAAAGGAGATCAATCCTGGGTGTTCATTGGAAGTACTGATGTTGAAGCTTAAACTCCAATACTTTGGCCACCTGATGCGAAGAGATGACTCATTTGAAAAGACCCAGATGCTGGGGAAGATTGAAGGCAGGAGGAAAAGGGGATGACAGAGGATGAGATGGTTGGATGGCATCACCAACTCAATGGAAATGGGTTTGGGTGGACTCCAGGAGTTGGTGATGGACAGGGAGGCCTGGCGTGCTGCAGTTCATGGGGTTGCAAAGAGTCGGACACGACTGAGCGACTGAACTGAGAATAGGGTTGTTCTGGATTTGAAATGACTTGTTCTCGGGACATTGCTCTAGGGAGCATTACTAGGCTGCATTCAGGGATGGGCCAAGATAAGCCTCTCTGAGTGGTAGCCTCACTGAAGTTAGTAGAAGACTCTGTTCTTTTTTCTTTCAATGCCCTTCTTTATTCTGCAGATGCTGTCACAAATAGAATACACCTGTGCTCATGAAACATATTCTGACACTTGTCCCCAAAATAGCCACAGAATGTAGCACAGCAATGGGCACACCTTGCTGGGTTCTGTCTCAAAATGAATGAGCTGCAAGGCCTTACAGTTTTGCCTAAGGGCTGCTTCTCCTCTCCAAGCACATAATCTTGTGCATATGCTGTGCTGAAGAGAAATATTCTTTAACGGGCTTCACAAGCATTAATAGATCTTGGAGCCCTTAAATTTGACTGAGTCTATTTATACATTCCCTGTGATACTGTGTGCTCTGAACTAAATAGGAAGATGCAGAGATGTACAATGTACAGGCAACACCTGTTTTAAATATTGGAAATAGATGTAGGAACTTTAATCCTGGAACAGTCTAACTGGAGACACCTGGAGTTCACTATGACAATTCAGTAAGATGTACTCACACATCTTTGGAGAAACCTTTGAGATACTATTGTGTATAAACACCATCATCCAGAGGCAGAGAGAGGCTATGATTTCCCTATGGGAAGTTGTACTTGAGTTCAGGTTGAGTTTGAAGTAATAGGAAGAAGTTCCAATGAGAATTGCTATTCAAAACTTCTAGAGTTGCTATTTTCAGAAAAACGAATCAGTATGATCAAGTCTCTGAATCTCAGAAGTTACTGGTACAGGAAAGATGTTTTAAGCAAGAAGAAAAGAAATGAGTTAGAATAACATGGTTGTGGCATAACTTCACATTTAGGAAGTTTCTTTCTTAACTATATTTTGGATAGTGCCATTTATCCACATACTCAGCAGAAAATTGATACACATCCACTGTGTTGCAGAAACTGTTTTGGAAACATACAAATATGAAGAAAGCGCTTGCCCTGAAGTTGTTCTCATTGAGCATACCCCAAAACAGATTATAATACAGCTATGTACTGATTCCAACGATAGGTATTTGTACACGGAAACCTCAAGGAAACATGTCGTTTAGTCAAGAATTTCTGGGAGAGCCTTTTGGTGGAGGAAGCATGTCAATTAGATGTTAACAGAATAATAAGTGTGCCTGTGTGTGTGCATATTAAATTGCTTCAGTTGTGCCTGACTCTGTGAGACCTTATGGACTGTAGCCCACCCCCTGTCCTGCAAGGCTCCTCTGTCCATGCAGATTCTCTAGGCAAGAATTCTGGAGTGGGTTGCCATGCCCTCCTCCAGGGTTTTTTCCCAACCCAACATTGGCAGGCAGGTTCTTTACCACTAGTGCCACCTGGGAAGCCCCTAAAGAATTAATGCTGCTGCTAAGTCGCTTCAGTCATGTCTGACTCTGTGTGACCCCATAGACAGCAGCCCACCAGGCTCCCCCGTCCCTGGGATTCTCCAGGCAAGAACACTGGAGTGGGTTGCCATTTCCTTCTCCAATGCATGAAAGTGAAAGGTGAAAGTGAAGTCGCTCAGTCCTGTCCAACTCTTAGCGACCCCATGGACTGCAGCCTACCAGGCTCCTCCATCCATGGGATTTGCCAGGCAAGAGTACTGGAGTGGCTTGCCGTTGCCTTCTCTGAAAGAAGTAATGAGAGTTCACTAAAAATAACTATGGCAAGACTATGGAAACAATATGAGTATAGCTAGAGGTACAAATGAGAAAGTAACGGAAAGGACTTCAAAAAGTGTCAGGGATGTTCAAAGTTGATGGCAGGAGTAGCAGACAATTAACCATTGGGAACAGAAATTACAGCATGGCAGTTCATATAGATCACAGTAAGAATGATGCTAAAGCTGAGACTCCAGTACTTTGGCCACCTCATGAGAAGAGTTGACTCATTGGAAAAGCCTCTGATGCTGGGAGGGATTGGGGGCAGGAGGAGAAGGGGACAACAGAGGATGAGATGGCTGGATGACATCACTGACTCGATGGATGTGAGTCTCAGTGAACTCTGGGAGTTGGTGATGGACAGGGAGGCCTGGCGTGCTGCAATTCATGGGGTCGTAAGGAGTCGGACACAACTGAGTGACTGAACTGAACTGAACTGAAGAAGCCTTCTATAGTTATGTTGTACAAGTTGTGGATTCAGCAGAGGGCATTAAGCTGAGACTCAGTTGTCTGTTTCTCTTGCTGAAATTATGAAGAATGAATTTTAAATGAGAGGACTGGAGATGGGAAACCTGCTGCAGGATTCTCACAGCCCGGTGGCAATCTTCTGGACAAGGAGGAGGGATCAAGGGAAAGGCAGCTATACCCAGCAGGAGTCTGTCATCAATCAGCACAGGGGAGGAGGACACACTGATGAGAGAAAGTAGATTCAATCCTAATTCTGCTTTTCTTTGCTGTGTAAATTAGGGAATATTATTATATTGCTCTGTCAAATGGATATAGCAAAAATCTAGAGTATTTATTTACATTTCATATCTTAAACTAAACCAAGTTCTCTCCTACCATGGGATCTTGGCATATACTATTTCCTCTGCCTAGCATAAGAAATTATCTGGTTTTACCTTCTGCTGATTTCTCCATGCCCTTTAGGTCTAGGTTAAAACGTTCCCCCAGGGTGACTTTTCGTGATGACCCTATGTGAGTTCCCCCTACCACCTTTATTCTCTTTCCCTACACCCTACCATAGTCTTCAAAGTAGATAACTTCATTTCTTATACTATTATTTGTTTACTCGTTGGCAACAACCATTTCCTTTTTGTTTTCTGAATCATTCCCAGTGTTATCACATAGTAGTCATTCAGTGAATAATGGTTGAACAGATCTGCCACTAAGCAGTGGGTTGAACCAGAATATGTGTGGAAAAGCAGGTGGGTGGTAACTCTAGACATCTTGTGTCCCAGATGTGACTGGGAGATGCCCACTGATGCCAAGGCAAGAAAGAATATGCTATGAGTTGAATTGCACCCCCAAGTCTTCATCACTAGTACCTCAGAGTAAGATTTTTTTTTTGGAAAAAATGGATTTTTATGAGTACTGTAATTAAAATGGGGTCATTAGGATATATTTTTATCCAGTAGGACTGGTATCCTAATAAGAAGGGAAATATGCACACAGAGCGTTAATATGAAGAGATTCAGGAAGAAAGTCATCTATGAGCAAGAAATGCCTGAGGCTTCCAAAACTTAGGAGAGATTCCAGGGACTGATCCATATCTGCTGCTTTCAGAAGAAGCATGGCCCTGCTGAAACCTTGATTTTTAACTTCTTGCCTCCAGCACTATGAGATCATACATGCTGTTGTCCCAAGCCACCAATTAATGGTACTTTGTTACAGCAGCCCTAGTCAACAAATATAGCACACTTCAGAGGGTGATCAAGGTCCTGGGATTACTATAAATATAGACCTCAATGAGCCTAAGATATTTAGCTCTAGAGGTCAAGAGATTAATTTGATTCCATTTTTTACCCACAAGCTCATGAAGCTTAGAGATGTTCTTTTAATCTAAATAATCTTGCTTGTACTTTGATCTTGCAGAGTCTACATTCTGAACAATGGCTGCTGAGGTGTAGCCCATGAGAGTGTCATCGACTGAGTTGTTAATCCTTGAAAATCTGGGCAGAAATTATTAGTTTGTCACTGTTCAGACCAAGAGCAATGAAATTATATGGAGCAGAATGGAATAATTATGCTAAGACTAGTGACTGCTTTTATACTAAATATAGGTAAAAGAATATCAGAGAACTTTGAATAAGTCCCTGAAAGCTACTTCAAAATTTAAATATCTGAATCACACTTTCTTTTATTAAAAAAAAGAGAACTGATCAATGATTCTCATGATTTTGTTTTTAAACTTGTCTCCATTTCTTCTCTCATGCTAACAATTAGTCTTTTAACTGATACACCCACAGTATATTAAAATACACTCAAAGTCCAATCATGTACTAAAAGACATTCGCTCACCACCTACACTCTTGTTCCTTCACACTTTCTTCCAAGTGACTGTGTAGCTAGTTCTAAATATACTTTTAGTATTTTGTAAAGTGCAGAAAAATATTGTAAAATTTAAATCGTCAGTGCAGTTTCAAATTCACTAATAATTTTAAAATAAGAATACCTATAAACTCAATTTATAATACATCCTGCCAACATCTAGATTCTAGATATATTGTCAGCTCTGAGAAAAAAACAAACAAGAAAGGAATAAGTTTAATAAATAAAATTAAATTATTTTGACTTACATATATGTTATACTTAATATTTACATAACTTAGCCTATAATTTGGGGAGAAATCTTTTCAAAATCCTTGTGAGATATATATACTACAAAGCCAGAAGTGAATGAAACCTCAAATAATTACCTGATAAATTGATCCTTCTAAGATGTTAACCTGAACTGTTTCTTTCCTACATACATTGCTTTAGTGTTTGCTGTGTATTTTCAGGGAAATTGAGCTTAGCCAATATGGTAGGCAGACTAAACTGCATGTATCCTCATTTCTTTCTTCTTGACTCTATCCCAGTTTTGTTCAGATATTCATCATTCTCCAATATTAGAGGGAATCCTGATTGGAGTAAGTCAATCAATTTGAATTTTCCTGTCATCCAAGAGTGTATTCTTTCCCTAAAGAACCCAGTCAAACAGAAAGGAAAGACATATATACATTCTGGGAGATGAGCGTCTCTCTCTCCTGTAGATCACATATCTATCAAGTCTGCTGCTCCGTTTCTTGCAGTCATCTTGGATGATTATAAGAAACAACATGAGGACAAAGATTATGCACCAAATGTAGTCAAATATAAAGACAGAAAGACATATGTCTTTGCTGACTTCATTGAATTGCTAAATAAATCTCACAAACTGCCCTCTTAATTCTTTTTATGTGATACAATACATTTCTTGATATTTAAAGATGGTTTTTGCAAGTGAAAGCATTCTAAGTGATAGGCCATTTGTTACTGAGTCACAATAGATTGGGCCACGTATTGATCAGAGCATGAGCCAGTCAAGTTATCTATAGTAAAAGCATGACATGACTCATGCTTTGATGCTGGCTTAGCAAGCACTCTGCTCTCTGGTAGTACTGAGGTCAGAGCAAGCTGACTTTATCATACTATACTTTAGGGAAGCATGATTAGAACTGTCATTTACAGGGTGCGTTTTACAGGCCATACACTTCTTTAATACATTTGCGTGGATTAGTCTTATTAGATTTGTCCAAAATCTCCCATAAAATATGGAAAACTAACTAACTCTAGTGTACATATGAGGAAACTTCGTTCTTAGGCACAGAGCGATGAAGACACTTTCCCTTTGCCATACATTCGATCAGTAATGGGCCAGGAAGTTCTAAGTCCTAAAGACATTTGTGAGCACAAAGACTGTGTTTTAAAAATAAATGTTTCCAAGGGAGAAGGAAAAGCTGGGAGACAGCAATGTCATACATACATTTCAATAATGATATTTTCCTACAAAAATATAATAATAAAATTATGTGTAGAGTTCTATGTGAACATATGTATAAGCAAAGATCACTGAGGAAAAAAAAATATGTGTTTCTGGATTATATCAAGCTTTGGCTCAATACAGTACTTTTCGTATTAACATGGGTACTATTATTAGCATAGTGTTACTTATACATTCTTTTTTATTGTATTTAAAATACATAATATGAGACCTTCCCTCTTACATTTTCAAGTGTATGGTACAGTATTGTTAACTACGCACGGTGTTATAGAGGATATCTCCACAGCTGTCTCATCTTGCATGATCAAAACTTTATGCTCATTAGAACAACAACTCCCTGGTTTCCTCTCCCCTCCAGCTTTTGGCAACCAACATTCTCCTTTCTGCTTCAATGAATTTGACTACTTTAGATATCTCATATAAGTAGAATCATGTGACTGAGCATAATCATTTTACTGAGCTTAATATCCCCAAGATTCATCCCCATTAGGCCATATGACAGAATTTTTTTTTCCTT
The DNA here is from genome assembly GCF_000754665.1 of Bison bison bison. Lineage (NCBI taxonomy): Eukaryota > Metazoa > Chordata > Mammalia > Artiodactyla > Bovidae > Bison > Bison bison. The sequence continues at coordinate 7,983,067 of NW_011494948.1, read as the reverse complement.
TTATGGCAGAATAATAGTCCACTGTGTATCTGTGTGTGTGTGTGTATATATATATATATATATCTCACCATATTTTCTTTATCCATTCATCTGTCAATGGACATTTAGATTGTTTCTATCTTTTGACTCTTGTGAGCCATGCTGCAATGAACATGGAAGTGTAGTTGTCTTTTTGAGATCTGATTTCAATTCTTTTGGATAAATATCTAGAAATAGGGTTGCTGGATTAATCTATTTTTAAGATTTTGAAGAATCCCTTTACTATTCTCCATATGCACCACCAACAGCGCACAAGGTTACAATTTGTCCACTTCCTTCCCAACAGATTATTTTCATTTTAAATAATTATTATTCTAACAGGTGTGAGATAATATTTCATTGTAATTTTGATTTGCATTTTCCTGATAATTAGTAATGTTGATTATCCTTTCATACACCTGTTGGTTGTTTATATGTTTTCACCACAGAAATGTCCAGCTCTTTTGTTTATTTTTTAAATTAGATTTCTTGTTTTTTGCTAAGGACCTCCCCATTGAGTTGCAGAATTCCCTTTTATATTTTGAATATTAGCCTATTATCAGATATATGATTTGTAAATATTTTCTCACATTCTATAAATTGCCTTACACTCCACTAATTTTGGAGAAGGAAATGGCAACCCACTCCAGTTCTTGCCTGGAAAATTCCACAAACAGAGGAACCTGGTGGGTATAGTCCATGGAGTTGCAAAGAGTCGGATATGACTGAGCAACTTAGTATGCATGCCACTAATTTACTCCACTGCTTTTCTCTCTCTGATTTCTTTCCTATGCATAAGCTTTTGGTTTGATGTACTCGTTTATTTTTGCTTTGATTTCTTGTGTTTTGATGCTATATCCAAGAAATCATTGCCAAGACAAATGTCATAAAGCTTTTTCCTTATATTTTTTCTAAGAGATCATGAGTTAAAAGTTTTTAATCCATTTTGAGTTGATTTTTGTGTGTGGTGTAACATAAGTCTAATTTCATTCTTTTGCATATGAGTATACAGTTTTCCCAGCACCATTTATTAGGAACTATTCTTTCTCCATATGTATTCTTGTCACCCCTATTAAATATTAGTTGACCTTACATGTAAGTATGAGTTTATTTTTGGGTTGTTTATATAATTCTATTGGTCTGTGTCCCTGTTTATGCTAATGTTGTATTATTTTGATTACTAAAACTTTGCAATATGTTTTATGTTTATGATTATGTTTTAGATATTAAGAGATTTATTTTAAGGATGGTTTCATGCAGTTGTGGGTTCTGTCAAGTTTGAAATTGGGAGAGACCAGCAGGTTGAAAATCAGGCAGGGGTTGATGCTGCTGGTTTGAAGCAGAATGTCTCCTTTGGGAAATCTGTTTTTGTTCTTAAGACCTTCAACTGATAGGATGAAGGTCACCCACATTGTGGAGTAGAATCTCACTTATTTAATGTCAGCTGATTTGTAGGTTTTAACCACATCTACAAGACACTTTCTCAGTATCACTGAGACTAGCATTTGATTAAATGATGGAGTATAATAACCTAGCCAAGTTGATCATAAACTAGCCAATGCAAATGTGACTTTAGAAGCAGGGAGATGAAAATTGTAAATGGAAATGGCTACAACCCAGAGGGACTGATCATTTTCCCTTTAAGAAATTAAGAAACACAGGCATGCTGCTGCTGCTAAGTTGCTTCAGTTGTGTCCGACTCTGTGTGACCCCTGAGACGGCAGCCCACCAGGCTCCTCCATCCCTGGGATTCTCCAGGCAAGAACATTGGAGTGGGTTGCCATTTCCTTATCCAATGCATGAAAATTGAAAGTGAAAGTGAAGTCACTCAGTCATATCCGACTCTTCGCCACCCCATGGACTGCAGCCTACCAGGCTCCTCCGTCCATGGGATTTTCCAGGCAAGAGTACTGGAGTGGGGTGCCATCGCCTTCTCAGAAACACAGGCATAGACACATGCAAGACACACACACAACTCACTCCTATGCCTAAGCAGAAAACACTTGGAATCCAGAATACTACTATTTTATGTCATAATCTGTGGTAGACAGGCCGTAGATGATCCTCAGTAATCCTTACTTTCTAGTATTTGCATTTTTGTATAATCTCCCCTTGAGTGTGGCAAGACCTGTGACTTATTTCTAATGACTTGACTTTAACAAAGGTCACAGGACATCACTCTAGTTATAAAAACCTTATCTATATAAGCCTCTGTTTTCCATGAAGATAGACTTGCTCTGGATATTCTGCTTGTTGGCTTAACTGAGTCACTGAATTAGAAGTGACATCTTGAAGCTGAGGATAACCTCTGAATGAATTCCTACAACAACCTAAGTGCTCTTGGATGCAATTCTTTCCCAGTTGAACCACCAGATGAGAACAGTCTTTATTCACAAACAGCATGATCTTCTATAAAGAAAATATGAATTCTACAAAAAAAGCTACTAGAAATAAAACATGAATTGAGCAAGGTTATGGAATATAAGGTCAGTTTACAAAATTCAACAAATAAATAAAAAACAGTGAGAAATTAAAATTTGAAAAATACCATTCAACATTGTATAACAAATATAAAATGCTTTGGGATCAAACTGACAAAGATTGTGCAAGGTCTATGTATAGAAAACTGTAAGACATCACTGAAAGAAATTAAAGAAGATGGAAACAAATTGAGAGATATACAATGTTTATGAGTCAAATGATACAATTTTTTCAGATGTCCATCCCTTTTAAATTAACATGTAGAATCAATGTGATCTCAATCAAAATATCAGCACAGTTTATCTGTAGATATTTTTAAACTGATTCTAAAATTATTGTAGAAATGCAATGCAAGATGTCTGGAATAGGCAAAATAACTTTGAAAAGGAAAACAAAGTTAGAGAACTTCTTCCTAACTCCAAATATTAAAGTCACTATACAATAATTGAAACAGTGTGGTATTGCATAAAGATAGACCAATAGATTAATAGAACCTAATAGAATCTAGAAATTGATTCATATTTATGCACCCAACTGAAAATTCACTGGAGAAAAAATAGTCTTTTTGACATCTGGTGATAGGAATGTTGGATATGCCTATACAAAAATATGAACTATATAAAAATTAGCACATAATGAATTATAAGTTTTTTTTAATTTAGCTTTAATGGTTATATAATCAATTTACAATGTTTTAGTTCCAGGTATACAGCAGAATAATTCAGTTTTATATGTATATGAGTGTGTGTGTGGGTATGTATATTCTTTTTCAGGCTATTTTTCATTATAGGGTATTATAAGAAATAGAATATAGTGTCCTATATTCTATTGGAAATTCCATGGACAGAGGAGCCTGGTGGGCTGCAGTCAGTCCATGAGGTCACAAGAACTGGACATGACTTAGCAACTAAACCACCACTATCCCATTAAATGTGTGTGTATACACACACACACACACACACACACATATATGTATAGTGGTGTGTATATATATATATATAGTGGTATATGTCAGTGTATTTGACCCCACCTCGTCTTTATTCATTTATCCCTTGATGGACATTTAGGTTGCTTTCATTTCTTGGCTACTGTAAATAGTGCTGCAGTGAACACTGGGATGGATGAATATTTTCAAATTAGACTTTTGACTTATCTAGTTACATGCCTAAGAGTGGGGTTTCTGGATCATACAATAAGTCTAATTTTAGTTTTTCTTAAGGAAACTCCATACTGTTTTTCATGGTGACTATACTTGAGTTTGGAGAAGGCAATGGCACCCCACTCCAGTACTCTTGCCTGGAAAATCCCATGGATGGAGGAGCCTGGTAGGCTACAGTCCATGGGGTCGCGAAGAGTCGGATGAGACTGAGCGAATTCCTTTTCACTTTTCACTTTCATGTATTGGAGAAGGAAATGGCAACCCACTCCAGTGTTCTTGCCTGGAGAACCCTAGGGACAGGGGAGCCTGGTGGGCTGCCGTCTATGGGGTCACATGGAGTCAGACATGACTGAATTGACTTAGCAGCAGCAGCAGCAGCATGCTTGATTTACAGTCCCACCAACAGTGTAAGAGGGTACATTTTCTAAACACCCTCTCCAGCATGTATTACTTATAGACTTTCTGATGATGTTCATTCTGACTGCTGTGTGGTGATACCTCATTTCCATTTTGATTTGCATTTCTCTAATAGTTAAGCATCTTTTAATGTGCCTTTTGACCATCTGTATGTCTTCTTTGGAGAAATGTCTATTTAGGTCTTCTGCTCATTTTGTGATTGGGTTGTCCTTTTGATATTGAACTGTATGAGGAGTTTGTATATTTTGGAGATTAATCCCTTATTGGTCACATCATTTGCAAATTTTTCTTCTATTTTGTAGATTATCTTTTTGTTTTGTTTATGGTTTCCTTTGCTATGTAAAAGCTTTTAAGTATAACTAGGTCCCATTTGTTTATTTTTGCTTTTGTTTCCATTACTTTAGGAGATGGGTCCAAAAAGAGTAGTGCTGGAATTCATGTCAGAGGGTATCTTGCCTATGTTTTCTTCTAGGAGTTTTATAGTATCTAATCTTCCATTTAGGTCTTTAATCCATTTGGAGTTTATTTTTGTATCTGATGTTAGAGAATATTCTTACTTCATCCTTTTACAAGTTACAATATACTTTAAATCAGAGGTGGGAGATGTCAATTTGTTCTTTCTCAAGACTGCTTTGCTATTTGGTATCTTTTCCACATGAATCTGAAGAATTTTTTTTCTGTTTTTGTTAAAGAAAGCTTTTGGGATTTTTATAGGAATTGCATTGAATCTGCAGTTTACTTTGGGTTATGGATATTTGAACAATACTAAGTCTTCCAATTCATAAATTCAGCCTATCTTACTGTTTATCTATGTCTTAATTTCTATCCACAATGTTTTATAGTTTCCTTGTACAAATATTTGCCTAGTGGTTGTTTATTCCTAAGTATTTTATTCTTTTTGATGTTATTATCAATGAGATTATTTTTTTAGTTTTATTTTCAGATTTCCTATTGGTATTTTGTAAAAAGCACAACAACATTTTTAATGTCTATTTTGTGCCCTACAATTTTATTGGATACATTAATTCTAACACCTTTTTGTGGACTCTTTAGGCCTTTCTACATATAACAGCATCTCATCTGCAAACATAAGTTTAAGTTTACTTCTTTCTTTATGATTAGAATGTTTTTATTTATTTTTCTTGCCTAATTGCTCTGTCTAGGATTTCCAATACTACATAAATAGAAGTGGTCAAAGTGGACATCCTTGGCTTGTTCCTGATTTAGAGGAAGGGATTTCAGTTTTTCACTAAGTCTGATCTAGCTGTAGGCTTTTCACATACAGTTGAACCTCTAAGCACATGGATTTAAACTGCATGGTTCTACATATACCTCAATTTTTTTCGATACATAGAGTACTATATGATCAATGTTGGTTGAATCCACAGATGCAGGACTGCAGATATGGAGAACTGACTATGGGACTTGAATATCTATGGATTTTGGTGTCTGCAGCAGTTCCTGTAACCAATTCCTCCCAGCTACCAAGGTATGATCTATGTGTATTTTTTGATTTTCCAGGTAATTAGCCCCCCTAACCCCTGCATATTTCAAGGATCAACTGCACATGGTCTTCATTATATTGAGGTAACATCTTTCTATTTTTAGCTTGTTGAGTTTCTTTATAATGAAAGTTTGTTGAATTTTGTCAAATGATTTTTCTGCATTTATTGAGATAATCATGTGATTTTCATTCTTCATTCTATTAATGTGGTTTATTACATTGATTTGTTTTCATTTGTTGAAACATCTTTACATTCCAGGGATATACCTGTTTAGCCATGGTGTATAATCTTTTTAATGTGCTGTTGAATTTAATTTAATACTATCAACACTTTATTGAGGGATTTTGCATCTCTATTCATTAGGGATATCAACCTATAGTTTTCTTTTCTAATAGTGTCTTTTTCTGCTTTTGTTATCAAGATAATGAAGTCCTCATAAAATGAATTTGGAAATATTCCATGATCTTCACATTTTTGGAAGAGATTGGGAAGGATTGGTATTAATTCTTCCGCAAAATGTTTGGTAAAATTCACCAGTGAAGCCATTAGGTCCTAGGCTTCTCTTTGTTGAAAGATTATTGAGTACTGGTTCACTCTCCCATTAGTTATAGGTCTGTTCAGATTTTGTACTTCTTTATGATTCTTGTTGGTAGGTTGTATGTTTCTGGGAATTTATCTGTTTCTTCTATATTATATGATTTGTTCACATATATAAGTGCCTATAGTTGTTACTTAAGATCCTTTACTTATCTGTCACTTTAGTTGTATTGGATCTTTTTAAATTTTTCATATTATCTGAATCTTCTCTCTTTTTCTTTTGGTCTAGCTAAGACTGTAAGCATTCTGTATATGTCTGTTTGGTTCATTTAGTCCAGTATTATTTAACTATTCTGTTTTCTTAATGATCTGTCTGGATATTGTAACCATTATTGAAAGCGGAATATTTAAATCTGCTAACATTATGTTGTCTAAGCCCTTTTAATTCTGGCAGTGCTTGCTTCATGTGTATAGCTGTTCTGGTGTTGGATATACATGTAATTATAATTGTTATATCTTCCTGGTGAATTGACCCTTTTATCATGATAAAATATCCTTTTTTTGTCTTTTATGACAGTTTTTAAATTAAAGTAAATTTGTCTGATATAATTTTATCCACCCCTGTTCTCTTTTTGTTACTATTTGCATGGAATATTTTTCCATCCTTTCACTTTTACACTAAAAGTGTAAAAGATTTATCCTTAAGTCTAAAGTGAGTCCTTGTAGATATCATATGATTGGATGTTGTTGTTATTGTTTAATCCAGTCTGTCACTTTACGTCTTTAGAAGAAGGGGGTCAATCTGTTTACATTTAAAGTTATTATTGATAGAGAAAGACTGTTACCATTTTGTCGATTGTTTTCTGTCATGTAGTTCTTTTGTTCTTATTTTCTTCACTTTCTTTGTGTTTCACTGATTTTTTTTTTTTTTTTTGTAGTGATGTTTTTATACTTTTCTTATTCTCTTTCGTGTATTTTCTGATTGTCATGGGCTTTCATGCTTACATAAAACATAACAATCTATTTTAAGCTGATAACTTCTTGAATTCAGTTGCATATGAAAACACTTTTGTTTTTCTCCCACCCCCATATTTTATGTTGTTGGTGTCACAAATTACACAATATTATATATCCATTAACATATTTTTGTAGTTATGTTTGTTTTTACATTTAGTTTTTAACTTCTGTGTCAGAATTAAAAGTTATTTATGCATCACCATTATAGTATTATATATTTGTCTATATATTTATCTTTGCCCACCATTCTGTAACTTATGGCTACATGACTGCATGCCTGCCTCTGAAGTTGTTTGATCTCTTTCTTTGCAAGTCTATTCTCTGCATGTCTCTTACAAGGGCACTCATCATTTTGGTCCATTTTGATAATCCAAGATAATCTCTTTAAGATTGTTAACTTAAATCCATCTGTAAAGACCCTTTCCTCCCCAAATAAGTTATTATTCATAATTCTAGTGTGTATATTGTGCAGCTTCATATTTTGACCTATTTCAATGATTTGTAGACTAATAACTCCAACATATAAATCTCCAGCTGATACATCTTCCATGACATTTAGAATTAGTTTTCAGATATTTGGCTGATATCTTCATTTGTGAGGCTCATAGGTATCTCAAGGAAAAAACAAGCAAACAAGCAAACTGAAACCTACTATATAGCTTTATCAACCCAGAATCAACCAGAGAAGCAAATCAGAAGATAACTGAGACATACTGCAAGGAATTGGCTTATATAAGCTAGCTAGGATGATTTCCAAATTGTAGGGCTCTACTCTGTTTTCTCTTCGGGTCATATAAATTGTAGGACAGACTGTAGGGGCCGGCCAAAATTCTAGAGCTCAAGCTGAAGCTGCTGTCCAGAGGTAGAATTTCTCCATCAGGAAAGACTTAGCTCTGCTTTAAGGGCTTTAAACTAATTGAATCGGGCTCACACAGATTATCCACGTTGTTGTCATTTCTTTAAAGCCAACTGCTTATGGTCTTTAATCACATATTCAAACTACCCTCACAACAACACCTAGATTTCAGTTTAATTGAATGACTAGTGACTTTGGTTCAATTGATTCATTTAAAAAAAAAATCGTATTGCCCTTCAGTTTGTTCTTAAATCTACTCAATCTCAAGTTTTAGAACTCTGTTTTTCTGTTTCTAAAAAAGCTGTATCATGCTGGACACTTGCCTTTCTCTCTCATCCCACATCTGTCATTCAGTTCAGATCAGTTCAGTTCAGTCGCTCAGTCGTGTCCGACTGTTTGCGACCCCATGAATCACAGCATGCCAGGCCTCCCTATCCAGCACCAACTCCTGGAGTTCACCCAGACTCACGTCCATCGAGTTACTGATGCCATCCAGCCATCTCATCCTCTGTCGTCCCCTTCTCCTCCTGCCCCCAATCCTTCCCAGGATCAGAGTCTTTTCCAATGAGTCAACTCTTCGCATGAGGTGGCCAAAGTACTGGAGTTTCAGCTTAGCATCATTTCTTCCAAAGAAATTCCAGGGCTGATCTCCTTCAGAATGGACTGGTTGGAACTCCTTGCAGTCCAAGTGACTCTCAAGAGTCTTCTCCAACACCACAGTTCAAAAGCATCAATTCTTCCGCACTCAGCCTTCTTCACAGTCCAACTCTCACATCCATACATGACCACAGGAAAAACCATAGCCTTGACTAGAAGGACCTTGTTGGCAAAGTAATGTCTCTGCTTTTGAATATGCTATCTAGGTTGGTCATAACTTTCCTTCCAAGGAGTAAGTGTCTTTTAATTTCATGGTTGCAGTCACCATCTGCAGTGATTTTGGAGCCCCCAAAAATAAAGTCTGACACTGTTTCCACTGTTTCCCCATCTATTTCCCATGAAGTGATGGGACCGGATGCCATGATCTTCATTTTCTGAATGTTGAGCTTTAAGCCA
>NW_011494948.1:7973334-7973924 GCF_000754665.1 Bison bison bison | reverse complement strand
GGAACCAGTCTGTTGTTCCATGTCCAGTTCTAACTGTTGCTTCCTGACCTGCATACAAATTTCTCAAGAGGCAGATCAGGTGGTCTGGTATTCTCATCTCTTTCAGAATTGTCCACAGTTTATTGTGATCCACACAGTCAAAGTCTTTGGCATAGTCAATAAAGCAGAAATGGCACCCCACTCCAGTACTTTTGCCTGGAAAATCCCATGGATGGAGGAGCTGGTAGGCTGCAGTCCATGGGGTCGCTAAGAGTCAGACATGAGTGAGCGACTTCACTTTCACTTTTCACTTTGATGCATTGGAGAAGGAAATGGCAACCCACTCCAGTGTTCTTGCCTGGAGAATCCTAGGGACAGGGGAGCCTGGTGGGCTGCCGTTTATGGGGTCACACAGAGTCGGACATGACTGAAGTGACTTAGCAGCAGCAGATTTTTTTCTGGAACTCTCTTGCTTTTTCCATGATCCAGCGGATGTTGGCAATTTGATCTCTGGTTCCTCTGCCTTTCTAAAACCAGCTTGGACATCAGGAAGTTCATGGTTCATGTATTGCTGAAGCCTGGCTTGAAGAATTTTGAGCATTACTTTACTA
>NW_011494948.1:7966417-7973234 GCF_000754665.1 Bison bison bison | reverse complement strand
ATTACTTTACTAGTGTGTGAGATGAGTGCAATTGTGCGGTAGTTTGAGCATTCTTTGGCATTGCCTTTCTTTGGGATTGGAATGAAAACTGACCTTTTCCAGTCCTGTGGCCACTGCTGAGTTTTCCAAATTTGCTGGCACATTGAGTACAGCACTTTCACAGCATCATCTTTCAGGATTTGGAATAGCTCAACTGGAATTCCATCACCTCCACTAGCTTTGTTCGTAGTGATGCTTTCTAAGGCCCACTTGACTTCACATTCCAGGATGTCTGGCTCTAGGTCAGTGATCACACCATCATGATTATCTGGGTCGTGAAGATCTTTTTTGTACAATTCTTCTGTGTGTTCTTGCCATCTCTTCTTAATATCTTCTGCTTTTGTTAGGTCCATACCATTTCTGTCCTTTATCGAGCTCATCTTTGCATGAAATGTTCCTTTGGTATCTCTGATTTTCTTGAAGAGATCTCTAGTCTTTCCCATTCTGTTGTTTTCCTCTATTTCTGTGTAGGTTATGTATATATTATGAAATGCATCAACCAACCACCAAAAAAAGACATGAAAAGAGACACACTCAAAAATACTATAAATATATAAAAAATTGGAATCTAAAATTTTTTTAACCTGCAAGAAGTTAGGTGAAAAATCAGAAAAACAAAAAACAGGGATACAAGTGGAAAACAAAAATTATAATGCACACCTGAACCTTAAATATCAATAATTACATTAAGTGAAATGGCATAAGTATACCATTTAAAAGACAGATTGGTAGAGTGTATTAAGACATGACCCGTGTATGAGTTATCTTCAAAATCCTTAGTATAACAATATGTTGTTCAGTTGCTCAGTCATGTCATGTCCAACTCTGCAACCCCATGGACTGCAGCACACCAGGCTTCCCTGTCCTTCACCATCTCCTGGAGATTGCTCAAGCTCATGTCCATTGAGTCAGTGATACCGTCCAACTATCTCATCCTCTGTTGTCCCCTTCTCCTGTCTTCAGTCTTTCCCAGCATCAGGGTCTTTTCTAATGAGTCAGCCCTTTGCATCAGGTGGCCAAAGTATTGGATCTTCAGCTTCAGCATGAGCCCTTTCAATGATTATTCAGTATTGATTTCCTTTAGGATTGACTAGGGAACATTTTATATTATGTGAACATTAAACAAAGGAAGGCAGGAGTTATTATATTAATATTGAATGAAAGAGTAATTAGAACAAAGGAAATTACCAGAGACAGATGAAGATATTATGTGATAAATCAGTCAATCCACCAAGAAAATATAGAAATCCTAAGTGTGTGTGTACCAAATAACAGAGCTGTAAGATATGTGAAATAGAACGGGAATGAGCAATAGTAAAATTTACAATTATGTATGAGAATATCAAAACACTTCTGTCAGCCAAGTGAAAAAATGGACAGATGACTTAAATAGATATTTCTCCAAAGAATACATACATATGGTCAAGAGGCACATGAAAAGATGTTCAACATCACCAATTATTAGAGAAATGCGAATTGAAACTATAAGATATTTCCTCATAATAGTCAGGATGACTTTCATCAAAAATCCACAAACAATAAATGCTAGAGAGGGTGTGTAGAAAAGGGAACCCTTCTACACTGTTGGTAGTGCCACTGTGGAGAACAGTATGGAGGTTCCTAAAAAATTAAAAACAGCTACCATATGATCCTTCAATTCTACTCCTGGGTTATATGCAGAGAAAAATATGGTCCAAAAGGATACATGCACCCCAGTGCTCACTGCAGCACTGTTTACAATAAACAAAACATGGAAACAACCTAAATTGTCCATCACCAGAGAAATAGATAAAGAAGATGCGGTACATACATACAACAGGTAATTCATCCATTAACAAGAATGAGACAATGTCATCTGCAGCAACATGGATGGACCTAGAGATCGTCATAATGAGTGAAATGAATCAGAGAAAGACAAACATCATATGATATAACATATGCATAATCTAAAAAGAAATGATACAAATAAACAGAAGCAGACTCACAGACTTAGAGAATGAATTTATGGTTACCAGGGGGAAGTATGGGGAGAAGGGATAGTTAGGGAGTTTGAAATTGGCATGTACACCCTGATGTATTTAAAATAGGTAACCAGCAAAGACCTACTATATAGGACAGGGAACTCTGCTCAATGTTATGTAACAACCTAAATGGGAAAAAGGTATAGCTGAATCACTTTTCTGTACACTTGAAACTATCACAAAATTGTTAATAAACTATACTCAAATATTAAAAATAAACAACAAATTCTACATATACCAAAGGGAATTACATTCACTATCAAGTAATAAACTATAATAGAAAAGAAAAAAAAAAGTTTATCAACAATTAGCAGAACAAGTATACATAAAAGTAGCAACGATATGGAGGAATTCCAAAAAGATCTTTACCAACAGAATCAAATTGACGTTTATAGAACATGCCACCCCAAAAAAGCATGATATGCATTCCTTTCAAGTGTTCAACACACATACACCAAAACAGACAATACCCAGGGCCAGAAATCAAGCCTCAACAATTTTTTAAAAATTTAAACTCTGTAGCATATGTTATCTACATGGATGTACAATGAAATCAATTGAATTGATAGAATCAAACTAAAAAACAACAATAAAAAGAAAGCAGAAAATCTCCAAACACTTAAAAACACACTTGTAAATAGATCCAGGAAGAGTCTCAAAGGAAATTTTGAAAAATACACTTAACTGAATGAAAATGGAAGTATAAAAATTTTGTGAGGCACAGCTAAAATCACGCTAAGAAGGGAATTTATAACTTCAAAAACATACATTGGAGAAGAGGAAAAATATCAAATCAATGATCTAAGCTTTCATCTAAAGAACTTAAAAGTTAAAAAGAAAGGTAAGCAAAAATAATGCCAATGGAAGCAGAGAAATAAGACAAGAGCAGTAATCCATGAAATTGAAAACAGAAGCAGTAGAGAAAATCAGTGAAACAAAGAGTTGATTGATTCTTTGAAGAAGTTAATAAAATTGGCACTCCTCTAGAAGACTAACCAACAGAAAAAGAGAGGACACAAATTACTCATGAAACAGAGCTATCACTACAGACCATGCAGACATCACAGATAGTAAGTGAATATCACAAACAAATCTATGCACATAAATTTGACAATTTAGATAAAATGTACCAATACCTTGGAAAATTCAAGTTACCAAAACTCAAATAGTAAATAGATCATTTGAATAGTCCTTTAACTATTGAATATTGAACTGATAATTTAAAAATTTTCCAAAATAGGAATCCCCAGGCCCAACTAGTTTTACTGGAGAATTCTGCCAAACTTTAAAGAATTAGCACCATTTCTCCACAATTTACTTGCTCTGGTCTCCGTGTTTGTGTCCCCCCATACTTCTCATGCTGTAATCATAATTCCCAGCATGATGGTGTTAGGAGGCAGATACTCGATGGACATGGGTTTGAGTGAACTCCGGGAGTTGGTGATGGACAGGGAGGCCTGGCGTGCTGCAATTCATGGGGTCTCAAAGAGTCGGACACGACTGAGTGACTGAACTGAACTGAACTTTGAAATGAGATTAAGTCAGGAGGGCAGAACCCTCACAATGAGATTAATACTCTTATAAAAGAGATCCCATGGAGCTCCCCAGACCCTTCCACCCTGTGAGGATGCACGAAGTCTGCAATGAGAAGAGAGTGCTCACCCAACTGTGCTAGCACCCTGATCTCAGACTTCCAACATTCAGAACTGTGAGAAATAAAGTTCTGTTGTTTATCAGCCAGCCAATCTGTGATAGAAGTCCAAATAGACCGAGAACCCTATGGAAAACAGAAGATAAAGATATAGGTTCCAATTTGTTTCATGAAGCTGCTGCTGCTGCTACAGCTGCTGCTAAGTCGCTTCAGTCGTTTCCGACCCTGTGCGACCCCATAGATGGCAGCCCACCAGGCTCCTCCCTCCCTGGGATTCTCCAGGCAAGAATGCTGGAGTGGGTTGCCATTTCCTTCTCCAATGCATGCTGCATGCTAAGTCGCTTCAGTAGTGTCCGACTCTGTGAGACCCCATGGACAACAGCCCACTAGGCTCCTCTGTCCACAGGATTCTCCAAGCAAGAATACTGGAGTGAGTTGCTGTTTGCTTCTCCAAATGAAGCTAGTATTACCCTAATACCAAGAAAACAACAAAAGACAGTTGCACGCCACTATTCCTATTAACTATAGATTTTTTTTTTAAATCTTTAACAAAATATTAGAAAATGAAACTGGGAAACATACGTAAAGATTTATGCACCTCAACCAAGTGGGTTTATTCCAAGAATACAAGGCTGGTTCAATATCATTCAAAGTCACCTGCTATATTAACAGAATAAAGAATAGATATTACATGATCATATCCATTGATGCAGGAAAAGCATTTGACAAAATTCAACATCTATTCAGTTATAAATGTGAAAAAATAGTTCTAGAGAAGAACTCACTCAATGTCATAAAGCACATCTATAAAAGTCCTATAGCTAACTTTATATTGATACTTAATAGTGAAAGACTGAATTCTTTCCCCACAAAATGAGGAACTAAGAAATGTACCTAATGTGTCTCAAGTAGGAGGTTTGAGAGCTACTCAGACATCAACTCTGAGGGGAAAGTATTTTGTTGAGATCATTTTAGTTTTGAGTATAAAGCTTGACTTTGCAAAAGGAGAACTTCAAAATCTATGTTATTAAAGATGCAGTAAAGTACTCTTTTATTTTACAGTGGCTAAAGGGTAGAAAGGCTTTGGGGGCTACTCTACAAATCACATGGCATTTTTAATCAAGATGGCATGTTGGCAGAAATCTGATTTGCAGTCTTATTTAGTTTGGCTAGCAATGTTGTTGTTATTATTAATGAGAATTAGAGTGCCTTCCATGGAGATCTGTGCTCTCCTATTCATCACTGTGCCCATACCCTCTATTGTCTGATATTTGGCCCTGCCTCAGTCACTTATGTAACCTGCCTGTTTTCCTGTTCAGTTCAGTTCAGTGGCTCATTCGTGTCTGACTCTTTGCGACCCCATGAATCACAGCATGCCAGGCCTCCCTGTCCATCACCAACTCCCAGAGTTCATTCAGACTCACGTCCATTGAGTCAGTGATGCCATCCAGCCATCTCATCCTCTGTCGTCCCCTTCTCCTCCTGCCCCCAATCCCTCCCAGCATCAGAGTATTTTCCAATGAGTCAGCTCTTCACATGAGATGGCCAAAGTACTAAAATTTGTGACTCTTGGCTTATAATGTTGTTGCAACAAAAACAAATCAATTCTAAGTTCAAATAAATGAACTTACAAACAAACTTTTACAACCATAAGACGATTAGACAGGGCTTTTTAAGACTTGCCAATAAAACACACAGGAAACTGGATATTAAAGTCCAGGGGAGAGAGTTTCAAGATTTAGTACAAGTGAAGTAGGGTTTCTCCTTCCCAAAGTACTTAAAAGCCACAATAGGTTTAGCAAGGTTTCTTAAAGAAGCTGAACAAGTATTTTGAATAAGAAAGAATATTAATTGTAAAAAAGAAAATTTTTGCATGTCAAACTTGATCAGTTACCCCCATTCTGCAACACCATATGCCACATCAGTTCAGTTCAGTTGCTCAGTCATGTCTGACTCTTTGTGGTCCCAGGGACTGCAGCACGCCAGGCTTCCCTGTCCATCACCAACTCCCAGAGCTTGCTCAAACTCATGTCCATTGGGTCGGTGATATTATCCAACCATCTCATTCTCTGTCGGCCCCTTCTCCTCCTGCTTTCAATCTTTCCCACATCAGTGACCAGAAAACTCACCTTCATTAGGCTCAGTATTTTTCAGGCTGATCATTCCTTGGCAGATTCTTATTCTTCAAACTTCTTCTTTTTTTTTTTTTTTAATAATCCATACTAACAACACTCTTTCTGTGGTTACATCAATTGCTCTGTAGTCTGGTTGATGCTCGTTGCACAATGTTGCACATTGTTTACAGTGATTAAAATGAAGGAAACTCAGATCCATCAATTCTATTTGGGAGAGCATCACATATTCTAATAGATGCTTGGGAAGCAAAATGGCCATATTGGTGGCATATTTACAAGTCATCTCTGAATACATTTTATTTACATTTGGTATATATCTTCAGTTTTATCCCATGAGTTTAATTTCATTTCAGATAATACATTTGATATTACTTTGTCCACAATACTCGTTTCATCAGGGCAAGTGGGATTGTGGGAAAAGCAAGACTTTGCCATTGTATAGATACTCATAACAACTATTTCCTGCTTTGTGGTCTTGAGCAAGTCATGTAGCATTATTGGTCTTAATTTTCTCAAATATAAAAAGGGGTAAACTAAAGCTGTATTCAGTGGGCTATCATAAAAATTAAACAGATAAGGTACCTAAAAGGGAGTAACATATAAAGGTGTGCAATGTAGATTTTCTGCCTTCAGAGTGAGTCATTTTCTGACTTCATCCCCAAATTAGGGGGTGGGAAGGATGCTAGTAATAGACTTAATAGTGTTTCCTCAGCACTAATTAAGGGACAAATGTTTAAATATAAACCTCTCACACAGGTAATCATTTTCTATAATATTTATGGTATAATTGAGTACTATGTGGTATACCATAAATTATGCCTTAAAAATGGATTTGTCTGCATTCCAAATTACCATTTATATTTCTATGGGAAAATGCATTCCAGATTTTAAATAATCAACTCAGAAAAAGAAATTGTATCATGGCCTAGTCATAAATCAAGATTGCTAGGAGTGCTTAACTTTCACCTTCT
>NW_011494948.1:7935951-7966317 GCF_000754665.1 Bison bison bison | reverse complement strand
AGCAAATCTATTAAATAACCAGCATATGGAAGCTTATACCTCATGCGAGAGAATTACCAAATTAACTATACATCTATTAGAAGTCTCTAAACCCCACTCCCCAAACAATTTTAGTACACCTACCAAGTACTGTAGGTCATTTAGAAAAACAGAAATAAAACATACATCAGCCTTTGTAATTAAGCATTTTTCATAACATATAAACAGTGTTCAGAAAATGCATTCCAGATTTTAAATAATCAACTCAGAAAAAGAAATTGTATCATGGCCTAGTCATAAATCAAGATTGCTAGGAGTGCTTAACTTTCACCTTCTTATGTCCTATCTAAGATTTTTAATTTCCTCTGAATAGAGTCCTATCAGTGACTAATAAGGTGCTCTGTTCACAGGAGGTACCTGGTAAATCTTTTTTGGTTTACTTTGATTTTTACAATTAGAAATGAAAGAAAATCAACTGTGGCAGGCAGTTGAGTACAAAAATGGCTCCAATTTGTCTCCTGTATCTACACCACTTATAACATGACACTGCAGCTCCTCCTTCAAGAATTGGACTCTGTGTCCTTTCCCATGGGATCTGGGTTGGCTTTATGATTTGCTTTGACTCATAGAAAGAGGCCAAAGTGACCATATGCCACTTGTGAGTCTTGACTTTAAGAGGCCTTTCCTGTGTCCATACTTCCTTGGAACTCTGCCACCATCATTTAAGTAAACTAGAACTCAACAGCTGGAAAGTGAGAGATCATGTAAGGAAAATCCAGTTATCCCAGCTGAGGTCATTCATCCCAGACCAGTTTACAGCCAACCAGCCTCAAAATATGTGAAAGAACCCAGCCTAGAGCTGCCTTCGTAACCTCCAGTTGACCCTAGATCCATGGGTAAGCCCAGCCAACATCAGAATAACTGCTTGGCCGACCCTTAGACTCATGAGCAGTCATATACGCTTGTTGTTTGAATCCAGTGAGGTTGGGGTTTGCTTCTGGCATAGCAAGAAATAACTGGTATATCAACTAGATTAGGTTCTAAGCAATGCATAGGAACTAATTCAGGAACATTGTGTTATGTTTTCAGTGGTGATCACAAGAAGAGAAATTTAGCATTTCAAAGAGGAAAATTTTTAGATCACTAGATTACTCAATTTTAGAAAAGAAAACTATAATACAACTGTAGGCATTAGTTTGAGAGACTAAAAGGAATATAATTAATAAATAATTCAAATATCTAGCAAAGTTTGGTAACTATAAAAATAGCAATTACTGATTAGAAGTCCAGGAAAGATGTGTGCTATATATATAAATCTTAGACTTCAAACAAAATGCTTCCTGCTTTACTGGCAATAAATATCTAAGAGGCTATTCTGGGGGAAAGCATCTTTTAAAACGTAAGAAAGAAAGAAAAAAAAATTAAGAAAGACTGCCCAAGAGAAGCAATAAGGGAGCCCAGGATATGAGGGCAGTCAGACACAGACTAAAAACTAAATAGAGCCCCCCAAATTAAGAGTTTTCTATAGGCAACAGCAAAGTCCATAATATGCAGTTCTTTGAATAAATTAGAGGGAGGAAGTCAGCCAGAAACAGTGAGATGGGTACAGTGCAAAAAGTCTATCAAAAAAAATGGGAGAGAAGATAACAGAGACTCAATTAATCCTTGGCTGTAATCATTCCTGAGGAAGATCTTAGGGAGTTTCCCACTCTGAAATTGTCTTCTGACAGAACCAGGTCAGAGGTAAGAGAACAAATATTGCTAAAAGCAAAGGTGTGCTGAAATGAATTGGCAAACTGAAAGTAGATCATTTGTACATTGCCAACCTGGTATTTTGAAGAAACCGAAGGATTTCTTCAGATAAGAGCTCTTCCCAAACAAAATATGCAAAAGACTCTCCTGTAATAGAGCACTCATCTCAAAGGGCATTTGATTTTACATCTGAACACTTGCAGAAACTATATAAAAGAGTAGGATCATGTGATATTTATATAACATATGATTGAGTTACTGATTGCGATTTTTGTTCAAGCTGCAATCATAGATTGGTATATAGAAGGTGTTGTTTCTTTCTCCCAGATTTTACAAGAGAGTAGCCAAGTTTTATGCTTTGAATTCTGAGTTTTCCATTCCAAGTAGTCATTAACAGTTTCTGCAAGTCAGAAAGAAATATAAGTTTAACTCAAACCGTGACAACTATACAAAATTCTCTTTGGGGAGAGTCTAAGATCACTGGGTGTGGGTTAAACTGAATAGTCCTTGCTGCTGCTGCTGCTAAGTCACTTCAGTCGTGTCTGACTCTGTGTGACCCCATAGATGGCAGCCCATGAGGCTCCCGCGTCCCTGGGATTCTCCAGGCAAGAACACTGGAGTGGGTTGCCATTTCCTTCTCCAATGCAGGAAAGTGAAAAGTGAGAGTGGAGTCACTCAGTCGTGTCTGACTCTTAGCGACCCCATGGACTGCAGCCCACCAGGCTCCTCCGTCCATGGGATTTTCCAGGCAAGAGTACTGGAGTGGGTTGCCATTGCCTTCTCGAATAGTCCTTAGGAAAAAGGAAATGAAAGCTGAAGGTAAGAGAAAGAAAAAAAATATGTATCTATGGTCTGCTGAAGGTTGGTAAAGATTCTCCAAGACTCCAGAGAAACAAGAGGGCTTAGGTGGTTTTCACAAATGGCAGACAGGACCTGGACTGGGAAGAGAGGGGAGATGATTATGGCGTACATATATAGGTTAGCTGTTGAATCGTGAGGTGCTGTGAACAGTCGTGAAGATTTCAGTGATTAGGTCTGGGGTTGGCAAATCAGACACTAGGATAGATAACTCTGTTCTGACACAGAATGTCAACCCTGAAGCAAGGGCAGGCTTGGCAGAATGTCAGCTAATCAGAAGAGGAATGGCATTAATGGTAATTTTTTTTCCATGAACTAACAGCTTGGCTGATACCTCTGTTTTTGGTTGTCCAATAATCATTAAGATCAAATGCTTCAAGTATCTTGAGTGGGATTCAGAATTTAGACATATGACATTTATTGTGTATGAGTATTCCTGGAAAATGCTTAACCTACTCCTACAACTTATCAAAGTGAAATCAAGTGGGAATATCTTTAAAAATAGAAATCATCACTGATTAATCCCTTTGAATTATTTGACTGAGAAAATAGGCCTGAGAAGAATCAGCAAATTTAATTTATTTAGCTATTTAGAAGACATTTGCCAAAATTCTATGAGCAAGAGCTATTTTAAAATTTTTCTCTATTTTGAATTATGAAACATTTCATACATCCTGAAAAGGTCAGAACTTCTGATAACAGACACCCAAACACTGACCACCCAGATTTAACAGATGTTAACATTTTATTGAGTTTGCTTCAGATCCTATTTTTAAGAATAAGAATAAAATATTGTACATGGAGCTAAATTCTCACCTCTATCTTTCCCCTCTCTCATTCCCTAGGGATACTCACTATTCTGAAGTTGTATGTAACATTGTTTTATATTTGATTATGTATGTAGGTGTTCGCAAAACTATATAGTATAATTTTGTGTGTTACAAATCTTTCCAGATTGGTATCTGTGTTATATATTTGTATATTGCATTCACTTATGAATTTTAATTTCTTCCATGCCTGTGGATTGATGTTCTTCTTTCACTCCTAAGGTTGTTTTTTGTTTTTGTTTTTCTCTTTCTATATTTCTTCCTTCATTTAGAAACTATTATAAGTCTGCTGGGGTTTTGTATATTTCACAGTTATCTTCAAGTAGTCAGCTTCTTTTTTATTTAACAAATTTACTTGTTTTATACTTGTCTTTTTTCTTAACCAATGTATTTGTTCTTACTTTTTGCTTTCTATATTTATCCTTTGGCTATTTACTTTTGTCTGTTGTTAACTTTCTGTAGTATGTGTGATACAGCTTTATCCCTAAGTGCATGCTGCTACTGCTACTGCTAAGTCGCTTCAGTCGTGTCCAACTCTGTGCGACCCCATAGACGGCAGCCCACCAGGCTCCCCCCATCCCTGGGATTCTCCAGGCAAGAACACTGGAGTGGGTTGCCATTTCCTCCTCCAATGCATGAAAGTGAAAAGTGAAAGTGAAGTCGCTAAGTCGTGTCTGACTCTTAGCAACCCCATGGACTGGAGCCTACCAGGCTCCTCCATCCATGGGATTTTCCAGGCAAGAGCACTGGAGTGGGGTGCCATCACCTTCTCTAGATGTTGCCAAATGTTATCTTTGGGACAAAACAGCCCTGACTTAAAACCATTCTGTACATCATGCTATTTGCAATTTCTAATATCTTGGAGGTGGCTCTCTTCTCTGGGTCAGACTGAGATTAATTCTTTTAATTTAACAGTGAGGCCAATGTTGAAATCCTCTAAGAAACCCAAAGACTAATCAAAAGTAATTTTTCTGTTGATGTTTTATCCTTTGCTCAAAACAATATTATATATTAAAACATTCAGATTTAACTATACGAGTTTTAATGTACAGCTTAAGAGATGAATTATTTGTCACATATCTGAGCGTATCAAGACACGCTCCACTCTCAGAGATAATAACATAAGTTTTCCAATAGATAGGTTTCTGCTCTACCTGGGGGACCTAATCTGACCTACATATACCATCTCTGTTGTGAAAGTAATTTGCCATGATGCTTTCATTTCAGACTTTCATTACTTCATTTGAGGCGATTTTAATAGATTCCACAGATTTTGATAGCCTTGTTACGGTCGGTTGGCAACATTTTTGGATAGAGTTTTTCTAATTTTGTTACCCCCTAATATTTTCTACTCAGAAAAATGTTTTAAACTTATTTCTAGACTTGTACCATTTTTTTTCTCCAGAAATTTATTTTTTTCTCCAAAAAATTAAAGCTATTTTTAAATTGGAACTTGGCTCATAATCATGTTACATTATCTGTATATCTATCATGTCCAGCTCTTTGCGATCCCATGGACGGTAGCCTACCAGGCTCCGTGGTCCATGGGATTTTCCAGGCAAGAATACTGGACTGGGCTACCATTTCCTTCTCCAGGGGATCTTCCCAACCCAGGGATCGAACCCAGGTCTCCTGCATTGCAGGCAGACGCTTTACTGTCTGAGCCACTAGGGAAGCCCACCTTATCTATCACTATTTCTTTTCATTTTCTTTTTTCCTCTGTATTCTTTGAGAACTAGTGACCTTGTTTCTCGTTATCAGCTGATTTTCATTCTAGTCTTTACTCTTTCTAAGTTTGAGCAATGTAAATAATGCTCTGATACTTTAATTTCTTTCAAATATTTTAAATGATTTTTGATTATATAAATAATATATCTATTTTTAGTTTACAAATATTTGGGGGCTTATCAGGTATCTTTCTGTTTTGAATCCTAACTTAATTCTTGCTGTGTTTAGTGAACTATTTTGTACGTTCAAATCATTTAAATTTATTGATACTTATTTTGTGGCACAAAATATGGTTTATATTGGTAAAAAAATGTCTGTGCATTTTAAAACAATGAATATTCTGCTCTGGTTGGTGGAATGTTCTATAACCATCACAGCTCAAGTTGGCTAATAGTACTGTTCACAATCTGAGCATCCTTACTCAGTTTCTATCTACTTGTTCTCTCAACTGTGAAAAGAGGGATATTTAAATTTAAATTGTAGTTGTAGATTTGCCTGTTTCTCCATCCAGTCCTATTATTTTGGCTCTATTTATTTTGAAGCTCTGTTATTAGGTGAATAAAATTTTAGGATTATTGTGTCTAACTGTGCCCTTTTTAATTAGAAAACTATTTTCTTTATATATTTTTTTTGTTCTGAAATCTGCTTTGTCTGATATGAACATGGCTACTCCAGATTTGATTACTTAGTGTTAGGATATGGTTTGTGTTTCTCCATCCTTTTATTTGTAAATTATTTTTGTCTGTATTTTAAAGTGCATTTATTATAGGCAGGATATAATTGGGTCTCACTATTCTAGTTATTTTTGTCCAATCTGTTAACTTCTGCCTTTTAATTGAGGTATTTACACCATTTACATTTAATGTGACTGTTAATATATTAATCAAGTATCATCTTATTTGTTTTCTATATGTCTCATTTGTTCTGTGCTCCAAGTTTCCTCATTTTCTGCCTTTTAAAAGTTTATTCGTATTTTTATAATTCTGCTATATCTCCTTTGCAGCTTATTATCTATAACTCTGTCATTTTAGTGGTTTATAATATACATCTTTATTTTATTACAGTATCTTTCAAGTAGTATTGTATCACTTTCCATGTTGTATAAGAGACTTACATTAGACTTTCATTTATCCTTTCCTGACCTTTCTGTGTTGTTGTTATATATTTACTTTTACATATTATCTTATTGTATATTATAAACTCTTCACTAAATTGTTAGTTTTTGCTTTAAAAGTCAATTATCTTTTAAGGAGATTGAAATAACTAGGAAAAAAGTTTATGTTGTTAACCTTTGTTGTTAATATTTCCAGTGATCTTAATTTCTTTGTGTAGACCTAAATTTCCATCTGGTATTGTTTTCCTTTTGCCTAAAAGACCTTCTTTGAAATGTTTTTCTAGTGTAAGTCTTCTGGTGGTCAAGTCAGAAAATAGTCTTTTCCTGACTTCTTTTTGGAAAGATCTTTTTGCTAAACATGGAATTCTAGGTTGACTTTTTTTTTTAACTACTTGATTGATGTTGCTCCACTGTCATCTCATTGACATTTTTTCTGGAAAGAAAATCCTGATATCATTCTTGTCTTGGTTCACTTTTTTTTTCCCTTTCCTTTGGCTGCTTTTAAGGTTTTCTCTTTACCACTGGTTTTAAACAGTGTTACATGGTTTGCCTTGATATAGTGTTTCTTGTGCTTGGAATTTATGGATCTTCTTGGATCCATGCATTTATCATTTTTATCATAGTTGGAAAACTTTGCTCATTATTCATTCAAATATATTTTTCTGTCACTAATCTTTCCCTTTTCAGGGATGCCAATGCCATATATATTAAACAGCATAAAAATTTCTCACAGCTTACAGTTTTGCCATTTTTCTTTCTCCTTCTGTGATCCTTTTTTGGTAGTTTCTATTGTATGTATCCAAGTTTATTAATATTTTCCACTATATTTTTAAAATCACAAATTGTAGTTTTCATCTCAAAAATTTCTCTTTGGGTCTGTTTTCATGTTTATACTTAAAGTTTTGAATATATTGAATACAGTTATAATTACTGTTTTAATTTCTTTGTCAGTTCTAACATCTGTGTCAGTTCTCTGTTGGATTTGATTAATTGCTACTTCTCATCGTGGGTTGTATTATCTTGCTTTTTTAAATGTCTGGTAATATTTGATTAAATGCTAGATCCTGTGAATTTTATTTAGCAGTGTGGGATATTCTCATAAATATTCCTGAGTTTTGTTCAAGGGTGTAGTTAAGTTCCTTGAAAACTCGTTTACTCTTTTGAGCCTTGCTTTAATAATCTATTAGAAGTGGGCACAGTAGTGCTTACTGTAGGACTAATTCTTCCCAACAACCTAGGCAAGACCCTGTGTGTACTTTACCAAATTCCCAATGAATCTTGACACTTTCCACACTGGTGTGTGAGAACAGGTACTATTTCAGTCTTATATGAGAACTAAAAATTGTTACCATTAATCTTTTGAGTGGATCTTTCCCCAAACTCTAGCAGTTTTCTCACTTGCTTACATTTAACAGTGCTCAGCTGAGTGCTTGAAAGAGCTCCTTCTCAGAGGGCTAGAGCTGGTCTCTCTGCAACTTTCTCTTCTCCAGCATTTTGTTCTGCAAACTCTAGCCACAAAGTCTGCCTGGACTCTCAGTTCCATCTCCTCAACTCAGGGAGTCTGCCAGGCTCCACTTGCCATCTTCCACTGTGGCCTGGAATCCCTCCAAGGTGGTGTCAGAGGACAGGTACAGTGCGTGTCTCATTGGGTTCCTCTCTCTCAGGATTGATATCATTGATTGCATGATGTCTAATATCTTGAAACCACGACTTCATATATTTTGTTCATTTTTTTGTTTCAGGATGGAATATAACTGTTGAAATTCCATCTTGAACAGGAGTAGAAGTCCCTGTCAATTCATTTTAACTTTTATTATAAAATATTCATAATATATAAGGTAAAATCAGAAATATGTCCTTCATAATTGTCTCCTTAACATACCAACTCCCCTTCTCACAATTTCTTCTGTTAGAAATTCAGGAAGTGTCCTACTTTCTTTTCTATCTATATACATATACAGACATTTTGTAAAATTCAAGTTTTCACTTTCTAAGTGAGATACTTTATTTTTATTAAACAACATGTCAAGAATATTTCTATAATAATATTTATTTTAAAAATTATTCCCCAAATAGCCAACTATTGCATATTATAGATGTACCTTATGTATTTTATAACTTGACCTGTTGATTAGTTGATCATAATATTTTGATATTAGAAACCAAATTGTAATGCATATGCAAAGAGACGTACAAAGACGTTGAGATATATATAAAATGATACAGACTTATAAAATATTTATGAGTGTTATTTCTCTGGTTTTCTACCAAAGGATTCATTCATGCTAATTTTTATTAATGTTACTAAAATTAATTACTATGATTTTTATTAATATGAAATTGTTATTTTTTATTAATTTATTAAATTGTCATCTAAAAAATGTTTAAACATTTGCACCCAAATAACAATATATCAAAGTGCCCATTTCATTGCATTCTCATCATTGATTATTTCTAAACATTTATTTTTACCAATAGAAA
Organism: Bison bison bison; assembly: GCF_000754665.1. Taxonomy (NCBI): domain Eukaryota; kingdom Metazoa; phylum Chordata; class Mammalia; order Artiodactyla; family Bovidae; genus Bison; species Bison bison. The sequence goes on along the minus strand of NW_011494948.1, from coordinate 7,957,578 downwards.
AGATAAAAGCGATGTTAATTGTTGTTTGTATTTTTCTTTTCCTGGTTACCAGTAATGTTGAAAGTCCATTTGAATTTCTTTATTCTCAACTCTCTATCTTCTGCCCATTTTGCTTGCATTATCATTTTTTCTTAGTGATTTGTTGGAGAGAGTATAGTCTTGATAATTTTTCTTTGTCTTCTATTAAATGTTCAACAGTTTTTTTTTATCAATTAGTTAATGCAGTCTTTTCTTTCATATAGAATGTGGTAATTCTACTGATATAAAACCCTTCAATATACCTTATATCTTCCAGATTTGTAATGTTCCCTTGGAAGGCCTTCAAAAATTTGACTTTGCAAAAGTAGTTGCTTATGTTTTCTTCTAAAAGTTATACGATATTCTTTTATCTCTTTAACCTATCAAAAGTTATTTTTGTATGTGTTGTACAGTAGGAAGTCCAAATATTATTTTGAATGAGTAGACTGTTTCAAACCACATTTCTGGAATAGTTGATCATTTTCCACTTAATCTAAAAAATTAAATAAGAAACAAATTAAAATTTATATATAATCATCCCCCTGGGTTATTTATTCTATTCTTAAAATATATACTGATCCCTGGGATGATGCTACATGATGCTTTTATTTATAAGTCCATGGATATTCTTATGTTCTTGCCTTCCACCTGAATATTATTCTAAACTTTTCAATTTCATAATAAATCAATGTAAATGTTTCTGAATATATGTGGTTTTCATAGGAAATTATGAAGTGAATTTATATATTTACAGTATTTGGAAATGACATACACAGAATCTGAATTTCAACTGGAGATAGAGTGCATTTATTTAGTCTATTTATTGAGATCTTTTTCTAGAGTCTTATTCTCTCTCTAGGTATCTCTGTCTATCTACCTACCTACTTTCATACATACATATATCATTCTTTCATTCATTACTGTATCTAAACTATCAAAGATATAGATAGATTGATAGGTATAGGTAAGTAGATAGATCTTGCGCATTTATTGCTTGGTCACTGCTCATTTCACTACTTGTGGTTGTTATAAATAATATCCATTGGTTCTTCCCAAATTACACATCCAGGAAGCAGGTGAGGAAACTGATCAGTCTCAAAAGAGATGTTTCCAAAATCTCTTCACATGTGTCCAAGGATGATAGTGTAAAAAGGAAAATATCAGCAGGGGGTCGTCCTGAGAGTGAAGGAATTGGAAACTATTTTTGGCATGAAATCAAGTGCTAACAACTGAGTATTCCCCACTGCTAGAATAGAGTGACCTTGAAATAACAGTCTAATGGAATTTCAGAACTCCCTTGGGTAAGGGATTACAGAGTATTTCCCCATTCTAAATTAGAATTTTTATCTAGATAACCTGATGTTTTCTGCAGTTTCACATCAGGACAAATTGCCATTTTGGCTTAGAGATTTCCAGACCAAGAAGAGCTTCTTATAGAGTGTTAACCCATTCTAGTGATTGGATAGGTCATGGGAAGGGGCAAGTATAATTTGTTGGTTAAAAGAAAAGCCAACCATATATTTCTGACCAGAAGAGCTGACTTTGGTAGTTGTTAGGAAAAATTTTTAACAAATATCATTTCTCTCATTTTAAACACAAAGTAGAACTGTTTTCTACTAACTTGATCTCAGGTCTGGCTCTGTGACTTGCTTTAGAAAGTGTAGTATGAGTGGAAGTGACTCATGTCATTTCTGGGTAAAAGCTTGAAGAGTCAATATTTAATTCTCCATATTCCCTTCTCCTGATATTGCAATCAAGGAAGCATAACGATAAGAGGAAGTTCTATCAGCCTAGGTCCGTCAAGACATAAAAATAACCAAAGCCTTCACCATGACCTGTGATAGCCATGTCGTATGAGCAAATGCTGCACTGATTTGTTGTAAGCTACTCATATTTGGTGACCTATTTTTCACTTCACATAGTCCAGATTACATTGACTAATATTTTGTCCCTGTATCCTGATTCATGTGATTAACAAGTCTCAGAAATATTTTCATCTTCTGTGTCTTTAGATATCTTTTTCTATGTGTGGTTCAGATTTCTTATGTCATTTAGTTTTCAGTGTTGCTTTTTCTTATTCTTTAACTGAATACAAGCCTGCCTAGATCTGATTTTTGCCCTTGTGTATACATTGCCCTTGGTACTTGCCATTTTCCACCCCTGTGTGAGTGGAATCACTCTCTCATCTTGGAATCAAGAAGTGAGGCCACCGTATTAAGCAGTCAGCAACTTAGTGAGTGTGTCTTTTTGTGCTGAGGTAGAAGCATATTTCTACTCACCGGTTGGTTCTCTCACTGTAACAGTGAAACACTTATCCTCTTAAAAATCTAAAATCCATCTGTAGGTCTTCGTTGACCCAAATTAAACAATCCAGTGTACATCAAATACTGCTCCCATGTATTTCACTGTTCTCATGCCCACCTACTTGATTTGCAGGTCAGTTTTCTCATATATACAATAAAGCAACGCTGACCTTACCGGTTGTGAAGACTGAATAAAATAGCAAAGGTCTATATTGTGCATGATACAATGTCTATTCCACTAGTTCAACTCATTATTAGTATTCGTTTGTCAAGGGCTATTACACTCATGGTTTCTATAATCCTGTTTATTTTTCCTGTTTACCTTCGGCGAAGTTATTTTATAAAAGTCTCTTGGGCTCTCTTCCTTTTTGTTGCAAGGGTAACCCAGATGTTTTTGGTAGTAAAATCATTAAAGAGTAAAATCTTATGGTTCAGTCACATTCAGTCAGTTTTCTTGTTGCCTTAATAACTATCAGAATAAAATAACTCTCAATGTATCACTTTAGAAAAAAATGTCTGCGTTATATGACCCACCACACTTTTATATCAAGATTTGGGGATTTGGAATGGATAGAGCAGGTAGCTGCCTCCATTGAGAATTGAACCTTAACAAGGTTTATTCCTGTCTGAGTTCATTACACATTACACAAGGACGTCCAAGGAAATGTCAGATGAGATCTTTTAGTTTTCATTGGGATAAAATTAGACTGGGTCTGATGAGCCAGAGGAGTGCGATTAAGGCCCTGGGCACAAGCTTCATAATGTGGCTGTGCCCACAGACTTATCCGCAGAGTGTTTCTCCTGGGATTCTCAAACCAGCTGCCAAATTTACCACTCAGTTCCCGTGCTGTGTTTCATGTGACTTTCTGCTTCTCTTGGCTTCACTTCTAATTTTTTTGCACTCAGCTGGTTATCTTGGCACCCCTCCCCCAACTTCCCCAATAATCTGTTTCCCTGGCTCCCACTCATAACCCCTCTATTGAAATAAAACCTTAATTTGACACTATCCTGAATGTGGTCACTGGTTTCTTCCCAGAGAGAAAGGCCTTTTCCCCAGGCAGCAGCAGCCAGAATCTTAAACCGGCTAACTCTTCTCCACTGGATATTATTAATTGCTAGAAACACTTCTTTCCCTTTTTTTCTTTCTTTCTCTACCTCTCTCCTTCCCTCGCCTTCAAACTTAAGCGGTCCTATTCCTATTCAAATTCGTCTTTTGAAATTCATTAACTCCATAAAATAGGAAAGACTTCATGTTTGACCTACGATTATATTATTCACTGTTTGCTCAAATTCATGTTCATTGTTCGGTGATGCTATGGACATGAATTTGAGCAAACTGTGGGAGATAGTGAAGGACGGGGAAGACTGGTGTACTTTAGTTCTTGGGGTCACAAAGAGTCAGACATGACTTAGTGCCTGAACAACAACAATAAAATTCAGTCTGAGTTTGAATAACATCATTTGCATAAGACTTTTCTTATTGAAAAATACTTATTGGTTCTTCTTTGGTCATCACTTTTCCTAGCCTCTTTCACCTGCTTCACACACCTACCCAGGCCACGTTTGACATAATCATAATTAAGCACTAGGACTGATGTTTTAGATCTGGTGTCTTCACCTTGGCAGTACTGGCATCTGGGGCTGTCTTGCGAATCATGGGATATTTAGCAGCATCCTTTCTCTTTACCAACAAATTATCAGTGACAACCCCCACCATACTTCCAGTCTTGACCATCAAAAATGTCTCCAGACCTTGTCAAATGCCCTCAGGTTCAGAGAAGGAGGGTAGTTACCTCCAGCTGAAAACACCTGTGGTTGATGAACTCCGTTTGATACACCAAGAGAAAATGTCCCAGGTGGCTATGGATTGTCTGCTAGCAGCTTTTCAAATTCCTCACTGGCTTTTATCATTTTCTGAGGTTCATATGAAGATTTCAGTCACCAAAGCAGACACAAGATTCTCTGCATATGCATACAAATGGACATGCTATTTGTATGCTATTATACCTCTCTGCAAGGATCAGCTACCCAAATTAAAATCTAATCTTTAGCAGTTTTAAGCTTAACAGTTTATCCCTCCTACTTCTCCAAAGCTCTCTGCTAAGAGGGTTTTATTTGACCATAGGAAAGTGGTCACAGTCATAAATTCTACCATCAAATTTTTTTATAATGAAAATTAAATTTTCATTTGTCTCTTTTTAAAGCAACGTCTCAGATGAATTAATTGTGAGTATATATCAAAGATTTATTTCAAACTTGCCTACAAAGGAGAAGTCTCCAAAATACAACCCCTGTGTGGTCCTGCATGGTGAACAGTATCTATCTTTTCTGGACTGTGGGTACATGACTAATAAGCTTTTGATCTCATCTGTCCAGCATTAGGGGTTATGTGTTCAGGCCTTCCCATAATCCAAGAGTAGAAATCTGTTTTTCACCAATGATTGGATAGAGGCCATTAAAACAATAATTATCCTTATTTGGGGGTAAATATGGTAGGATGGGAAGGTATTATTTCAGGATCATTTTAAAAATTTATGTGCAGAATGTGCAAATATTAGGTATATAGCTCAATGAATTTACATATGAGCTATATAGCATTTCAGCTTGCTTTGTAAAATTAATGACTTTTATTAGGGTTAGTTTTAACAATAAATTCTTATTTATATCTATCCCCTATATATCTGATTTCCCTGGTGGCTCAGACAGTAAAGCATCTGTCTACAATGTGGGAGACCTGGGTTCAATCCCTGGGTCGGGAAGTTCCCTGGAGAAGGAAATGGCATCCCACTCCAGTACTCTTGCCTAGAAAATCCCATGGATGGAGGAGCCTGGTGTCCATGGGGTTGCAAAGAGTTGGACACGACTGAGCAACTTCACTTTCACTTTCATATATCTCTTTCCAAGTTTTACTGATTATTTAATTCCATTTCTTTGTAGATTCTACTGTCTTATTCCTAAAGTATATTCTTGAGTAGTTATTTCATGGAGGGCCTGTATGTCCAAAGTTTTCTTATTATGTTTCCAGGAAAAGGCTTAATTTTGCTTTTGTTTTTGAATGACAGTATATCTAGTCAGAGAATTTTAGTCTGACATTTATATTCTGTCAGCATTCATAAGAAATTATTCCACTGTATTTTGGCCTCTATTGTTGTTGATAAATCTGTTGTCAGTCTAATTATGTTACTTTTCATAATTTGTTTTGTTTTTCTTTTTGTGGGTATTGTTAAATTTTCTCCCCTTTTCTATCATTTATCTTATACTACAAAATGTGTAGATGTGTAATTAGTATTAACATATGTATATTTTAATTTTTTTTGTTTTTTATTGAGTTATAACATATTCAGTAAACTCTACTGTAGTTTGAACAATTCAATGAAATTTTAAGTCCATAATACCCTTTTTTTTTTTTCCTCTCAGTGCTCAACTTTAATTATTTATTTATTTTTTGCTGGAAAATAATTTTTTTTAATTTTATTTTATTTTTAAACTTTACATAATTGTATTAGTTTTGCCAAATATATAACCACTAATCCAACTAAGGTATAGAACATTTCCATCACCCCGAGAAGTTCATTCATGTAGCTTCTTTGTTAGTACCATAAAGAGGTTGCCAGTAATCTGACTGGTATCATCATAGCTTAGTTTTGCCTGTGTTTGAATTTCATACAATATATATGTAAAGTACTCCTGTTATTTTTTGAAAAATGATTCTTAGTTTTCCTTGGTTTTCAGTTTTATGATTCATATATTTACAATTACATAATGTAGGAGGAAAATAATTTAAAAACTGTATCTTGGAATACCATTTGATGTAGAACAGGTGTTGACAGATTTTCTCTGTAAAAGGACAGATGTTTTAGGACTAGTGAGTACATAGTCTTAATTTCATATTCTCTCTCTAATAACCATTTAAAAAATAAATACTACTCTCAGCTCAAGGGTTGTATGCAATAGGCTGTGCCTATATTTTGCCAAATCCAGTTTAAAAATGCTATTTACATATTTTCCCATAGAAGGATTATCATATGCTTTCTCTTTCTCTAATCCAACTAAAATGGGCTTTATTCTTTTTTCAAATACAAGTTTATGAAGAGTAAATAAAATGCATATTCCTATTTCACAGACTTAGAGAAGATTTTATAAGCTAACCAGCGTGAGAAAGGTACCTAACGTCTAAAGTTATATAGTATATTCTAATACCATTTGTGAAATAAGATGTGATCAGAAAGCAGACAAGAATAGATCCAAATTTCCATAAGTCATGAAACTGATTGAAAAGGAATAGGGTACTTACTCTATTTATCCTATTAACTAGTCCCTCTCCTACTTATTATATCACTTTTTTAATTCACAAAATGAATTTTATTTCAGAATATAACCGGAACCAATTAGGATATCTAATTGGACATGTCCTACATAGTAGGACATAATACCTACTGGTTCATAACACATATGAGCCTTTCTGCCATTTGACTTAATCTTTTAATAGACATTGTAAAGATTATCTTCATTATCCAAATGAGCCAGATAATGGTTTAAACTTGTTTTCTATTTGGTTTTAATGTGTGTACATGCTTCCAGTTGCTCAGTGGTGTTCAACTCTTTGCTTGGCTTTAATATATAGCATTTTCTTTTTAATTGAAGGATAATTGCTCTAAAACATTGTGTTGGTTTATGCCAAACATCAATATGAATCAGCCATAGGTATACCTATTTCTGTCTTCTTAAACCCTCCCTCCCCATCCCACCCCTCTAGGTCATTACAGAGCCCTATTTTGAGTTCCCTGAGTCACATAGCAAACTCAGGTTTGTGGGTAGCTTTTTTTTTTTATTTTTTAATTGTCTACATTGCCTTGGACTCTGATTTGAAGAAATATTTGTAATTTCATCCAGTAGACATACTAGCAAGCAGGCTTTTTCCAAACTTGAGCATGAAGCCTATTTAAACTGAAGTTAGGTCTACTAAAACCATTGGTCAGCACAGACAGCATTCCTACCATAGCTTTAAACTCACTGGAGAATATTTTTCTCTATCAGTATATACCTTCTATCTTGCTATATCAGGCATTTGATCTTCTCTCTCTGAGATCAGGGTCAGCCAATGTGCTAATTGTGACTTTATATAACAACTTCAGTAACCCAGGAAAAAATAAAGTTTCCTAGTAAAAGAAGATTTTAGCCTTCTTTTAGTAAAAGAAGATTCAGTCTTCCTCAGTCAGATCAAGGCATGGCCTTATTTTAGAATTATCTCTATCTTTGGAAAACTCTAAATCATACTTAAGAGACACCTTTATGTTTAGGATAAGCATTGCTGGAACCTTTTGCGATACACCAATAAGACTGGCGTACAGTAAGAATCTAGTTTTCTAGGATATCATTTTCTTTTCTTTTCTTTTGCCCTTTTTCCCCCAGCTATATTTCATAATTAAACAATTCTTGGCTTGGATTGTTGGTGGAAGACTATGCCAGCCACTCTTTGGTGAGGCCTGGTTTTCTAGAAACACATTTGTCTTGTTTTGCATGCACTGGTTCAGGATTCAGATAATCGTGTTAAAGAGTGAGGCCTATTATTAAAACTACAAATGCAAGATCCAGCCTGCCAAAGGACCGTTCAAATACATATCCAAAAGAGAGATAATGTTGGGAATTCTATTGAGATCCTGATCAACAGCTGTATTTTAATGAACTGAATTTGAGTTCATTTATTCATTTACTGAATTTAATGAACTGAATTATCATTTGATAATATAACATCTGGAATCTGCTTATAAACTTCAAGTCTACAAACTAGACAGAAACCCCTGAACTTTAATTGAGCTCTCTCCTCTAACACCAAAGGTTTTCTCCCAGTTACAGCTTATCTTGTAGTTATGATTATGCTCTTTAAACATTGAGACATTTCTGCATTTTATTGTATTGTTTGACATTCAGTATTTTTTTTGTCTCTGCTTTTTATTGGTCCATAGAGAGAGAGAAAGGATGTTAGATATGAAACAAGGATAACACATCTTTCAGCTTCTTTTTGAATACCATCTTGCAACATGGCTGATTACATAAATTTGAAACAAATACGATTCTGGAGCATTTTGTAGAGCAGATCCTGTTTGTACATTTAGAAACAAATATGTAAAAATATGTGCCTATGTAAGCTACATGCTTCCATTTCACACTGCATGTTTTGTCCTTTCCACAATGTGTATGTTTTGTTTTCCGGATGTAACATATGAAGGTGCTATTCAACAGTTGAAGTAGAAAAGCATATTTTTCTCTTCTGAGATAGGTAGGTCTCCAGGTAGGAAAATAGTGAAATGTTAGTCATGGCTTTCAAAGGATCTACTGCAGGCTCTAAAGACATCAGGTTTGATATTCCATATTGAAAGAGTCACAAAATCATAATTTAATTACCCTAAAGACATATAGCTTCTCGGCTTTAGAGAATGTAAATGCTTTTCTATCTGTATCCTTCCCTTTCATGTGCCAAAACACAGCTGATGAAAGAAAAAAAAAAAAAAAAAACACTACCTAAAAAATAAAGTACTCAAGGCCAAGGAATGGGAGGGGTGGGAAGAAGATCCAAAATTATCTCTTCCGCTGACTGATGTGTGCTTTTACCTTAAAAGTAAGAGTGTCCACATTTTTAGTATATCCCCCGAAGAGCATGTTCTCTCTAATACCAGATTTTTTCTCAAAATACAACAGGAAAAGTGAAAAAAAAAAGAAAACTGTCTGTAGACCCCCAATGAAATATTTAATTAAATCCCGTTGGTAACACATTCCTTGGTTCCATGCTCTACCTAGAACTTGTGCTGAATAGGAAGTGTGTTAACAGAGATGCCATAATCACTTTGTATTTATATTTTCTACTTCTCCATCCAACTGACTCTAACAGCTTTAATTTGAGAAAGAAAAGTCGAATCCAGTAGAGAACTTAGGAAGACCCATCCCGAAGTAACATTTTAATGTAAATATTTCTGGGAACTGCAAATACTTTAAAGCAAATATGAAATAGCTATGAACACATTAACCTTATGAAAATTAAACAATTGCATTATCTATCTTTATGATTAATCACTATCTACTTCATAATGGTAGATACTCTGTTGTGGGTTTTTCTGAAAGATCCTTTGTATAGATTTTCTCACTTAAACCTCATGAAGGTGGGTATTGATGATTTTCACTTTATAATATGAGTATAAGCTTAGGAAGGTCAAGTGACTTGTCCAGAGACACTTATCTGACCATTGGCAGAGCTCCCACCCTGCACTTGGGATTCTATAAACAAGGAATTCAATCTCACATGGTTACCAGGGTGGCCTCTGCTCACATGATTAGTTAGACGGACTGGGAATAGCATCCCGGCCCTTTGAGTTTCTACCCAGTACTGCTTCTATTAGTACACACCTTGCCTAGGCTAAGAAGTAGATGGTCCCTACAGCTGAACTGGATAGAAAACGTGAAAATTCTGGAGTCTGAGGTCTCAACTGGTAAATCTTTTAGTAACCCAGAAACTGTCAGTTATGAACTACAATGTAGATAATCCTTGAAGTCAATCAGAGAGTAACATTTTATATCAAATGGCTGATCTATAGGACTCTGTACATTTTTTCCAATTTATTTTTCTTAATGAATAACATTGATTTTTAAATGAAAAAAAATATATATATATACTTTTCTTTCTCTGTTTGGATACTAGCACCCTAAAGTTAAAGGCTAGCTAAGAATCTATTTGTACTGCTGCAACCACTAAACAACATATGACCTAATTAAATGTACACAGTCAAAAGGCTCAGCAGGGCTTCCTCTACCCTGCCTTCAACCCCTCCAGAACAGAACACCTACTGTAGGCAAAGTATTAATACATCAACAGGTAAAAAGCAGATTTGCTTCCCATCATCCAAACAGGAAGAACAAAACCTCTGCCACTTATGGGAAGCTTACTAGGTCAAAGCTTGAATAAAATCGCAGATTTTCCATTGCAGATTCATATTCTGAAGGCTGAATTTCTTGAACTTCAGTTTCAGTCCCACGTTCATATTCTTTTCATAAGTATTAACCCCATGAAGTGAAGTGTTAGTTGCTCAGTCGTGTCTGACTCTTTGTGATCTCATGATCTGTAGCCCGCCAGGCTCCTCTGTCCATGGAATTCTCCAGGCAAGAATACTGGAGTGGGTTGCCATTCCCTTCTCAAGGGGATCTTCCTGACCTAGGGATCGAACCCAGGTCTCTGACACTGCAGGCATATTCTTTACCTCTAAGTGACCACGGAAGATCATTAATGTCATAGTAAAGGTCACTACTTCTATAGATAACAATTGACACTAAGTTGTATGAAGCATAGCTGTGTTATCTCTTCTGACACAGAGTCCAGGACCCCAGCATGCCTGCAATGATATCTTCATTTTGAAAAACATAGCACAGCAAACTTTAGATAATTGACCTAAGAATTCAGGTTTTGGTATTTAGTTTCTGTAAAAGGTTCTGTTTCAAGTAATTTATTCCAAAATTAGCAATGCTAAGTATTCCCATGCAGCAGACCCTAAATTAAGAACAGACCAAGTCTTGGCCTAAGAGTGTAGAAAGAACAGGACTAATAATTAGGACAGATGGAAAAGCAGTATTTTGTAAGAACAACCAACTCAACAATTACTTCTGTCACTGGCAGCAAACATTGAGTGCCCAGGACTGAGCAGCACTGGTCTTATTTTAAACACTTGTAATCAAGGGAGAGGTTTACTGATCTCTCATCTTCCTCTTCTTGAGTGAGCTGATTTTTTTTTTTTCTTATACGTGAACTTACTTATTAAGAATTTCGGGGTCTTCACTGACACTTGTGCAAGTCCTTGAGACTTTTGAAAAATTTGACAACCAAAAACCAATGCAAGCTAATCATGATAACCACAAAGAGCAATGCCATGAATCATACTTTCCCTTACATTATTTGAATCCTCAAGTTTTTACATCTAATTTATTTTTCTCTTAGTTTACTGTCAAATAAATGAATACAATTTTTGAGTGAATTAACTCACATGTATCCCATTCTATGGCACCCTTGAGAGGAATTTAGATCTTCCTTAAATTGTATTAGTACCTCAGCAGAGATTGCCAAACAATGTGATTCTACTGAATGAACTTATAGTTCTCTACTAGTTCTAATTATATCTCACACTCTTGTATGTGTGCATGCGCACTCAGTCATGTCTGACTGTTTATGACCCCATGGATTGTAGCCCGCCAGGCTCCTCTGTTAATGGGATTTTCCAGACAAGAATACTGGAGTGGGTTGTCATTTCCTTTTCCAGGGGATCTTCACAACCCAAGGGTCAAACGTCTCTTGCCTCTTCTAAGTTGGCTGGAGGATTCTTTAGCACTACGTCCCTTGGAAAACCCAACACTCTTGTAGAAAGACTTTATGAACAATATAGTCTGATATCTTTCAATTCATTATCTTCATTTTTCAGAGGAAAAAAAACCTGAAGTTCAGAGAAACAGGTAAGTAAGAGGCAGTAAAACTTGAAAGGAGATTTTTCTGATTTTAAGTCCATTGCTCTCTCCATGTACATGGCTTTGTGGTACACTGTGAAAATTGATTATATTAATTCCATCTTGCTTGTAGAGATTCAAATTTGTTCTCAATTTTTGGTCAGGGCTTAGTCTCATACATAAAAATGTAATTAGCTTGAGAAACTATATTTCCTTGTTATTGACACTGCCCAACTTCTTAATGCTATTCTTCCATCAGTGTGTGATCCATTCTGAACAGAATACACCTATGTTGCAGTAGCAAGAGGTGAAAACACAGGATACCTATAGATGAGAATTAAATATTAACTTCATCAGAGCCTGTTTCCTAAAGAGAGTGAACAGAGATGAAATACATTGATATCAAAATACAGCAATGCAAACTGTGCTATCTGCATTGCTGCTGCTGCTGCTGCTAAGTTGCTTTAGTCGTGTCCGACTCTGTGCGACCCCATAGATGGCAGCCCACCAGGCTCTGCCATCCCTGGGATCTGCATTAAAAAATCTCAAAAGCTTATGTTAAAGCTAGACTGAATATTTGCATATTTAAGACAAAGACAAATATATATTATCTATTATATCCACTCTCCTCTATTAAGCACTGTAGAAACAAAAGCAGTTATGAAACATGTGTGGCAATTAAAAACCTTTAGATCAAGTTGATGAAACTGTGTATGTAAGGGATATATAAATTATAACTCCACATACAATTATAAGCAGATTTTCAGATATTAAAATAGTACAATCAGTGACATATAACAAGTAACTTTTTTGATAGAATTTAAACAGTCTATATAAACTTGGTTTATCTTATTCTAGTTTCCCTAATTAAATTACTATCTTCATCTTAAGACTGAGTGTTGTTAGGAAAAAGAAGTACAACACAAAAAATTGATATCACTCACAAATTCATGGCTGCTAGCCTGAACTAAATATTCAGTATTACTAGGTGATGTTGCAATTTTGTAGGTATGATCATATTTCCATTCTTGTATCTTTTCACTTTCCTCAAACCTCTGTAAACTCACTTATCCAGATGGAAGCTTCCCTAAACCAGCTTAGTCCTTCTAATTGTGTGCATCTACGTCTCTTTTCGGAGAAGGCGATGGCACCCCACTCCAGTACTCTTGCTTGGAAAATCCCATGGACAGAGGAGCCTGGTAGGCTGTAGTTCATGGAGTCTCTAAGAGTCGGACATGACTGAGCGACTTCACTTTCACTTTTCACTTTTCACTTTCCTGCATTAGAGAAGGAAATGGCAACCCACTCCAGTGTTTTTGCCTGGAGAATCCCAGGGACGGGAGAGCCTGGTGGGCTGCCGTCTATGGGGTCGTACAGAGTCGGACACAACTGAAGTGACTTAGCAGCAAGTCTCTTTTAGTCATGTCTGACTCTCTTTCATGCCATGGACTGTAGCCCGCCAGGCTCCTCTGTCCATGGGTTTCTTCAGGCAAGAATACTGGAGTGGGTAGGCATTCCCTTCTCCAGGAGATTTTTCTGACCCAGGGATCAAACCCAGGTCTCCTGCATTTCAGTCCCCTGGGATTCCCTGGTGGCTCAGATGGTACAGAATCTGCCTGCAGTGCAGGAGACTCAAGTTAGATCCCTGGGGTCAGGAAGATTCCCTGGAGAAGGGTATAGCAACCCATTCCAGTATTCTTGCCTGGAGAATCCCATGGACAGAGGAGCCTAGTGGGCTATAGTCCATGAGATCATACAAAGTTGGACAAAACTGAATAACTAATACACACAGTCCTTCTACTTAGCTCTCTGAAATTGCTCTGGTTTCTGTTCCTTTCTAAGTCTGAGTCTTCATATGCCAAGTTGATAAGGTACCATTTGAAAAAAAAATAATAATCAGTTTCTGCTTAATTAATGAACTCCAAAATGGAAGATTAAATCTACACATGGATATGTTACAAGTGACATGTGAAGAACTGATTGACGGGAGAGTTAGAAGATAATGTGAGGGCTCTAGTATTCCAGCCTGGGGTGTTGGTGGTTCTTGTATCATAGTAGTGGAGCAGCTGATCTGCTTGTCATTTGTTTTTTGCCCACTAATATTAAAACATTAGGAAAGTTGAAAAACATTATCAGGAAACTAGAGTTGATATTTTGTGCCATTTTAGTCAGAAAGGCCTTTATTTTGTTGTTTTCACTGAATGTATTCACATCTATTAACTCTGTGTGTGTGTTTATATATAACTGTATATATGTGTGGAGTGTGTGTGTGTGTGTGTGTATATATATATATATATATATATATCTTGAACTTTCATACCTTAAAAATAGCTCATTTTTATCATACACTGAAGGACTAAATGGAATACAAAAATACTTTGGTCCTTATCCCTTGTATTTGTGAAAGTTCTCCTCCATGGCAAAAGAGACTTTGCAAGTGTGATCAACTTATGTATCTTGAGACGGGAAAGTATTTGAATTATCCAGGCAGACTCTAAATGTAATCACAAGTGTCCTTACAAAAGGAAAGCTGTGAGAAATTTGACTACAGAAGAAGGCAGTGTAACAATGGAAGCAGAGGGAGGAAAGGAGAAGTGATGTGTTGAATGGATGTGAACCAGAAGCTAGAAAAGACAAAGGAATGGATCCTGCTCTAGAGATTCCTGAGGAACTAGCCCTGACTACACTCTTGTGTTGACCATGTAAGACTCATTTTGGACAGGATCCTGACCTAAAGAAGTGCAAGAGAATAAATCTGTGCCAGTTTAACCCACTGTATTTGTAGTAAATTGTTACAAAGATAGTTATATCATCTTCTGTACTTCCTTTTCTACTCAAGAATGTATTTTTGAAATGTTTTCATTTTGAGTATATTTGCTGTTGTTCAGTTGCCAAGTTGCGTCCGACTCTGCAGCCACATGGACAGCAGCATGCCAAGCTTCCCTGTCCTTCGCTATCTCCCGGAGTTTGCTCAAACTCACACCTGACTAATTCTTTTGAACTGTCATCCAACAGTGCCAATATAAATGAACTGTAATTCATTTTCCAACTTAGAGACAGTTTGCTTCCAAGGATCTCTTACATATGCCTTCAGATACTTTAAGGTGGATATCTAGAAATGGAAATGCTAGAATGTATTAGTTTTCAATTGCTGTGCAACAGAGTACCACAAACTTCATGGTTCAGAGTGACACAGCATTTTTATCTTACAATTTTCGAGGTCAGAAGTCTGAAATCAGTTTCACTGGGCTTAATCGATGTATTGGTAGGGTTGTGTTCCTTTTAGAGGAAAGGCTTCAGGGAAAAATCTATTTTCTTACCTTTCCAGCTTTTAGAGGCCGCTCACATTCCTTAGCCTGGAGCCCCCTTTCATCTCTAAAGCCAGCAATTTAATAACTCTGAACTCTGCTTTTGTCATCATATCTCTTGTTTCTCCCGTCCTCTCTTTCACCTACCAGGACCTTTTTGATTACGAGTCCGCCTAGATAATCCAGGGTAGTCTTCCTATGACAATATCCTTAACCACATCTACAAAGTCTCTTGCCATGGAGAGTAACATATTCACAGTTCCAGAAATTAGGATGTGGGCCTCTTTGATGTACCATTATCAGACCTCACACATAGTTGGTAACATATGTACACATCCAACTTTACTAGCTATTGCCAACTTTCTTTACAAATTGGTTGTTCTAAATATTCTCACCCTAAAATTAGATGAATTTCACTCTTTCCACACATTTTGTGTTAAAAGGATGTATAATTTTGCCCAGCTGATACATGTAAATGAATTCTCATTATTTCAATTTGCATGTTTTTTGACTGCTAAGTGAGGTTTGTCATCATTTTGATTAGGCATGCACATGTAAGTTTATTTTATTTCCTTTCATGTTCTTTGCCTTACCATTTTAGTATATGTAGTCTGTCCCTTTTGATAAAGGTTTTAGGAGTTTTTAAACATGTAACTTAGAAATGAATCCTTTGTTATAATACTTGAAAGTATTTTTTCCCCCTGTGTGGCTAAAATAGTCCCAATGGTGACAAGTAAAGCTGATTTTCACTTATATACTGCATTTAATCATACTGCATTTTAAGGTACTCATTTATAATTTTTTCCTTATGGTTTCTGCTGTTCATCTTGTTTAAAAATGTATACGATATTTTTCCATATATTATTCTATTATATTTTACAGTTCTGCTTTTCAAATTTTGCTGATTTATTTGCTTAGAAATATATTTATATATTACAAACTAGAAATGGCATGGGTTTTTTTTGTTCATAGTTATGGATGATTTGTATACAAAATACTTTTCCTCTCAGTCATATAACAAGCACTCATAAATACATTATCCTATATATATGTGAGCTACTGATTCTATTCAATTGGATGAATCTTTTTTCATTACCAGTACCACAGTATCTTAATTACTATAGCTTTATAATAATCTTCATATGTAGTAAGTCAAATCCTCCTTTCACCATCCTTGTCTTCTCCATTTTTTCTTCAAGATTGCCTTTGCTTTACTCACTCTGTGAATTTTAATCCTGTTTATTTTCAACATTTTAATGACTTTATGCTTCAGACTGTCTTGTAAACAGCACATAGATGGATTGTTTTATATTTCAATTTAAGAATATATTTTTACATACGAATTTTGTTCAGGTACACTTATTGTGATTATTTTTATACTTTTAATTAAAAGTTTCAGATACAACATGTAATTTTAAGTGTAAGGCTTGGTTTTTAAATATATATCTTATGGAGTTACAGCTACAAGATATGGGACATACCCAGAACCTCAAAAGACACTTTCTTGTCTTATCTAAGCCTATACTTCCCTGCAATGCTAACTACTATCTGATTTTATGATTATCAATGAATTTTGCCTATTCATGCATGCATGCATGTGTGCTAAGTCGCTTCAGTGGTATCTGACTCTGAGACCCTATTGAACATAGCCTAGCAGACTGCTCTGTTCATGGGATTCTCCAGGCAAGGCTACTGGGGTGGGTTGCCATGACCTCCTCCAAGGCATAATCCCAACTCAAGGATTGAACCTGTAACTCTTAGGTCTCCTGCATTGGTAAGCAGGTTCTTTACCACTAGCGCTACCTGGGAAGCCCTTGCCTATTCATAATTTTCTATAAATAAAATCATAAAATAGGTACTCTTTTGTGCCTTTTGTTCTTTATAATTCCTGTCAGATTTATTACCATTATGCCAATACCAGTAATTTTTTGGTTGGGTTTTTTAAAATTTGTTGATTTTTTTTATTGCTTTTTAGTATTTCTTGGTATGTTCTTCTTGTTCAGTTGCTCAGTTGTGTCCGACTCTTTGCAACACCGTGGACTGCAGCATGCCAGGCCTCCCTGTCCTTCACTGTCTCCTGGAAAGACAGAGATGGACATTTGAGTTGGTGATGTCATCCAACCATCTCGTCCTCTTTTGCCCCATACTCCCCCTGCCTTGAATCTTTGCCAGAATCAGGATCTTTTCTCATGAGTCAGCTCTTCACATCAGGTGGCCAAAGTATTGGAGTTTCAGCTTCAGGATCAGTCCTTCCAAAGAAATCCCAGGGCTGATCTCCTTTAGAATGGACTGGTTGGATCTCCCCTTGAAACCCAAGGGACTCTCAGGGTCTTCTCCAACACTACAGTTCAAAAGCATCAATTCTTCAGTGCTCAGCTTTCTTTATGGTCCAACTCTCACATCTGTACATGACTACTGGAAAAATTATAGCTTTGACTAGACAGACCTTTGTCAGCAAAGTAATATCTCTGATTTTTAATATGCTGTCTAGGTTGGTCATAGCTTTTCTTCCCAGGAGCAAGCATCTTTTAATTTCATGGCTGCAGTCACCATTTGCAGTGATTTTGGAGCCCCAAAATTAAAGTCTGTCACTGTTTCCATTGTTTCCCCATATGTTTGCCATGAAGTGATGGGAGTGGATGCCATGTTCTTTGTTTTTTGAATGTTCAGTCTAAAGCCAACTTTTTCACTCTTCTCTTTCAGCTTCATCAAGAGGCTGTTTAATTCCTCTGAATTTTCTGCCATAAGAATGGCGTCATCTGCATGTCTGAAGTTATTGATATTTCTCCCAGGAGTCTTGACTCCAGCTTGTGCTTCATGCAGCCTGGCATTTCACATGATGTATTTTGCATATAAGTTAAATAACCAAGGTGACAAAATACAGCCTTGATGTTCTCCTTTCCCAATATTGAACCAGTCTGTTATTCCATGTCTGGTTCTCACTGTTGCTTCTTGATCTACAAACAGGTTTCTTAGGAGGCCAGTGACGTGGTCTGGTATTCC
Source organism: Bison bison bison (assembly GCF_000754665.1). Classification (NCBI taxonomy): domain Eukaryota; kingdom Metazoa; phylum Chordata; class Mammalia; order Artiodactyla; family Bovidae; genus Bison; species Bison bison. The sequence continues at coordinate 7,939,466 of NW_011494948.1, read as the reverse complement.
CATCTCTAAGAATTTTCCAGTTTGTTGTAAGCCTCACAGTCAAAGGCTTTAGTGTAGTCAATGAAGCAGAAGTAGATTTTTTTTTGGATTCTCTTGCTTTTTCTATGATCCAACAGATGTTGACAGTTTGATCTCTTGTTCCTCTGCCTTTTCTAAATCCAGCTTGAACATCTGGAAGTTCTAGGTTCACATACTGTTGAAACCTAGCTTGGAGATATTTGAGGATTACTTTGCTAGCATGTGAAATGGGTGCAATAGTGTGGTAGTTTGAACATTCTTTGGCATTGCCTTTTTTAGGGATTTGAATGAAAACTGACATTTTCCAGTCCTGTAGTCATTGCTGAGTTTTCCAAATTTGCTGGTACATTGAGTGCATACTTTCACAGCATCATCTTTTAGGATTTGAAATAACTCAGCTGAAATTCCATCACCTCCACTAGATTTTTAGTGATGCTTCCTAATGCCCACTTGACTTCACACTCCAAGATCTGGCTCTAGGTGAGTGATCACACCATCACGGTTATCTGGTTCATTAAGATCTTTCTTTGTGTATTATTGCTGCCTCTTCTTAATATCTTCTGCTTCTGTTAGGTCCATAATATTTCTGTCCTTTATTGTATCCGTCTTTGCATGTTGCCTTAGTATATCTAATTTTCCTGAGATCTCTAGTCTTTCCCATTCTATTGTTTTCCTCTATTTCTTTCCATTGTCCTCTTAGGAAGCCTTTCTTATCTCTCCCTGCTCTTCTTTGGAACTCTGCGTTCAGATGGGTATATCTTTCCTTTCTCCTTTGCCTTTAGCTTCTCTTCTTTTCTCAGCTATTTGTAAGGCTTCCTCAGACAATCATTTTGCCTTTTTGCATTTGTTTTTCTGGGGATGGTCTTGATCACTGCCTCCTGTACAATGTTACGAACCTCCGTCCATAGTTCTTCAGGCACTCTGTCTATCAGATCTAATCCCTTGAATCTATTTGTCACTTCCACTATATAATCATAAGGGATTTGATTTAGGGTCATACTTGAAAGGCTTAGTGGTTTTCTCCACTTTTTTCCATTTAAGTCTGAATATTGCAATAAGAAGTTCATGATCTGAGCCACAGTCAACTCCCGGTCTTGTTTTTGCTTACTGTATAGAGCTTCTTCATCTTCAGCTGAAAAGAATATAATCAATCTGATTTTGGTATTGACCATCTGGTGATGTCCATCTGTAGAGTCATATCTTGTGTTGTTGGAAGAGGGTGTTTGCTATTACTATATCACAATTTATCTATTTTCCTATTGATGCAAATTTGGGCTTGTTCCATCTGATGCCATTCAGAATCAAACTGTCATGGAAATTCTTCTTTATTTATTCTGATGAATTTCTTATTTCTTAATATACCTATAATTAGAGTTGCCAATCATATCAAAAACATAGTTACGTTTAGTAAAAACTGCAAATTTCCTGAAGTATTTTGCCATTTTACAGTCTCAGCAGTGATGCAGTAGAGCTCCACTCCTTGCCAATACTTTTATATTTTAGTTATTCTGGTGAATATGTTGTGTTATGTCATCGTGAATTTATTTTGTCTGTCTCTGAGAAGTAATGATGTAAAGAATATCTTTGTATGTCTCTCGGCCATTTGGATATCCTCTTAGTGTCTGTTGTAAAGTGCTTGTTCAACTCCTTTCCTTTATAAAAATTCAGTCTTTCTCTAATTGAAATTGTATATTCTAAAGTCTAGTCCTTTATTACATGCATTTTTGCTAATACCTTCCTGAGGTCTCTGGTTTGCCTTTTCACTTTCTCATTAGAAACTTTTGATAACAAAAGTTAATATTTATAAAATCTAATTTACCATTTAAAATTTTATAATTAGTTCTTTTTTGTGTGGCATTTAAAATATATTTGGTAATCCAAGCTTCTGAAAATATTTTCTAATGTTTGCTTCTAGAAACTTAATAATTTTTGCTTTTACATTTATGTCTATGGTCCATCTTGAATTGACTTTTGTGAATAGTGAGAGGAAGGAGTCAAGATTTCTTTTTCCCATATGGTTTCTATACTTCAGCATCCTTTATTGAGGAGACAAACCTTTCCTCAATAAATTTTATTAGTGTTTTTCTCATAAATTAAGTGGCTGTAAGTGTGGTTCTGTTTCTGAGCCCTCTATTCTATTCCATTAAAATATTTGTTCACTTCGTGACACTACCATTTTGCCATACTAATATAGTAAATCTTTGTAATAAATCTTGAAATGGTGTATAAGATCTAAAACTTCACTTCAATATGCCAAGACTGTGTTAGCCATCATTCTAGATCCTCTGCATCTCCATATAAATTTCAGAGTCAACTCATCAATTTACATACACACTTAAAACATCTGGCATTTTCATTTGATCTTATAAAGGTTCTAGACTTACTGATACTAAGTCTACCAATCCATGAACATGGCATATTGCTCCATTTAGTTAGATCTTTTATGTTTTATTTTTTTCAGTGAAGTTTTGTTGTTTTCATTAGGGAAGCTTTTAAATTTATGTTTTAAAATTTAAATAGATATTTAAACTTCTAAGTGTCTAAAATTTTCAATGCTATTATCAATGGACTTAGTTAAAATTTTATTTTCTATAGTTTTTGTTAATAGTATATGGAAATCTAATTTAATTTTGTTTCTTCTGATAGTTGGTAGAATATGTTACATCTGCTGTTAAAAGAAAAATCATAATTCTATGTCTTTGTCCAATCTTTATGCCTTTTATTTTATGCTGTAATATGTGAGTAGATCTTCTACTGCAATATGAAACAGAAGTAAGAAAAGAAATTCTTGCCTTCATTCCAGTCTAAAGGTGAAATTCAATATTTCACCATTAAGTATAGCATTGCTGTAATTTAAAAATTAGAAACTATCAGATTAAAGAAAGGCCCTTTTATTCTTCAGTTCAGTTCATTTCAGTCGCTCAGTCATGTCCGACTCTTTGCGACCCCATGAATCGCAGCATGCCAGGCCTCCCTGTCCATCACCAACTCCAGGAGTTCACTCAGACTCATGTCCATCGAGTCAGTGATGCCACCCAGCCATCTCATCCTCTGTCGTCCCCTTCTCCTGCCCCCAATCCCTCCCAGCATCAGGGTCTTTTCCAATGAGTCAACACTTCGCATGAGGTGGCCAAAGTACTGGAGTTTCAGCTTTAGCATCATTCCTTCCAAAGAAAGCCCAGGGCTGATCTCCTTCAGAATGGACTGGTTGGATCTCCTTGCAGTCCAAGGGACTCTCAAGAGTCTTCTCCAACACCACAGTTCAAAAGCATCATTTCTTTGGCACTCAGCCTTCTTCACAGTCCAACTCTCACATCCATACATGACCACAGGAAAAACCATAGCCTTGACTAGATGGACCTTTGTTGGCAAAGTACTGTCCTTGCTTTTGAATATGCTATCTAGGTTGGTCATAACTTTCCTTCCAAGGAGTAAGCGTCTTTTAATTTCATGGCTGCAGTCACCATCTGCAGTCATTTTGGAGCCCCCCAAAATAA
>NW_011494948.1:7934980-7935561 GCF_000754665.1 Bison bison bison | reverse complement strand
GTCATTTTGGAGCCCCCCAAAATAAAGTCTGACACTGTTTCCACTGTTTCCCCATCTATTTCCCATGAAGTGATGGGACCGGATGCCATGATCTTCGTTTTCTGAATGTTGAGCTTTAAGCCAACTTTTTCACTCTCCACTTTCACTTTCATCAAGAGGCCTTTGAGTTCCTCTTCACTTTCTGCCATAAGGGTGGTGTCATCTGCATATCTGAGGTTATTGATATTTCTTCCGGCAATCTTGATTCCAGCTTGTGCATCCTCCAGTCCAGCGTTTCTCATGATGTACTCTGCATATAAGTTAAATAAGCAGGGTGACAATATACAGCCTTGATGTACTCCTTTTCCTATTTGGAACCAGTCTGTTGTTCCATGTCCAGTTCTAACCGTTGCTTCCTGACCTGCATACAGGTTTCTCAAGAGGCAGGTCAGGTGGTCTGTTATTCTCATCTCTTTCAGAATTGTCCACAGTTTATTGTGATCCACACAGTCAAAGGCTTTGGCTTAGTCAATAAAGCAGAAATAGAAGTTTTTCTGGAACTCTCTTGCTTTTTCCATGATCCAGCGGATGTTGGCAATTTG
>NW_011494948.1:7933630-7934880 GCF_000754665.1 Bison bison bison | reverse complement strand
TGGGATTGGAATGAAAATTGACCTTTTCCAGTCCTGTGGCCACTGCTGAGCTTTCCAAATTTGCTGGCACATTGAGCACAGCACTTTCACAGCATCATCTTTCAGGATTTGAAATAGCTCAACTGGAATTCCATCACCTCCACTAGCTTTGTTCATAGTGATGCTTTCTAAGGCCCATTTGACTTCACATTCCAGGATGTCTGGCTCTAGGTCAGTGATCACACCATAGTGATTATCTGGGTCGTGAAGATCTTTTTTTGTACAATTCTTCTGTATATTCTTGCCACCTCTTCTTGATATCTTCTGCTTCTGTTAGGTCCATACCATTTCATTTTATTCTTAGTTTGCTGATAAATTTGTCATGAACAGGTATTAAATTTTATCAGGGTTTTTTCTGCATCTATAGAAATAAAAATTTCTATGTATAAAATTTTTTCTCCTTTATTACTTTAATGTGACAAATTATATGATTGATTTTGAGTGTTAAATCAACCTTTAATATCTGTATTAAACCTCCTTGATTATGATGTACTATACTTTATATGTTATCTCTGTGGTCAGTTTTCAAACATTTTATTGAGGCATTTTTGCATATATCTTTGTAAAGAATCTTGATCTGTAACTTTTTTTTTTACTATTCCATGTCAGTCATCAGCATCAAGTTTTCATAAATGAATTAGGAAGTGTTCTTTCTTTTTCCTGAAGAAGTTTGAGTAAGATTGATATTATTTCCTCCTTAAATGTTTATGAGAATTCATTAAAAAAAATCTTGGCTTGAGGTTTCTTTGTGAGGAGATTTTTAATTATACATTTAATTTCTTTAACCAATATGGCACCCACCCAAGTTTTTTCTTTTCACTTGCTAGTTTAGGAATTTGTGAATTTCAAATTATGTTTATTTTATTTAAATTGTTGAATTTATTGACATACATTTGTTTATAATACACCTATTATCACTTGTAATACCTACAGAATTTGTAGTGATATCTCCAATATGATTTCTGAGATTAATAATTTTATGTCTTCTTTATTTGTGCAGTAAAATATCTTTTTCTAAAGGTTTATTTTTGCATTATTTATATTGCTATGCTAAGTCACTTCAGTCGTGTCCAACTCTGTGTGACCCCATAGATAGCAGCCCACCAGGCTCTCCCATCCCTGGGATTCTCCAGGCAAGAACACTGGAGTGGGTTGCCATTTCCTTCTCTAATGCATGAAAGTGAAAAGTGAAAAGTGAAAGTGAAGTTGCT
>NW_011494948.1:7888485-7933530 GCF_000754665.1 Bison bison bison | reverse complement strand
GGTTGCCATTTCCTTCTCTAATGCATGAAAGTGAAAAGTGAAAAGTGAAAGTGAAGTTGCTCAGTCGTGTCCGACTCTCAGCGACCCCATGGACTGCAGCCTACCAGGCTCCTCCGTCCATGAGATTTTCCAAGCAAGAGTACTGGAGTGGGGTGCCATTGCCTTCTCTGTTATTTATATTAATTACTTTATATAACACTTTTCACCAAACATACATTTGACTTTGTTTATTTTCGCTCTTATAACTGTTGTTTAAGCTTAATTTTTTTCTGTTCTCATATTGGTTACTTCCTTTTAGTTTCTTTTGGGTTTAATCTGATGTTATTTCTCTCAATCAAGATAAGAATTTATATCATTGATCTTCTTTATTTTATTCAAATATTTATATTGAATTTTACATTTTGTAAACAGTCTTATTTACAATCTTCATATTTTGATTTTTCTATTTTTTTATTGTTCACATCAAAACATTTTCTACTTTCTATTTTTATTTCTTCTCTGATTAATGGATTATTTTTAGTGTGTTGTTTTAATTTAAAACATCTGTGGATGTTTTACACATCTCTTTTACAAATTATTTCTAATTTATTTCAATAGATATCACAGAACATATTCAAATATGTCAATATTTTTAAATTTGTCAGGACTCGCCTTAAATGTCATCCCATCGTGTAATGGCTTTCATTGTTTCTGTTGTGAATATGGACATTAATTTTTGTTGATTGAAAAGTAATATATCTTTTTTAATGCTTTTATATTTTTGTTGTTTTATTTGCTTTTTGGTAATTTGTCTATGATGTGTCTAAGTGTGATTGTCTTTCTAATTATGTTGCTTAGGTTTCCCTGACTTTTTTGAATTTGTGGGTTGATTTCTGTAATCAGTTTTAGGAAATTCTCCATCATTATTGTTTCAAATATTTCTTCTGCTCCATTTTCTGTGTTCTCCTTCTGGAATTCCAGTTCCATAAATTTTAAGTCATTTGTCCATATTCTATATGTCTTTAAAACTCTGATATGAATTTTAATATTGTTGTCTCTCAATTAGATATGTTATCTTTCCCTGGATTTAGATGATCTTGCAACAGCTTATGGGCCAGAAAATAAGAAAGTGTTCAAAAAATTTTCAAGCATGTTAAAATGTCACTATAGCCTCCAGTGGCTAAATATGAGACAATTCCTACAACAAAAGAATAATGATAGTGATGAATTATAACTCATAAAATATGTATCCATGAGTTCATACTGATATACATAAATCATTAAATCAAGAAATAAATGATGAAATGGATAACTGTTCCAGGCAGTAAAATTCCAGTTAATTAGTGCAGAGGAATGATTGCAATAGAAATAAAAATCCCAATTTGGCAAACAAAACAATAATAATTTTTGTAGATAAAAATCATCAATGGCTGATGAGACTTGTAGGTGAAAGTCTGATGAGAATCAGGATGTTTGCTTGGTCTCAAAGTATTTCCCCACATGATACTTATTAATTACAAAGGGAAAATAAAAACTTTACGGTGGAGAAATCTGGCAGGCAGTCCTTTAATCAAGCAAAGTTTACATCAGCAGTAATAAGGCATATTGACATCATGTACATACTGATATTATTCACAGCAAAGGGTGTAAAACAACCTCAGTGATATTACTGTCCAAAAAATATGACCTCAATCTAATCATGAGAAGATATTATACAAACACGAACTGGGGAACATTTTACAAAACAATCTAGCCAGTATACTTCAAAAGTATCAAGGTCATAAAAGGCAAAAATACTGAAAATGTACTCTTGATTAGAAGAAATTAAGGAGACGTGAAAAATAAATGCAATGTGGAGTCTTGGATTGGATCCCAAATAAAAAATTAGTGAAACAGTTAATGAAATTCAAATAAGGTCCAGGGTTAATAATATTACTTTAATGCTAATTTTTTGTTTTGAAAAGTATACAGTGATTATATAAGATGAGATGGTAACATTGAAGAAAAGGAGTGAAGAAAAGAAAAAACTGATATACTATTTTTGCAAATTTTTGTGTATATAATACTGCAAAATAAAATAATTTAAGAATTAAGTACTCCAACTTTGAATATCTAAACCATGACAAAAACAATATTTGTTTCCATTGTAAATTGTTCTTGATTTCCATTCAATGTGCACTGTTTTAGCATGCCTCAGGATTTTTTGATGTAGTATCAACATGCATGAAAATCGTTAAGGCTCTTTGTTGTTTAGTCACTCAATCGTGTCCAACTCTTTGCAACCCTAAGGACTGCAGCATGCCAGGCTTCCCTGTCCTTCACCTTCTCCCGGAGCTTGCTCAAGCTCATGTCCATTGATTCAGTGATGCCATCCAACTATCTCTTCCTCTATCAACCCCTTCTGGTCCTGCCTTCAATTTTTCCCAGCATCAGGGTCTTTTCCAATGAGTTGGCTCTTCACATCAGGTGGCCAAAGTAGTCGCTCAGTCGTGTCTGACTCTTTGCGACCCCATGGACTGTAGCCTAACAGGCTTCTCCATCCATGGGATTTTCCAGGCAAGAGTACTGGAGTGGGTTGCCATTTCCTTCTCCATAGCAGGCTCTAGCAGATGCTGTTTTCTTCCAGTGTAAGTAATTCCTTTTCAGGTAAATGTAGCCCAGTGGATCTGTTAGCTTTCACCTGGAAGATCCCCTGGAAGAGGAAATGGCAACCCACTCCACTATTCTTGCCCAGAAAATCTCATGGACAGGGGAGCCTGGTGGGTCCTAGTTCATGGGGTGGCAATGAGTCAAACACAACTGACTGACTGAGCACACACACACACACATACACACACACGCACACAGAAGTGGTCAATAAAACATTCAGATAGCAAATCTTTTAGGTTTATTGTGGGGAAGAAGCTACAGGTACTCAATTCTGCTGTTGTAGCCTGAACGTTTACCCTCTAAGCCATCAGGGTAGCCCAAAAGTAGCCATTGACAACGTATATGCAATGGCTGTGTGCGACTATGATCCAATAAAACCTTTTTTACAAAAACAGACATAGTTTGCAAATCTTGCTATAGAGGATTTAAAATAGTTTATGTATTCTAATTTTGCCCTTATTTCTAGTGCTTGGCCTTTTGGAACCCCAGTAAAAAGCTAGAGATGGTTGCAATGGTCATTGGGACTTGAATTTGAAGCTCTCTCCCTAGCTGCTCTCTTCAGTCCCTTTGTTATGCTATGCTAAGTCACTTCAGTCTTGTCCGACTCTGTGCAACCCCATAGACGGCAGCCCACCAGGCTCCCCGGTCCCTGGGATTCTCCAGGCAAGAACCTTGGAGTGGGTTGCCATTTCCTTCTCCAATGCATGGAAATGAAAAGTGAAAGTGAAGTTGCTCAGTCGTATCTGACTCTTAGCAACCCCATGGACTTCAGCCTACCAGGCTCCTCCTTCCATGGAATTTTCCAGGCAAGAGTACTGGAGTGGGGTGCCATTGCCTTCTCCATCAGTCCCTTTAACCTCTCAGATAATGCTTTCCATTCAGTTCCTGCAATTGGCCCTAACACAGTTTTTGAGGGCATTTGTATGCAGATTTTTAAATCTCTCCCCTGTGATTCTCTCCTTTCCATGGTTTTCTCCCCGTTTATTTCAAGACTCTATGGCAGCCCCAAATCCCTGATGTTTTCAGTGCAGTAAGATGCCTCCCCGACCCACAGAGAACTGGGAAGTACCCTCAAAAGGGAGCCCAGGTAAACATGGAGGTCACCTAGTTAACATCCCTTCTTTCAGAGCTATATTTCCTACAGTTTCTGCCGACTTGGGATGTTCTCTAATGTCTTCAAAGAATCAAGGGTTCTGTTTGTTGTGTTGTGACGGGTTTTCTTTGTATTTGTTTTTTACTCAGTTCTTATAATTTTCATCTATAAACAGTGAGTCTAGTATAGGCTACTCCACCATGACTGGCTCTGAGATTCTTGCTTATTTTCTACAATGTTATTTTGAATTTTTTGCTTATATTTTTTGCCTCTCTTTTCCAGCATTTTATTGGATTGAGTTTTATCTTTTAATCTGCTTTGTTTTCCTTTTCTTTGCAGGTTGATCATCCTCTTTCTTTTTATTGCTACCATTTAGTTTTTCATCTTTAACTTTGCAAAGTATAACTTAATCAATATGTTTGCCTTCTGTATCAGTTGAAGTTCAAAAGGAAAGCAACAACTTTCAAGCTAAGTTAATGTGAAGAAGGCTGATTTATCAAGAGGCTATTTACAAAGATAAGAATGGTCCTGGGATTCTCCTTAGAGAGTAAAAGAATTTGGCTCAAGTAGTACTGGAAATATCACTATTTCTAGTCTCAAAACAAAGAGGGAAAATTGATAGGAAACTGGAAGCATCTCTTTCCTTGAATCCAGTAGTGATCTTATTGAAAGATACAGTCAGTCATAGGTGAAGTCTTAGGAAGAGAACAGGGAAATAAGTATACTTGACCTTCCTTTTTCTCTCCCTCTGATCTTCTGCCAGGACCACCAATTGGCTGAACCCAGCCAGAAGCCAGAGGATTTAGGATTATAATAATGTAACATAATATATTCAAGTCAGCCTTTGAGGGCCAACGATAGGTAGAGAAGTGTAAAGGCTATCAGGTGGAGCAAACAGAAGATACTATCAGCACAATGATGTCTTAAACACTTTGATGGTAATTACTTTTCACCTGACATTTAAATATTTTTCATTATGTTTAGTTTTATTTTCATTATTTTAGCTTTACTTTATCCCCAAATTATTATTATTTTACACAGTCACTGCTTATTTAGGTTTATCATAATGTTTATCATTTTTTGTTATTCTTTCTTGTATCACACACCATTTTGAGTTTACATTTACTCTTTCTGAATTAAATGGTATAGTAGTAGCTCTTTGAGCAAAGGTTTGAGTGTGTTCCTCTCTGTGTTTATGTGAAAATATCCTTATTTCACCCTCTCTCAAATGATGGTTTAGCTGGATATTCCAGGCTGACAATTACTTTCTCTTGGATCAAAAAAGAAAGGATTCTATTTACTTGACTTCTTTATTGTTGCTGAGAAATCTCTCTCAATAATTTACATTCCTTTGAAAATTAAATTTTGTTCTCACTGTATTTACAATTGTCTCTGTCATTAATGTTCAGAAATTTTGGTAAAATTGATGTGGATTTATTTTTACTTATTCTATGTAACTTATTGTACTTCTTTTTTCCTACTGTACTTCTTACACAGATTTTGTTCATTAATTTTTTAAAAATTCTGTCATTATCACTATTGCTTTATTCATGGGCTCCATTTCCCTCAGGGCCATTTCTTGCCTTTCTTGGTTTTATTCTGAAGCTTAGAATGGTTGATTCCTGCAACTTGATTTTCTTGATTCCTTAATTTATGTCTTTAATAATTTTAATATGATTATTTTGTCATCTTTAAAATCATGTTCTTTTAACTGTAGTTCATAGTGATCTGAATTTCATTTCTTTGAACCTGTCAATTCATGTTCAAGTTGACTAGACCCTTGTGAGTCTGTAATTTAAGAGCGAAGCTTATACCTGTACAACCTGGGTAAAGAGAGTTATCCCATTAGAGTTTTGTGTTTCAAGATTTGAAGTATGAATAGATAAAACAAAATCTTTTGGAAGCTAATGATTCCTGAAGCAGAATGTTGAGTTCTTGGAGGCTTTATACTATTCCCTCTACTTTCATGTATATTTAAAAATTTAATGATATTAAGATAGGGTAATTTAGAATTACTTTAGAATTTAGAAGTTCACTTCTTCCTACTGTCATGGAAATTAATTTTGATCTAATAAGTAGTTTTTGCCTAATATATATCAATGAATCACATTCTTAGGCTAATAATGTGCATGTGTGTGATCAGGCATGTCCAACTCTGTGACCCCATGGAATGTAGCCTTCCAGGCTTCTCTATCCATGGACTTTTTCAGGCAAGAATACTGAAATGGGTTGCCATTCCCTTCTCCAGGGGATCTTGCCAACCCAGGGATTGAACCCATATCTCCTACATCTCCTGCATTGGCCTGTGGATTCTTTACCACTGAGGTACCTGGGAAGCCCAAGTTAATAGGCTAATATACTACACGGGAATAAGAAGAACTTTTTATGCCTTCCTTTACTTATATACTTATATACTTACTTTCAGCAAGTACTCATTAACTGCATCATGCTAAGTGGTAAAAACATCAGCACAATTTTTTCTCTCATAAAAATTATCATCTAGGAAGACCGCATCTAGAGTATCACTGTTAAAGATTATATACCAGCATCAGAGGAAGAAAGCTGAAATGTAAGACAGCAAGTCAGGGAAGCTCAGTTATTAATTGAAAAGGATTGTTAGTTGAAAGACGATTACATTTTAAATATATGTGAGATACCATCACTAAGATGAGTTATGTAGAAGTATGAATGTCTTGCTGACATTACTCAGTGAAGTCAATTCAAGCAATGAAGTAGAATAATTCAATTTTCATAAAGAGAAAACCACGTTGTTGTCATTCCTGACTGTTGCAATGCCATAGGTGTTCTGTTAGGGCCTTTCCATCGTCACGTCCAGCCCTCAAAAGACACTGCTGGGTGTTTTTCAAATGAGAAGACTATAACAAAGAAGTAACTGCCCAAGTTTATGGAGCTATTAAGTATATGAGCTAGGATGGGAATTCAGTTCCATGAGCCTCCAAATTTTGTTCTTTCCACTACATCACATTGCCTCCCGAGTAGACTAGTGCCTTCTCCGTGGAAATAAGGTATCCTCCACTGCCCAGGTATTTTAATATCATGTTAAAAACCTGCTTGATGTAAGTACTAGGAAGCATTTAATTCATTACAATCACGTCTCTTTTCTTCAAATATTTTTCTTTTATTATTTTTTTATTATTTGCCTTGATCCCATGTGAAGAAACTTTGGGAAGTGGCATTCAGGAGTGTCAACCTCAGACCTAAATGTTAGGTTATAAATTTTATAATGAAAATATTTGTAAGGAGTGTGCCACATCACCAAGAGTAACCGTCCAGTTCTTGTTCTGGTTTTGGAATCTTGGGCTCTGAAGGCAGAGGAAGAAAGTAGAACAAACTTCCCAACATTTGATGACAGCATAACATGGCTTAGAAGCTTTTGCCCATTTTACTTTCCATGGACTTACTTTCTTGACCAGATTGTAGTTGATAACAACATCGTGATACTCAACACCAGTCTCTCAGAACCTACATCTGTAAACTACAACTTTATTCTTGTCGGATGACCACTTTTGACCTTGTCTTGCTTTAATCCTACACTGACCACATTTGAGACTAAGGAATAGTCCATTAGTGTTTCCCCACCGAAAGAAAGAAAAATAATCACATATTTGAATGAAAAAATCAACCTCTAACATTTTAAATCTTTCTCCAAGCAACAGGAGATTTCTGGAAAAGAAATAATCCATCAGATATTTTTTCCAGAAACTCTCACTTCATTATCCCTGTAAAAGAGTTTAAATTGCTGAATTACCTCTTTCTGTAGTGTGTCTGTTTAATTCTGTCAGTAATGTTATATAGAAATGCTCAGTGTCCAAAGCTTGGAATTTATTAAAAAGTAGTTGAAAACAATGCAAATCGTAGCCAATTACCAAAAATAGAGAAGTAAAAAAAAATTCTTGTTCTGACCTAGCTCAACCCTATAATTTAAACCATTTCTAAAAATCTCAAAAAGTTACAGTTTCAATGAGAGCTTATTCTGATGCAGTTTCCCTCAGTTTTTCTTAACTGACACATGGAATTTTGCAGAATAATATTTCTTTAGGCTGTCAGACACATAAAGCATGACTCTATTTGCATAACTTTTTACTATTTTAATTAGGAAAAAATGAAGATTTTCAATTATTTATATACATATATATATTCTTCATTGGGGTTGCTTTAAAGTCATTGTCTAAGACGTATACCAATATGCATAAAAGATATTTGTATCTTAGGTGATGATTTTCAAACAGCTTCAACAATGGAATTACATTTTAACATTCCCAGATTTTATGCGTTTCCAGAAAGTTTTATATAAGCTTCCTGGATAATGTGGCCTATAGCTAAATAACCTTCATTAAAAAAAATTGCAGTAAAGTTAGTTTAGATTTGAGAATGTGCACATTTCATGATTTTTCTTTACCTTTTCACTTTTCAAGAAAATTCTCTTAGTTTTGGTGCTTCATTGAGACCATTTTAAAAATAGTCTATTAAGCTGATTAAGATGATTCATTGCTGCAGGTGTTACCTTATACAGTGAACTGTTAATAACATAATCATTCACACTTGCAACATGATTCAGCATCTGGTTCAATACTTCTCCTTCTAGAGGGCCTAACAGGTGCTAGAGAATCACTCAGGGGAAAATAAGTAATATTACTAATGCTATGCACCACAATTGTCATTGAATGTTTATTATTTCCATCTCAACTTCACTTTCTTTAACTTCAGAGACCATTGTGCAATGTCAGTGGTGAAGCTGGTGATAAAATATTGCAAGTTCATGACCTCCCTTCAGATCACATGGTGTTATTTTGAGAATTAATTAGCAAAGTCATAGAATAGTCAGGAAGATGGGGAGTGGGCATGGATTTGAAACACACTTCAGAGAGAGACTCAAAGCAGCAGTTTACAACAGGAAGCAAAGAAGATTGTGTGTCTAATTAGAACTTCAGGGGTAATTTCAAAAGGCCTGGTGTAATTACCTGAGTAGGAAGGTAGCCAGATGGAGGGTAACACCTCTAGTAAGGAGAAAAAGTTTTATTTAGATTCACAAACTCATTCAACAATAATTTCTAAGAGCCCATGAAGGAAAATAAGATTTCTACCTTTCAAAATGTCGTTAAGTATATTTTAAGTTTCCAAGAATCATGATTTTTACTGGAACTTTACATCATTAAACAACAAATAACCTGTTAATTTAGTATTAAATTTAGTCCCATTTTGAATTAAAAGTACAAACTCTGAAATCTCTATTCTAAAGGGTTCTTGCATTAAAACTTAATGAATAATATCTATAGTCATCACAAGGATCATGCTTTAATCAGTGCCTGTGTTAAAAATGATTTTCAGATTCAATTTTTTTTCTAAACTAAAAATTTAGATTGTATGAAACTGTAGTATAAACTATCTGGCAGATTTAATTTAAAATTTACCAATATGCTAATTTCCATTAATTCATGATGAAAGTAAAATAAGCTTGTAGAGAAAATTAATATGGTATTAGTGATTCATTTCAAGTTTGAAGAGCAGTATGGTCAAGGTATGGAGGAGGCAATGGCACCCCACTCCAGTACTCTTGCCTGGAAAATCCCATGGAAAGAGGAGCCTGGACATCTGCAGTCTATGAGGTCGCTGAGGGTCGAACACAACTGAGCGACTTCACTTTCACTTTTCACTTTCATGCATTGGAGAAGGAAATGGCAACCCACTCCAGTGTTATTGCCTGGAGAATCCCAGGGGCGGCAGAGCCTGGTGGGCTGCCATCTATGGGGTCGCACAGAGTCGGACATGACTGACGTGACTTAGCAGCATGGTCAAGGTAATATACACGCCCTTTTTTTTCCCTGATGGACACATGTGTACCATCTTCCATGTTTGTCCTTCTAGACAAAAAGAGCTTGTTTTGAAATTTAATAGAGCAATACTGACAAGCAATAAAATGTTATGTCTCTTTATATATAAAGCATGTTTAAATTATTCTAGGCAATTTGTTTCATATGCTAAGACTATAGACAGAAAATAATATTTTAATATGCTGTATGATGTAGCTGCCTGTGACTTTTATTTTCAAGGTGGGAATGATCATCCAGCCCTCTGCTTTTACACTTGAGTTTCCTAACATGGGTTGGCCAACTGTGGTGTGAGTTTTACTACTTTGTCTTGTCAGTGATTTAACATGACCACCAGGTCAAGGCCATGGGGCCACAGCATTCTCTTTGGGAAAGATAATATTTACTAGTTTGTGCTTATTGTGTGATGCAACTTTACTACAGGAATTACTATTGTCCACCAGTCCCTGGGAAATCTCCCTAATCAGCAATGTTAAATGTAGTTGCCCTGGAGAGTGAAGAACAAGGACCAGGAGACCTGTAGCCAAAAGTCTCATCCTGCTGACCAGAAGCAGATGTTTGGGCCTTGCAGCAAGGTCTAGTGTCACATTGGAAATTTAGAGAATGTTAGGGAAACAAGATCGACTAGAATAATGTGTGTGAAAGGTGACCAGGAAGGCTGCTAATCAGGAAGGTTTAGAAATAGCATAAACTTTTAAAAGAGTGTCAAAATAGGCTAGATTCTGGCATGTGCTAAAAGCATTGGAAAATTAGGGGAAGAAAAGGTTGAAGAAGACTTTTAACCCAACGAAGGTATCTTCAGAGTTGAAACAAGCTTTGTAGGATAAAGTTATTTTATTATTAATCATAGGAATATAGTATGATTGCTTTTCTTAAAGATACAGAAATTGAGGCCCAGGAAGCAAAGATATCACCAACAATACAAGATCATTTGTGGAAGAATCCAGGCCATACCTCAGTTGTTCTTTTCTTTTTTCTTTTTTATTATAGTTGATGTACAATATATTGTATGTTACAAGTGTGCAGTACAGTGATCCACAACTTTTTAAGGTTGCTCTCCATTTATAGTTATACAATGCTGGCTGTGTTCCCTGTGTTGTACCCTCGTAACTTGTTTTATGCATAATAGTGTGTACCTCTTAGCTCCTACCCCTTTATTGTCCCTTCCCACTTCACTCCCAGCAGTGATAACCACAGTTTGTCCTTCATATCTATAAGTTTGCTTCTTTTTTGTTATATTCACTAGTTTGTTGTATGGGAAAACATAAGCAGAACACTGACATAAGTTATAGCAATATTTTTTTGGATCTGTCTCCTAAAGCAAAGGAAATAAAAGCAAACAAATGATACCTAAGTGAGCTTAAAAGCTTTTGCAAAGCAAAGGAAACCATGGACAACACAAAAAGACAACCCACTGAATGGGAGAAGATATTTCAAATAATATGCCTGATAATGGGTTAATATCCAAAATATACAAACAGCTCATACAAGCCAACATCAAAAAGCAAACAACCTTATTTTAAAAATGAGTGTAAGACCAGAATAGACATTTTCCCAAAGAAGACATACAGATGGCTAACAGGCATATAAAAAGTTTCTCAACATAGCTAAGCATCAGACAAATGCAAATCAAAACTACAACAAGGTATCATCCCATACCTGTCAGAAGGACTATCATCAAAAAGACTACAAATAACAAATGTTAGTGAGGATATGGAGAAAATACTGGAATGGCTTGCCATTTCCTTCTGCAGGGGATCGTCCCAACCCAGGGATCAAAGCCAGGTCTCCTGCTTTGCAGGCAGATTCTTTACCAACTGAGATACAAGGCAAGCCCAGGGAGAAAATAGTATATTCATATGCTGTTCGTGTGAAGGTAAAATGGTGCAGCCACTGTGGACAACAGTATGGAAGTTTCTCAAAAAACTAAAAATGGAACTACAATATGATCCAGCAATTCCTGAGTACATATCAAAAAAAAATCAAAAACACTAATTCAAGAAATACATTCTCCCCTATGTTCATTGCAGCATTATTTATAGTAGCCAAATTTGGGAGCAACCCAAGTGTTCATCAGCAGATGAATGGACAAAGAAGATGTGGTATGTGTATATGTATGTATATGTATATACATATATACATATATTTAAATGCACATACACACAATGGAATGCTATTCATCCATAAAAAGAATGAAATTTTGCCATTTGCAACAACATGGATAGAATTGGAGGGTATCACACTAAGTAAAATATGTGAAAGACAAATCTATATATAATTTATATGTAGAATATAAAAAACAATCAATAGACTAGTGAAGACAGCCCCAGTTCTTCTGAATGTGAGTCCCGTGTCTTCCTCACTGATGAAATGATGAACATCTCACAGTTGACCTCAACATATAAGGGGCTGTTCTTAGGGCTGGAAAACAACTAAACACGTATTGGATAAGGGAGCAGCATGTTTAAAAATAGCTATTTCAGCAGACTTACTGTTCTCTTCCATACTCAGCTTAATATCAGGTAAATAGTCCTTGACTCTACTTCTCCTATTGGACTTTGGCTAGACAACCTCAGGGAAGCTGTCATCACTTATGGGTTGCTTTTAAAACAAAGACAGGCTACAAACCACATTCAAAAGAGAGATCAGAATTAAGATTTGAAACTATGTCATCTGTACAAGTTTTAAAGCGTGAGTTAACTATTAAGGCCTTTGCAGTATGGAATATCTGTAGATAAATAATTCTTTCCTTCAGGGGATGAATTGGTGTAAGCCTGATGATGAGTGAAACTGGCAGCCTGCCCTGGATATGCCACACAGTGGAGAATTGAATGATGGGGACCATGGTGCACTAGAAAATTTGGGTCTGTTCTAAGGAAGGCAAGCACCACTCACCTCTAGATAATCATTGCTGCGTAGGAATGTTGACCCAATGGTACCAGGACTTCTGATATTTTTCAAGCAAAACTGAAATTTGAATATTTATGCCAAATCATCCAATTCTTATGCATTCGCTCAGTTAATAAAGCACATTGCAAATAGCAACAGCAAAAATCACTGTGTGAAATCAATAAACGGTCTCCAAACTTGATCAAGCCCACAAGCCAACAATTTTTAACCTTTTTTTTCTTAGTATATATATTTTATTAAGTACAGTTGATTTACAATGTTTCAGGTGCACAACAAAGTGATTCGGTTATACATATACGTATATATTATTTTTGAGATTATTGTACATTATAGGTTATTACAAGGTATTGACTATAGCTCCCTGTGATATACAATGAATCTTTGTTGCTTGTTGCATATCTACTTTTTTAAAATTAGAGCTCTAGCATTCTATTTATACTAAGTCAAACAAGTGGAATCAAAATGTCACAAATATTTTACTTACATAAAAATATGTAAGTTTTCTAAAATACATATATTATAAACACTGTTTATATATACATGTACAAAAGCTTTTCTACTACTCTTGATAAATGCTTGAGAAAGAACATCAAAAAAGAGATGAATGGAAAAACATAAACTAAATGAAATGGAATCATTGAATATGATAATTCGCTACCTTTAAAGTAAAGGACTGAGGGATATTTATTCTGAACAAGAGAAAATTCTAATGACAACCTCTATTTTTAAAAGGCGACATTAGATGAATCAGTTATTCTTTCTAGGTGCAGAGTGAAGATTAACATTTAAGGAAGATATCTAAGCCAGAAACTTCTAGAGATATCTGAAGATGGTAAAATTACCAAGAGCACTGAAATTACCAAGAGCACTATATTGACCAGATCCCCACCAAGCACACTGGCCACCATAGATCTGTGCTAGAACTGGCTGCTTGTCCAGCCTCCTGATGTCAGCTATAACATTAGTAAGTAATAACACCCCTGAATCAGGCAGATGTAAAAGTGGTGAATAGAAAACATATTAGTATTCATATTTATGTTCAGCATGAGATCAATTTACAGATTAGATGCTAAGTAGGAAATGAGTCTTCTCATTAAATGGTATATAAGTGCTCTTCCTTTCAGCATTTCCTGTGACTAAAATCTCTGATCTCATAGGAGAAAATATGTAGTCCAGGAAGAAGGCAGAACTAGAAAATGAATTTAAGAAAAGGTATAGCTGTATATTCACACAGATGTGTTTATTAGCAAATTCAACAGATACACGGCTTTTGTCAAAACATGGTAAAGGTAGGGACATTTATTTGTTCGTTAATTTTTTAAATATTTGTTTAGCTGCTACGATGTGCCAGACACTCTGTGCATGTTAGAGCTACCATAGTGGATAAAGCAGATATAGTTCCTGCCCTCATGGAGCTTTTATTCTTGCTGAGAGGGAGGAGAGAACCATACACAATTAGAAAAATAAATAATATGAAGTCAAGTAATAATAATTGTTAAGGGAAAATAATGTAAAGAAAGAGTAATGCAAGAAGTATGCACTTACAGTGGTGATATTTGATCAGACATCTAAACAACATAAGAGAGTCAATGAATGAATAAATGGAGAGTTTCTGGGAAGAGAAAACAGTGATACAAAGATATATTCTAGGAACAGCAAGGAGATTGGGGTAGTGAGCAAAGGAGAGAGTATACTAACTCTTGAAAACTGATAGTTGATAAGATTGTATTTTTAAGAAATATATTTTAAAAACTCAAAAGTTAATAATAAAATTCTCAAAGCAGTACTTGAAACCCCAGATTAAAGCAGATTATGGAGGAAAAATTTTCACGGAGCAAAGCTAAGAAATGCCAGAATTAGAACTAGTTATTCATTATTACTTGCAGATTATTAATGGTTCCTTCATATAGCAAGATTGTAAATTGATATATATATATGCATGTATGATAAAAATGTATAGAATTGTAATACAGAGTATAATAATTCTTGACCAATTCTTATCTTTACAAAATCAGGTAAAGAATTCCTTTAGATACTTTTATTTGGAGATTCCTAAACTACCACAGCCATTGTTCCATTGCCTACTTTCATATGCAATTGGAGTGTAGATTGATATAAATATTCTTGCAAGCTATTAGACCCTAGTGTATAAAAAGCCTTGAAAAAAATTATGCCATTAGACACAATAATTCCACTTCTAGGAATCCATCCTAAGGAAATAAACAAATACAGACAAAGATTTATGAGTAGGATATTCACAATGGCTCTATTTATAATAGTAAAAAATTAGAAACAGCCTAAATAACCAACAACAGAAATTACCGTGCTTCCATATGATGATATATTTTTCACCCATTGTAAACTCTGATGTTAAAGATTTTTAATAAGAAGGGAGAATTCTAATGAGTGAAAATAAAGTGAGAAAGCAATTGAAAAGTTATATATACAAGATATATAAAAGATGTATCCTGTTCATACATACCACGGAGAAAAGACTGAAGGAATTTACATCAAATAGCTTAGAAGTGAAGTGATGGATAATTTTTATTTCCTTTGTTTTACTTGTTTTTCAAATTTCCCACAGTGAGAACCTATCATTTCTATATATGGAAAAAAATGTTTTAAAAATTATGTGGAGATATGGCTGTCCTTGGAAGCTCCCCTTGGATGGGGGCGGAAATTGACTATTTCTTTTAAGTCTTCAAGTTTTCTATAGGAGACATCCTGGCACATTTGTCTTGCTGATGCCTGGGTCTAGAAGTTGTACTTGTCTTGAGGCTATGAATTTAGATTTTAAAAAATGTTTATATTCAAGCCAGAGTTTTCCAGAGTTTGTCCCATTGTGTTTCTAGGAGATGCTCTTTGAAACAAATATTTCCTTGGGAAAATAAATTTGGGAAATGCTAAGTAGTTTGTTATCTTCTTGAAAGCCAGAATGCACATTAAGACGTTAGAGTTTCCAAGATGAACTCTAACATACATAATATAATATACAACTGACTAAACTTGTTTACTCAACATCTACCAAACTTAATGAGAAAAAGATTTGTTGTTTGCTTTTCCTTACATACTTTTTAAAAACATTTTTCAGAACTAGAGTTCCATGGAAAACTCTCTATGAAGTGCAGAATTTCATAATTTTGAGACAGACATATGGGTAAAGTACTATTTTAGAAAATGGAGTACTTGGGGGAAATGTTTGCAGAATTATTAAGATGAAAGCCTGTCAGGTAGATAGTAAAACAATACAAATATGACTTAATTCAGTGATTCCATTGTGCTTCTATTAATGTTAGAAACCCAGTTCTCATAGGAATCAAACCTTGTTGCTTGTGTTCTCATCGGCCTGACCTACACTCAAAATGATTCCGTTTACTTCAATACATTTGACTGCACTGTCTTAGAGAAAGGAAACACAATTTAGTTATAGACCTCCTTTCTCTGTGTACCTAAATATAGTGACTAGGCAATAATGTAACAGTTGTTGATTGAATGAGTAGATTTCAAAATATACTATTCTTATCCATCACCTTGAATACAACAAGAAGAACGCAAACCTGGTTTAATTTTTGTTATCCTTTTGGGCTTCCCTGGTGGCTCAGACAGTAAAGTATCTGCCGGTGATGCAGGAGACCCAGGTTCGATCCCTAGGTTGAATGATTCCTGGCAGAAGGGAATGGCTACCAACTCCAGTACTCTTGCCTGGAGAATCCCATGGATAGAGGAGTCTGGAGGGCTACAGTCCACAGGGTCACACAGAGTTGTACAAGACTGAGTGACTAACATTTTCACTTTCATTCTTATTCATACCTGGAATACACCAAGAACACAAATCTTGTTTCATTTTTATTATGATTTTATCACTGGAAAAGAACTTAAAGTGGTTTTCTGCTACAACTCTTTTTTCCTTCTCTAAGCAGAGTGTTATTAATGTCATTTTCATGGGAAAACCAAGGAGATTAAATGATGTGATCAAGGTCATACATCTATGCTTAGTCTTCATCGAAGATTTCCTGGCTCTTTTCTTCTGAAAAGGAAGAAATAGAGGTGACTATCTGAGGTGAAATGACTGGAAGGATAGCCAGCCACCAGCCCCTGGAAAACATCTCATTTTCAGTAACGTTGACAGTTACCAATCAGCTACTGAAGATGCAGAGTTCAAACCCAATTCTCCAACATTCACCTCTGCCCTGTATCCTTGGAATTGATAGTTCAAAGTGTTCAGGTTTTTAAGTCAATATTTATTCTGTCCTAAATAAAGCAGACTGGTTCCAAACAGGAAAAGGAGTACGTCAAGGCTGTATATTGTCACCCTGCTTATTTAACTTATATGCAGAGTACATCATGAGAAACGCTGGACTGGAGGATGCACAAGCTGGAATCAAGATTGCCGGGAGAAATATCTATAATCTCAGATATGCAGATGACACCACCCTTATGGCAGAAAGTGAAGAGGAACTAAAAAGCCTCTTGATGAAAGTAAAAGAGACTGAAAAAGTTGGCTTAAAGGTCAACATTCAGAAAACTAAGATCATGGCATCGGGTCCCATCACTTCATGGGGAATAGATGGGGAAACAGTGGAAACAGTGTCAGACTTTATTTTGGGGGGCTCCAAAATGACTGCAGATGGTGATTGTAGCCATGAAATTAAAAGACGCTTACTCCTTGGAAGGAAAGTTATGACCAACCTAGATAGCATATTCAAAAGCAGAGATATTACTTTGTCAACAAAGGTTCATCTAGTCAAGGCTATGGTTTTTCCAGTGGTCATGTATGGATATGAGTGTTGGTGAAGAAAGCTGAGTGCCGAAGAATTGATGCTTTTGAACTGTGGTGTTGGAGAAGACTCTAGACAGTCCCTTGGACTGCAAGGAGATCCAACCAGTCCATCCTAAAGGAGATCAGTCCTGGGTGTTCATTGGAAGGTCTGAGGCTGAAGCTGAAACTCCAGTACTTTGGCCACCTATTGCGAAGAATTGACTCATTGGAAAAGACTCTGATGCTGGGAGGGATTGGGGGCAGGAGGAGAAGGGGATGACAGAGGATGAGATGGCTGGATGACATCACCAACTCGATAGACATGAGTCTGAGTGAACTCCGGGAGTTGTTAATAGACAGGGAGGCCTGGCGTGCTGCAATTCACGGGGTCACAAAGAGTTGGACATGATTGAGTGACTGAACTGAACTGAACTGAAAGAAGGCAAAAAACAAACAAACAAAAAAAGTGAAATCTGAGGGTGAAGTTAAGTAGGGCCAGGATCTCCCCTCCCCATTTAGAAGTTACAACTCTTCTGCCTTCTTGGGTCAGTCACATTGGAGCAGGAAACACAGCTCTCAATTCCCCAGACCCTCCTTTTTTGGCAATTTACAGCTTCTAGCCAGAAATCTGTCTCCTTCTTTATTCACCAGGATACCTCAATGATTTCTTGAATAGTATTTATCTAAAACTAATAGCCTGCCAATTATTGCTTCAGCAAAAATGGGTTTTGTCAGGATCAACAAAGAATTGCAATTCAGGGTCTACAACCATGGCCAATCTTGGGCAAATTTCCCCAACAGCAAGCAGAGGAGAACACTTTTAAAGAGGGAAAAAGGAAGTTGAGAGGGCTCTCTCCTAAACAAAGAGTCCATTGGAGGAATTGAGACTTAGAAGAATTGTGGCGTTTCATTGGCTGAGTTGTGACAGTTTCTCATTGGCTGAGTACTTGCCAAGCAAGAAGAGAAAGTCTTTTTTTTTTTCCCTTTTGGGCTCAAATGACTAGTAAGGCATTACAGCTCCCCCTTCTGGCCTCCCAACTCTATTTTAATTGAGGTTTGTTTCTTTATTTTTACAACAGGTCTCAGTTCATTTCAGTCGCTCAGTCGTGTCCGACTCTTTGCGACCCCATGAACCACAGCACACCAGGCCTCCCTGTCCATCACCAACTCCCAGAGTTCACTCAAACTCATGTCCATCTAGTCAATGATGCCATCCAGCCATCTCATCCTCTGTCATCCCCTTCTCCTCCCCTCAATCTTTCTCAGCATCAGGGTCTTTTCCAATGAGCCAGCTCTTTGTATCAGGTGGCCGAAGTACTGGAACTTCAGCTTCAGCATCAGTCCTTCCAGTAAATATTCAGGGTTGATTTCCTTTAGGATTGACTGGTTTGACCTTCTTGCTGTCCAAGGGACTCTCAAGAGTCTTTTCCAGCACCACAGTCATTATAGCTGTATTCAATAGAATGCTTGTTTTCAGTTACCCAGAGAAACACTTGTTCACAATTTTGTGTAACCCTACCTTATGAGTTAGATCTTCTAGATGACAAAAACAAAGCTTAAAGGAGTAATAAATATCTAGCCCTACCTAAGTCACACAACTAGTGAAATGCCAGTGCAGAGATTGAAGACCACCCAACTCTCCCTCCTAAGACCACACACTTAGGATCTGTATTACTCACTCCTAGGACTTCAGAATTGAACCCTCTCCTCAAAAGATCAGATAATGATATGTTCTATATCAATGAAATTGTTTTTTTCTTAAGTTAATGTCATCAATAAAGCCAGATATTAGAGTTCTAGTACATATGTAGGCCTGCTGATTTTTCTCCTCTGGCCAAGATTGAGTCTCTAATCTTGTCAGCTGGCCACCATTAAGCTCAGTCGGTAAAGAACCTACCTGCAGTGCAAGAGACATGGGTTCTATCCCTGGGTTGGGAAGATCCCCTGGAGAAGGAAATGGTAACCCATTCCAGTATCCTTGCCTGGAAAATCTCATGGACAGAGGAGCCTGGTGGGCTGCAGTCGATGGGGTCGCAGATAGTCAGGCCCGACTAAGCGACTAACACTAACACTTAGTAAGAGATTAGATAGCAAAGCAATGTAGATGGCTTTGTGAAATCCATCAAAATTACATAGAAAAAGCTTTGTAAGGTGAAAGTACTGCTGTTGTTGGTTAATGCCATAATCTTTGCCTGAGAAGGCCAGGGTTATATAAAACCTTGAAGTTAAATCTATCACTGAGGAGCTCAATGAGCCAAGCACAAAGCTCTCTTTGTTTATGACATGGCCTTAGTGGAACAGTTTGTTTCTTGTGGTTATCTGTCCAGTTTTGGAAAACTCCAGTTATTGCATTTTCCCAAATATGGTTTTAGGCACCAAGCATGCTATAAGGAGATTCTTATTTGCCCACAGAAAAAAAATGGGATAATTTCTTAAAATTTTCACTAACAAATACATAAGAAATGGGCTTTTATGACCCCTTTTGTTCCATGAATATTAAATCAGTGTTGAGAAAAGAGATATATTAGTTTTAGCATAAAATTAAAGAGTTTAAAAAGTCCATATGAAGAATTTTGGAGTCATACAAGGCAAAAAGTAGAAATTTCCTCTTTTTACTCACATAGAGATAAAATGTGAATTGGTAATTGAAAACTATACTTGTTTTCAAAATGAAAAAAAGGCTTACCAAAACTGATATTACATGGAATGTCATTGACACTAAGCATAAAGTACATAACGTGTGTACTCAGTGCTCAGTCATGCCCAACTCTTTGTTACCCTATGGACTGCAGCTTGCCAGCCTCTTCTGTCCATGGAATATTCCAGGCAAGAACACTGGAGTGGGTTGCCATTTCCTACTCCAGAAAGTACATAATATTTCTTCTTAAACTTTTTAAAACTATATATTTGATTGTCAAAATCTGCATAAACATAATGGAATCAAAGTAGTTTGACATCGTAAACACTTTGTAGCACTTAACTTGAAAATACTTTAGCTTAAAGTACTAGTTTGCAAAGAACTTAGTTGAAATAATGGTGTACCTTGAAGAAAATCATGGAAATAGTTTCAGAACCAGCCTCTTTCCTTTTCAAAATTAGTGAGTGATATTGATTTCTACTCAGTCACTGGCCACGCAGTCTCTAATGACGTCTTTGCAGATGCTGTTATCTAGTGGTCCAACAAGCCATGGCTTTCGTATACTTTACCCAAATTGCTGCTCCATTTGAGCATCTCTTTTTTAATTAAAAGGTTTCAGTGAAAATGAAGAATGGATTTTTGTGTGTACATGCAGTGTTGAAAATAAAAAGGAAAGGATTCATCACAGAAAATCCCAAACACAATTCATCAGACGACAGAATTTTTGCCAAGTGCATGAGAACCCAGTGCTTTTCTTTGCTAAATCTAAATCAAAGTTGGTCAGAGGCTATTGTTTCAGACATCATACTTCTCATCCCCACCTTAACTTATTTTTTTTCCCTTTGAAACAACATTCCTCCATATCCACTTTTGGGATAAGGGGTAGGGTAAAGAATTTAATGTTGTTTTTAACTGAACTATCTTGTTAACCTTAGGGGACATCCCTGGAGCTGAAACTCATTCAAGTAATAATAGCTCAGCAACTCATTCCCTGAAGACAGGCTCTGCAGAGTCAGTCTGGAAAAGCTCTTTAAAAACACAGTCTGCCTGGCCCTTTTCTTTTGGTTTCTGTGGAATTTTTCTTAGCAACAATTTTTAGCTGAGGGGGTTATGGACTATTGTAAATGAAGGAGAACTGGGAGGAGAGGGTGGTGGGGAGGGCTCCTTGCTGCGTTCATTAAACAAAGCCTGCTTGTGTAAGCCATGTCCCCTGGCTTGATGCAAAGGGGAACACAGTTCTGGAGTTGACAGGGACTGAGATCTTAAAATACATTGAAAAGTAACGCCCCTTTGTGGAGGATACTCACCTTGCCAGAAGTGAGTCAGAAAGAGAAAAATAAATACCTTTTTCTAATGCATATATAGTCATTTATTTTTAAATTTTGTGTACTGAGCCGCCTTCCAAGTGACACCATTCTCACAGAGGGCAGGGCAGCCTGTGACTACCAGTCTCCAAGGGTTCTAGTAAGTTGCCTGGACAGTATTTCAAACGTATGCTGGTTCAGAGCCTGAGCACATCAAGCCCAGAATCTGATGCCACTTTTGTCTTACGAGGGAGATAGAATTGTTCTTGCCTTTTGATAGCGCGCAAGCTTAAAAGTAGAAAACACGAAAGCCAACTTCCAGCCCTGTGTGTGCAAACAGCAGAGAGAGTGTAATCCAGACTGGATCCAAAAAGACTTGTCAAATGAAAGAGAAATGCACAAACATGTCTGTGCTTTGTCCTCTGAATTTTAAAAGCATCTAATGTTACAGAGCTCATGTGAACCTTATTTAAAGCACAGCCAACCACAAAGGATTCCCTTTATGGTTTTAGTGGCTGTCCTCTTTCCTCGCTGTTCACGACTATGATTATTTTGTAAGCCCTTTTGTAGCTTGGTTTATTTGACTTAACCTTTTAAATGTAGCTTTGTTTCTGACAGCACAGGAAGTATAATGCTGAAGGAAAACTCTGCATGAGGGGTTGATGCAGGAGGCAGACGCGTGATTTGAAATAAGAAGTCTTGGGAAGACAGTCAACTTACTTGGTAGTTTCTCAGTTTTTCCAATGTAGCTATATCTATAAAGCCAAATGCCAAGTTTTGATTCCTAGGTTTTATGAGGTTGCAGAGGTACAAAACTAATCCTTGGCTAGGTGCTCTTTTTTTTTTTTTTTTTTTTAATGATGAAAAGTGCATGCATGAAAAACAAGGTGCAGCATCCGTTTTTGATTTAAAAAAATAAAAATTTAAAACCTCTCCCTCTGGGCATGGTACTGAGCCAGGTGAGGGAATGGAATGGAAAGGGTGTGGTCAGCGAGAAAGTAATAAGATGAAATACCCTTCTGCTTCAAGTAACTTTATATTTCAGAGTGCCCCCAACCCCTGCCACCATTCCAAATAAGGAAGTTACACTGTGCTATCATTTTACTCCAAATGTTTTATTTTCTTTAAAAATTCATTTATTTTGAAATTTTACTAACTCCTGAGGACACTAGATTTGAGCTCTATTTTCTCCGAGCATCTCTGATTTCTGTCTGATCCCACAGGGATAAATATTTGACATGTTGCCATTCCCAGGGGTGGCAGACCAATATACTAAACACAGAGTCATTTCACTTCACCGAGAGATGAAGTCAGGCTCCAGGGGATAAACAGCCCTCCATAAATAACCTCTCAGAAATAGCTTAAGGAACATGTCCTGCAAAAGAGTCCTGGCTCAGTACATTCTATTTTGTTTATTTCGCATAAAACTTTTCTTTGTCTAGATCTGCACAAGCATAAAAGCACTTTCAGAAAAACGTGCAGTTAGAGCAAAACAAAACCAAATGAAAAAGGAAAAAAAAAACCCACCTGAATGGAAATTGACTATCCCTTTTGAAACACCAGGAGAAAACCAGCTTACCTGACGTTCTAAAGACTAAAGAGGAGTGAGAAAACAAAAAGGACATAGAATATTCTGACAACCCTAATATTCATAGCCTCTGCCTGATGTCTAGGTGCTGTTGTTGTTTACTCGCTAAGTCATGTCGACTCTTTGTGACCCCATGAACTGCAGCACACCAGGCTTCTCTGTCCTCCACCATCTCCTGGAGTTTGCTCAAATTCATGTTTATTGAGTCGGTGATTCACTCCAACCATCTCATCCTCTGTCATCCCCTTCTCCTCCTGCCTTCAATTGTTCACAGCATCGGGGTCTTTTCCAATGATTTGGCTCTTCACGTTAGGTGGCCAAAGTATTGGAGCTTCAGCTTCAGCATCAGTCCTTCCAATGAGTATTCATGGTTGGTTTCCTTTAGGATTGACTGGTTTGATCTCCTTGCTTTCCAAGGGACTCTCAAGAGTCTTCTCCAGCACCACATTTCAAAAGCATAAATTCTTTGGCACTCAGCCTTCTTTATGGTCCAGCTCTCACATCCCTATGTGACTATTGGAAAAACTATGCTTTGACTATATGGATCTTTGTTGGCAAAGTGATGTCTCTGCTTTTTAATACTGCTGCCTACGTTTGTCATAGCTTTTCTTCCAAGGAGCAAGCGTCATTTCATTTCATGGCTACAGTTACCATCTGCAGTGATTTTGGAGCCCAAGAAAATAAAGTCTGTCACTGTTTCCACTTTTCCCCATCTATTTGCCATGGAGTGATGGGACCAGATGCCATGATTTTAGTTTTTTTGAATATTCAGTTTTAAGCCAGTTTTCTCACTCTCCTCTTTCACCTTCATCAAGAGGCTCTTTAGTTCCTCTTCACCTTCTGCCATAGGGTGGTGTCATCTGCATATCTGAAGTTATTGGTATTTCTCCTGGCAATCTTGATTCCAGCTTGTGAGTCATCCAGCCAGTCATTTTTCATGATGTACTCTGCATATAAGTTAAATAAGCAGGGTAACAATATATATCCTTGATATACTCCTTTCTCAATTTTGAACCGTTCTGTTGTTCCATGTCCGGTTCTAAATGTTGCTTCTTGGTACTGTAGGCTACAGATAAAACCACTTTCAGTATCTGACTCCTAGAGACACATGTAACTGATGTCAGTAATGACATGTGTTCCAAGGTCAACATTTGACCAAGACAAAACTGACCATCATCTACTGTGAGATAGCTTGACATTCTTTTCGATAATCTGTAGGAAATTTACTAATTTAAATTATTCTTTGAAGGCTTCAATCTGCATTTTAGTGAGATAGATAAAAACAAAGGTCAGTGGTGGGAAAGTGTCAGATGACTCTATAATATGTATTGTATCCAGTTGGAGCACTGACATTTAGCTCCATTTCACTTTTAGCACCTAAAGAAGTAAACCAATTTGTATATTTGGATAACTTATGTATATATACTTAGCCACATGCCAAGGATTTATAAAAAGAGCATGAACTCTAAAGACCCCCTCAAGGGGTAAATTAATAAATGAAATTTTTATGTTAACAATTACTTTTTAGCTTTTCAGTAGGCAAGTACTTAAGAGTCTCCTGAATTTTAGTAATTTTCCTTCTCATTTGTTTAGTTTCTGTCTCTTTCATTTTTATTATCACCTCCCTAGGTCAACTTCTTACCATTTCAGAAATGTATCATTAAAATAGCCTCTGAACTGGCTTGAGTGCCTTCAAGCTCTCCCCAGAACTTCTGAATTAATTATCTTAAAACCAAGCATTATATCATGATTTCACTCTGCTCAAAATTTGTTTTGGCATCACATTTACTAAAGGAGAAAATTCAAATTCTAACTTTGTTCTGCCATTCTAATTTCATGTCTACTTACTCCTCTCACCAAACTTGATATGAGCTATCCTTTGAATCTTTCATGTTCATTGCCTTTGCTTTTATTTACATGATGTCCCCGCTCAGGATGTCCTTTCTTCAACTTGATGTCTCAAGTTCTAATTTAAGGACAACCTTCTTCCACAACGATCTCTACTTTTTCTGATGTGCTGTGAAATAATAACCACTTACTTTGGATTATTGGTTTATTTTGCTTATGGACCTCATAACCCTAACTCGACTGTAAATTTATTGAGAACAAAGACTTGGTCTTGCAAAATCCTTTTATTCCCCATGTAGTGTTTGTCCACAATTAGCATGAAGAAACAATTCCTTCTTTAGGGATGTTTGAACTACTTTATTAATATAGGGTTATCAAAAAGAATACTCTTTTGCTGAGATAATTTCAGTTTCCTAAAGAACAAAGTCATTCAATAACTCATGGTGAGGATGAGCTCTCCAGCCTGAGCTAGACATGGCAGAAAGAAAGCTTGGTCATTTTCTCTTGTTCTCCACTCTAAACAGTCTATCCGAGAAGGGATTCTTACTTAGAGTATCTGTCAGATGAAAAACCCAGCAGGGAAAGAGCCTATATAGTTGACAGCTGGCTTCAACAAATTAGCCGTATTATATAACAGAGATTGTCTAGATCCTACTGTTAGCTTCCTATTGCTATCCTCAAGCCTTTAGTAAAGTTATGATGAATGACAACCATGTGTTAGATAAACTATGGGAAATTATAGAAATGGTCATCTATTCTGTGTTAAAAGGCAAATTTTTTCCATTTGTCATCAGTGTGATGATAGCAACAGTGGATAGAGAGACATATCAATCCAAGAAATATGGGTCCAGAGTTCCTCCTCACTGCTGCTGCTGTTAAGTCACTTCAGTCGTGTCTGACTCTGTGTGACCCCATAGACGGCAGCCCACCAGGCTCTCCTGCCCCTGGGATTCTCCAGGCAAGAACACTTCTCCAACGCATGAAAGTGAAAAGTGAAAGTGAAGTCGCATAGTCGTGTCCGACTCTTAGCGACCCCATGGACTGCAGCCTACCAGGCTCCTCCACCCATGGGATTTTCCAGGCAAGAGTACTGGAGTGGGGCATCAAAATTAAGTCTTGGGGTTTACATTACTTTTAGTTTATTAATAAGATTAACATTTTCTCTTTAAATTCTTATTAAAAGATATATCATATCAAGGATGGATTAACACATTATTAGTAATATTATTCACATACTGATTTAAGTTTAGCAGTTTTAAAATCGATGACCTATAACTCAGATATATAAAGAGATATTTTCATTTTCTGTAATAATATCTGTTCATAAGCTCCTATTTCTGCCTACTTATGGAAAGAGTTTAAATTTTCCCAATCAAGTAATTAGTCACTTTTGGTTTAAGTTTTGATTAAGAGTTTTCCAATTTAGATCAGACTCTTTAGATGAATACTCAGTTCACCTTTTCTGCCTATCTTTTCCTTTCTCTTTAGGCAGTATCTGGGCACAGAAGATATCTCCTTAATGTCTTAGACTTGAGGGACAAGGTACACCACTGGTCTGTGATTCTCTACCTCACATCATATGAAAAATTAACTTCAAAAAACAAAAACAGTCCCAAAATGTAAGTGCCTAAACTAAAAAGAAAATCTATCAGTAATATAGGAGAAAATCTTTGTGCTTTGTCATCAGGCAGAGATTTCTTAGAAAAGACAAGTACAGAAACTATTAAATAAAAATATTGATGTATTAAATTTTATCAAAAATACAAAACTCTACCAAAGACTCTGTTAGGAACATAAATAGACAAGTAAGAGACTGGGAGATAATGTGTGTGAAACACTTATGAAAACCTGTGTCCTGAATACGTAAAGAATTATTACCACTAAATAGTAAGAAAAAAAATAACGATAAATGTGAAAAGATAGTTTACCAAAGAAGTGATACAAATGCCAAATAAGCATATAAAAAGATGCCAAACATCATTACTCATTAGGAAAATCAAGCTTAAAACCACAGTGAGATACCACTTTTAATAATGGCTAAAATCAGTGACAGGCGATGTCAGTGCTGTGAGGATGTTGGGAGCGCACAATAGTATAGCAACTCTGGAAACAGTTTATAGTTTCTTAAAAAGGAGGCAGTTTCTTGAAGTGAGGGAGAGGATTCCAGTGTCTCCCCCTTCTCCATTCTCCAATGCTCCCATAGTAATAATTGGAAGTGTCAATAGCCGTGGTCAGAATACCATATTCTGCAATCTCCCTTACTAGGTACCCATGGGGTTGACTTCTTGTCAGTGAAATGTAAGCAGGAGTTGGGTGAGAATTCCAAGGAAGCTGTTTGAAACATAGTGTTCAACAGAAATATTAATAGAAAGAAAGCCACAAATGAGAGCCACATATATAATTTATATTTTTCTAGTAGCTACATTAAAAATAAGATGGCATTAATAGTATACTTCCACCCAGTAGAGCCAAAATATTACATTTCAACACAAAATCAACAAAACAAATTATCAATGAGATAATTTACATGTTTTTTTTTTTTTTTTGTAGGAAGTCTTCCAAGTTCTAGTGCATATTTTATACATTCAGAACATCTCGGTTCAGACTAACCACATTTCAAACTCTCAGTAGCCATATGTAGCTGGTGGTTTCTATATTAGCACAGTTTTAGATAAATGAGCATTTTTTTGCTCTTCTGCTTCTGTTACTTCTTCTAAGATGAAATATATCTGTGTTGGCTGGAATTTCACAAGCTCTACTAGATAATGAATATTCCTTAAGATTACAAACTATGGAACAGAAAGATAAAAGAAATCTCGTTCTGGATCCTGTACAATTCCCTTACCAGCCATGGGCTGCAAAACTCTGGATTTCTTTTAATGGCTACAGAAATATCAGACAATATAAACCATGGTAGAAGTTATTCTTAATGATAAAGAAGAACACTAGATAATAACAGAATATAGAAGACAATATAGTATATCAGCTAAAAGTACAATTTTGGGAGCATATATCTAGAGGCAGATCCTGACATTGCCATGTACTGATGTGTGATTAGGGGTAAGCTATTTAAAGCTCTCCAAAATTAAACTCTTGCCTTAAGTATTTAATGATGGTAATAATATCATTCTCCTAAAGTTATTGTAAAAGGACTAAAAAAGCTAATATATGTAACATAGTTAGGTATGTGTATATGTACACACACACTTACTATGTGTATCACATAGTTAGTTTAATGAAAGTGAAAATTGCTCAGTCATGTCCAACTCTTTGCGACCCCATGAACTATATAGTCCATGGAATTCTCCAGGCCAGAATACTGGAGTGGGTAGTCATTCCCTTCTCCAG
Source organism: Bison bison bison (assembly GCF_000754665.1). Classification (NCBI taxonomy): domain Eukaryota; kingdom Metazoa; phylum Chordata; class Mammalia; order Artiodactyla; family Bovidae; genus Bison; species Bison bison. The sequence goes on along the minus strand of NW_011494948.1, from coordinate 7,905,565 downwards.
GGGATCTTTCCAACCCAGAGATCGAACCCAGGTCTCCCGCATTGCAGGCAGATTCTTTACCAGCTGAGCCATAAGGGAAGCCCAGTAAGTTTAGAGTCAGCTGTTATTCATTAGGAAAATATAATGATGCTGAACTTGTATACACCTAAGTGTAAGCTTCATCTATATAAAGCAAAATGGACAAAATCCTACAGGATGGTGGATAAATATACAATTCTAGTTCAAGAGTTTGACACATTTCCCTAGAACTGACAAATGGAGCAGAACAAAAATGAAAAATTTGAATAAATGAATGTGATTAGCATGCCTTGGATAAACTTCAAATTCTGTGATCCTCAGATTTGAATCTGAGCTCCCTGGAAACTCTTGCAAATATGAAAACATATCAGTTTGAATGATTTTTATTCTTGGGAAAAGGAGGCTGCTATTTAGTTTGGTTTACAATGTTACTTATATTTGAGGAATCATGGTGGATGAAATATCTCATGCTCTTCCTTTTCATTTCCTTCCATTACATTCACACACTCAATATATAAAGCATATATTTTAATTTGACATTAATCATTAATTCCATGAATTATTTATCACATAAATATGACGCTTATGGTTGCAAACTTTTAACTCACTTTGTATATGCCTTAGCAAAACACCATGAGCAAATGAGTGGATAATGCTTTCTTTGGAGGCTGATGAATGTTCTCTCCAGTGGGAAATTTCTAGCACACTTTTGTTTTTCACCCTCTGGGCAGCTATTTCCTTAGACTGTCTCCTAGAGAGACACAGCAGGTGGAAATAAACCCAAATTTCCTAAGTTTAAAATGCTTGCAACGATTCCTGTTTATAATATCTCCTTTAAAGTTTGAGTGTTCTCCCCCCAGCTTTAACTGTCTTTTAAAATATTACTATTTGTTTGTTTGTTTCAATGAGATAATTTCTATCATTTGTGAAGAATTGCATGGAACAGGATTTTTATTCTTTTTAAATGTAAGCATTGGCTAACTATTAGACTAGAGTCAGAGAGATGGAAAAAGAAACAAGGCTCAGCTCAAGCTTACTAAACAATCTCAATGGCACAGGAACTCCAGGCAACTAAAATACCCTCTGGAGAGTAACATTTCATGCATAGGAAGAAGTTATTTACTTCATGCAGGAAAGTACTTTGCTCCAAAGAGGGGCCCTGGCTCACCATAATATTGGGTTTGGCCTATCATGGGACTAGACTTAAAATATTTTATGCTCTCAATTTATTTTCTCTCACATCTGGATTAAGGATAATTTTTCTAGGCCTGAATTATGGAGAATTTCTCTTGTCAAATATATATGCCATATTCTTGACTGTAAACATATTAGTCTAATTGCACCACATACCACTGGGAAAGCTAATTATTTAAGGTGTGGGTCCAAAGTAGAATTTCCCTACCTTTATGTAAACCACAAACCCATATCTCTGGGGATTTAAAGTGCAGAACTTCATTGCCTGGCCAAGAAGCATCTCCTGCTGCACACCCCCATGGGGAGGCTTAGGCCTTTGGCTGGGGGCTGTTTCCACAGGCTGGAACCTTTTTTCCTGGTTGTGGAGGTCCCCTTAAACACAGGGGAATTGTGGTGACCCTTTGAGGTTGCAGAGGGAATTATTTGAGTGCCTCCTTTGAGTTTCTCTCTATCCCTGCGCCTACTTGGAACAGGGAGCCCTTTCTCTTGTCAAGGGCTTCTTTGGCAGCGCCTTAGGGCCAGCTAGTGCTAGACTGCCTCCCACCTATACCCTCATGTTTGCTGGAGCCAAGAGAGCAGAAGAGAGGGATTCCCTTCTAGCTCTGTGCCAAGTGTTTTCACAGTTCTGTTTTATTTTTGTTTTTCATACTAGGCAAAGATTACAAGCTTTTATTGTCTCAAAGTACTACTATTCAAGCTCTAACTTTAATGCATAAACAAAAATCATGTATATCACCAAAATAGAAATAATATAGTTTTTATTTTAAAAAGACAATGACAAAGCAGATAGCAAGTATGAGTGCTTATCCAAGATAGATTTCAATTGTATTACGTATGGAATGAAACTTTATATATTATTTAGTATATATTCATTAGATACATACTATATACTAGATCCTGTTTTAAGCACAGACTGTGAAAATCGATAATACCTGGTCCTTCTCTGAAAATACTCACAAGCTCTCCTGGAACATGTGTGTAAGGAGGTGCATGCATGTGTGCTAAATCTCTTTAGGCGTGTCCAAGTCTGGGCGATCCTATGGACTGTAGCCCACCAGGCCCCTCTCTCCGTGGGGATTCTCCAGGCAAGAATAGTGGAGTGGGTTGCCATGCTCTCTTCCAGGGGATCTTCCCAACCCAAGGTCAAACCCACATCTCCTCACGCCTCCTGCATTAGCAGGCAAGTTCTTTTACCACTCATGCCACCTGAGAAGTAAGGAGGTGACAGGTATGCAAATATATAGTTATAATGGAATATACTATTGTAATTCAGAGAAAGAATAAAACCTGACTGCTTTTGCCTTACAACAATTTCATAGAGAAAGTGATATGGATGAGGTTCTGGAAGGGTAAGTAGAATTAGAAGAAGGAGAAGAGTACTCTTTCTAGGAAGTGGGGCCAGTACATAAAAAAAGGAACAAAGACCAAAAATAGCCTGGAATATTTGGGAAATGGATAGTATTTTAGTATGAATAACAGTCAGTGTTTAGTGGATGGAGTGATGCTAAGTGAGTCTGTAAAGGAAAATAATATCCAGGTGATAGTGCATGTTAGATAAAACGTTAGGGTTTTGGGACTTTGTTATTTAGGCAAAAACAGAGGAGTAATAAGATCCTTTACTGATCAGTTGAAATATACCATATGTTGTTCTAAGTACTCTAGATAAATTTACTTGTATACTCACTACATCCATGTGAGAGAAGGTCTACAGTGATTTTCACTTTATAGATGACCCTGGGCAAGCCATCAGTTTCCTTCTATCTTCAGAGTAATCTATAGGTATTATACAAGCCCAGTCAAAATCATAGCAGGCTTATTTTGGTAGAGACTGACAAGCTGATTCTAAATTCATATAAAATTACAAATGTCATAGCATAGACAGAACAAATTTTAAAAAGAAGAACAAAGTGGGAAGATTTATAGTACTTAATTTCATGATTTGTTGTGAAACTATAATAGTAAAGGCAGTGTGATATTTGCATCAAGACTGACAAGTAGAACAGAGTCCAAAAATAAATGTGTGTATATATATATATATATATATGTACAAATACATATATATATATTGAATATATACATATATATACATATACAATATATATATACGTATTTGTACATATAGAGCCATCCTAGTCTTTTCCATAGATCTTTAGAATCTGTCTCAATCTCAAAGAGATACGATTGAGATTTATTGGGCCTCTCTCCTTATTCAGATTTGCCTATTTCCTCCCCAGAAGTTTGTATAACAGAATGAAGGGCATTTATTTACTAAGTCAAACAAAAGTTTCCATATTCGTTTGTCCCAGGGCCAATAGCCTGCTTCCCTTACACTTATAAAACTAAGAAGGGTCCATTAATATCTGCCCCAAATTGGTGACCTTAACCATGAATGCTTGGTTGCTTCTATTAGTATAAAAAGAAAGTAAATTCTCATAGGGTATCTCATTTCATTACAATTTTATTGAATGTTTTATTCCAATTAGCATTTTTTTCCAATTTATCCCATTATAAATGAATCACACAGAGGCTGCATTTTATTTTTTATGTTTAAACATTGTGCCTTGGAAGGCTGAATACACTTTTCAGTGATAATCACTGGTGAAGGAAGTAAGCTGGCCCCTGCAGTAATTCGACAAATAGACTGCCCAATATTTCCGTAGGAGTGGTAAGCAAACAGAAGAAGGTAGTCTTCTTGTGTTTCTTGTAACTAACTTTAAGAGAACAAAGGTAGTAATTAGAATTCGTTTTTTCTCCTTATCAAGACCCTCTGCTGAGCAAGCCTTTGCAAAAATGACATTTTTAATCAGTGATTGATAGCACCCACAGCTTTAAGAACAAGCTGAATGTTCTTAGTGACCTCTGCAGACTTGAGGTACTGAGTTATGTTTCAAAAGCTTGACAGTGCTAAGTTGTCTAAGCTTGGGAAGTTTCAAGACCAACATTACCATGAATTGGTTGATGGTTTCAAAATAGAGATTAGCTCTGATGATGGATTGGAAGGTACAGGGAGAAAATTATGGAGGAACAGTAAATCTGAGTTAAGAAAAGGCTTTTTATTCTATTTTTTAATTGACCAAGCTTCTTTCATTGTCTGTAATCTTTAAAGTGGCCTCCTTGGATTTTCCCTGAGTTTCCCAATTTTGTCCTTGACCTCACATCATTTCTCTCCATCTCTGTTTTATCTTGGTATTCCCATATTTGCCCATCTATTAAAATACTTAACCCTTATGTGAATGACTCCAGTATATCTCTTCAGAAACTTGATTATGCTTGTAACGACCTATTGTATGCTCCCACATACAGTAGGGGTTAGGTACTTGAAACTCCACATGCCTAAAGCTAACTAACCACCGTGCCTTCCAAATAGCTTGCTCTTTGTGAATGTCATCATGTACTAGTCATATATGCCCTAAGACAAAAACTCATCCCCTTTTCCTTATACTGCCAGAAACCATATTTCTTCATGTTGCCAAGGACCATATTTCATCATCCAATCAGGGACAACGTTCTGTGGATTGCACCTCTATCCCATTGCACCTCAGCCGCAGCAGCATCCCTCATCTGGATTGTGCATTGATATCTAAATTGGCCCTTCTGCCACACCTGTATAATCTCTTTCTTAATACTTTGCATTGATACAGAAATTAGCTTTCTAAATGAAACCCAATTTTATTGTGTCCTTGCCCTGCTTTAATATATAATGTTTCTTTTGACCTCCAGTCTAGCACTTGGCACCCATATATTGTTGATGAAGTGTTTACTCACTTGAGAGAAAACTCTCTTGCATTAGGATTGCATCTCAACTCACACAAAGGGGTTTCTCTTCCTATTCTTTATATTGCCACCCACATTACAACTCTTATTTTTTTTAAGTGTCACCTAAACTTCAACGAATTTCATTCATTTTATTTAACAAAACTTTATACCATATGCTCACCTAATCACTTTATAAATTTTAACTCATTTAACTCATTGAAGTTTGAAACAATATAAAAACAAATTTCCCCGAAACTAAGTTGAAATATATATGAGTGACACTACAAAGAGACACCCACAAACACATTTTACTACCAAATATTATCCATCACCTATGTGAGGAATTCTTAGAAAACCTGAGAGTTTAGGATGCTGTCAGAACTTAATCTTCAAATTTGAAATTCCTTCTACTAACGTAGTCCCCTTCCCTGTTCCCATCTGGCAGGCTTCTGCTTATTAACTGTGTATTGAGGATACTGAATTCAGTGGATTATAAATCACTTTAAACATAAATTGCTATATACTTTCTAAACATTGCTTTTAAAATAAGGTGGCATGTGATTTGAAGCATGTAAATTAACCTCCCTGTGCCTTGGTTTCCCTTCTGAAAGACAGGACAAACCATGTTGCCTACCTCATAGAGTTGTTTTAAAGCTTAAATGTGTTAATACATATAAAATGTCTAAAGCAGTACCTGGCACATAGTAAGAACTCAATAAAAGTTGGCCATAATTTGTATGCTCCTATCTCCCTCTCTAGTCCACATGCTCCTTGACTCTCAAGAGCTTAGACAGTGTCTGGCACATATTCATACATGCTTAGATTTCTAAGAAAAAATACTGGAGTGGGTTCTGGCAAAAATATTGGTATAATAATGGATAAAAAATCATCAAAATAAGGATTCTAGAATTAAACAGAACTGAAATTGATTTGAACACACAATACCTTTTTCCCTAAGGATTCCAAAATGCATTCAAATAATATTTTATTCTCTTAGGAGGCAATGACTATAGACAATATCTCTATGACAGAGAGTATAATATAACTAGATTCAATCACAGAGAGATTAAGTTTCCTGAGACTAATGGAAGAATTTGAAATGGCTACTTCATTGGGAAATAGTAAGAATTCTAAATACTTTTAGATGGCAGTATTAACTTTTGTATATCTCCTTTACTGGTTTTATCCCAGATATTTTTTTAAAGAGTGGCAATGGAACAGATTTTAAAGATAATAATTGCACAGAGCTCTGCAGAATTGTATGATGCTTTTTTTTTTTTACCAGGTGCTTTGGAAAGCAAGTAGATCAAATTGCCTACTTCCCATAGGCATTTTCCAGGTACTCATAAGGCATCAGAGCTCAGTTGTATCACAATACAAAAAAAAAAAAGAAAAAAACATAAAAGTGTTTTCTACTACTACCAACCCTCTCCCCCACATCAACTCCCCTCACCCCATATTCTAACAAATAAACAGAACTACTAGGTGGGTATGGTTTAAGTTGTCATCAGATAAGTGTCCTCCATCACTGTTTCTTTGAAGGTCATGAAAACAAAGCAAAAATTAAAGAGGAAGAGTGAAATCAATCATAGTTATCTTTCCAAACAGTCAAATATTAGCCATATATAGACTAAACATCTAGGGGATAGTTAAACTTTTCCTCACTTTTTATGCACATTTCTACCCAAAGATTGAACCCTCTATGGAAAACTCAACCATTAGCCTACAAAAGCTGAATCAACAGAGTTAATCATCACAGAAAGTATAGTCACTTATTGAATCAGAGGTGGTCATAGGGTGAGAAAATGAGAAAAACCTTAGCCAAAGTCAATGGTTTTGTGGTTGGATTTTTCTGGATTTATACTAACGAAAAAAAATGTGCTTCTGTCCAGAAGATCAATTCCAAAACAAATAAAAACACTGTCACACTAGCCTTAAAGAGATGCCCTCACTTTCAATAAGGGCCTGGGAGGAGGAAGGTCCTTGGAGAATTATCTAGGAGTGGATGACATACAATTTTGTTTGCTAAACATTCTTGACCTTATGTCCTCTATAAAAATAGTTTCTTTCATTGCAGCTGAGAAAACTGTGATTTTGCTGTCTCGACAGTCTAGACTAGGCTCCTTCATCACGGTGAAGATGGGTGTGACTTTCTAAAAGAAAAAGGTGGCGAGTTTAGCCATCTCCTATTCTAATGGCTTAAATACATTGCTTCCTCCTATCCCAATTTAGAATAGTCAACCAAGAAAGTGCATCATATTATCCAAGCTCAAAGTTTTGAGCATGTCTAGATCCAGAATATAAGACATTTCTCTGTTCCTGTCTTTTTTTGACCCCCTTTTCCTACTCCTGACTTATGAGGTTCCACACTGCCAGGGAGCCCTGTGGTATCAGGCTGAACATTTTGATGTAATCCCACCACTGTTGCTCCAGCTATCTAAGCTAGAGGATTTATTAGTTGTGAACATTCATTTTTGTTTTTGCTGGTCCAGTGCCAGTAAATAAGTCACCCAAACCATGGCTGAGTGTCATTTGATAGGAAAAGGCTGGGATCACAAGGAAGCCTTCTGTCTTTCAACCAAAAAAAAAAAAGTTGCTGAGGTAAGCAGTGTCAAGCCCAGCTGCATCAACATGATGGTAGTAAGACAAATGTGAGCTTTCACTGCTGGATATGAGGCTAGAGGACAACCAGCCTGTAAACCTTCTGCAAGCCCAGTAACAGCTGAATTAATGCAAGTAGCAAAGTAGCAAGGGATTGCTTTTTCAAACTACTCGTTCTGAGAAGGAAAATCCTCCCGCCATTGCACAGTTCATCTGAAAGGACTAGAGATGAAAATTTCCTGTGCACACATAAATACACACATGCACATGCATACACACACACACACACACACACACACATATACACTGTTGTTTCAGCTCCATTAGAAGAATCTGATGAAACGATCCCCCTCTGTGTGCTGGTCACCAGCTGGAAGGGTGTGGAGCAGGAAGACCAGAACAGGACATGGGTTTGTAAGAGGCCATTAGGAGACCCAGGATGGGAGAAGCGGAGGAGGAGGAGGAGCGAGAGGAGGTCTGAACTTGGGAGGGGACCTCTCTCTCTTTCTCTCTTTCTCTCTTTCCGTCTCTCTCTCTCACCACAGGCGCGCCAGCTCCCTGTGACTGTTGCCTGGGCGATGGCTGAGGGATTATCAGGAATGCCTGGAGCCCAGTAACCTTCTTTTGGACTCATGGATGGAGCAGAAGGGGGTGGATGGCTTTTCTCTTTCTGTTTGGTCCTTTCATATTCAGCAGATTAGAGCAGGCGAGTTGCTGTGGCGACGACATGGAGGAGGGCTCCCCGCACACCTGCACCACAAACGGGGAGCCCGCCAGCGTGGACTTAGGCTCTCCCAAAGGCTTTTTTTTTTTTTGCTCTGGGAAACACAACAACAACAGCAAAAGCTGAAGGAACAGTGAGGGACATGGAGGAAGGGAAGGAAATAAGGGAGGAAGGGAAGGAAGAAAACACACCACGAGTTCAAGCGATGGCAGCGATGTGATGTTCTTCCATGAAACAGAATAGGAACCCATGTGATGTAGAGATGGTGCCCCAGAACCTCAGCCCAAGTAGCCTTGTGGGGCTGTTTGGGCATGACAGGAAGTGGGGAGACATATACCCACATCCTGGAACCACCAACTACATACAACCTGAAGGAACGATACCCTAAAAGCAGGGAAAACTTGAAAGCTACAGCTCTTAACTAAAAGTAAAGAAGCAGAGGGCTGAGTAGAAAGATACTCTGTGATTATCCCATACTAAAAGAGATTTACCATTTCTGCAGACCAGCTTTCTAATGGAAAGGAATGCTTTCTAATGTGGAAAAAAAAAAAAAAAGACTGTATGCTTTCTTTTTAAGTTGAGAGAGAGAAAGAAGAGGGGAAGTGGGGGCAGGGGAGAGAGACTGATGGGCTGCCGAAGTGGAGTATAGTCCTTTGGAATGTGCTGGCCTGGCTCCAGATTGTGCTAATGAAGAAGTCAGCTCCACAGAGTGTCCCGGCCTCACCTCTCTCACACACCCTAGGCTCTGCCTTCCGTCTGTGTCTCCCTCATCTGCCTCCTCCTCTTCCTTTCTGGTGATGGCTTTCTGTGTTACTGTCTCTGTGCCCACTAACAAAACGCCACAGCATATTAGCCTGTCGAAAGCACTGTACATGACAATATTTACAGAAGGTTAACTAAAATATGGATAGAGTGATTGATGGCGAACATGCCATAGACCTTCTGAACTTAGAGCATGCTGTCTTTGTTTGTTTTTTAAGCCTGATTCTCCAGGCTGCTTCAGCTATTTTATTATATCTCAAACAATCCACTTACAGGAAGAGATGATTAGAGAGAAACATTCTTTTCATTTTTTTTTCTCTTTTTTAAGCAACATGATTAGCAGTCAGTGGGCCTTATGTCTTCCACTTTCGGTCTGGTTAAAACCAAGCGCATTTTCTTGGGAAACTGCGCTACAACAGATGGAGATGAGACAATTGACTGTTCCCTCAGCACATACACAAATGACACTGTACTCTTGTTGCTAAAGTCTTTACCTACCCTCATATTCACTCCAACAGAATGAATGTAGGAAGATGATCTAATTTCAGAGTATAGCTTTTTTTCTTTTTTTGTGGATGTATGTATTTGTCTGTTTCTTTCATCAAAAGTCTATAAAATATTTTCACAAGAAAGATAGATACATGTTAGATCAGGGCTTGGCAAACTTTCTCTGTAAAGAGCTAAGGACTTTAAGCTTTGTGGTCCATCCTGTCTGTAGCAACAAAGTTCTGTTATTGACAACATGTAAATGAATGGCATAGCAATGTTTCAATAAAGCTTTATTTACAAAAATAGGCAGCCTGTATACATAGGCCTGTGTCCATTTGGCCTGTATGCCATAGTTTGCCAACCCCTGGCACTAGATCTGTCTTCTAGTTGAAAAAAATACTGAAAAAGTTAGAATTCTCTGTAACTCTCTCAGAAAAATTTCACTATTCTATATCATTCTTTTTAGTTCCTAATATTACACTGATATTCAGTAACCAAGAACAAATAAGCAGCAAACTAATTCAGCTGAAGTAAGTATCCAATCTGCTCAGAGACTAGAATCTCCTGATTCTGTTTTAAAAAATCAAATAAGAATACACTTTAAAAGGATAGAGCATATTTGAACTGTTGCTGTACATGGCTATTTAGTCTTATTAATATAATGCCTGAACCCTGTGTGTATAAATGACCATTTATATATATTTACACTTAGAAAGAGTAGAATTTGCCCTTCTTGATGGTCATGAGTTTTAAATATCTATTTAGTACCCAATTTTCTACAGAGTCTTGTGCCAAAATGTCTTTTATCACAGGGAGGCAAGTGGCACATTTAAACATTTTGTCCAATGAGTACCATATGTAAAAGTGACCAGAACTCCCTGCCAGTTCTCTCAAAGTGGAGGATTTGTCTCCAAAGATTCAAGCATTTTGCAGTGCAACTCATGTTAGAGAAGTCAGCAGGTAAGGAGTTGCATGTGTAATTCTACATTTCATTCTGAAAATGGTTTATTTTCTAAATAAGGGTTTTCATTATTACCATCTCTGAAATTTATCCTTTATTTTTAAGAGTTTTATGTGTAATGTTTGCTATAATTTTGCATACAGACAGCAGTGAGGACTTATGTTCACCTCATTCCAGTGTATGAATTCCAATGTGTTTGTAATGTTGAGGCCCCATATGTGGCCTTGTTCATGACTAAAGAGCCCATTCTTTGGGAATTACATTGATATCTGATTATAGAGTTTTGAAAATTTACCCTAGTGAAAACCTAGAAAAAGATTACCTTTATTCATAGAGATGGAATTTGTCCAGAGGAACACTCCTACTGTCTACCACTGGGTAATACATAAAAATTGGACAGGTTGACTGTCAAGCAGAGTAGTCATAATCCACAGCATTCCCATAAGACTTGGTGGTAAGAAACAACAAGAAAAGATTGGAAGAATGGATTTGAATTTCTTGAGGAGCACACCAGAAACACCCAGATTAGAAACCTGAGGAAAATCTAGGGGGTTTTGTTTTTGTTTTAGACAGTGTGCAATTAAAATTATGGCAATTCTTCCCAACCTGACAAATTCAGGAACTTCAAGTTATATTACTTACTACGGTCCTTCCCTGAGATGAACCAACTTAAACGTATTACCTTGTTGCTGCACAAAGACCCAGGACTACTTCGTCTGGGACACCAATGTAGACAAAGTAGCCATTTAGTCAATAATATATGTTAATATGAGGTGTCGGAGAAGACTCTTGAGAGTCCCTTGGACTGCAAGGAGATCCAACCAGTCCATTCTGAAGGAGATCAGCCCTGGGATTTCTTTGGAAGGAATGATGCTAAAGCTGAAACTCCAGTACTTTGGCCACCTCATGCGCAGAGTTGACTCATTGGAAAAGACTCTGATGCTGGGAGGGATTGGGGGCAGGAGGAGAAGGGGACAACAGAGGATGAGATGGCTGGACGGCATCGCTGACTTGATGGACGTGAGTCTGAGTGAACTCCGGGAGCTGGGATGGACAAGGAGGCCTGGCATGCTGCGATTCATGGGGTCGCACAGAGTCGGACATGACTGAGCAACTGAACTGAACTGATATGAGGATTATATAGCAGAAAGGATAGGGTTTTGTTTTCTGAAAATATGAAGTGTACTAAAAGGTTCAGAATAGGAGCTTCCTGTCCCCCTACTGACAGTTTGTAAAGAAGAAGGAAGATGCAAGAACTCAGTCCTACTTTTCTAGTCAATTAGTATTAAATGTAAGGTTGAACTAAGTTAACCAGAATATTATGCATAAAAGCCAACTGATGCTTTCATTTTTGATTTGTGATAAGCACAAAATAATTTGGGATTAAGATTTAATCTAGATAATATCTATAATTTATGTTAAAATGATGAGGAATTTTGAAATGGGATCCATTCCAAGAAGTCATTTTCCGGATGAAATTATAATGTCTTTGGACAGATACTTTTGATGTCACTGATAAAGTCGTATATCAGTAAAGTCTTCCTTTTGGAAATATTATGGGTCTTTTGATGCTTTCCTGGGAAAATTTAAATTGTGTGTAGGATAGGGAGGATTGCATCTAAAAGTTATCATTTATGGATATGGGTTATAAGACGAAAATCCAGTGTTTGTGTGTTGGTATTTCTTTCTCTGTTTTGTGCAAGATACCCAGTGAATCGTTGTCTAATAGGAGGGATTGCTTTCAGCAAGTGCACACCACTTATAATCTCCCAATAATCTTCCACCCAGTTCTGTCACAGTGGACTGAACTGCTACTGAGGGTCAGGATTATAACTGCCTCTAATTGCTATTCCTATCTGTTATAAAAAATAAAAGAAATGTTTCTTCTTTTTGATAAAATCAGGACAAATGATAAATAATATGCCAAAAGAAAAACCACTTTTCTGTCAGTCCTAATACAAGATCATCAAACCACTTGCAAGGGGATCAATTCAGAACTAAGAAATTAGTTTAAGCAACTGAAGTTGGATTCTTCAATTTAGGGGCTAAAACACTATTTTGAGTAATATCTAATTGAGAATGTTTTGTTGGGGAAAAGTAGAAAGGGAAAGGCGAAGAAAACCACACTTAACTGTTTACAAATTGCATGCCGGGCACATTTGAAAGCATCTCTAGCCTATAGCAGTCCTAAGAAATAGCTGAAACCCCTCTGTTTACAGACATAGAAACTGGAGCTCAGGGAGCTTATAAAATTGTCCCAGACCTATAGTTAGCAAACAGAGATTCTAGGAAAATTTGTGAATTGGAGGTCTTTTGCCCAGTCTGTCAAAAAGGGTAATGAGTTCCTAGCTTCAGTAAATCTTGGACGAATGTAACTATGCAAAGGAATTTAAAATACATCATCTCTGACAGTCAACCAGAAATACCTTAAGAGACAAAGAAGTCTCATTTTCATAAACATAGAATTACAACTGACAAAATATAAATGTGTTCCTGGTTCATTAATTTGCTGATAATTATTACTTCATTAATGACCCCAGTCCAAGTTCACCATTTACTGAGACAGAGTGATAGACATGAATAGCAACAGACAGAAAAAATACCATTGTTTTCCAGGAAGAATTCAAGATGAAGAGCATATTTTTTTTGAATTGTGTAATGTGGGCCTCCCTGATGTCTCAGTGGTAAAAGAATCCTCCTGCAATGCAGGAGATGTGGGTCCACAGGTTCAATTCCTGGGTTGGGAGGATGCCGCTGGAGAAGGAAATGGCAATCCACTCCAGTATTCTTGCCTGGAAATCTCATGGATAGAGAAGTCTGGTGGGCTCAATATGTGGAGTCCAAGAGTTGGAAACAGCATCACGACTAAACCACCCCCACCCATACAAAACTGCTATGATACCAGACATATTAAGAATGACCTACAAAGGGCTAAGAATGAAGTGTGGTTCTACTAAAAAAATAATTTAAATGATTTGATTTTTGTTAAGAAAAAAGAATGACTCACTGGGTCATACAGGAGCCACTGGAAAGAAGTCCATTTTCTTTAGTAAGGTGTAAAAACTATGCATTGAAAATATATTATCAACAGTCCTTTAAAACCTCAATAAAAGGAGCAATAAATTTTTCTTGAAATATGCAGTGTCCAAAAATATGAAGTTAGAAGTTCTAAAGCATCTGTTCATTTCCTTGTGGGGGAGAAACAGCCAAGTGGAACTCAAACTGCTTTGTCCTTGAGATTCTAACCACAGGCTAAGTTGAGTTTCCAAGGACCCCACTAGTATATGATGCACATGCTGCAAAGTTGTAAAATACTGCGTACAGTCCTGGTGACTTTGTTCATTTGGGGCTACAGGTTCTGAGTGTGGAGAAAGGCTTCTGAATGTTCCTCTCTGTAGTGGGGAAGTCAGAGAAATAGGGTGGATTAATGAAAAGTCTAACTGCTGGAAATATTTGCCTCATTTCTCTTACCTTCAGACTCTGTATCGTTATGTTTCCCTTCTTCAATTTGAATCCCCTCACATGGGTGAAGCCTCTTTTCAGGTACAATTCAAAATCACTGAATTGATAGGAATAGTCTCTGTACTTAGGAATTTCAAAGAGTCTGGGAAGGAGCAAGGAAAAAGTCTGCCTCTAAAAATATTGCAGGCCCAGGGCAAGACTGCAAACCATATGTCTAAATAGTTCAAATACGGAACTCAAGTTAATGACTTTTAAATTAAATGTGTTGTATCTTCAAATCTTGAAAAAAAAATCCCTATAATGATCTGGAAGACAAAGTACATGCGTACAAGTTTGAGATTCCTTAGAGATACTGCAAGGAACACGGTGGCTTTCAGAGAGTGGAAACTGGATCTCCAGTCTATTCAGGGCTCCTTCCTGCCTCATGAGGGGCCTCACACAGCAGCAGATATTCTAGCCTATTCTCACAAGCTCTGTCTATTGCTTTCCTTCGTGGACATTCCCTTAGGCCTAGTGCCAGGTACATCCCATCCTCCTGAGAGAAGGACCTGAAAAAGAGGCCAGCACAGGCCTGCCACAGGGAATCCTGGGGAAGAAATTCTGAAGTCTTGGGTATCTGGAGTAAGTTTGGAAGAGGAGATGTAGATGACAGGAGAGAAGGAACCCTGGAGGTTCACTCACCTGCCTTGGTAGAGGGGGGCATGGCTCAGGAAGGCCAGCATTGGGCACTCCCAGTATGGAGCACAGGAGAGAGGCACTCTTGCTGGGTGGGGTCTGACAGCAGTATTGATAAGCCAGGCAGTAAAACTGGACTAATATAATATAGTTCTTCATTTATCAAAAGACTCTATTGCAGCTTAAATTTCATTAGATTAGTATTGCTTAACTTTGTCCTGACCCTCAAACCTGCCTTTACAAAGGCTGTTTTTGGTAGCTGTTTTTGGTAACTCAGTTTTTGATAAATGTAACAATCCCAATCATCATGTGATTTTTTTTCTTTAGACATTTTAGGATTCCAGTTCATTTTTAGAAACATATCTTCAACCATGAGACTTCTATATGTTGTCTTTTTTTTTTTTTTTTCATAGTAACTGGAACAGAAATTTCTCTAAATACTTTCAAAATTTCCTCTTTTTAGACTTATTTCATTATACTTTCCCCTTTCTGTTATCATGTCTATTCATATTTTATGACTTTAGTCTTGGCCTAACCAAATCTTTGATCACAATATTTGTGTTACTTTCAGGTACACTAGTCTCCAAATGATATACTCACTCCATTGTCCTTGTTTTGAATTACCTCTTCTTTCTCTACATTTTTCTGAAAATCTAGTCTTAATTCCCAATACTGACTTTTCTTGTCCCAGTTTCAACTTCATGATATATCCTTTTCTGCAATATTATCTTATAAATTAACCAAAGATTAGCTTGACTTTATGCCTCTTTTTTTTTCTAGACATAACTTTTTGTACTAATAGTATTAAGGTTCTCTACCTACAGATATAGTCATCTGTAATTTAAGAACTGCTATTCAAAAATTTAAATCTATTCTTCCAAGTCATTTATTATTGTTGAACCCCCCACTCTATAGCTCTGATTTCTAAAAATGGATTTGCAAAGTTCATTAATAATTTGTTTGGCATACTCATGCTCCTTACCGAGTACATGAATATGGGAAGAAAATGATTTCTCATTTTGTCAACAATTTTTAATGTGATATCAGATAAGACCTTTATTGCTAATTACAATCTAGTTTTATTAAATTTGAGCCTACCCAGTTTCTCTGTCACTCCCTGGTGTAGTCTATAATGAATTCAAGGTAGATAAATTGTATTGTGTGATGACATAGAATTAATAGTATATGGGATTTTGGTTTGGTTTGGAAAAGTAAATTAGGTGAAATAAAGCACCAAGTTCAGAGTGAGGGTTGGTCCTTTGGTAAAGTAGGTAGAAGAGGTACAACCTAAAAAGTCTTACCTAAGTGTGGCCACTGACTCCTCCCCTGTCCTCCCCTCCCCTCCATTGGAAAGTATCAAGGATTACTAGTCTTAGATTCAGGTCCAAATTTCATTTCTGACCTATAGAAGTTTCCAGATTGAAAGTGCAAGTGAAAGTTGCTCAGTTGTGTTGGACGCTGAGACCCCATAGACCTTAGCCTACCAGGCTCCTCTGTCCATGGAATTCTCCAGGCAAAAATACTGGAGTATGTAGCCATCCTCTTCTTCAGGGAATCTTCCCAACCCAGGGATTGAACCCAGGTCTCCTGCATTGCAGGCGGATTCTTTACTGTCTGAGTCAATGGGGAAGTCCATGAATACTGGAGCAGGTAGCCTATCCCTTCTCCAGGGGATCTTCCAGACCCAGGAATCAAATTGGGGTCTCCTGCATTGCAGGTGGATTCTTTACCAGCTGACCTACATTAGGACAAATTACTAACCTCTTTGGGCCTCAATTTCATGCAATGGGCTTGATAAAGGACAGAAATGGTATGGACCTAATAGAAGCAGAAGATATTAAGAAGAGGTGGCAAGAATAAACAGAAGAACTGTACAAAAAAGATCTTCATGACCAAGATAATCACGATGGTGTGATCACTCACCTAGAGCCAGACATCCTGGAATGTGAAGTCAAGTGGGCCTTAGAAAGCATCACTACGAACAAAGCTAGTGGAGGTGATGGAATTCCAGTTAAGCTATTCCAAATCCTGAAAGATGATGCTGTGAAAGTGCTGTGCTCAATGTGCCAGCAAATTTGGAAAACTCAGCAGTGGCCACAGGACTGGAAAAGGTCAGTTTTCATTCCAATCCCAAAGAAAGGCAATGCCAAAGAATGCTCAAACTACCGCACAATTGCACTCATCTCACACACTAGTAAAGTAATGCTCAAAATTCTCCAAGCCAGGCTTCAGCAATAAGTGAACCGTGACTTCCTGATGTTCAAGCTGGTTTTAGAAAAGGCAGAGGAACCAGCGATCAAATTGCCAACATTCGCTGGATCATGGAAAAAGCAAGAGAGTTCCAGAAAAACATCTATTTCTGCTTTATTGACTATGCCAAAGCCTTTGACTGTGTGGATCACAATCAACTGTGGAAAATTCTTCAAGAGATGGGAATA
>NW_011494948.1:7881413-7888385 GCF_000754665.1 Bison bison bison | reverse complement strand
CTCAACATTCAGAAAACGAAGATCATGGCATCTGGTCCCATCACTTCATGGGAAATAGATGGGAAAATTGTGGAAACAGTGTCAGACTTTATTTCTTTGGGCTCCAAAATCACTGCAGATGGTGACTGCAGCCATGAAATTAAAAGACGCTTACTCCTTGGAAGGAAAGTTATGACCAACCTAGATAGCATAATCAAAAGCAGAGACATTACTTTGCCAACAAAGGTCTGTCTATTCAAGGCTATGGTTTTTCCAGTAGTTATGTATGGATGTGAGAGTTGGACTGTGAAGAAAGCTGAGCTCCGAAGAATTGATGCTTTTAAACTGTGGTGTTGGAGAAGACTCTAGAGAGTCCCTTGGACTGCAAGGAGATCCAACCAGTCCATTCTGAAGGAGATCAGCCCTGGGCTTTCTTTGGAAGGAATGATGCTAAAGCTGAAACTCCAGTACTTTGGCCACCTCATGCAAAGTGTTGACTCATTGGAAAAAACTCTGATGCTTGGAAGGATTGGGGGCAGGAGAAGGAGACGACAGAGGATGAGATGGCTGGATGGCATCACCGACTCGATGGATGTGAGTTTGGGTGGACTCCGGGAGTTGGTGATGGACAGGGAGGCCTGGTGTGCTGCGATTCATGGGGTCGCAAAGTGTCGGACATGACTGAGTGACCAAACTGAACTTGGGCCTCAATATCAGTAGACTACAAAATGGAACATTAGATTATCTTAAAAGTCACTTTTATAAACTATTCTGCAAATCTTCTATCAGATCTTTTTCCCCATTAATTACTAATGAGTCACTGAATGTTGGACCATGAAGATTGGAGCCTTATCTTTCTACTTTCACAGTTGAGGTGCACAGAGCATTTTAACAGAATTTCAATCTTTGTTGAAATTTGAATTTCTGTGTGTGGTTGGTTGAATCTGCAGATGCTGAACCTGCAGCTATAGAGGCTCGGCTCTATGTAGGGACAGTTTATGTAAGAGACTCTCACAAATTTTGGTATCTACACAGATCTGGGAAGCAATGCCCCTTAGATACCAACAAGCAACCGTATTTTCAGTTTAATGACTTGAGTTACTAGAAGTAGAGAGTACGTCTGAGAACCCAGCAGCTTCAGAACATAGAATCAGGAATGGTGGACAAAGGGAGTAAAGAGGAGAGCATCAGAGGAAAATGGGGTGCCACCAAAGACATGTCAGCTAGCAACCTTCCTGGTGAAAGTGATCTGGCAGATCTGGCAGACATTGCAAACTTGGAGGTGGCAAAGCCAATATGACTGAGATAATCAATAGTTACTGTGATAATATTATCCACTTCTATCTTTCAGTTTGGTAGAAAATACAATTTAAAAGTACAAGAATATTTTTCTCTTGAGTCTGCTTTGCTCAGCCCAGGAAAGCCTGTATACAACTAATCCTATACTGCCTAACTGAGAGGCCCACAGTGCTCCTTCCCACACTGTCTATCAGCAAAAACCATATACATCATCAATGCTTAATGCCAAGGCTAATTTCTTCAGGTCTTCGCTCAGATGTCACAAGCCAGAGTTAACTTCCTCTTCCTCGGCATGCTGATAGCATGTCATCACCATGCCTCAGTTTCTTTTCTTCACTCTGCTCCACATTAGCTGGAGCAGATGGCGTCCCTGTCTCACTCTCACCTTTCCCACCTCTGCCTGCCATCTGCGTGAACACCTTAAAAGGGCAGCAACCCGTCTCTGGTTCTTTTCAGTCAGGGCTCTCCTCCCCTCCAGGCCTTTCCTGAAGATTCTCTAGAGCCTCATTGGTAAAGTCAAACATGAACATAAATTGTGTCTTTTCCCCTACTTTCCTGCTGTTATAATCCAAGCTCACCTTCAGTAGATACAAATAGTTCTGACTAATTAGAGGAAGATTGGAAAATGAAAAGAAGAACTGTACAAAGATAAACATTTCTCCATCTTGCTACATTTCTGTGACAAACTTGGGTTCCTAGTCCCTTGTCTTTTTTTTTTTTTTTTTTTGGTAGTTTTGGTAGGTAGCATCTTAAACAGGGATCTCCAGCCTGAAAATTGTCAAGTAGGTTTTTAAAAGCTACATACCTCGTCCCAGTGCTGGAGATCCTGATTCAGGAGATCAGGGCTAGGTCTGGTATCCGGATATAGAAAGCTCCCTGTGGAACCAGTGTACAACACAGTATTAGGTGAGAACTTCTTATAACTTAAAGCTTAGGCCTCTGCAGCTACAGACTTGATTGTGACCTTGGGCAAGTTATTTACCTTGTCTGAATATTATATATATATTCATTTTTATATATTTAATGTTTACGTGTATTTTTATATATATATATATCAAAATTGATTTATTATATTTAAGTATCCATTTTTAATTGTGTAGAATTATCATCTGAGAACATTTGAATAGATGGAAATACCAGTTTGTTTCAGGGAACAATTTCCACTTTGTGCTTAAATCAAACATCTGAAAACAAGTGCTAGTTTTATTGTTGTTGTCATTGTTTCCAGTTTTATTGCAATTTAAGTTACATACAACTTAATTTTATTTACAATCAAAATTTGATTTGGTCTGATATGTACCACTAATCAATTTTGGATTTAACAAAGTAACAAGGTTTGTTCAGGTCCATCATCGTTTTACACCATGTCTGCCTAGATTTAACACACCAACGCTGACATATTTAACAATAAGTTAGTTTTTTCCCCTAAAAGATTGTTTAGAAGAACTCTCATTCTGTAATATGTGTGCCTTTGAAGGCATATGCACAGATTGATGTTTCTTTACGAGGGTTAATATTTCTCTTTCTGAATCCACTTCCGTTTACTTTCTCAAATGTTTCACACTTCCCAGAAACACTCTTTTTAGTATGTATGTAGTTTGCATATGTGTGTGTCTGTGTGTAACCAGAGATCTCTTCTGCAATTGTGTTAATAGTTTTCTGATTCCTTAATTTGAATAGGTGAATTTTTAAAATTATTTTCCACTTCTTTATAAGCTTTCCTTTTCTGACTGAGAGCACTCCTGCCTGATATTCTACCTAAATTTTCCGTATTCTTCAGGTCCCATTTTTTTAATAAAATTTTCCCTGATCCATTCTGCTCCACGAAGTCTTTCTTTCATTTTTGTCTATGAGTTACTGTCTGTACTGTGCCTTGAACACGAATGCTGTGTCATAGTTTAATATATTGCTTTAGGAATAATTTAAGAATTCTTCCTAATTCTTCTAAGCCTTATACTAATGGAGTCTCTATGGAATATTTCTGTATCTTCTCCTCATTGTCAAGAAGTACTTGCAAATAATATGTGCTTTTATCCTCTGAGGAATGCAGAGAAAGGAGTATTGTTCTTATATGTAGGAAATAATCATACAAGATAATATTCAAAAAATATATCAGAGCATTTTTTTATTAGGCAGAAACATAGGATTCCTTCCTACTGTTCTGACTGTTTTGGCCTAACATTCTACACTGAGAAGTACCTCGAAAGCTTAATCACAGGAAAAATCAAGATTATCTACCCTTGACATTAGGATTAACTTGGGTCATCTCAATTATTCAGATTAAGAGACCCAGGTTGTATCTTCTTTCCTTTCCTGTAAACAAACAAACAAAAAAAGACCTCTGGGTCTAGTTCCCAGCATGCTGTTTCAATCAGTGTTCAATAATATTTACTACTCTCCCTAAATATGAAACACCTAGGCCTTTTTTGTCCTGGTTTGGTCACTGTTCCCTCTGTCCAAAGTTGAGGCTTCCCCATACATTCCTAGAAGTGTATTTCCTATCTACTTCCTTTCCCAAGGCCACTTTGTACTGTGGCCAGAGCTTCTCATGCAGTTCCTGATATTGTTCCTTATTCCTTTTCAGGAAGCAGGAGAAAGCAAGCCATCTGTTTTTAAAGGTTCATAGTTGCTAAGGCTGGGGGCGGGGATGGCACTGACTTACCAGCAAGTAGGAGTCTTTCTCACTGAAACTCTGTTCAGAATAATCTGCTTATAAAGTCATTATTCTCCTCAGCCCTGCAATCTTAGCATCCATCCCTTTGCATACCATACAGCTGGCAATTGACAAGTAGCACTTGTTGAATAAACCCAGGAGATCAGATGCTATCTCTCCCAAGAAGCCTTCCTAGGTCCACCAGTAGAACTGATCGTTTCCTCCTCTGTGCCCCACGGCACCGTGCACCCTCCTACTGTTACTGAATTCATCTTAGTGAATGGTACTAATTTTTATACTATAGATTTATCTTTCTCAGTGATCTCTTGGTAGCAAGGCCTGTCTTAGTATTTTTGTATTTCTAATACCAAGCACGTACAATGCTTAAAGAAATAATCTTGTTAAACTACTGTGTATCTTCTATAAAGGTATCATTAGAAACATTATTCATTACATTTCACAGCATCCTTTTTTCTTTGTTTCTTTAATTATAGTTGATTTATAGCAGTGTGTTCATTTCTGGTGTACAGCAAAATATCTTCTTTTTCAGATTCTTTTCCATTATGGTTTATTACATGATATTGAGTATAGTAGGACTTTTTTGTTTATGTATTTTATATATAACAGTGTGTATTTGCTAATCTCAAGCTCCTAATTTATTCCTTTCCCACCTGTTATCCCCTTTGGTGATTGTAAGGTTTTTTTCTATACCTATGAGTCTGTTTCTGTTTTGTAAGTAAATTCATTTGTGTCATATGTTAGATTCCACATATAAGTAATATCATATGGTATTTGTCTTTCTCAGCCTGACTTACTTCCTTAGTAGGATACTTTCTAGGTCCATCCACATTGCCGCAAATGGCATTATTTCATTCTTTCTTACGGCAGAGTAGTATTCCATTGTATGTAGGTAGCACATCCTCTTCATCCATTCATCTTCCGATGGACATTTAGGTTGTTGCCATGACTTGGCTATTGTAAAGAGTGTTGCTGTAAACATTGGGGTGCTTGTATATTTTCATATTATAGTTTTCTCTAGATTATATGCCCACAGCATCCTTTTTAGAATATTTCTCCAAAAATCTCTCTCTGTAATTATATCCAGAATGCATGTGTTTCTTTTAGACTAGATTTTTGCTTTCATTTCATAATCATTGTATTTTGTGTCTTACCAGTTATATTTGAACACATCTATAGTAAGAACTCAGTGGCAAATGCTTTTATATTAGCCTTAATTCTGGGTCAAGTTCAAGTACCTATCTTCCTTTGTATTTCCCACATACTTCTGATATACGCTATTTTTTTTTGTATTTATGTATCATATAACCTTCCATATATATATATATATATATTCTAAATCTAAATATATATATATATTCTAAAATCCCTCTTTGAGAATAGGTAGAGTAAAAGTAATCACCTATAAAATATGTTGTCAAATAAATTTGCTCATTCATTCAAAAAAATGGATCTAGGAATAAATCAGAACCAAATACAATACACTGCCCTAAATTCATTTGACTTGAAAAGTTAAATCAATGAAATTTGGGATAGATGAAATATGAGATTGAGGAATTAGGAGGTGTCAAAGTTCATGCAACTATTTGGATGGTGCCATTTTCTGAATTAGGGGAGAGAGGAAGAAGGCCAGAGTTGAGAAGGCTTTTCAAAATAATTGTAATATAAATAATAATAATTATGACTAACAGCCATACATATCTGCGTGGGTCACAAAGCACTCTAACACAAGTAATAGTCATAAGAATAAACCATTGTATAGTGATCTAAAGCTCATAAAGTTTAGTTTGTTTCTTACAAGGATATGAGTTCACAAGGACCAATATAATGTCATTTACGTTTTGTAGATGAGAAAGTTAAGTTTCAGAGGGGTTAAAGATGTAGAAGGAAATGTTGGAAGGAGATCTTGGGGGTCATGATTTGCAGTCCTAGGGTCTACTCCTCATTGTTCTGCTTCTTCTAGAATCAGAAACATATCACAGTTAGAGTGAGGAGTACAGTGGTAAGATAGCTCTCTTGCTTTGTAAAACAAGACAACTTATAAATTAGGACAACTAAAGTTGTCCTCATTACTCAAAATTTTATTACCCAATGATAATTTCCTGTGAACTGCCTGGAACTTTGAGCTTTTCATTGTGACTGTCTCTCAATCTTCTGGGTAGGAGCCCTATTCAGTCGACATGTGACACCCCTGATCCCTTAACAGCATTCCTAATTCTAGTTAGTCAGTGTTAGTCACTCACTCTTAGTGTTAGTCAGTCACTTAGTGTTAGTCACTCACTCTTAGTGTTAGTCAGTCTGTGTCTGACTCTTTGCAACCCCATTGACTGTAGCCTTCCAGACAAGAATACTGCATTGGGTAACCATTTCCTTCTCCAGGGGCTCTTCCTGACCCAGGGATCAAGCCTGGGTCAGGAAGAGCCCTGGAAAAGGATCTTAAACAAAAGTAATAAAATGACATTTCTGACACAATTCACCTGCTTTTGAATAAAGTACGAGCAACCTGTGATAAGCATAAAATATTGACTGATTAACAAGTAAATTTCATAGAGAATACTAATTGTTGACCAAGCCTTAGAAATATTGTTAAAACTTCTGGCTAGAGATGTTTGTGCATACCATAAGCATATTATAATTGTCAACATGCATGTGTTTCAATAGAAATGGATAATTTCCCAGTTTGATCTTGGTGCCTTTATACTTCAGTTCAGTTCAGTCACTCGGTCGTGTCCGACTCTTTGCGACCCCATGAATCCCAGCACGCCAGGCCTCCCTGTCCATCACCAACTCCCGGAGTTCACTCAGACTCATGTCCATCGAGTCAGTGATGCCATCCAGCCATCTCATCCTCTGTCGTCCCCTTCTCCTCCTGCCCCCAATCCCTCCCAGCATCAGAGTCTTTTCCAATGAGTCACCTCTTTACATGAAGTGGCCAAAGTATTGGAGTTTCAGCTTCAGCATCAGTCCTTCCAAAGAACACCCAGGACTGATCTCCTTTAGAATGGACTGGTTGGATCTTCTTG
>NW_011494948.1:7844599-7881269 GCF_000754665.1 Bison bison bison | reverse complement strand
CCAACTCTTACATCCATACATGACCACTGGAAAAACCATAGCCTTGACTAGATGGACTTTTGTTGGCAAAGTAATGTCTCTGCTTTTGAATATGCTATCTATTTGCCATGAAGTGATAGGACCAGATGCCATGATCTTCGTTTTCTGAATGTTGAGCTTTAAGCCAACTTTTTCACTCTCCACTTTCACTTTCATCAAGAGGCTTTTTAGTTCCTCTTCACTTTCTGCCAAAGGGTGGTGTCATCTGCACATCTGGGGTTATTGATATTTCTCCTGGCAATCTTGATTCCAGCTTGTGCTTCTTCCAGCCCAGCATTTCTCATGATGTACTCTGCATAGAAGTTAAATAAGCAGGGTGACAATATACAGCCTTGACGTACTCCTTTTCCTATTTGGAACCAGTCTGTTGTTCCATGTCCAGTTCTAACTGTTGCTTCCTGATCTGCATATAGTTTTCTCAAGAGGCAGGTCAGGTGGTCTGGTATTCCCATCTCTTTCAGAATTTTCCAGTTTACTGTGATCAGAAAAGAAGAAATCAAACTCAGAGGAAAAGGAGGGGAGTGTCAAAGACCATGATATGATTGTACTTCCATAGTATGGCCTATTCTTGGGAAGGACATTTTCTGATTATCTTATCCATATTCCTGGATCAAATACTAAGTGCAAACCCTCATTTGTCAAAAACCCCAATTAATACACCTTCTGATATGAGACTATAATTATTGCAAGATGGCCACCATAATCAGAGTGTCCCTGTATTATTCTCTATGTGCTCTCTTTAGATAGATTTTGAACTCCAGATCTGAGAAACAGATGATTAAGAAACACTTGCATGTGCTGATTCTTATCCCTGAATCACAAAAGACCATGGAGGCATTAGATAAAATACAATGCTGATTTGATTTTCAAACAGATTCTCCAGAAATATGTGACCTCCAACAATCTTTAAAAAAAAATAATAATAATAATAAGGTACCATACATTTCTACATGCTTGGGCCAGGTTCTCTTAGTCAGTTCTGTATTTTTCTTACCACCCAGAGACTGAAGCATTTGGCATACGTGGGATCCTAGTATTTTAGAGCTGGAAGGGAAGTTCTCCCACCCTGGTTTTATCTGTAGGCTGGATAAAGGTTTGGGATTTAGCAATAGGCTTTGCTAGCTCAGCTTGTGAAAATCACATTCTTTATCAACTCCCCAGATGGTTTAGATCATTAAAAACACAACAAAACAAAACAAAAGCCCTTCAGAGTGTACACTGTGAAGATATTCTCTAATTTCCAAGAAAAATAAATATACGTTGAATTTCTCACAGATTTCTCACACTTTCTCAGTCTCCAGCCTGAATCGCTGTGCTGAATGGAGAATGCAAAGCCATCGTTTTTTGAAACTGCAAAGCTTTGTGCTGAATACTTAACTTCCAGCAGCCCTTTGCCTTTCCAGCTTGTCCTTCAGCCCCCAACTCGAAGTCAGTATTTATCATTTGGGGCTTAGCTTAGACTGAGACATGGATGTCTCTATTCAATGAATTTGGGGCAACTGACTCTCAATAAGCAACAAAAACAAAAAGGCTGTTTCAAGTCAAAGAGACCTCAAGAAACTATCCCACCATCTGCTGAGGAGAGAGAAATGAGCCTGTGGGCTGAGAGCTTTGATTGAATAGAATAAATAGTATTGTCATCTAAATTTTCTGCAAGACTCTTTGGATCAAAATATTATAATCACAGCAAATAGATTCAGCAAATAGATGCGGCCACACTTAATGGATACTCAAAGGGTCAGACCACTGCTTGGCTGGGATCGTTTACTGTCATTTGGAAGGAAAACTGGGGGGCTGATGGGATCGGGGTTGGAGGGAGACAGGGAGACCTGACGTTCAGCTGGCATGCACCAGTGGATAAATGGCTGGCATTTGCAGAGCTGCATTGCAGGGGAGCTTTTAGCAGTTTGCCACTGCCAGCTGATGTCTCTGTGAACATCGGTGCCAAGAAGCCAAAAACGAAAGCAGGTGCAGGGGCAGAGGAACTGAATGCTGGGGCGGGGGTAGTGGGGGATTCAGCAACAGAACTTCTGTTGTGAAAAACTGGTTGCCTTCATTAAAACCTAAACAATACCTTACTTTAACTCTGCATAACATTTTTAGCCCACTAGAGTCCTGCACACACACTTAAGGCAAGCCTCTTACATTTATGCACTGACTGGGCAAAGAGACGGTTTTGTTGGTCTCTCTCCAAAGCTGTGGATTGTCTGCAAGACTGCTGAACTCTGATTAGAGCGGCTTTCCATCCGAAGCTGGGAGCATCTGCTTCTGAAAGTGCCCTTTACCTCCACTCCCTCCCAAAGTGCCCCCTCTTCAGAAAGTCCCACTTCTACACAACCAGAGCCTGCGAACAGGGAATATTCCTGAACTCGGCTTGTCTTTGCAGAGCCCTGTCACCAGTGCAGCTCTCTGAAATGCTGCTTTCTGATGAGAAAACAGACGGAACTTAGTGCTGCCTGCAATTTACATTTCCCTCAAAATCTCTGTGTTCCTCAAGCCCACCGCAAATGACAGCAGGAAAAGAAACAATGGGATAAGTGAGGGGGAAAAACCAGAAAGAAAGGTAAAGGTTCAGGACCAACTGAGGAAAAGAACTAAGGCTTGCCGCAGGGCACACTACAAATCAAGAATAAAACGGAAAACTGTCTGCTGCCCACTCTGCTGCCTTGCCTGGCTGAGCCACTCCCAGCAGGAATTTGGTCACTGCAGAATGTGAAAGTCATCTTTCAAGGAGATGGGACAAAAATACAGATCACGTGCAGCCGTATCTCAACTGGGATGGAGAGGGAGCAAAGCAGAAGAAACTGCAGGCAATCTGTACTTGGTGGAAAATAGTGGGGTTTTTTTTTTCCCCCTTAATGGACATTAGTGCAATAAGAGAAATAAAAAGTATGTTTGTTTGCTTTTATAGGCTTTTAGAAAAAATAGACATACAACTCTATTTGTATATGACAAATAGAGTGTGTCTATTTTATGTGACTTCTACAAGTCAGATGTTCCATACAAACTAGAAAGTTCCATCTATTAAAACTATGATGCCACAGTTTTGGGGTCAGCAATTTTAATTATAATATAAGATGACTAAGTATAGTGACTTGGGGAATGGTAGTGAGAATTAGGTTTGTTTCATGACCTTAGGCTTGGGTAGAGTTTATATTCAATCTCTTTTGCTTCTACCACCAAGTGCTACTGTCTTTCCACATGTAAGCTTGATTATTATAAGCTTTTAAAACCCAGAGAAAGTTTAAAAAGTCAAACCAGAAACATAAATGAGGTCACATGCCAAAAGAGTCAGTGGATGAAAAGGAAGTTAGTTCATAGCAGAGTCTGGGTTTTAGTTGGAATGAAATTGAGTTGAGATAACAGGAGACAGCAAAGCAGAGAAGTCTGAGAGAAGTAAAATGCTCTAATGGGTGGGGGGTGCGGTGGGAAATTGGCCAAGCCTAGGAAGAGGCATTCCAAAAAAAGAAACAGAGATAGCTAATAGCATAAAACAAAGTTCAAGCTCCAGACTAAAAAAAGGAGCATTTGAAAGAAAAAGCCATTTCAACAGCAATATGTACAGATTTTTTAAAAGTACTCTTAATATTGCTGAGGATTTGAGCAAAATAAACTCAACTCTTAAAGGGAAATTGGAAAAAATGTGCATCGAAAACTTTAAACTTTTTAACTTACTTGAATTTGTCTTGCTCAAGAATTGAGAGATATATTTATATACAAAAGAATTTATTGTGGTAATTTTTAAATATTTATAGAAATTTTCTATTTGTAAAAATATGAGACTAGTTGAGGAAATTATAGAATATCCATAAATCATGCTTTATAAAAATATTCTCCAGCATGGGATTCTTCTTGCAAATATATTTGCTTAGTGAAAAAAGAAATATTTGTGAAGTAATATATTTGAGATGATCTTAATTATGTGTGAAGCACCCACCTTAAAATGTTAATAATAATTATTCTGAATTCCAGGATTATGGTTGATTTTTATTCTTAATTTTCTTCCTATATCCTTTTTTCAAATTTTTCAGATTTTAAAAATTTATATTTTTGAATCTTTTTATTGAAGAGTACTCTGTATATGGAAAAGTACATAAGTAAGAATACAGCTTAATGAATTCTAAGAAATTGAAGACAGCCATGTAACCAGCACACTCATCAGAAAACAGAATATTCCTAACTCCTGAAACTTTCTTAGTGCTACTTCCTCATCTCTACTGCTCCCACCTCATAAACTCCATCTCTGCCTGTAACAAAACTCACAGATGAGTTTTGCCTTTTTCGTAGGGTAAATAAAAGAATATTTCATAGGGGATCTTTTGTGTCCAGCTTCTTTCACTCAGCATTGAAATAGACCTTGTTTTAAGCCAGGAGGAACTAAGGGCAAGTTGAGACAATTTGTGCAGGACAGTTTGTTATAGCAGGGCTTCTTGGGATTGCTACCAGCCCCATTCCTATCCACCTCCCTCGTGTGTACTTTGAATCCAGTACTGGGTCTAAACCTATTGAGATCTCTCAGTTACATTTTTTTTTTCCTTTTCTGAAGTCTCATACTATGTGCATCTTCTATTAGGAAATTAATGGGTACCATATTATTTACTGTTGCATGAAATTTTTAATCATTTCCTCTAGGTTTAATTTGTCATGTCTTGTTCATATTTAACTACTAGTTGGATGTCTAACATGTGCCAGATACATTATGTCTGTAAGATAATGCTATCTTCATTTTACAGAGAAGGCAAGTAATTTTCCCTAGGTTGTAAATCTAGAAGGTGATGGAATACGCATCTCTACCAAGGTCCCTAGATGCTCTGTTGAATGGCCTCTCTACTGTACTCCATTCTCTCATTTGCTCACATTTTATTTCTTCACTGGATTCTAACATCCTGGAGAATACAAAATACGTATTTCCCTTTCTTTGGATTTCCCCTCCTAACATAGTGCTTGACATGTAATAGTACAGTGTTTGATTACTGAGCATAAGAGTGATGATTTTTTTTTGTCACAGTACTCTTTATAAATCTCTTTCTTTGATGAAACTGTATCATAATGCTCTACAGTGTTGCTCACCATCAGGGCCTGGGATTGTCCTCATTCCAGTCATTCTGTGGGAGAAAATATGTCTAATAACTGGTGTGGCCAGTAACTCTAAGTAGCAAAGTAAATAAGATGAACCAGTAGCAATAGTATAACCAGTGTATTTGACATCAAGAAGGTATCACCATCTAAACATCATCCTCCTTCATATAAAAAAATTACCTAATAATTATGATATAAAATAAAGTAATGATCATAACATACCTGAAGGAATAAAATATATATTTCAGTAGTGGTAGTGATTTAAAACTTTTTATAACATTAACAAATTTTTTAGATGAAAAGATAAAAGTTTCTACCTAGATGTTAGTCTGTTGTAAGAGTTAATAATATTATAGTTTAATTCCTCAAGCTTTGATTGTATAGATTCATTGATGGCTTTGTCAAAATCGATCTTCACATGTTCATGTTCAATATACAGAATAGGAAAATTTGTCAATCTATTTTTGTGTATAGTTGATAAAAGAACACATTTTATAAACTCAAAATGGATTAAATATCTAAATGTAAGACCAGAAACTATAAAATTCCTACAAGAGTTTTATTCTCTGACATAAATCATAGCAAGATCCTCTATGACCCATCTCCCAGAGTAATGGACATTAAAAGCAAAAATAAACAAATGGGACCTAATTAACCTTAAAAGCTTTTGCAGAAGGAAGGAAACTATAAGCAAGGTAAAAAGACAGGCTTCAGAATGGGAGAAAATAATAGCATATAAAGCAACTGATAAAGAATTAATCTCAAAAATATATAAGCAGCTCATGCAGCTCAATACCAGAAAACTAAATTACCCAATCAAAAAATGTGCCAAAGAACTAAACAGACATTTCTCCAAATAAGACATACAGATGGCTAACAAATACATGAAAAGATGCTCAACATCACTTATTATCAGAGAAATGCAAATCAAAACCACAATGACCATCTCACGATGTTCAGAATGGCTGCTATCAAAAAAATCTACAAATAATAAGTGCTGGAGAGGGTGTGGAAAAGGAAAGGGAATCCTCTTACACTGCTGGTGGGAATGCAAACTAGTACAGCCACTATGGAGAACAGTGTGGAGATCCCTTAAAAAACTGGAAATAGAACTGCCATATGACCCAGCAATCCCACTGCTGGGCATACACTCCAAGGAAACCAGAATTGAAAGAGACATGTGTACCCCAATGTTCACTGCAGCACTGTTTACAATAGCCAGGACATGAAGGCAACCTAGATGTCCATCAGCAGATGAATGATAAGAAAGCTATGGTACATATACACAATGGAGTATTAGCAATTAAAAAGAATGCATTTGAGTCAGTTCTAATGAGGTGGATGAAACTGGAGCCTATTATACAGAGTGAAGGAAGTCAGAAAAACACCAATACCATATACTAACGCATATATGGAATTTAGAAGGATGGTAACAACGACCCTATGTGCAAGACAGCAAGAGAGACACAGATATAAAGAACGGAAGACAAGGGTGGGATGATTTGAGAGAATTGCATTGAAACATGTATGTCACCATATGTGAAATAGATGACCAATCCAAGTTTGATGCATGAAACAGGGCACTCAAAGCCGGTGCACTGGGAAAACCCAGAGGGATGGTATGGGGAGGGAGGTGGGAGGAGGGTTGGGGACGGAGGGACACATGTACACCTGTGACTGGTTCATGTCAATGTATGGCAAAAACCACCACAATATTGTAAAGGAATTAGCCTCCAATTAAAATAAATAATTTTTTTAAAGAACACATTTTATTGAATTTTAAGTTGGCTTAAAGCTCAACATTCAGAAAACTAAGATCATGGCATCTGGTCCCATCACTTCATAGCAAATAGATGGGGAAACTGTGGAAACAATGGCTGACTTTATTTTTGGGGACTCCAAAATCACTGCAGATGGTGACTGCAGCCATGAAGTTAAAAGATGCTTACTCCTTGGAAGGAAAGTTATGACCAACCTAGACAGCATCTTAAAAAACAGAGACATTACTTTGTCAGCAAAGGTCCATCTAGTCACGGCTATAGTTTTTCCAGTGGTCGTGTACGGATGTGAGAGTTGGACTATAATGAAAGCTGAGCACTGAAGAATTGATGCTTTTGAACTGTGGTGTTGGAGGAGACTCTTGAGAGTCCCTTGGACTGCAAGGAGATCCAACCAGTCCATCCTAAAGGAGTTCAGTCCTGGGTGTTCATTGGGAGGACTGATGTTGAAGCTGAAACTCCAATACTTTGGCCACCTGATATGAAGAGCTGACTCATTTGAAAAGACCTTGATGCTGCGAAAGATTGAGGGCAGGAAGAGAAGGGGATGACAGAGAATGAGATGGTTGGAGGGCATCACTGATTCAATGACATGGGTTTGGGTAGAGTCCAGCAGTTGGTGATGGCCAGGGAGGCCTGGTGTGCTGTAGCTCATGTGGTAGCAAGGAGTCGGACACAACTGAGTGATTGAACTGAATTTCAATAAGTTTTTTTCAGATAAATTAACATGAAGTAATATATGGAATTCCAAATATTATTTTACTACTTGTGCCTCCAGGATCAATTCCCACAGGTTTCAAATATCATAAATCAAATAATTTTAAATACACAATTTATCCTTTTGTTTAAAGATTTTTCTATTAGTATTAAAGGAAATTAAGTTTTATAATTTTATGTTTACAACAACTGGGCTTATTGTCTAGTTCAAATCTGTTTTTTAAATTCAGGAAAATATGTTGTTATAGGGATTGGAGAAATGAATTCTTCAGAAGAGAACTTTAATGATTCCAAACTATTAACAAATTTGAGTCAGGTGGTACCTTGTCCCACTGTATGACTGAGATTCTTGAATTAATTTCCATATAGATTACAAGGTTTACAAAGGAATAATATATGAATACATGCTCATTTAAAGCCTGCCTCAGCATATGACTGTATTTGGTTCTTTAAACATGTAATTAAATTAAAATAAGATTATCAGTGTGAAAGTGAAAGAGGAGAGTGAAAAAGTTGGCTTAAAGCTCAACATTCAGAAAACTAAGATCATGGCATCTGGTCCCATCACTTCATGGCAAATAGATGGGGAAACAGTGGAAACAGTGTCAGACTTTATTTTTGGGGGCTCCAAAATCACTGCAGATGGTAATTGCAGCCATGAAATTAAAAGATGCTTACTCCTTGGAAGGAAAGTTATGACCAACCTAGATAGCATATTCAAAAACAGAGACATTATTTTGCCAACAAAGGTCTGTCTAGTCAAGGCTATGG
Source organism: Bison bison bison (assembly GCF_000754665.1). Taxonomy (NCBI): domain Eukaryota; kingdom Metazoa; phylum Chordata; class Mammalia; order Artiodactyla; family Bovidae; genus Bison; species Bison bison. The sequence continues at coordinate 7,872,885 of NW_011494948.1, read as the reverse complement.
TTTTTCCAGCAGTCATGTATGGATGTGAGAGTTGGACTGTGAAGGAAGCTGAGCGCTGAAGAATTGATGCTTTTGAACTGTGGTGTTGGAGAAGAGTCTTGAGAGTCCCTTGGACTGCAAGGAGATCCAACCAGTCCATTCTGAAGGAGATCAGCCCTGGGCTTTCTTTGGAAAGAATGATGCTAAAGCTGAAACTCCAATACTGTGGCTACCTCATGCAAAGAGCTGACTCATTGGAAAAGACCCTGATGCTGGGAGGGATTGGGGTCAGGAGGAGAAGGGGATGACAGAGGATGAGATGGCTGGATGGCATCACTGACGTGATGGACGTGAGTTTGAGTGAACTCCGGGTTGGTGATGGACAGGGAGGCCTGGTGTGCTGCAGTTCACGGGGTCGCAGAGAGTCGGACACGACTGAGCAACTGAACTGAACTGATCAGTGTGAGCCCTAATCCAAAATGATTGGTGTTCTTACAACAAGAAAAGACTAGGACACAGATAAAATAGAAAGACAATGTGAACACACCTATGTTTGAATACATGGTTACAGGCAAAGGAAAAGACTGGGAAAATATGCTCACCAATCATAGGGTATTTATTCCATTTTATGTTGTAGGATGATTTTTATGACAAGCTTGTATTTCTTATACAATTTCAATGATATTAAATGAAAATGAGGTTAGTAAGTAAGAGTTTCTGTGTAACATAAATGAGTTTCTTCAAGATCAGAGTAGCAAGACCTGAATATGCAGGATATAAGAAAATCCTATATGTATTTACAGGTAAGAGCTAGAAACACTATGTAGACATTGTATGGAGGCAAATTTTGGGGTCAGTAGAAGCAAGAAGTTCTTTGCCATCTAATAATTAAATGGCCAATGGCATTATTTATATTGGCAAAAGAAAAAAGTTGAAATCGACCTGAGTGTCTTACAACAGAAAACAGAATAAAAGAAAATATGCAATGGAATAAAATACTACTGTGGTAATGAGTGACCCAGAGCTCGCTTTATCCACATTGGTATAACTCAAAAATATTTTGGTGAGCCATAAGAGCAAGTTGTAAAAAGAATACATATGATAAGATACCAGAGATAGGCAGTTAGGAAATATGTAACCTAATAGTCTATATTGTTTATGGATAGGTGTTTATACAACAAAGTTATTAAGTGATACATAGGAATGGTGAGTTCCAAATTTGGTATATTACTATTATAGTTAGCCTATAGGAAAAAGGAGAAATGGGATTAGAGAAGTATACCAGGGGATTTAAATTATATCAGTTATGCTTTGTTTTTTATGCTAGATGGTGGTACATGAGTAATAACATACAAGTTTTATACCTTTAGGTATGAAATGTTTTATATAAGAATCACAATTATATTGATAATAATGATATCAATAACAGCTTACATAGCACTTACTATGCTTAGGATTTAGTATGAATTAACTTGTTTCTTCCTCACAAAAGTCCTAATACACAGGCACTGTCATTAACATAAGTTAACAGATAAGCAAACCAAAGCACTAGATGTGATCTAGTAAGTAAGGAGCAGAGCTGAGATTTGTAGCCAGGCCATAGCCTACGATGTACTATTCTCTATATATGATAAAGATCGTCTTGTGAGGTAATGCCTTCTTTTAAAATAATGTAATGAGTTACCTGATGAAGTAAATGTAAATAAATAGATGACCAAGACCAAGATTTCTGTGGGTGGCATTCCATTGCGGTTTATGGGAGGTTGGACTATATAAATTGCATTTTCCTTCCAATCCCAAACTTAAATTTTTTTGTTTTGTTTTTTGAGCATTCTTAAATTTTATTTATTTTAATTGGAGGCTAATTACTTTACAATATTGTAGTGGTTTTTGTCATACATTGATGTGAATTAGCCATGGGTGCAAATGTGTCCCCTATCCTGAATCCCCCTTCCACCTCCCTCTCCATCCCATCCCTCAGGGTCATCCCGGTGCACTGGCCCTGAGCACGCAGTCTCATGCATCAAACCTGGACTGGCGATCTATTTCACATATGGTAATGTACATCCAAACCTAAAGTTTTAATGTCAGAAAGAGTTTGCCTGGGGCAAAAACAAGGAGCATTCTACTTGTGGCATGTGGAGTTTGAGATAAAAATGTGGCTAGTACAAAAAATGGGCCAAAGATCTAAATAGACATTTCTCCAAAGAAGACATACAGATGGCTAACAAACACATGAAAAGATGCTCAACATCACTCATTATCAGAGAAATGCAAATCAAAACCACTATGAGATACCATTTCACACCAGTCAGAATGGCTGCGATCCAAAAGTCTACAAATAATAAATGCTGGAGAGGGTGTGGAGAAAAGGGAACCCTCTTACACTGTTGGTGGGAATGCAAACTAGTACAGCCACTATGGAGAACAGTGTGGAGATTCCTTAAAAAACTGGAAATAGAGCTGCCTTATGATCCAGCAATCCCACTGCTGGGCATACACACTGAGGAAACCAGAAGGGAAAGAGACACGTGTACCCCAATGTTCATCGCAGCACTGTTTATAATAGCCAGGACATGGAAGCAACCTAGATGTCCATCAGCAGATGAATGGATAAGAAAGCAGTGGTACATATACACAATGGAGTATTACTCAGCCATTAAAAAGAATACATTTGAATCAGTTCTAATGAGGTGGATGAAACTGGAGCCTATTATACAGAGTGAAGTAAGCCAGAAGGACAAACACCAATACAGTATACTAACGCTATATATGGAATTTAGAAAGATGGTAACGATAACCCTGTATACGAGACAGCAAAAGAGACACTGATGTATAGAACAGGCTTATGGACTCTGTGGGAGAGGGAGAGGGTGGGAAGATTTGGGAGAATGGCATTGAAACATGTGAAATGTCATGTATGAAACAAGATGCCAGTCCAGGTTCAATGCACGATGCTGGATGCTTGGGGCTGGTGCACTGGGACGACCCAGAGGGATGGTATGGGGAGGGAGGAGGGTTCAGGATGGGGAACACATGTATAATTTTTTTTTAAATTAAAATTGAATAAAAAAAAATAAAATTTAAAAAAAAATGTGGCTAGTAAATAGTTAGAGATGACGGAATTTTGTGTGTGCTGCAGCCAGGAATTTGTAAACAGAATAGTTCAAATATGGAAATGGATGTGATTACTCAAGAAATATGGAGAAAGAAAAAAATGAAAGGCCCACACCTGCTGGGAGAAGGAACCAGAAACTATTTCTATCTGTTCCTCACTCTACATAGATGAGCATATGCACACATGCACACACACATACCAAATGCACACACACTCACATACACACATGAGTTTTGTTCCTTAGATTAATATAAGCATTTCTCTTTCTCCTTTTCATGTGTGTGGAAGCAATTCCCAAGTGTGTGTTGGGAGATTTTGAGACAGGTGCTACATAGTACCTTTTATCCAGCCCAGCATGCCAATCTTCCCCCTTCATTTCATCTGCATTAAAATCTGAGGAATTAACACACGAATATAGGTCTACTGCTTTTTTCTTATAATTCTATCTGTGCTCATAAAGAAATAACTTTCCTAAGGCTAAATACTCTCAATTTCAGCCTCTATATTTGTCAATTAAGAGAAAGCTTACTCAACCCCATAATAATTTTTAGAATTAATTTTTCATTTTAGAATTAAAAATCCCTTGAACAGTTTGTAAACCTGTGCCATTTGTATTAAACTTTAAATTCATTTTATGTTGTAAAGCTAATGTAATGAAAATAAAGAAATATGTCTTTCAAAATGCTTACTTTTATAAATTCACAGATCAGCATACTAAATGCAAAGAGGAATTATTTTTTCTGAACTTGAGCTGATCTGATCAGTTCATGAGTATTTTTCAACAAATGGGTTGTAACAACCCCTAAAGTATGAATGTTACCATATATTAGTAGAAGTGTTACATTGATCAGATCTTAGTGTCATTTCCTTTTAGTTTGTATTTAGTAAGAAAGTAGCTGTTCGGTCTTCTCTTAGGTATTGCAAAATTGGGATGATTCAGGGCTCCAAAATCACTGCAGATGGTGACTGCAGCCATGAAATTAAAAGACGCTTACTCCTTGGAAGGAAAGTTATGACCAACCTAGATAGCATATTCAAAAGTAGAGACATTACTTTGCCAACAAAGGTCCGTCTAGTCAAGGCTACGGTTTTACCAGTGGTCATGTATGGATGTGAGACTTGGATTATGAAGAATTGATGCTTTTGAATTGTGGTGTTGGAGAAGACTCTTGAGAGTCCCTTGGACTGCAAGGAGATCCAACCAGTCCATTCTGAAGGAGATCAGCTCTGGGTGTTCTTTGGAAGGAATGATGCTAAAGCTGAAACTCCAATACTTTGGCCACCTCATGCGAAGAGTTGACTCATTGGAAAAGACTCTGATGCTGGGAGGGATTGAGGGCAGGAGTAGAAGGGGACGACAGAGGATGAGATGGCTGGATGGCATCACTGACTTGATGGACATAAGCCTGAGTGAACTCCGGGAGTTTGTGATGGACAGGGAGGCCTGGCGTGCTGCGATTCATGGGGTCGCAAAGAGTCAGACACGATTGAGCAACTGAACTGAACTGAGAAGGGGAGCAAATAGAGAAAGAAAGTGAGAGAGAAGGAAAATTAATATTAATGGACTTTACCCCTATTTTGCACTTATACCTGCCTATACATATTTAATACACTAGGCAATTTTCCTGTTAGTTGTTATTATCCCATTTTTCAGATTGTGTAACTGAGTTCTAGAGACATTAAGTAAATGTAATCATCATACAGGATAAACTCAAGTTTGTGTTGACTCCAAAACCCACAGTCTTTCATTTACATCATTGTGTACCCAGGGACGGGGGAGCCTGGTGGGCTGCCGTCCATGGGGTCACACAGAATCAGACACGACTGAAGTGACTTAGCAGTGACTTAGCAGCAGCAGCAGCTGCTAAATCGCTTCAGTCGTGTTCGACTCTGTGCGACCCCATGGATGGCAGCCCACCAGGCTCCCCCGTCCCTGGGATTCTCCAGGCAAGAACACTGGAGTGGGTTGCCATTTCCTTCTCTAATGCATGAAAGTGAAAAGTGAAAGTGAAGTTGCTCAGTCGTGTCCGACTCTTAGCCACCCCATGGACTGCAGCCCACTAGGTTCCTCTGTTCATGGGATTTTCCAGGCAAGAGTACTCGAGTGGGGTGCCATTGCCTTCTCCGAGCAGGAGAAGTACAAGTAAAAAAATATATATATATATCAGTATGTTAATCCAGAAGAAGATTCATCTATTCCTCCATCTCTTATTTAACACCTTCAATTATATCTGCAATCAAATTGAAACTCCTCTCTAGCTGTCAGTAGATTTGTTAAAACTTTGTTTATACCTGATAGGAAATTAGACAGTTTTGGTTACAGGTCCTACCATTACTCTTTTCATATGTTTCCTTTACTTACCGCTTAACATAATACTTGGAACTGTCATACTGCATTTTTCTAAAATGTAAATTTATTTTATTATTTGGTAAATACAGTTATAATTTGATTTTCCACTAGTCATTATTATTTGACAAATATAATTTCCTAGTATTACACTTTTAACTGATTGCTGGTTTGTAATAATCTTATGAAAAGCTATATTTTTAGTAGTGGTCTTCTTTATATTTTTTGAAGTGTAGTTGATTTACAATACTGTGTTAGTTTCAGGTATACAGCATAGTAATGTATTTTTATAAATTATATTCCATTAGAGGTTATTATGATATAATGGGTATAGTACCTCGTGCTATACAGTATGTCCTTATTATCTATTTTACATGTAATAGTTTGTATCTGTTAATCCTATCCTATCCTCATATCCCTAATTTGCCCCTTCCCCTTTCCTTCTCCTCTTTGGTAACCACAGGTTTGTTTTCTTTATCTGTATCCATTTGTTTTATATATACATTCATTAGTATTATTTTTTAATACTGTATATCCACATATGCATGATATATAGTATTTATCTCTGACTTACTTCACTAAGCATAATATTCTCTAGTACCTCCACATTTCTGCAAATGGCAATATTTCATTTTTTTTTATATCTGATATTCCATTGTGTATGTATACTACATCTTCTTAATCCAGTCATCCAGTGATGGGGAATCGGGTTCCTTTTATGTCTTGGCTATTGTAAATAGTGCTGCTATGAACATTGGAGTACATATATCTTTTAGGATTAGTGCTTTCTTTTTTTCTGGATATATGCCCAGGAGTGGAATTGCTAAATCATATAGTAATTCTATTTTTAGTTTTTAAAGGATCCTCCATCATGTTTTCCATAATAGCTGCACCAATTTACATTCCCAGAAACACTGTACTGGGATTCCCTTTTCTCCATATCCTCTTCTTCATGTGTTATTTTTAGGCTTTTTAAATGGTTGACTTTTCTCCTTTTAAACTGAGAGCTCTAAAGATCAATTAGGAAATAGTTCTTATTTCCTGCTATTACCTCTGCATCTCTGACCTAACAGGGTAGGTAATCAATAAATCATCACTCTTAATATCCCTCAGGGTACTTTTACTCTTGTCTTTTCTGCTTGCAACCACATGAAAAAAAAATGAGTTTGATATCACACAAAGTATCTGATTTATTTTGTTAGCTAGTATCAGTGTCTGAGCCTCCAATGTGTATTATTACATTGAATTTTCACATTTCCAAGAGGTTGGTACTATTATTATGATCATTTATTATTATTTGTCGTTTAGCAAAACCAAAGCTTAAGAAGATTAACAGGAATTTTTTATCTGAACTCTGACCTAGACTTCTGAGACTCATGAACCCTTGCTCATGTCCACCACAATAAACTGTGTTCTTTCAGAGAAGTAGGAAGCTGGCTACTTGATGAAGCCACCAGGGCTGAGCAGAACAACTGAATAACAAATTGAGTAAGAAAACAAAAGTAAGGCAAACAAAAAATTTCCTACAGAAAAATCCTCATAAAAATAAATAATGGAACCCTAGTTCTCCTTAGTGTCTTCTCTTTCTTGGCTTCTAATTTGGTGCAAGGATGAGAAGGGCAGCAGAGAAGATTGTGATGGGGCTGGAAGCAACTCACAAACTCTTGTCACTGCATCCATGAACCTGGTTAGCAGCCAATCTCTCCTTATTAATATAATAGTTCTGTTACTTCACTGTCACTTAGCAACATTTCCTCACTACAGTTGGTGCCACTCACATGACCTCTTTTGTCCCAAGCAGTAACGATACTTTCTGCCATATCGTTGCTGATATTACTGCCAGCTTTTGGCCTGGTCCTTTAACTTCTCTGTCACTAACTTGACATTCATTCAATAATTATTATCAGTTTTAGGCATTCTTCCATTAGAACCATCTCTAGTTATAGTGCCTGATAAAGGTATATACTTCCTTCACTAAAGGGACAAAACTAATTTTACACAAAAATTATGGATTCCTGCTCTGGGTTGGACATTTTTTCAGTACTGTGTGCCAGGTTGAACTGAGGAAGATTCATCGTTTCTGGTTTTTTCTCAGAGTAAAGGAAATCTGCTTCCCCAGGGTGCAGGAATTATATTTTCTTCCCATGTGTGAGCTTTAAGGATGATTTCCATTTCAGCGCTGGGTTTCTTCTAGAATGATCATATTCAGTCAGGGGACTTGTCTTCCTTGGTTAAAAAGCCCTAACTTTACCTGTTAACTGCATCTATTCAAGCTGAGCCAAGAACAATGGCAGGCAAAAGGAGCAAGATGTTCATTTCCTCTCTCTTCCTCACTGTCTCCAGCCCACTTCTTCAGAGCTAGCTCTGGTCCAGACACGAACTGACACTGGAGCAAAGGAAGAGTAAGTAGGAACAACACGGGGCAGCCACAGAGTTGGCAGAAGGGAGTGCGAAAGAATCAGCAAACAATTGCAAAAGGGAGGTCAACCAGAGAAGAAAGACCTGCGACTAGTGGCATGACTATATTTACACAAGGTTTTTACATTCAGTGTCAAGTCACACATTCTCCACCAAGACTTTGCTTGAAATAGTTCTATTGCTGCTTCAACTTTCTCATCCCTTGTGTGGATCACCAGCCACCCTATGTAGCCCAATGACTAATTTCCAGCAAAGCCTCCTTAGTGTCCCTAAAAGAAAAATCAAATGTTAAAGGTCCTTCTGAATGCCCTGGTTCTCATTCTTTATTGAATTTATTTCTTATTAAAATATGCAGTTTTTAAGACATTTTTTATGATAATATTATGGAATTCTTTTAGCATGGGTAGATGGGAGTGTCACTTGTATGCTACTATACAGCTGACATGTGTTTTTATCTATTCTTTATTATCTCAGTGCTTTCATGCTGTATATGTACCATAACCAACCTATTGACTATAAGAAAAATGTAAGATAATGTATTTACAGCCATTGTTGATAATATTTTTAGTAAGTTAAGTATTTTAGTAAGTTTTAGTATTTATAGTAAGTTTATAATGTATTTTTATATATTATTTTATATGTATGTTATATACTATTCAAAAAGAATGTTTTTCTTGACTGAGAAAAGGATACAAAATGCAAAATCCCAAATTTTGATAATTGATAGCAGTTTTGATAGTGATTTGCCCATTGCTTTCACTTTTGAGTTTTAGTTGGGATTTATATAACTTTCATTTTAATTCTTTGGTTCTTTGCTGTTTCTATTAACTCATAGTATTATTTTAATAAATGTTATAATACCAACCAAAAATAAAAGTCAGGGGTCCTTAGGAATTTAAAGCTAAGGAGATTGCTCTTATCCATCTATGGTATAAATATCATGTATAAATTAATATTACTATTGCATTACCAATGTTAATATTACTTAAGAAAAATAAAATTTAAAGCAAAATTGGAAGTCAAATACCTAGTTACACACTGCATTCACTCAAGATAAATGAAATATTTCTCTTTATTCTTGCTTAGTTTACAAGGCAAGGTGGTTTTATTTCCCAGACCTAAATAGAACCCAACATGACTGCCTTCCTAGCATCAAAAATTGTCTGATGTGTTCACATTGGCAGTACTTCAAGCCTGAGGACAGCAGAGCCATTTCAGTCTGTTCTCTGTACTTAGGTGCCAAGAAGCCTTTAATTAGCTACTTATTCTAATTACTCTAAATAGAAACTTATCTGTTCATGTGTCCTTCTAGAGCAAAGGACTTGGAGTCCTTGTATCATCACCCTGAGAGGAACCCTCTCTAAGACTCAGTGTTACTTCTGTGGCCATAACAGAAAAATAAGGAAAATACCAAAAGCCACAAGTCTGGCTCATGCCTAATCCCATCATCAGTGCTCCATTTATACAAAAATGATTTGCTCAACAATCTAAACCAGATTCTGCTCTTTACAATTTGAATTAGGTCATTTTTTTTTTTTAAGGGGACAAAACCTCTTTTAAAATCAACTTGAACAAGGCAGAGTAGGTTTTAAAACAGTTGCCCAGTGACTTCTTCAGATACACGAGACATGTAAGAAAATGAGAAAAAAACTTCAAAGAATTCCTTGGAGGAAGTGGTGAGGAATATGGTGAAAAATAAACCAATAAACAAACAGCACAACGGTCAGCTGCCGAGGGCAGATCTACAGCCTTTTCCTCCTGGTTGTTGATCTGTGTGCCAAGTACAGCAGAGGAGTGCCACACACTGCAGGACAAACTGGTAGGAAAATAGTATGGTCCTTTATTTAGAACACTAAAAAGATCTGAAATTATATATACTTTACGGGATTTGGAGAATGACTTAAACCCTTAAGCATCAAGAAGTCTAAAACATGAATAAGATTAACTCTGAAAGAAACATAAAATTTACGGCACCTCGTAAAATACACTATTCGTACGTTACTTGTAAACTGAACTGATGAGCAAAAGCAGTAATAGGTCAGCAAAAGTACATTTCCAAAATTATTGGTTCAGGCTAGGCTCATGAAATGAAAATGCAGATGATAGAACTTATATCATCAGGTTATTTTAATTTTGTACATTTTGAACAATAACCAAAAATACTAATCCGTTGCTAAAATTCATGAGAAGGAGTGAAAAGAGAAATATTCTACCTATTGCAATCTTCCAAGTGAAAGCATTCACATCCTGCTGTAAATGTATCAGAATTATATCACATTCTTTGGTGAATACGCCCCCTCTTTTGTTTGGGTTTTGCTTTTAAATCCTTTTACAGAAGTTTAATGTTTGGCAAGAGCATGTTTCCAGGTTTTTTCTACTTTACCCCCTGACTTTACATGAACAATACCAAAGATTTTAAAAGGAATGGAAAAACTCAAGCGTATACTCCATTTGCCACAACAAAGTTTGGCTTTTTAAAAAACGTTCTTTTATGTGTTTGGTGTTAAGTTGATAAGTTACAGAAAGAATTTTTGCCTGTTGAGAGACAGGGAAAATAGATTAAAGTTAATTATTTATGAATTTATTTTCATTATATCGTGTGCAGACTTTTAAAAAACTGAATAGTGGTGGAACCACAGTATTTTATATGTGGAAGTGTGCCTGTGTGTTCTAGTTCCTATATTTTCATTTCATATAACCCGCACCTCATTCTTATAATTTGTATGGAAGATATTCTCATTAAACTATCTTTTGGATGTAATGGAGTTTCTTTCCTCACAGCTAAAAAATCTTTAAGCTTCCACATTCTTCTGTAAAGCAACCAGAAGCAGAAGCATGAGTCCTCCCACAGGACAAAATGACTAAGCATTTCCTCTATGAGGGTCTGCCCATGGCCTCCACCTAGGTGGGACTCATTCCTGCCTCCTGCTGATTGGCGGAGAAGATCAACTCCTATCAATCATTCAGGTTTTCTCCAGATTGCAACTACTATTCACATTAACACAGAATTAATCCACACTTATTTTGACCAAATATGATAGCATTCCATATTTTTTATTTACTCCTTTGACCATACTCTTTGAAAATACATACCTTAATTTCCAACAACAGATCCTTTTAATTTTATTGAGGCTGCATTTGTTAAAACTTTTCGTCTGTCTCTTTTCACTGAAGTCAATTTCTCAGATATAAAGATGCCAAAACTACATTATGCCTACAGTGCTTTCATTTATGTAAATAGCTCTTTCTTTTTCTGTTTAAATTAATAGTAGATTATGTTATTGTAGATGGTTTCCTCCAAAGAACATCCCAAAAACTGAAATATACTGGCTATGGCATTCATTGAATTATAAAATAGGTAACATGAGTTTGAGCAAACTCCAGGAGATAGTGAAGGAGAGGCCTGGTGTGCTGCAGCCATTGGGGTTGCAAAGAGTTGAACACAACTGAATGACTGAACAACAACAAAAAAGCTGTAATTGCATAAGACAAACAAGGAGGGTTGTAGCAGTGGAAAGGCGTATTGTATAAGTAAATAGGAAATCTGCTAACAATGTGAGCGAATACAAACAGGATGTATAAATTGCAAATCCAACACCACAGCTTTGTGCTAGCCAAGATACATAGAGAATTAATCTTTTCACCTGATAAGATTTCAAAAGGAAATAAATAATGATATTGAAAATTACTTCTTTAACAAAAGAGGTAGCTAAAATTGAAGTCAAAAGATTACACAACTCTTTGCTAAACATAAGCAGCTGTCTTAGGAGAGCTTGTACAGAAATATAGACTATTTTTATACAAGTTTTGAGAGTATGAGCTGAAATTCTCTTGAACGTCTCTTAAGTATGTTCCTTCATCTCCCTATAACTTTTAATAAGATATGTGTATGTTGTAAAGCAAGATAAGAGAATATAGTAGAGAAAAAATATCAGGCTATACATATTTATTTATTATTAGCAAAATGTGGCTCAGATGGTAAAGTGTCTGCCTGAAATGCAGGAGACCCGGGTTCGATCCTTGGGTCAGGAAGATCCCTGGAGGAGGAAATGGCAACCCACTCCAGTATCCTTGCCTGGAGAATCCCACGGACGGAGGAGCCTGGTAGGCTACAGTCCACGGGGCCGCAGAGTCAGACACAACTGAGCGACTTCACTTTCACTTTCATATATTTTTAAACATCACATACTCTACTTATCCTTTTAGCTTCTATATATTTTTCTATACTATCAATGTCCTGGTTATTTTCATTGTCCGAATTCCACATCCATCCTTTAAAATTTTAATTCATTTAATTCCACATATGTCAGGAAATAGAAATATTATATAATAGATAAACTTGGAAATATATTCAAATGAAGTGCCTGTCTGAATGCCCTGGGTCCCTGTTTCTTCATCTATAAAAGGTGAAGTAAAGGAATATAACCTAAGGATTTTTTTTAGGTGAGAAATTCTATAATGCCTTCTTTGCATGATTACATTCAGTAATAGAGAAAAGGGAGGGGATTATAGTAACCAGTTGCTACTTTCAGAAATGACTTTAACCCAGGTAGTTGAGTAGAGACAATGACCAAAATTTAAAGTCCTCTGCCCAAATCTGGAGACTAGGTGAGAACTTAATGAAAACAGTAAACTCATCCTACCAAGCAATAATAGTGGCAATGTGAAAGAGCAAGGAACTGAACCAGATTTCTGTGAACCAGGCTCAGTATCATACTCTGGGTGTATAAAGATGGACCACATAGTCAGGTAGGTCATAGACCAGAGATGGAAATAAAGGAATAAACATAAATCTCAGTGTGATTGTGATAAATATTGCACTAAAGATTAGGACACAATGCAGTGGAATTACATGGGAAGGAATGTGCTCCAGGCTGGGAAGGATTCACAGGATAGAAGACATTTCAACAGAATCTTAAAGTAGGTGACGCTAGATAAGGGGCAATTCACACTAGATAGTTAACTCATTCAGAGAAGGCAATGGCAACCCACTCCAGTACTCTTGCCTGGAAAATCCCATGGATGGAGGAGCCTGGTGGGCTGTAGTCCAACTAAGAGTTGGACCCTTACTGAGTGACTTCACTTTCACTTTCACTTTCATGCATTGGAGAAGGAAATGGCAACCCACTCCAGTGTTCTTGCCTGGAGAATCCCGGGGATGGCGGAGCCTGGTGGGTTGCCGTCTGTGGGGTCGTGCAGAGTCGGACACGACTGAAGCGACTTAGCAGCAGTTAACTCATTGGAGAAAATTTCCCCTTCTCAGCCTTCTTCCAAGTTGTCTTGGGTCTTTCTGGTTCTTTAGCTTTTAATATGAGTTTTAACATCAACATCAATTTTCTATGAAATTGCTATCAAAATAAGAAAATGAATTTACCTTTAACGTGCATGTTTTTCTATCATGAAAACAGTGTGTCTATTTATAGTAGTCTTTTTTTGGATCCTCCCACAAAATTTAAAATTTTCTACTCAGAAGGACTCATAAATGTTTTATCATATTTGTTGCTCTTTTGAATGGAATTACTTAACTACATTTGAAAAGGTTTATTTTAAATTATTAATTGTGTGTTTAACATTGTTTTTTATATTGATCTTATATCTAGTAACTGTGCAGAATTTTCTTATTAGGTATAATACAGAATATAAGTAGTTATGATAGTCATAATTGTATGATTTACTTTAAAGAGAATACTGAACATTTTCTACATTAAGGATAATATCTGCAGGAGAATTTTTTTTTTTTTTTGCTGTATCAAGACTGGATGTCAAATTGTAGTCATACTCTTTTTCTTTTTAATTTTCTTATTGTAAAGTAAACAGATATACAGAAATATATAATTTTTAAAAAATAGTAGCAAAGTAAACATCTATGTAAATACTATCCAGGTTAAAGAATAGAGCAACAGCCATATCTTTAAAACCCCTGAATCCTCTTCTCCAATTATATTATCTGTACAACCCAATAGGAATAAGCACAGTCATAAGATTCATGATAATCACTGACTTAATTTCCTTTAAGTATGTCTCCTACATTTATATCCTAAAATATATATTGCTCACTGTGGGGAATATAGTCAGTAATTATGTACTATCTTTGTATGGTGACAGATGGTAACTAGACTTAACCATGGTGATCACTTTGAAATCTATATGAATATCAAATCAGTATGTTGGGGCTTGCATTTTAAGTCTTCCTATATTGTCATATTGTCATTTGGTGAACAGTTCTCAATATTGGTGACATCAAAATTATCCATCCTTTTCTTTGGTTTATGCATTCTTCAGACTTGCTTAAGAAATATTTTCCTGCACCAAGTTTGTAAAGATACTCTATATAACCACAGACTTATTATTTGTGTTTGCATTAAAAATTTTACCTGCCAATTTATTTTTATACATTTTGGAAAGACAAGTCTGAATTTATTCTTCCATATAATATCCAACTGTCCTAACTTTTTATGAAAAAGTCCATCTTTTTCAACTACCTGTAATACTATCTGTCATATTAAGTGTCTGCTTATGTTTGGGTCTCTTTCTGGTGATTTTTTTCTACTCTGTTTCATTGGTCTCTTTGTCTATCCCTGAGTGAATGATATAGAGTATTAATTACTGTAGTTTTGTAACAATTTTGAAAAATTAAAGTGTAAGTCCCTAATATTTCTTTTTCCTCAGTTGTCTAGATTATTCTTGCCCATTTCATTCCATATAGACATTTCAGAAGCAATTTATAATGCTTCAGAAAATAAAAGAGGAATACAAGTAAACTATTATTGTTATTTTTATATCCATAAAACCAATGTGCAAAAAGTGACAAATTTTGCAGTATAAATTATTTCAATTCATAAATCAGTTATAGGTCTTCCTTTATTTTATATTATTATCTAATGTCACTCTACATGATTTTAAGACTTACTATGAAATTAAAGAAATCAAGACCATGTATTATATTAAAGACTATCTAGTTATCTAGATTTAGAGATCAATGGAGTCCAGAAACAGACCCACAAAGATATAAATAAGTGGTATTCACCAGATGGGCAAATATAACTCAATAGAGAAAGAATAGCATTTTCCAAAAAAGAGAGTTGCTAAAATAATTAAATACTCATATGCCACACACACACACACCCCTCAGTCTACACCTCACAGCTATACAAAAATTAACAAAAACAAATAAATAATAGGCCTTTGTGTAATATCTAAAACTATAAAATGTTACGCACATTATTTGTCTGGAGAATGAAAATTACAGCTATCATGAGATACCACCATACACCTGTTTGACTGGATAAAGTTTTAGAAAATACTCATCATAACAATGGCTGACATGGATGCAGAGCGACTAGAACTTTCATACATTGTTAGTAGGAATGCAACATGGTCCAGACCCTTTAGAAAACAACTTGGCAGTTTCTTATAAAGTTAAAAATACACTTATCATACAACCCTGAAATCCCACTCCTAGCTATTTACTCAAGTGAAACGAAACCTTATGTTCACACAAAAACTTATATGTGAATGTTTTTAGTGGCTTTATTTTGTAATTGTACAAAACTGGAAACAATCCAAATGTTTGAACTAGGAACCAGTTAAACAAACTGGTACATCTATATAACAGAATACTACCAGAATAAAAAGAAATGAAGAAGTTATACAACAGTGTGGATGGATCTTAAATGCTTTACGGTAACTGAAAGTAGTCAGACTCAAAGTCTACATCCTGTATTAGTCCATTTATATTACATAATGGAAAAGGCAAAGCTATATGGACATAAACCAGATCAGTGATTTCCATGGGCTACTAGAAAAGAGTTGACCACAAAGGGGTTGGCCAGTGGCTTATTTGGGAAGGGAGGAGGGTGATAGAACACTTAACTATCTTGACTGTGGTGCTGGTTGGAGACCTGTATTTGTCAAAACCCACAAACCAGTACAGTTAAAAAAAAAAAAAGTGAATTTTATTATAAGTGTTTTACAGCTTAATAAAAGAATAAAAAGGAGTCCATCTGATTTTAATAAAGTCACATCAACTTTATTTAGGTTAGTGTTGGTATGAAGTATCTTTTTTCTGTTCCTCTTTCTGTGACCTTATATTTAAAAGATCTTTTTGAAAAGACCCTGATGCTGGGAAAGACTGAAGGCAGGAGGAGAAGGGGACAACAGAAGATGAGATGGTTGGATGGCATCACTGACTCAATGGACGTGAGTTTGAGTAAGCTCCAGGAATTGTTGATAGACAGGGAAGCCCGAGTGCTACAGTCCATGGGGTCGCAAAGAGTCGGACATGACTGAGTGACAACTGAACTGAACCAAAATTTCTGTGACTTTATATTTAAAATATTACTTATTTTAAAACTTTTTCTTTTTAATACAATTTACAATCTTTATTTTTTAATTGGTCTGTTTAACTCCTTTATACTTAATTGAATTGCTGATCTAGTTTGGTTTAAATTTACCTTCTTGTTATTTGTTTTCCATTTGGACCATGTTTTTATTTTTATTTCTTATTTATTACATTCTTTTAGATAAATCAAATACATTTACTTAATTTTTCTCCATTTTTTCTAGTTCCCTTTTTTTACTCCACCTTTCTTCTTTGCTTTATCAGATTTGCATCTCCAACTCCTTTGTGGATAATTACCCCTCATGATCTAATTGTTGGGGCTCATCCATGTCCCCTATCCCCTTCAGCTACCAAGGCTTCAGGGAGTTTGCAATTCTGTCTTCAAATTCTTCTCTTGTTTTGGGATCTGGAATGTTGTCTTGACTTTTAAAACCCAGATGCTTAATTTCATTTAGTTCCATCTTAGGCAGCATTTCTATGTGTTTGCTGTGAGAGGAGCTTTTGTTAGTTTCTTCATTCTCTGATATGAAAATTTCAGAAGTGAAAATGGCTTTAAAGCTGATTTGTACATTTGGGGAATTTAGAATAATGTTCTGTGGCCAGAACATACAATTCATGTTCAAGGGAGTATGGTGGTAAATAACAACGTGGGGATGAAGAATCAGATCATGAAGAGCTTTGTATATCGTTCTCAGCATTAAGGATATTCTTGCAAAAACAATAAAATATACCACACACACAAAAAAGAGTTTAAACAGAGGAATGATATGATCAGACTTGTATTTTAGATAGGTTATTTTGGCTGATCTGAGGGATCAAGATTAACAGCCCCTGGTGTTTATGGGAAGCCAAGACCTTTGCTACTTCTCTTTAAGCAATTCTGTTTCATAGGGACGCATTTCCAAAGACCTTTATACATGTTCCTCAAACTTTCTCTACAGTTTGATTTAATTATCATGAATTTGTGCTACTTTTATCATCAGGGGGAAAAAAGGTATTTGCAATTTGAGGAAAAAAAAGGATACTCAATATCTCTGACTCCTAACTGAAGATGTATTTATATATTCAATAGGATAAAACAAAAAACTAAGGAACCAAGTGTAAAACTATGTAACTGAAGCAGATGAATGGTGAGGAAACAAAGGAACACCTTTGCAGTGATAGTATTCAGAAAAGCAAGGTAATCCGTGCTTTGCGGCCCTCTGCCAAGGGAACACAGAGGCCCCTCATGGAGCTCACATCAGCCTTTCCCTATGGTGTGTGCCTCCTTTCAGATTTGAGGGGACACTAATTCTCAGCACCTGCTATTTCGTTTGAGAAAAGGTGCCTGGTAACAATGGGCTATGAGAGCGGACAAAGGGGCTGATTCCATCAGGCCCCATCAGAGTTACAGAACTATAACTCAGGGCTGCACCTTCTAAGTACAGCCCTCCCTTTTGACTCCCACCCACACTGGTCTGCCCTTTTTCTGAACTCATATTATACCATGTAACTTGGCATTTGTTTTCTAATTATTAAAACATAATTTTCTAATGAATACAGTTTATTAAGTTTTTACTAGACTCCAGGGATACATTATATTCTATGTACATAAGCACATTAATAGTGTAGTTTCATTTATTTTTAACAAAAAACTATGAAGTTAAGCACCATTTCCCCCAATTTACAAAAGAAACCACAGAAGTTCTTGAATAACTTGCCTCAGATAACCCGGTTTATTCATTCACCAGCAAATATTTGTCTAGCATCCATATCTCAGGCTCTAAATTTAAGTACTTGGCATGTATGTTTTATTTAATCCTCACGTCTCTGGAAACAGGTATCATGATCATTGTTACGCAGCTATGGAACCTGAGATACTGTGTAGCTTGCCCACCATCACATATCTTATAAGCATGAACTTATAATCCATTACTGAACTTCTTCAAAGCCCATGTGCTAAACCATTCCTTCATAATGGAATCTACTCCTGTATTATCCGGTACTATGCCTTACATGGCAGGTCCCCTGATACATTACTGAATTGCCTGATGCATTACTGATACATTGCCTGATACATTACTGAATATAAAGAGAAAATGTGTTGATGCAAGAGAAGTGCCAAAATATCTCTATTTGATCATAACAAGAAAAATCCAGGGAGACATAATATATAGATATCTCATTATCTGACATCATTTAGGCTTAAAAGTTTGATATGAGGTCATCTTTCCAGACATCTCAAACAAAATTATTTACATGTCAGGCATTTTTAACAGAGACACTTCTAGCAAAAACTGGAACCTACCTTCTTACATGACGTGATCAATATAATTTACCCATAAGTAGGATCATTGTCAGAAAACATTTTTAATTTGCTATAATATAATGATACTAATAAAATAATTTTATAATAACTTATCTCTGAATGAAAGTCTTTAACTCTTAACAGCTTTAGCTTATTCATTCTGACGATAAATATGTCCTTCTGTGGTAACATTTTAAAATTTGCTGCTTCTATTCTCTTTGTTTTGGGAAAATCACATTGGGGCCCAAAATAATTATGTGTAAAGTAAATAGACTCTGAGTAAGAGTCTGAGGTTACCAAACAGGTCTAAAGGATAAATATAATGACTCTTTTCAGCATTCAAGGGCCTTTTAAATTTCCTTTCAAGTTTTTTGTTTGTTTGTTTGCAGAGGGGAAGCAGGACCAGGTTAGAATTCCCAGAAATCTGATTCTTGGTCAGTGGAGTTTTTTTGTTTTTTTTTAATCTCATTTTTATTTATCATCCTACTTATAACGATATGCACCTTGTAATGATTTGCACCTTATGTGGCTCAAACGGTAAAGAACCTACCTGCAATGCAGGACACCCTGGTTCGAGCCCTGGGTTGGGAAGAGCCCCTGGAAAAGACAATGGCAACCCATTTCAGTATTCTTGCCTGGAGAATTTCATGGACTGAGGAGTCTGGAGGGCTACAATTCATTGGGTCACAAAGAGTCATTCACAACTGAGCGACTAACACTAACTAATGCTTATAATGATGATAGCAGCAAACATCACCTATCAGACATTATTCTCCTTCTTCTCTGTTCATTTCTTCACCTTTTTTTCTAATTCACTAAACTTGAACTATGAATAGAATGAGGGGTGGTACTGGGTTGGAGAGGGCAAAATGGAGTTGGTGCTAAAAAATTAGATGGCAAAGTTAAATGTCATTAGTTATCATTTATATATAATTTCATATTTCAGTTGAAGACATCGGAACTCTGAGATCAAGAGATACTACTATTTTGCATGGCTAATTGGAGGTGGGACACAGAATAAGAACTCCAAAAATCCATTCCCATTTTCCTTCAGTGTTACTGTTATTTGCATATTGGAATCATTGCAGATTTCATTTCCTTTTGGAATGGCAGTGCAATAAAGCTCTATAATTTATTCTAATTATTTTTCATCTTTAGATCAGTCTAATTTTTAGCTGTCAACAGGATTTGTAGAAAATAAAAGATAAATATAGTTATATAAACTAGTCAGTTATAAAATATTTTCTACTCACCTTTTCATGTGAGGGGGAAAAAAGAGGTCCATGAACTGTGAAATACAGCATTAAACCTTATGTCAAAAATTTTAATGAAAGAGTCCCTTACTCAAGATATAGTTCCTGAGCACTGCTGTGGTCCCTAGTGCTCTTCTAGGGACTTGAAATACCTCAATAAGCAAAATTGACAAAAATTCCATTCTGGTGGAGTTTACATTCTCACAGGGAAAGCAATAATAGACAAAAATGTAATGGGTAAGTAATTTTTATTGGATATCAGAAATGTTGTGGAAAAAAAATAAAGACTGAGTAAAGTGAATGGGAAAGAAAAGGAGAGAGAGAGAGGCAGGTGGAGGTGCTATGGAGGTTGTGGTTCCCAAAGCTAATCTGCTTATTTCAATATTGAATTGTTTCTAACTTTTCCATGGATATAAATATTGTATTCTTAGCTATTATATTAAACTCCTGTGTCTTAGACTTTTTATTACAGTCTCCATAGGGCCATACCTTATGATAGGAATTCAATAAATAGTTGATGATTTAGTACATGGTTATTTATTTAATGGATAGTCATCTCTTAAAACAATGTTCTGATTAAAATTGGCCTTTGGAAGTGACACATTAAGTGGACATTAAATGATCATTTAAAAGTTTAGCTTTTTTCTTAATTAGCTAAAAACATTTGGGGAGTAAGGTTTAGATCTTTTTTGCGTACCAAAAATTTTAAAGTTCAGATGTTTCCATTAAGCCACAGTCACCCATTAGTTAGGGTTCCTAGGCCTTTACTTTGGTATCAGCTTAAGTGCCAAAAATTCTTCATAACTAGAAGCAGGGCATTAGCCAGAAATCAGAGGCAATGATGGAGATGATGGAGTCCAAAGAATGATGACAAGCTCTATTTCTTGGAAGCTATGTCATCTGTTCATGAAAGATATCCTGGAGGTTCAAGTCAACTACAAAAAGAGCACAGCATACTCGTCTGTACTGTGGATTGTTAGGCTTAGGTAAATACTTCTTGTTTACATGGCTATTTAGAGACAGGACTAAAAACTGAGTCACTAGAAATTTATTTAAATATTCATTCGACATTTCTGTTATTTGCATAATAGTCATTGCAGATTTCATTTTTCTTTGGCATTGAGCAAAACCTACAAGTGATTTTAGGCTGAAATCAGAGTTCTGTCTGGCAGTGAGCAAGATAAAGTCTATGGCATCACAGCTCCTTTGAAACAATGAACACAATCTGATAATATAAGTTAAGATGGAAATCAGAAAAAGTCAATGCACAGTGCATTTTTGAAATTTTTCATTTTATAATAATGACTGTGATGAAACTGACTGACATTTGAGTATTTACTGTATATCAGGCTCTCTTTGCATGTTTTACCTGCATTAATTCAATAAATCCCCCAAACATTCCCACAAGGCCAAATCTTTATTATTTCCAATTTACAAAGGGGGACATCTGAGACAAAGATAGGGAACTAGTTCAGTGATTACACAGAAAGAGAGAGCCATGGTATCAGTCCATTCTGGAATCTTCAGTTCAGTTCAGTCCCTCAGTAGTGTCTGACTCTTTGCGACCCCATGAGCTGCAGCACCCCAGGCCTCCCTGTCCAACACCAGCTCCCGGAGCCTACCCAAACTCACGTCCATTGAGTCAGTGATGCCATCCAACCATCTCATCCTCTGTCGTCTCCTTATCCTCCTGCTCCCAATCCCTCCCAGCATCAGAGTCTTTTCCAATGAGTCAACTCTTCTCATGAGGTGGCCAAAGTACTGGAGTTTCAGCTTCAACATCAGTCCTTCCAATGAATATTCAGGACAGATTTCCTTTAGAAATGACTGGTTGGATCTCCTTGCAGTTCAAGGGACTCTCAAGAGTCTTCTCCAACACCACAGTTCAAAAGCATCAATTCTTAGGCACTCAGCTTTCTTTTTAGTCCAACTCTCACATCCATACACAATTACTGGAAAAACGATAGCCTTGACTAGATGGACCTTTGTTGACAAAGTAATGTCTCTGCTTTTTAATATGCTGTCTAGATTGGTCATAACTTTCCTTCCAAGGAGTAAGCGTCTTTTAATTTCATGGCTGCAGTCACCATCTGCAGTGATTTTGGAGCCCCCCAAAATAAAGTCTGACACTGTTTCCACTGTTTCCCCATCTATTTCCCATGAAGTGATGGGACCAGATGCCATGATCTTTGTTTTCTGAATGTTGAGCTTTAAGCCAACTTTTTCACTCTCTTCTTTCACTTTCAATCAAGAGGCTCTTTAGTTCCTCCTCACTTTCTGCCATGAGGGTGGTGTCATCTGCATATCTGAGCTTATTGATATTGATATTTCTCCCGGCAATCTTGATTCCAGTTTGTGCTTCATCCAGCCCAGCGTTTCTCATGGAATCTTAGAATCCTGCTAGTCAAAATGCTATACTTGGGCTGCAGCACTGGCTTCCCCTGGGAGTTTGTCAGACATAGAAAACTCAAGTCTCACCCAGACCTCTTGAATCAGAATCTGAAACTTAACATGATCCTTACATGGTCCTTATGACAGTTAATCTGAGAAGCACTATTCCACAACATCCCAGATAATTGTTTTTCTAACACAGGGAACTCATTAACAGACTGTCATCCTATTCCTTTGTAGGATGACTTTCACTGAATTTCCTTAAACATGTTTTTCTTTTAAAATTTTTCTCCATATTTCAGTTTCCTATGACTTCTACCTTTTGGTCTTCAGGTTTTATTTTCAAAGCCTTTTAAGGTTAACCCATCTTCTTATGATATTCCTTTAATGTTTGAGTACAGCTATCAGTTTAGATATGAAATCACCATTCTCATCTTCTGACTATGTCCTCAACCCTGAGCTACACTCAGGTCAAAACTCATCATTTTCAAAAAGTATCCAATTTCTTTTAATTTTTAACAAGCCCTGCTTTCTGTCCTGGATGCTTTACAGTATATAAATTTCTTCTAGATATGAACTGCATTCCAGAGGTGGTCAGTTAACTTCCTCACTCTGGAAATCTTTCTTCCATCCCAGATATTCTTACTGGGTCCCTTTCATTTGTTTTTTGTATTTAAGAAGTGGTGGTATGATATCATTCTGCTGCTGCTGCTGCTAAGTCGCTTCAGTCATGTCCAACTCTGTGTGACCCCATGGACTGCAGCCTACCAGGCTCCTCCATCCATGGGATTTTCCAGGCAAGAGTACTGGAGTGGGGTGCCATTGCCTTCTCCATGATATCATTCTATATTGCATTTAATTCTAAAAATTCTCTAGTTATACCTTTCACACATTTTCCTACTGTTCATGGTAAAGGAAAAAGTTTTGTTCTACACTCTGGTCTTTTTCTTCCTGATCTTTCCATTAGTAAATTGACTCAAAACTTCTTTGTTTACTAAGTACCAAGCTTACTGCTTTAAAAAAATTGGTAGAACAAAAATCAGAGATTTTCTTCAAAAGTCAGATATTTCCCATTGGGAATATTTCAGTTTTCTGCTGTAGTTTTAAAACGTTTATAGGCATAGCTTAAGACTTTTCAGAGAGTAAAATATTACTGTTACCATGTGAAAACAAATTCAGAATCTAGTATTGAAAATCATGTTCTCTGTAGATCTTCTTTCTAGTAATCTAAAGGAAAATGAACATCTAGGTAATCAGAAGTCTTTTAAGAATCCAAGATTTAATAGTTGTCAAGTATTATAGTGTAGGAGTGTCACCAAAGAAGTAGTTAAAATTTAAGTTTCCAGAACCTTAGACTCTTAATCACAGGGTCTAAGGAATGGGCTAGGAATTTTTATTTTTAGTAGGAATCCTAAAAGACAAGTAGTTCACAGACTACAACTTGAAGATCTACATCTTTCACAGAATTTTTCAGCTTCTTCACCCAGTTGGTCAGTATCTACACCATGCATATTTCATTTTATTTGGCAGAAAATTATCATCATTAACTGGTAGTCACTAGATACCTTCTCTACAATAGTCCTCACAACAGATACCTAATAAAAAATCATGTTAAATCTTTCCAAATGAGAAGATTCACATATATTGTCATTGTCATTCAGCTTTACCAAGAAAAAGCTACTAGAAAAATGACATCAGCAGTAGGGGCAGGCCACAGAGTTCTCAGTGTTCCAAGAATTTCTGAGGATATATGTCTCCTTGACACGTTATGCACATGTACAGTGTCATTGTCAGTAGCTGTGTCTTTTAATACAAATAAGGAGATATAAATGTAAAATAGGAGGCTGAAATCTCATGTCCTATCTCCATGCCCATAATTTTCCATTTCCTTTCTAAGACATTTCCCCTGATAAGAAGCTTTATGAAAGAGCTTGACTGTATATATGAATAGTCCAAGTGTATAAACCAGACTCAAATTTATTACATATATTTCCAGATTTAAATGGGTTGAGCAATGGGTCAAACAGTCATAAATACCATTATGTAATTTACTATTACCTGTTTTTAGAGATTGTACTTAAGTAACTCTTGCTTTACCTCGATTCAGCAAAACTCTTGATGAAACAAAAACGAAAAACCTCTCACTGGTAAATTAGTCCCAAGTATTGGAGTATGCTGGGACTCTGAATTTACTCAGGTGTTATCCATTTATTTAATGTTGGGTGAGCACAACAAAGTGCACATGTGAAAGTTATGGTTTAATTGAAAAGCATATAGCATAACTTAACTAGACCCTGCTGTACCAGGCTAAAAGTAGCAGCATGTGGGGCTAAGCTTTTTAAAAATCTAATTATAAAAAGACCTATGGTAAAGTTGAGCCAATGCCTCCAAGCCAATATTTAGTCTTTTCAATAGGTAATGACTATACATTGGATAATTTACAAAACCTGGCACTGTATAGCATTGATACAGACAAGTTAAATACAACACACACACACACACACGCACACGAGACTCTCCTTACAAATCACCACTTGATTTATAAATTCCTCTGAGTACATATAATCTAGTTCATGTGTCTTTTGGCTCTCCTTCAGTATTTTTTACTCTTAACCTAGGATAGATAAATAAGATTTTCACCTGGTAGAAATCACCCTCTTATTCATCATTGGAAGTTCAGGTCAAAATATAAACTCTCTGATATGGCAGGATGGCTTTAGTGTTACAAAGTTGATAGGCATAATGAGTAAGAAACATTCATCCAAATAACCTAAAATAATATATATTGGTGGATTTCCATGATCAAATGGATGCTCTATTCTCCCTGTTTCCTGTAGATCTGTAAAGGAGTGGTAACTTGGCTAAATGTGGGAGTTAGAAGAAGGAGCCAGCTTTCATTAGTTTTCCCAGATGATAATTTTTTTTTTCATAATCTACAAAAGACAGTGGATTGGGCTGGCTTGTTAGAACTCAAAACTGGGAAGTTTTACCCTGATCTTGCTTTCTGGCAGATTTAATTATCTTGATTTTTGTTCAGAAATGAGCTTTAAGAGATTTGAAGTAAATCAGTTCTTAAAAGGTAGTGTTAGTTGCTCAGTCATGTCAGGCTCTTTGCAACCCCATGGACTGTAGCCCACCAGGGTCCTCTGTCCAAGAGATTTTCCAGGCAAGAATACTGGAGTGGGTTGCCATTTCCTTCTCCATGGGATCTTCCCAACCCAGGGATCAAATCTAGGTCAAGGGCTCTTCAAACCAGAGCATGAGACTTTGTGGCCCCTGGGGGCTGAGAGGATACTTTAGTTTAAATCAAGTGACTACTGACTTGCAAGGAGGTTGACTTGAAATGTTTGTGTGTGACTTGTTTTTAATTTGTCTGTATCAGTGCTATACAGTGTCCTGTTTAACTTTGGTAGTCTTCAAGCATTTCCTTTATTATTCATGTATGTGTCTGTCATTCTGTAATGAACTTCCTCATCTTTCACATATGTTAAAGGTTTGTGTCTAACATTTGTGAGTTTTGATTGTGGAAATCTCATCTTGCAACAGGTAATTCCAGCCTTGGTTTTTCAAAAGTATTGATTAACATTTCTCAAATGAAGAATCCCTAAACTTAAAAACTGTTAGCTGTTATTTGTTTCATTTAGTTGTAAAATATT
Organism: Bison bison bison; assembly: GCF_000754665.1. NCBI lineage: Eukaryota > Metazoa > Chordata > Mammalia > Artiodactyla > Bovidae > Bison > Bison bison. The sequence continues at coordinate 7,847,095 of NW_011494948.1, read as the reverse complement.
TTTTGCTTCATACTGGGACCAAATTTAGCCCTGAGTTGGCTATAAAAATTTTAGACAAATATATAAATGTAAATATCCTCATTCATCACATCAGGAAATCTTGCTACGATAGTTAAAGAACATTCTTATACCTACCATGATGGATATATTTAAATATAGGAATTGAACTTAATTACTGTAGCTTTGTAGTATAGTCTGAAGTCATGGAGCCTGATTCTTCCAGCTCCATTATTCTTTTTCAAAATGGCTTTGGTTATTTGGGGTCTTTTGTGTTTCAATAAAAATTGTAAAATGTTTTGTTCTAGTTCTGTGAAAAATGCCATTGGTAATTTGATAGGCATTACATTGAATCTGTAGATTGCTTTGCATAGTATAGTCTTTTTCTCGATATTGATTTTCCCAATCCAAGTCCATGATATATCTCTCCATCTGTTTGTGTCATCTTTGATTTCCTTTATCAGTATCTCATATAAAAGTTTTCTAGGTCTTTTGCCTTCTCAGGTAGGTTTATTCCTAGTTATTTTATTCTTTTTGTTGTGATAATAAATGGGATTGTTTCCTTAATTTCTCTTTATGATCTTTAATTGCTAGTGTAAAGGAATGAAGGAGATTTCTGCTTATTATATTTTATATCCTAAAACTTAACCGAATTCATTGATGAGTTCTAATAGTTTTCTGCTGGCATCTTTAGGATTTTCTAGTATCATGTCATCTGCAAACAGTGACAGTTTGACTTCTTCCTTTCCAGTCTGGATTCCTTTCATTTCTTTCTCTTCTCTAATTGTTATGGCTAGGACTCCCAAAACTATGCTGAGTAATAGTGGCATGAGTGGACATCCTTGTCTTGTTTCTGATCTTAAAGGAAGCTCGTTCAGTTTTTCACCATTGAGAATGATGTTTGCTGTGTGTTTGTCTTATATGGAAAACCTTTTATTATTTTGAGGTAGGATCTCTCTATGCCCACTTTCTGGAGAGTTTTTACCATAATTGAGTATTGAATTTGGTCAAAACCTTTTTCTTCACTGTTAATATTAAAATGATCATTTTTTTTTTTCTTTATCTACAAAACAGAAATCGAGTTACAGATGTAGAAAACAAACTTGTGGTTACTAGGCAGTAAAGCAGTGGAGAGGGATAAATTGGGAGATTGGGATTGACATATACACATTGCACATGCATGCATGCTCAGCCACAACATATACACTATTATACATAAAATGGATAACAAATAAAGACCTATTGTATAGCACAGGAAACTTAACTAAAAAAGACTGAATATATGTATGCTACTGCTGCTGCTAAGTCGCTTCAGTCATGTCCAACTCTATGCGACCCCATAGACGGCAGCCCACCATGCTCCTCTGTCACTGGTATTCTCCAGGCAAGAACACTGGAGTGGGTTGCCATTTCCTTCTCCAGATATATGTATACATATAACTAATTCACTTTGCTGTACACCTGAAACTAACACAACATTGTGAATCCACTATATTCCAATCAATTCAGTTCAGTCCAGTCGCTCAATTGTGTTCAACTCTTTGCAACCCTATGGAATTGTTAGGCTTCCCTATCCATCACCAACTCCCAGAACTTGCTCAAACTTATGTCCATCGAGTCAGTGATGCCATCCAATGATCTCATCCTCTGTCATCCCCTTCTTCTCCTGCCTTCAATCTTTCCTCGCATCAGGGTCTTTTCCAGTTGAGTCAGTTCTTTGCACCAGGTGGCCCAAGCATTGGAGTTTCAGCTTCAGTATCCAATGAATATCCAGGACTGATTTCCTTTAGGACTGACTGGTAGGATCTCCAAAAGACTCTCAAGATTCTTCTCCAACACCACACTTCAAAAGAATCAATTCTTTGGCACTCAGCCTTCTTTATGGCTCAACTCTGGTATCCATACATGACTCCTGGAAAACCATAGCTTTGACTAGACGAAACTTTGTTGGCAAAGTAATGTCTCTGCTTTTTAATATGCTGTCTAGGTTGGTCATAGATTTTCTTCCAAAGAGCAAGTGTCTTTTCATTTGAAGACTGCCGTCACCATCTGCAGTGATTTTGAAGCCCATGAAAATAAAATCTGTCACTGTTTCCATTGTTTCTCATCTATTTCCCATGAAGTGATGGGACCAGATGCCATGATCTTAGCTTTTTAAATGATGAGTTTTAATCCAGCTTTTTCACTCTCCTCTTTCACTTTCATCAAGAGGCTCTTCAGTCACTCTTTCTGCCATACGTGTGGTGTCATCTGCTTGTCTGAGGTTATTGATATTTCTCCCGGCAATCTTGATTCCATCTTGTGCTTCATCCAGTCCAGCATTTCACATGATGTACACTCAGTCAGTCAGTTCAGTCACTCAGTCGTGTTCGACTCTTTGCGACCCCATGAATTGCAGCACTACAGGCCTCCCTGTCCATCACCAACTCCCGGAGTTCACTCAAACTCATGTCCATCGAGTAGGTGATGCCATCCAGCCATCTCATCCTCTGTTGTCTC
>NW_011494948.1:7821032-7844328 GCF_000754665.1 Bison bison bison | reverse complement strand
AACTTTCCTTCCAAGGAGTAAGCGTCTTTTAATTTCATGGCTGCAGTCACCATCTGCAGTGATTTTTGAGCCCACAAAAATAAAGTCTGACACTGTTTCCACTGTTTCCCCATCTATTTCCCATGAAATGATGGGACCAGATGCCATGATCTTCGTTTTCTGGATGTTGAGCTTTAAGCCAACTTTTACCTCTCCTCTTTCACTTTCATCAAGAGGTTTTGAGTTCCTCTTCACTTTCTGCCATAAGGGTGGTGTCATCTGTATATCTGAGGTTATTGATATTTCTCCCGGCAATCTTGATTCCAGCTTGTGTTTCTTCCAGTCCAGCGTTTCTTATGATGTGCTCTGCATAGAAGTTAAATAAGCAGGGTGACAATATACAGCCTTGATGTACTCCTTTTCCTATTAGGAACCAGTCTGCTGTTCCATGTCCAGTTTAACTGTTGTTTCCTGACCTGCATACAGGTTTCTCAAGAGGCAGGTCAGGTGATCTGGTATTCCCATCTTTTTCAGAATTGTCCACAGTTTATTGTGATCCACACAGTCAAAGGCTTTGGCATAGTCAATAAAGTAGAAGTAGATGTTTTCCTGGAACTCTCTTGCTTTTTCGATGATCCAGCGCATGTTGGCAATTTGATCTCTGGTTCCTCTGCAATTTCTGAATCCAGCTTGAAAATCTGGAAGTTCTTGGTCATGTACTGTTGAAGCCTTGGTTGGAGAATTTTGAGCATTACTTTGCTAGCGTGTGAGATGAGTGCAATTGTACAGTAGTTTGCACATTCTTTGGCATTGCCTTTTTTTGGCATTGGAATGAAAACTGACCTTTGCCAGTCCTGTTGCCATGATGAGTTTTCCAAATTTTCTGGCATATTGAGTACAGCACTTTAACAGCACCATCTTTTAAAGTGCTATACTTAATATACTCCAATAAAAATTATTTTTAAAATAACATTAAAAAGAAAAATAAGCTACTAGCACACTTTATTATACAACCACTACCCATCTACTCTTCAAGAAAATAATGTAAATGTTGTAAAGTGAAAAAAATAAAAGAATTTATCTTAAGCATAGTAGGTTTGGGGATGAGATGTAAATCACATACTTTGCTCCAACCATTTTCAGTAAACCTGCCTTGGGTAAAAGAGGAATTAACCAAGTAACTGTTAAATTAGTCTCTATTTTATCTGTGTCTGTTCCCTTAACATACTTTAGAAGAATTATGACCCTTTGTAAGCTGCTCCTTGAGAATAACTCCAAATTAATATACTGAATATTGTTTTAATGACAGGCAAAATCATTTTTCATTCCTTAAAAATAATGCATCAAGAAAAGTCTCTAACTTATAGGTCATGTTGAGGGCTTCCTTGGTGACTCAGTGGCAAAGAATGTGCATGCCAATACAGGGGATACACGTTTGATCCCTAGGTCAGAAGATACCTGCAGAAAGAAATGGCCCCACACTCCAGTGTTCTTTCTTGGGAAGTCCCGTGCACAGAGGAGCATGGTGAACTACAGCCCATGCGTGCTTAGTTACTCAATAGTGTCCGACTCTGTGACCCCATGTACTATTAATGATTCACCTTTTTGGGAAAAAAAAAAAAAAGCTTTTAAAAAGCTAGCAAACCTCAAAGAGAAGAACAATAAGGGCAGACTAGACCCATTAATTTTAAAGCATAGACTCTTAGTAATTAAAACATGGGGCATATACAAAGACAGACCAAGGCAACAGAATAGAAAGTTAAAAATATCAAGGGAATGTCATATGTGAAGAAGATGTACCAGGAGGCTTGCAGGAGCTCAGTTCCCTGATTAGGGATTGAACCTGGGCCACAGCAGTGAAAGTCCAGAATCTATCCACTAGTCCACCAGGGAGTTCCCAAGATGACATTGCTAATCAATAGCCAAATGTTAATTTATTCAAGTCTTGAGGCAGCTGGATAACCATTATTTCTCATAATCTGTCCCATAATAAATCACAAATGAATCACATGTTTAATTATGAAAATTATGTATGTGATTAAATGAAAAAGTTAAAGGCTTTTATATGTATGACTCAAAATTTAAAATAAATATTAATAAAATAAAGCAAGCCACAGTGGGCCATATGAATATCAAAAGCTTTTCATGGCACCAGGAGCTATAAATAGAGATTCTAAAGAAAAGAGTACAGTGAAAGTTTGTCTTTAACTCCATCTTCTACTCACTCAATTACCACATATATGCCTCTTCTGACATTCAGGAAACCATTCATTATGTTCTTATTTATCCTACCAGAGTTTTCTCTTATGAAAATGCAAGAAAATAGGGATAGATTTTTGTATATATTCTATTTTATATGAATAATATTCTGTATGTACTATTCTGCAGTTTGCAATTTTCATTCCATAATGTACCTCAGAAACCTTTCTGAATTAGTTCATAGAGAATTTTCTCATTTTGGGGGGTAAATATCTGATACTCTATTGTATGCATATATTATTATTAATTTTAAAAGTACCCCATTAATGGGCTTCCCTTGTGGCACTAGTGGCAAGGAACCCACCTGCCAATGCAGGCGAAGCTGGAGACAAAAGTTCAATCCCTGGGTCGGGAAGATCCCCTGGAGGAATGCATGGCAACCTATTCCAGTATTCTTGCTTGAAGAATCCCGTAGACAGAGGAGCCTGCCGGGCTACAGTCCATGGGGTCTCAAAGAGTCAGACACAACTAAAGCAGTTTAGCAGGCACATACCTCCTTGATGGTATTTTAGGGGATTTTTTAAAAAATATTTTTTCTTACAAAAAATGTTAGAAATGCAGCTATTGAAAACAGTGTCTCAACATAGCTCTTAGAAAGATAACATTCTCATTTAGAAAACAGGCTTTACCAGAGGTGTTACAAATAACTTGAACATATATCCTAATTAAGCTACTAAAGAAATTGTTGATAAGGTACAATAGGTTCCCCCTCAAAAGAATCTTACAAGCAAATTTACTATGATATGACAGGCAGTGTTAAGAGAATATCTCATATAAAGTGAATATGAAATTATAATCATTATAATGATCAAATTACAGTAATTAGTACATAGAGCAGAGAATTTATCTGTGCCAATTCCACATACTAAAATAGTTTAGGCAATAGTTATCTTATCAGTCACAATCCTTCCCAGAAAAGAAATAATGACAACTCTATAACATTCTATTTTCAACTTTGTGGCACAGAACTTGTTAAATGTTATTTTTATTTTAAATGATGGTAGCAAAGATAGGATTGTGACATAATGTATTATAATGGATTCATTTACTCATTGTGACACATCCACCTATTAATTATCTCAATCCATTCTACCAGTAGGCTTAACCTGATTACTCACCACAGATAAGCATCAATATTTCATGTGTATATTTCCCAAATTTTTCTCCAAAGATGATTCTTTAAGATGTAAATTGTATGCTATATACATATATATGTATATAGCATATATTTTATATATCTTAAGATACATAAAATTGAAGATACATAAAATTTGGGTCACCTCTGGCTTAGCAATTCAGCAGTCACAAGAAATCATATCCTTCAGGAGGGATTCTTGGTGGTAAAATTTGTGGCGTTTGTTCTGTCTCTGACATTTGGTGTTACGGCTCTTGTGGCTCTAGCAAGAGATAAACCTTCCTGAAAGGCATCTGAGAAACAGAAGATCTGTCTGATTGATGACTTGCCTTAACTTTTCACAGCTATCAAGAAAGCCATTGTCCTGTATTTTCATGTGGCATATCAAAGAGGCATACACTGTTTTCAACAGTAATTGCTTATTCTTTGGAAATTTAATACTCTATCCTTATGTTTGCTGTAGCTACTTCTCAACTTCCAGAGCATGAGACAGAATAGCCTATTTCATATTTTCAGTTTCATGCCAAGTTATCTCAGCTGTGTCCAACTCTTTGCAACCCTATGGACTGTAGCCTGCCAGGCTCCTCTTTTCATGGAGTTCTTCAGGCAAGAATGCTGGAGTGGGTTGCCATGCCTTTCTCCAGGAAATATTTTCAGTTGGTTCAACATTAATTCTACCTTCATAATTTCACAAATCCTTAATGATATTGAAAATTTAAATTATGAAGACTCTAGTATCTAAGGAATGTGTTTCCAAAGATTACAGTTGAACAATGGCTTACAATACATTTATGGCCAAGGAGAATGGTTCAATGGGTTTTCAGAGAAAGTATTTAAGTAAGTATGTATTGGGCTTTCACATTCACAGGAGAGTGGAACAGAACTATTCAGATGGTCAGAACTGAGTAGGAAGAAACTGAACTATAATGCCTTAGTCAAAATGACAAAAACATTATTTATTTTGAAAAATGTGTGTACATCCAGAATGGCAATGCCATGTTGAAACTGGTGCATTGTTCAATATTCAATGCTAACATGATTTCAGATTGGAAGCTACCATATTACAGGGAATTGTGCAGGTAATGGTAATCAAATCCTGTGTAATATCTTTAGAACAAGAAGGAATGAACTGAATAATTAAATATAAAATTAATTACAATAAATCAAAGTAGAAAGAACAGAATCTCTGAAGTGAATCTGAGCCCAGCTAAAATTCTTAGCTGTGCCATTTGCTAGCTAAGTGATTTTGGACCAATTACTTTATGTCTCCCAGTGTATTTCCTCATCGTAAAATAAGAACAATGGAAATTCCATTAGGGAGGTTTGGGTAAGAAATTTTTATAAACTTTTTTTTTTTAGTTTTCATTGAAATATATTTGACTTATAAGTTGTGCTAGTTTCAGGCGTACAGCAAAATGACATATGCATGCTGCTAAGTCGCTTCAGTGGTGTCCGACTCTGTGCGACCCCGGAGACGGCAGCCCACCAGGCTCCCCTGTCCCCAGGACCCTCCAGGCAAGAACACTGGAGTGGGTTGTCATTTCCTTCTCCAATGCATGAAAGTGAAAAGTGAAAGTGAAGTCGCTCAGTTGTGTCCAACTCCTAGTGATCCCATGGACTACAGCTTACCAGGCTCCTCCCTCCATGGGATTTGCCGAGCAAGAGTACATATACATAGATACATAGATATAGATATAGATATATATATATATGGATCGATGTATATACTTTTTAGATTCTTCCCCATTAAAGGTTATTGAAATATATTGATTATAGTTCCCAGGAGGTTGTTGGATATAGTAGTATATATATTTTATATATATAGTGTATATATTTTAATCCCAAAGTCCTAACTTATCCCTCCTCTCACTCCTCTTTGGTAACCGTGAGTATGTTTTCTTTGTCTGTGAGTCTGTTTCTGTTTTGTATATGAGTTCATTTGTATCATTCTAGATTCCACGTGTAAGCATTACTGTATGACGTTTGTCCTTCTCTGTCTGACTTACTTCACTTAGTATGGTAATCGCTAGGTCCATCCATGTTGCTGAAAATGACATTATTTTATCTTTTTATGCCTTAATAACGTTCTATTGTGTTGCCAAGCACAAGACTGTCATATGAAAGGTACTTGAATTTTTGTTTCATCTTTTTCTTTTACTTTCTCATTACTAATTTTCAGTGGAAGCAGAAAACCATCATCAACATGCATTTGTTTCTGGCATTTTTGGCTTATATTTATATACATTGGTGATTTAATGAAATTTCTCCCTCTAGCCTTTTCAGAAACAAATCATCTCTAACAATTTTATGTGTGTGTGTGTGTGTATGTGTGCTAAGTTGCTTCATTCATGCCCAACTCCTTGAGACCCTGTGGACTGTAGCTCACCAGGCTCTTCCATCCATGGGATTCTCCAGGCAAGAATACTCGGGTAGGTTGCCATTCCCTGCTCCAGGGGATCTTACTGACCCTGGATCAAACCCACCTGTCTTATACTTTCTGCACAGTTTTATATGTGACTTTAATTATCACAACACAAAAGATGTCTTGGAAAGCAACTTCCATAATTATCACCTGAACACAGGATTTTACTACCTTAAATGTCACTAATACTTTCAATAATATAAGACAGAAGTTATTTTGCTTCATTTAATCATATTTTTCTCCTCTTCTCTTTGATATAGGTGTTGGTCAATAGATCCTCAAACTATATAGTCTTTGTCCTTTTTTTTTTCCTGCATCAACTCTCAAATGAAAACAATAGAAGTCACCTCATTTATTCATATAGAGATCATCAGAGTACTTATGGAAATTTCAGCCATTTAGGAGTATGTGGACTCAAAATTCAACATTGTTTCAATAAGGAATTAAAATGAAGTTTTAGCTATAGAAATAGTAGTTGTAGCATTTTCATGAATACAGATATGTAAGACTACCTTTAATTATATGAAAGGTTTTAGCTACTATAGAAAAGCAATGGAAACAGACAGAAGAAAATCAGTTTGCCTCAAAACTACAAATGTACACTGGCTTAAGGAGCCAGTGAGTGCTTCTGAGTCGGGGAGACATACAACCAGGATCCTGCTTTGAGAAAATGATTCTGAGAAAACAGTGTGAAATTCCTCAGGTCAGGCAGAACCTGATACATTGTGAACTCTAGCCAAAATATCGGGAACTAGAATCAACCTAATATTAATTTTTTAATGTGGAAATTGTAGTTTGATCCAAAAGTGTATGTATCTTAAAAAGACAAAATTCTAATATTATTGGGTTGGCCAATAAGTTTGTCTCTAACATCCGGAAAAACCCAAATGAACTTTTTGGCCAGTCCAATACATATGATGAAAAGAAATGTGGTAAGGCGCCATTTCTTCAGGTTCTTTCCCTTACAGTTTTGCCTCTTCTCTCTCTTACCTCTTCTCCTTTCCCTCCCATTACCTCTTCTCTTTTGCATAAGATTGCTTATTTGAAATGTCTTCTGAATTACTATGGCAGAGAACTTGAAAACTCTTGGAGACATTAAATGCTGTTGGTTGATGGCTACCTCTGGTTGGTCTGACTTTAAGTCTATCAAATTTAGCAGCAGAGACACTGCAGCCTTAATTGGGGATATCTTACTTTTATGTGGGCACTGCAATGCAGACAATACCTGATGTCTGAGAAGGGAAAATAAACAGGGTGTAAATAATCAAGCTTATTTTGGCAGGATGTGCAAAAGCGCTGACTAAATGCCCAGCCAGTCTGAGAGGGTTAGGAGAAGTCCTACAAATGTATACAGAGACCCAAAGAAAATAGGAACCTGACACAGGGGAAGCAACAGAGGAAAGAAAAATGGACAAAGAGGTAGCAAAACATGCATACTCAGGAGTGCAGAAAAACATTGGTTCATGTGGACTTGTAGAGCCTTGGTTTGAATTAGCCACTGACCAAAATGCTCTAGTCAAAAAGCTGAATCTTCTACTTCATGATTTGGTTGCAGTTCTATCCTACTAAAATAAGCCACAAACTGCTCACTGGGTTTGTAGGCAAAGTTTCTTTTTTCAATGATGACTGTAGTCAAAGACAAATATGAGCATCAGACTCAGGAAGGAAATCTACATCAATCAGCTCAATTCGTTTATTTTGCAGATGAGAAAATCCAAGCTCAGAGAAGATCAATGATTTTCCCACCACCACTTTCCTAGCTGGAGCAGAACAAGGTATAGAAGCCAGAAGTCCCGGTTCTCACTTTAGGGAGATTCCCTTCACATGTCTTCCACTGTACAAGTGTCACATGATGTCTCCTCCCTCCCCTACCCGCCCTTAATCCCCTCTCCTCCTCTTTTCTCTCCCTTTACTGAAATGAAAATATGAGAGGATTGACCAAGAACCTTCTCTCATTAATTATTATAAATTGCTCACTCTATCAAACCCAACTAGTGAAACCCAATTCAAGAGGAATATATACAAATTACACTGATTTGCCTCTTGGAACAATCCACTATCTTGTATTTCACACCCTTTTGTAAGGAAGTTACCCTAGAGTGGCATGCATGGTTACTTCATACTTTCACATACACGTGTGCTATTCTGGTTTCCCACTTGACCTACAGATGAACAATAATACCTGACACTAATGACAGCAACAAATAATATTCTTATGACTCATCCTCAACTCACAATTTCAGAAACTTCAGCCCTTCTTTAAATATCTCCCTCTCTCCCAGGTATTTTTGGAACTCTCCAATGAGTACTAGTATGCTGATATATGGAATTCATGCTATCCACTCTCCTTCACTGATTTTAACTTGGGAGAAGTTGTCACTTAGCCACTTCTGTAGCTGATCTGTACTGAAACTTCTTGAGTTGATGAACCAAACTCGCCAAGGCCACCCCAATGCTAAAGTTACCACACACTCCCCTCTGTCCTCTAGCTCTGTACAATGTTCTAATACGGAGCCCAAGAAGGGCTTCCTTGTTTTCTCAATGTCCTACCAACTGAAATTTTTTTCTTGAAACAATTCTTTCAGTAGCAAACAGTCTAGGGACAGATGCCATTCTACCTTTGGAATATCTCAGACTGATCTACTAGGATGTGTGGCTCTTGGATTCAAGTTGTCTGCCTCTAATGTCTCTTCCCTTAAGATGATTTATTTACCAGAAGGTTTGTTTGTGATCCCTTTTGCAACCAAGATTCCCAACAGATGTATCCTAGAGTTACATAAGATATGGTATTTCATATCCATAAGATATGATGGAATCCAAAGCACACAAAGATGTGTGGGGCAAAGACAAAGGGCCAAAGAGGGATGAAATGCAGTCTACACTCCACTCACTAAAGTATGCAATCATGATTTTGTGTGCCAAAGAATGTATCCTTTTCTAATTTACATATTGGCTATAGCCCTGCTTGAGTTCTTAGACCTAGACTTCAAAAAGGAACTTCTGCTATATAGCAAGAAGGGACCATAACTTGTATTTCTTTTGTATAAACATCATCATATGACTGAACAGTTGACATATAAGCTAGATAAAATCACTGATGGGGCAGATGGTTCTGATCTAGGCAAACTCTCTGGCCTTGGCATCTTAGAAAACAATATAGAGGTAAGAAAAGTAAAGGGTTTCTTAGAATACAAAATAGTGACTTTCTCTCAACTTCTAAAATCAGACTCAGACCCCACAGTATTTATTTCCTATTCCTGTACTGAATCATTGACACAATGCTGTGGTCAGGACCATATTCTAGTATTATTGCATCAGGCAACCTTAGTCCTCCAGGCATTAAATCGTCCAGGAACTGTATAATATAATGCCATGTCCCTCCTCCCCCATCATGTAATCATTTCACAAAATAGAAAATGTTTTTCACAATTCAACATAAAATTCTAGTGCTATTATGATTATGGATAAGATGACAAAAAGATGTGAAGAGTCTGGTGGCTTCCCTGCAATGAAAGCCAGAATTCCAGAACACAGAGTGGGTCTGGAGCCCTATTTCCCTTCTTTCCCCTGGTCTGTGAGGCAGTGCTAGCTAAGTAGTGAGGACTATCAGAATTCAGAATTGCATCTTCAATTGTCTAATGCTAAACAGTATCTTACTGAACGTAGTCAGCAAGCTTTCACTTTTATCTTATGGTTTTTCACAAATCTATATATACTTCACTCCCCTCAAAGTTTTTCAGTTTACCCTTAAAGTTCACCGATTCAGCAACTTGCCCTTCACAAAAGTCTTGGAACCCACATACAAAGATTATACCCTGCTGCACAAAAAGTCAGACAGTCCCGCCAAGGAGCTGAAGTGGTTCCCACCCTTCACACTCACCACACCCCATTAGCCAACAATAAATCCCCTCCTGACATAAAAGTCCCCTCTCCCCCTCTCACCCAAGAGTAAATCCCCTGTTGGCAGAAAGCCAGACTGAACAGATGTGTCTGCCACCACTTCCTGGGGTGGGGTCAGGCCATACCAGCTTTGATCAACCAAAAGGAAGAATTTCCAGTGTCAAGGGCCGTCTGTAGAGAATGTCCCCAGGCCCACTCCAAGGAGAAATGGGACCCAGGATTAAAAAGCAAGGAGGAACATCCCAACAGAACAGAGCAGCACAAAGGATTCATGCATCCAGAGAGTTGACGTCTTGGTCATTCTTCTCATTTCTTGGACATTAGTGCAAGTGCAAATAAATCCACGTCTCATGTCTAGAAGCATTCTGAAGAAAGGAAGTGCCTTAGTGATGTTGAGTTTAGTCTTCCCTGATATTTAATCATTCTTTCTAGTTAAAGACACAAAGGAAAGACTATTAATCCTTATGTAACTCAAAGATGTATTGTGAAGGCTTCCCTGATAGCTCAGTTGGTAAAGAATCTGCATGTAATGCAGGAGACCTCAGTTCAATTCATGGGTCAGGAAGATCCTCCAGAGAAGGGATAGGCTACCCACTCTAGTACACTTGGGCTTCCCTGGTGGCTCAGCTGGTAAAGAATCTGCCTGCAATGTGGGAGACTGGGGTTCAGTCCTTGGGTTAGGAAGATCCCCTGGGGAAGGAAAGGCTACCCACTCCAGTATTATGGCTTGGAGAATTCCATGGAGTGTATAGTCCATGGGGTTGCAAAGTTGGACACAACTGAGCAACTTTCACTCAATAAATGTGAAAAAGAAAATATGTGTTACAGTAATATTGTGTCAATATTTGACCAGATCTGAAATGTCTCTATGAATCAGTATGCTGGCTTGTGTAAGGGACCACCATTGTTCTCACTTGATACTTTCCACTAGGGTCATGTTTCATAATCTGCAGACGAGCCATTCAAGTTGGTCGCATTAGAGTGCTTCACATGGAACTGAGCGCCTTGCTTGGAACTAAAACTCAAGAGCCTTAAAAAGTATTATAACATTACTCACTAAAACTGTAGGAAACTTTCATGGTAAAGTGAAATAAAACATCTTGCCCAGTCATCCAAACTTTGCTATCTAAGTCATCCAGCCTTTGCTATCTACTGCAACTGAGGAAATCTATCCATCAGTGAATATTGTTTCTGATTTATTCCCTAGTAGGAAAGCATACTGCATTCTGTTTTAGAGATTTTGTTAATCAAAGTAGACTGAGGATTATAATAAAAAAATGTCAAATCTCAATCACCAAAAGGTGTTGTATTACCTACACACCTTGCTGTTCTGTGTAGGTTGGGGGGTGTGAAGGATGAGGGGCTTAGCTCCAAGCAGAAACAGATTCTTTTCCTCTAGTGGCCCTAGCATCAGGCTTGGAGTCCTCTGCTAATGCTGTGCATCTGGCCAGAGTTGAGGGAAGAAGAATAGGAGCAATGCACCAATGCTTTTATGGGCTCAGCCTGAAGAAGATCAGTGAGCCTCTGCTTCACTCAAGCTGCTTTGGCCTTTGTAACTGCATGGGGAGGCTGGGAAATGTAGTAGAGTTATGTGCCTAGTGAAAACGAAAAACTACGGGTTAACAGTTTCTACACAAAGCTTACTGTGGGTCAAAATTTAGGGAAATAATTTGCACAATGGAAGAGGGGAACGAACTTTTCATTGTCAAGAAAAAGATATACCTATTCTAGGTTAAATAATGCAACACACAAACTTTTCTTGACTATATGATTTTTTTAGCATTCATTATTTTTTTCAAAATATCATATGGTAGAAGTTGCAGATAGAAGAAAAACTGAGCAAGCATACACACACACACACACACACACACACACACGCACACACATCCTATGGCTTTGTCTGAAATACAAATGTGAAAGCCTGCATTTACCTTCGTATATTTAATTCTCACTGACAGTTAAAGACTTTTGCAGGCAAGGTCAAGTTTCTCTGGAACTACATTATTTTCTATATATTTTAATAAAAAATGAAGTCTTGTTCAGTTGTTTATAGCTACTATGTTTGATTTAAAGTGCAGAAGATTTGAGGGATCATGGAGGGTGGAGACAGGTTCATATAGAGATCAAGCTTCACTTTTGAATGTTCAGTTTTCCACGTGTGCGTGTGCAAGAAAATTCATATTAATGAGTATGTATTTTGAGTTGAGACATCCCTCCTCTGCGACAGGTGTAGTGTGAAAACTACCATGAGAAAGAGGAATGAGGGGAAAGATATTTTAAGTGTTTGCTGCTGCTTCTCTCTCTGTTTTTCCTTCTCTTTCCTTCTCTTCTCTTTGGCACAGGCCAGTAAGCCAATCAGGGAAACAGACTATGACAGGGAGGAGCAGAGATGGTTGAGGAAATGGCCATTGTCGTTGGGGGACTGATTACATTGAGTAAGTAAGCAAAATTGAACAAATAATTCAATATATTGAAGACGGTGGTATACACATAGATGTGTGTCTGTGACACATACATGCATAAACATAGAAATAAAGATGAATGAGGGGAAGTATTTACATAATATGTATGCACATATATGTGCATTAAATGTACATATATATGCATATATTTCTTAATGCTGTCCACTAGCATGAATGCTGATGAATAAGTGTAAAAGGAATGACGTAATTACAGAATCACCACTTGGCAAATATCACAGTCCAGGTTGATTCAGATAGGAGTCTTTAGAGTATGCTGAAACTAATGGGTGGAGGTTTGATGAGGCAGAGAATGTTGGCATAATCTCATGATACTTCCCTATAATATATTAATAGTCCACTTTTAAGAGCAAAGTGAAGAATTTAATTTGGAGAAGGTTGATGAGAATGAATATACTAATGAGGTGACCACAGTTAAGATCCCTGGAGATGGATCTGACAGTTATGCCTCCTGTTTTTGATGCACTAGGAAAAGAACAGCATCACTTCCATGATTTCCTGTCAAGAAAGAATGATCTGAGTCTGGTCATGAGAAATAGCATGATCAGAGAATGAAGATATAAAGTCAAAAATCTATACTCTTTAAAAGTGTCAAGGACAGGGAAAGACAGAAAGTGATGCAGACTGAAGTATCTAAAGACACATGATAACTAAATGCACAAGTATTTCTGGAGAAGATCTTGGAACAGAAGAAAATACGTTATTATTGAGACAGTTGCTGAAATGTGAATGTCCCCATGGAAGGATGGTAGTATAGTATCAGGAGTGTAGATTTTCTGGTTTGGAGTATTGTATGCTAGTTTTTGGGTTTCACAGATGGCTCAGTAGATAAAGAATCCAGCTGCAATGTAGGAGCTTCAGGAGACGCGAGTTCAATCCCTGGGATAGGAAAACCCCGTGGAGAAGGAAGTTGGCAACCCACTCCAGTATTCTTTCTGAAAAATTCCATGGACATAGGAGCCTGGCAGGCTACGGTCCATGGGGTCGCAAAGAGTCAGACATAACTGAGCACATCCCTCTCTCATGCTAGTTATTTCCTTGTTTGGGAAACACAAGTTCAAAATAAAATTTATGAAAATGGGCATATAAGTGAGTGATTATGGAAATGCAATAGCATGTTAACATTTAGGAAATCTGGGTGAAGAAGTTATAGAAGTTTTTTGTACTATTCCAGCAAATTTTGTAAGTCTGACATTTTTTTTCAGAAGAACTAACCAAAAATAAAAGGAATCTTCCCCATTTAAAGTAAAGTGTCTCTGAATCTCAAATTGGATACACTTTGATATTTTTTAGTAACTCCAATTAAAATGTAAATTGCTTCTAATTATTTTTGTGGCTAGACCATGTTTTACATATGCAATTCCATTTTAAGATTGGACTCATAGAATTCAAGTTTCATTCAGGTTATAATATGTAACTTAAAGTGAAAACTAAGCTTTTATTAGTGATAATATCTAATGTTTAATGAACATAAAAATGCTTTATCTGTATTATTTCCTTATATCCTTACAATAACCCTATGGTTTAGCAATAGCTTTTGTCCCTGTTTCTAGATAAATAAATTACAATATATTAGTTAGGATTGGCTTCCCAGGTGGTGCAGTGGTAAAGAATCTGCCTGACAATGAAGGAGATGTGGGTTCAGTCCCTGGATCAGGGAGATCCCCTGGAGTAGGAAATGGCAACCCACCCCAGTATTCTTGCCTGGGAAATCCCATGGACAGAGGAGCCTAGCAGGCTGCAGTCCAAGGGTCGCAAAGAGTCAGACACGACTGAGCACAACACACACAGTTAGGATTAGCTTGGATGTATATTACAGGTAAGATCAAAATGACAACAGCTTACATAAATTTGAAGTTTATTTTCCTCCCATAAAAAGATACCTGAAAATACGCTGTTCAGAGCACATCATGGGATGCCCGTGCTTTTTTTTCTTTCTGTTCTGCTTCCTTAATTAACTACTTTCCATTCCTAAAATCCATGAAATTAAGAGACACTTGCTCCTTGGAAGAAAAGCTATGACCAACCTAGACAGCATATTAAAAAGCAGAGATATTACTTTGCCAAAAAAGATCCATCTAGTCCAAGCTATTGTCTTTGCAGTGTCATGTATGGATGTGAGAGTTGGACTATAAAGAAAACTGAGTGTCAAAGAAGTGATGCTTTTGAACTGTGGTGTTGGAGAAGACTCTTGAGAGTCCCTTGGACAATGAGAGAGTCAATTCCTAGACATGTTGATAAGAAGTCCGGAGGTCCCCAAGGAGAGAGGGATCTGGAATTCTCAAGGAGGAGGAAAGGACAAACTTTTTTTTCCCCCTTCATTCCTGAGGATTATATAACAATAATGTATCTTGCTTGAGGACAGTTTCTGGAAAAAACCTTATGGCCTATCCTGTTATCTTAAAAATGTAAATTATGGGAGTGGGTCTAGTAAAGTCTTTACAACCTCCAGACATTCTTTTGATTCATTGTAATACTAATTAAAAATATATAACTCCATTGCTGACACTAGTGAGGGGCACTCTTTCTGCCCCTCCTGATGTCTGTGACAGAAGCCTTCTCTATCTCTTTTATACTTTAATAAAACTCTATAACACAAAAGCTCTGAGCAATCAAGCCTCGTCTCTGGCCCCAGATTGAATTCTTCTCCTCTGGAGGCCAAGAATCCCGGCGTTTTCTGTGGTTCAGCAACAACCTTTCAACAACAATGAGATCCAACCAGTCCAACCTAAAGGAAATCAGTCCTGAATATTCACTGGGAAGACTGATGCTGAAGCTTGAAGTTCCAGTACTTTGGTCACCTGATGTAAAGAGCTGAATCTTTGGAAAAGACCCTGATGCTGGGGAAAATTGAGGGCAGGAAGAGAAAGGGATGACAGAGGATGAGATGGCTTAATGTCATCACTGACTCGATGGACATGAATTTGAGAAAGCTCTAGGAGTTGGTGATGGGCTGGGAAGCCTGGCCTGCTGCACCCCATGGGGTCGCAAACAGTCGGACACAACTGAGTGACTGAACTGAACTGAATTTCTAAAATCAGCTCATGACCCAAGCTGGCTGCTGGAGTTTCAGTGTCACAGTTACATTTCCAGGCAAGAGTAAGGGAATGAAGTAGAAATTAAGGACATTCCTCCCTTTCCCTCTAGTTAACATTGCCCCAAATTCTCAAAGTTCATTTCTGTTGTGGCCCAAATTGCCACACGGTCACACTCTGCTGTCCAGGAGTTTGATGAATGTCAAGTTTTTCCTGGGCACACTGCTCTGAATTCAGTGAAGAATTCTACTGATAGTGGGAGACAGTATTTATCTCCAAAGAGTATATTTATCTCAGGTCTCCCAACTAGTAAACTGGGGAGCCTCGGTTGTCTAAGTCCAAAGCCTGAGCATTTTACAAGATGATAAACTGCTCAGGCCTGCAGGAGCTGGCAGCTTCCCTGTGGCCAGCAACAGTCTCTACATGGTCATCATGATTGCTGAACTGACATTGGCATCAGTATGGCTTCAAAGTCATCAAAGGCCTGAGTCCAACATTGCCCCAGGGGCCAGAATTAGAAAAGAAAGTAAAAAACAAAAACAAAACCATGGGAACCATGCGGGAAGTGAGAGGACTCTATGCCTGACTGTACATAAAACGTTCTCAGTAATAATTAGTCAGGAGATCCCACGACAGGGAGTCAGGGTCAGAGTCGTGAGTCTGTCATGGTCTCTTATTCCCCTGTGTCCTGGGAGTGGTCTGTGATACACAGGAAAACTAGATGTAGTGGGAGCCTTCAGGATATTTTTTCAGAGTCTGGGTGGGTTGAAGGGAGATATAGAAATGAGTGGAAATTATTTGGATTTACTTTTCCTTCTCACACTTTTCCCTGCACATATGAAAAATTCTTCCCATAGTCACAATTGTATCACTTTCCTTGCAATAAATAACAGACATCTGTACCAACTCATGGCATTCTCTAGAAAGTGGAGTAAAGTTTTTTACCTCTCTTCAAAAATCCCTTAGAATTCTCTGTGAGAGGCTACCAGATGCTAGTTGCCTAAAACTAGACACCAAGTCTGTTCCTTTCAAATTATCTGGAAGACAGTGAAGATTCTGTTTGAAGCTCCACTCTGCAGGCCACTGGGCCCCCAAGGAAACAGGAGGGAACTGACTAGTTGCCAGAAATGGCAATAGATGATTTTTTTTTTTACCACTAGAGCTTAGTAGTAAAAAAAAGTTTTGACACTTTCTTTATTCACTGTCTGTATAATTTCACTTTCATAATGAAATCTTTTTAAGCCAGAGGAGGGAAAATAAATTCTCCCCAAATAGTCCAAAGTAAGGTTGCTTTTGGCTATTTCCAAACCTAAAAGAATCAGCCAAAACAATTTATAGTAAATCTTTTTAAAAACACAACAACAACAACAGATTTCCCCTGAGTGTGAGGTTGTGAAGGTCAAGGTCTAACCTGATGTAAACAAAAATGTCTTAGTAGAGCAGAGGTAGAGGTTAAGTAAATGTTTCTAACAACAGGGATTTCAAGCAGGACCATTAAAAGTAGATTCCACAGCCTGCATAAAAAGAGTAGAAAGTAATGACTGCCTTTAATCTTTTCTCTGAGTTCTGAAGGAGAAATAAAGATTTAGGAACTCACTCTGGAGACAGAAGAATAGATTTATGGCTAGAAATATTAAGGAAAATGTCTATACAGCAAGCAAGGAAGATACTCCATTTAAAGTACATTAGTCCTAGTCATTTAAATAGAGAATAAAATCTTTGAATTTTTTAAAATATATTTATCTTTTTCCAAATCACTTATGCCCACTAATGAAATCAGTATAACCAAAAAAATGAAAATCACTCATAAATCCCAATACCTACTAAATGTTCACTGTTAGTTATATTCTGAAGTATCTGCTTCTTTTCTGTGCATATTCACACAATATTTTTAATTTTTTTCTAATTCATACCATTTTGTAAAAACTACTGTGTAACATCATTTCTCACTTAGCAAGTCCAAGTTATCCTTAACCTGTATTACTAAATATTGTTCTTAAGCATACTTTTTTAAATTGCCGTAGATTATTCCTTATTACGTCCACATAGAATTTCTTCCCTTAACACTTCTTTTATTTTCATCTGAATACACATTATTTTCAAATTTGTGTTATTGTAATCAGATCTGCAATTGACATTTTTCTACATGAATCTTTGTGCACATCCCTAATTCTTTCCTTAGGATAGTTTTTCTAGACTGAATTACTCGACCAAGGGCCAAACACATATTTTGGAATTTGGAAATCTATTTCCAAAATGGTATCCAGAAAAATTGCACTAATATTGTTAGTACAACTCACCAACAGGGTCTTTGCACACATAGATATACACGTAGACGGATAACTTTATGTATAAAGTGAAGTGAAGTCACTCAGTCGTGTCCAACTCTTTGCGGCCCCATGGACTGTAGCCTATCAGGCTCCTCAGTTCATGGAATTTTCCAGGCAAGAGTACTGGATTGGGTTGCCATTTCCTTCTCCATGGGATCTTCCTGACCCGGGGATTGAACCCAGGTCTCCCGCATTGTGGGCAGACACTTTACTGTCTGAGCCAACAAGAAAAATGTTTTATTTCCCTAATTTTTAGTAGAGTTAAACAATTTTAATATATTTAGTATCTTAGTTTTCTTTTTCCATTTATTGCCTCTTCATGTTCTTTGACTGTCTTCTCCCAGTCCATTTGTATTACAGAAAGCTTAACTATTTATATAATCAACTCTATTAATCTTTTCATGAATTTGCTTATAAAAACTCATCCTATTCCAAGTTAAGTTGGTTAAGTGTTCAGTCTTGTTCAGTTGTGGCTCTTAAATTTAGACTACATTATAGCTGAAAGAATTACAATATAAGACTACCTCAAGGATTCTTATGTGATAATACAGTCCACTCATTTCACATGATAGCAATGTATTGCTCAAAATAATTCAAGCTAGGCTTCAGCAGTATGTGAACCTAGAAATTTCACATGTACATGTTGGACTTAGAGAAGGCAGAGGAACCAGAGATTAAATTGCCAACATCCACTGGATCATTAAGAAAGCAAGAGCTTTCCAGAAAAATCTCTACTTCTGCCTCACTGACTATGCTAAAGCTTTTGACTGTGTGGATAACAAAAAATGGTGGGAAATTCTTAAAGAGGGGGGAATACCAGAACACCTTACCTGCGTCCTGAGAAGTCTGTATGCAGGTCAAGAAGTGACAGTTAGAACCGGACATGGAACAATGGACTGGTTCAAAATTGAAAGGCAGAGGAATTGTCTTACTTGATATAGATGTCCCGATAGAGAAACATACCTCTTGGATCAGAATGGAGTCACAGAACAAGAAGGACACAAATACCAGGGGGATTTTTTTTTTTTTTCTATAATACCAATGAAGGGACAGATAGTTTTCAGTCACATTTGGCTAGCATTTTGACCAATTTCTAATGGCTTATGGCTGTGATGCCATTTCAACCTGTTTGGTTAAAAATTTGCTCAAGCTTAAACTTTAGGTCATAGAATGGGTTCATCCTCAATTAATTTTTTCTGTTGTTTTATACTATCTCTAGATCAAGAATCTCATTCAAAGGTTGTTAACAGCAGCATTCTAACCTGCATGGCCTTGTGTGACAAGTGTAGCCTAGATCTGGGGACACAGAGGGAAAGAAGTAGGCAGAGTTCTTTCCGGTTAGTGGCCAAGAGGATTGCCATCTGGGATGCCACGCATACCTGACAACAGAACAGCACTCAGCTGGGCAGGGTTGTGATCAGGCAGGACCACTAATTTGTGAAGACAATATTTTCAGAGGAAATTATCAAGTTAGCATAAGACGCATGTGCGGTAGTTACTGAACACTCAAGCATAGGGCTCAGAAATGGCTTCAGATATAGCCTTCCCACCTTCTAGCTGTTAAATCTTGGGCAACCTATTTAATTTATCTGAGCATCAGATTCCCGATTTGTAAAATGATGTTAATATTCTCAACATCACAGAACTGAAGTTGGGATTCAAGGAGATAATGTATATTAAGCATTTAATCTCCCAGCCACAGAGCCACGTCTATTTATTGGCTCGGTAAATGGGGAATATTCCTGTCATTATAAATAGTAAATGAGGAAAGTTAATCATGTGCTCCTAGAATAGTCCCTACATAAAATTTCAGGTAAAATGATTATAACCTAATACCTGCCTATAAACTATGATTAGTATCCCACCAATTAGTCTGAGCAAAATTCTAAAGGAAAAAAAAAAAAGTGAATGTAGAGTAAAAAGCTCTAATGCATTACCAAATTACCAAATGCATGGCATTACCAAATTAGGGTGAAAATGAAAACACAGTTAATATTACAAATCACTAGCAATTTCATTTAAAGTTTGGTTGCTTACAAGGTTGATAAGAACCTTCTATCATTATACAGCAAGATCAGATCAGATCAGTTGCTCAGTCATGTCCAACTCTTTGTAACCCCATGAATCGCAGCATGCCAGTCCTCCCTGTCCAACACCAACTCCCGGAGTTCACTGAGACTCACATCCATCAAGTCAGTGATGCCATCCAGCCATCTCATCCTCTGTTGTCCCCTTCTCCTCCTGCCCCCAATCCCTCACAGCAAAACCATATATAAATCCACTTATACAGCCCTTATCATGTACTGGGATTTATGATACCTGCTCTCATCTAAATGATCTCATTTAGCCTTACATTTTATACAAAAGGAAGTTGAACCACTAAGGATTTTTTAAAAACTATGTAAAATCAAACAGCAATGCAAATAGGTAAGCTGGTATTTTCATCAGGCCTTCCTATTTGAAGCCTGACATTCTACTCATACACAATAAAGCAAACTAATTAATTTGTTGTAGGGCTCAGCTGATAAAGAAACTGCCTGCTGATGCAGGGGATGCAAGAGACATGGGTTTGATCTATGGGTCAGGAAGATCCCCTGGAGAAGGAAATGGCAACCCACTCCAGTATTCTTGCCTCGAGAATCCTCATGGACAGAGGAGCCTGGCAGGCTACAGTCCATGGGGTTATAAAGAGTCCAGCATTACTGAGAGACTAACACACACAACACATACCCACACAATCAGGAACTAGGAAAGTAATTTTACAACTTTGGCTGTCTTCACCTAGCCAGAGGAGGAGGCAATCCTTAAGAGGTATTTAAAGTTTTTAGGTGTTTTTTTTTTTTTTTCTTATTTTGTGCTCATGAAAGACTTGAGGAGTTGGGAAGGGTCAAAAAAAAAAAAAAAGAAATTGGTTACAACAATATGGTAACTTGCAGATACTAAGCCTAGTTTAAAAAAAATCTCTTATAGGACCAATGGAAAAATCTGAGAACTAAGGGAGGAAAGACACAAGAGTTCTTGTTGGATATTTGGAAGAATAAAAGAAGTATCTGAAACTTTAACTGGTGGAGAGATACCCAAGGGGCTTCCAAGTCCACTTTGGACTGTTTTTGAGGAATTTGGAGTGGCAAAGCCCACTGGGTACTTTACTCAGATTCAGGGAAATGTGCTATCGATAAAAACAGACAGATGGAGTGCTAGAAAAAGACTGTGCATTGGGGCAGAGGGAGTTTTCCTAAGCTAGATAAGGAAGTGCTAGGCCAAGGCAATGGCACCCCACTCCAGTACTTTTGCCTGGAAAATCCCATGGATGGGGGAGCCTGGTTGGCTGCAGTCCATGTGGTCGCTAAGAGTTGGGCACGACTGAGCGACTTTACTTTCACTTTTCACTTTTATGCATTGGAGAAGGAAATGGCAACCCACTCAAATGTTCTTGCCTGGAGAATCCCAGGGATGGGTGAGCCTGGTGTGCTGCCATCTATGGGGTTGCACAGAGTCGGACATGACTGAAGTGCCTTAGCAGTAGCAGCAGGCCTGAAGGCAGCCCTGCAAGATTTGGATGCACCCAGGAGAGGATGCCAACAGGTTGCAAAGTCTTCAAACTGTCCTGGTTCTGGTTCTTGAACTATGAGGATGATCATGTCATATATACTTGTGCGTGCTAAGTTGCTTCAGTCATGTCTGACTCTTTGCAACTCTATGGACTGTAGCCCGTCAGGCTCCTCTGTCCATGGGATTCTCTAGGCAAGAATACTGGAGTGGGTCGCATGCCCTCCTCTAGGGGATTTTTCCAGCCTAGGAATGGAACCCACATCTCCAGGCTGGTTCTTTACCACTAGTGCATGTTCCATGTTAAATACCATCACTCATTTATTATCTACAATAATTTTGTGGAGTAGTGAGAGAGATCAGGGATGTATGAATATCTGTAGGAATGTAGAGACCTACCCCATATTCACATTCTTTTTCTGGGTCGTGTATAGCAGCAACCCTCTACAGTGCTACCTGCCACAGTGCTCCTCAGTGGAGACAAGAAAGAGAAAATCTACCCCTTTAGAAGAAATACGGCAAACTCCAAATATTTTCCCCGAATATTTTTTGAAGGCCAGTCAACCCTTTGAGGAAGGGTAAATTGCGAGTTAATTTATACTTAACAGAAAACTGATTACTACTGACCACAAGTAATTCTGTGTCCCTCTAGATTTGAGAAATGCCACCACCAATTTAGTGCCTGGGTATTTTTACAGCAATTACCGTTAATGGGAAATAAAGTTCATTTTCAAAACTGCAAACCGAAAGGAGGATTTGAAAGTTGGATTCTGGTTTTCCTGAACTACACAGTGTTTTTCTCCCTCATAAAACACAACAGAGTTGACCCTCTGGTCCCAATGAAACTAAAAGGCCATCTCAGGGAAAACAGGACGTGGTTAAGAACAATGACACCTCTGCAAACCACAGGCAGAGCCAGAAGATGAATAGAGGCCTGGTGTTTTTCAGAAAGTCAGAAGAAAAGCATGGGTTCAAAAGAAAAACAATGACTGTGCAAATACTATTGTTATTTTTTGCCCATAAACCAAAATTTCCACCTTCCTCCTCATACTGGTCCATTTTCACCTGAATATAATACTTAGGGATGGTCTTCCGTGCGTCAGATACCCTCTTACCCACGGTCTGAAGCCCATCATGTGGTTTTTATGTCCTTCATAATTATTGTCATCTTTTACATCACAGGTTTGTTCAAAAATTCTCCACAAGGAACCCCTAGTCATATGAATTACAATATATATATACACATATGTATGATATATGTACATATGTTTTCAACGATAAATATTAAAATTCAGCAACCTAGGAAGAATAACTGGAGGGAAGGAATTATGACCAGCTCTCCAAAATAATTCATATTTGGTCTAAGACACTTTATAACCAGAGTTGAGATTTTTGTTAAAATACTGAAATCTGTGAATAGGAGATACTTGGCAGTTTTCACAATTGCTGTTACAATGAGAGCACCTATGAAAATGAACAAGATTTATTTCAGTCAATAAAGCAATAACAATACATTAAGATATTACTCTCGGTAACACTCAGCCCAGCCCATTCCTCCTGCAACATTTCCTTTCAATGTCCTTAATCTAGGTACAAGGATTTTTAGAATTTGAAGCAGTTGTAAAGGAAGACATAATCATTTAAACCTAACTAATAGAGGAACATTAGCTCAAGAGCAAAATATGAACCACAATCTATTAAATTTACTATTTCTGCTATTCATCAATTTCACTGATCGTTACAAATAAGACCAATAAAAAGGCAATAGCCGAGGCACTTAAACTAAATGAAAAAGAAAAGTGAAACTGTCATTTTTCAAGAGTTGATTTTTAAAAGTTCTTTTTCTTTCTTAAATAAAATGCCTCTCTTTTGTTACACTTATAAAAAAAAAATTAGAAATGGTAGCAGTCAATATAAAAGCCCAGATATCTACGTGTGAATAAGCTATTCATGAAAAAAAGTTGGCTTGTTCCTTTTAATGGTGCCCAAGTACTTAATAGGTACTCCTGTTAAATTTGTGTGGAAAATGATGAATATTTCTTTTTCGATCACCCGGATGGTTAGGCTGTTGATCCCATAGTTTCTCATTATATAATCTTCATATTCATTTGAATTTTGCATTTTTTAAAGTTGTTTTAATGTTTCTAAACATGAAAATACTAAGTTATAAGATCCTTGAGGGCAGAACCTAGTTAATTTATCTTGTT
>NW_011494948.1:7802917-7820932 GCF_000754665.1 Bison bison bison | reverse complement strand
ACAGTGTGGCCCATATCATTAAAACTGCTTAATAGCTGACAGATGAAAGCATTAACATTTGCCCAAAATAGTAACTTTTTTGTCTAAATTCTTGATTTTGAACTTGGCACGTTTTCCTTTATATTTCCAACTTAGCTTGCTTCACTTGGGTAGCTAACAAGCAGCTTGCTAAGCCAGAATGGCATCTCCCAATAATGAGTTTGGTTATCCAAGAACACCCCTAATTTTAAATTCTGTTTTTCTCTTTACCTTATTTTATGTTCCATCTTGGCACTTGAATATCCTGTCTGTATTTTGCTAGAATGATGTTGCTGATGTAGGTAAAAAACACTTGAAATTTATGTGTTCTGCAATTTCTTACATTTTGTTGCTGGAACACTTTGAAATCCTTTGATTTTGTACAGAAACTGTCAACATAAGGGACAAACTGGTGATTTATAGATAGAAATGTGAGTCTAAATTTCTATGTTGCCAAGCTGCTCATTTTGAAAACACAGTGAATTACAGGATAAGTAAATCCACAGAACTGGAATGTTTCCCCTTATTTCTCCAATGAGTGATAAGCAATGTTCCTCTTCAATGAATAATTTTTGTTTATCTCATTGATCATTTGCACTTAAAAAATATCTCATCCAAGTTTCTAGTCATCTCTTTTTTTAAAAAGAAATAATTACAGTAATCTTTGGGGGATATTGCATATTAAATATCTGATTCTTTCTTTTGCATTTTATGACAGTTTCTAAAATTATATGCCAATTGGTACTGCAGTTCTGGTTTGGAGACTAACAGCTCAAAGAAAATATGAACTTGATCCAAACTGAGATTATTTTAAAAGCTACATTATGTAATATTGCTAGGGATATAAGTGTTAGCTAAAGAAAGTGAAGTTATGCATACCTTTTTTGGTAAAAAAAAAAAAATTAACAGGATAATGAACAAAAAAATCTAGACTATAATGAAAATGTAACCTCCCACCTACTCAGCAGTAGACTAAAAGCCAGTTTTCCATCAGAAGGTAATAATATTGACCTCCAGAATAGGAACAGAAATTTACTGTCTCTTTCTAATATTTCCCCTCCTTATACTGCCATAATCTCTAACTCTCCTTGTCCTTATTCCAAAATCAACAACTAAATAATAAACCAGAAGTAGCACAAATTTCCTCTCCATTATCGAAGGCTCAGATCCATTCTTTCCTCTTCTATATCTCTCTTGACTTTTGTGACCCACACTCTAATTTTTTTCAACTCTGGCTTCATGTTTCAACTGGGACATGCCACTTAGCACTAGTTGTTGGATTACTTTTCTCCTTTTAACCGAATTGTAAATCGTCTAATATTAACCACTAACACCAGTACCTGTGATGTATAAGTTAATGTTTTACATGTGTTAACTCCTTTAATCCTCATACAGCTCTATTAGTATCCTCATTCTAGAGATGCAAAATAGACTCAGAGAGGTAAAGTAACTTGTTCAAAGTCACAGTTGGCAAAAAGTAGAGCTAGGATTTGGGTACAGAGTCTATGTCCTTAATCAGAATGCTATACTCTCTCAAAAACATTTCTACCTGAAAACAACTTAAATCGCCTCCTTGAAACCTAAGACAGTACTCTCTGGTATTGGGGATTCCAGGCATCTAGATTCTGGTAAAGAAGATGGGCTTAATTAGATTTAATCATAGACCTTTAATAAATTTGTTCCATTGACTGAACTTTTAAAGGCAGAATAATGCCTTGGAAGATATGTTGCCATTTTCTGGGCTCTTATAAGATTGTTTTTGCCAAACGGCAATGGAGGATGCTGAGCAAGAATGGTAAAGGACCAGGAGGGCAGAGATGCCTACAGCTACAGCCCAAGCATGATGTGCAGCCTGCTGCTATGTCTTTAGGCTAGGCATTCTAATATCTGGGCTTCCCTGGTGGCTTACAGTAAAGAATCCACCTGAACCTGTAGCTCAAATGTTAAAGAATCTGCCTGCAATTCAGGAGACCCAGATTCAATCTCTGGGTCAGGAAGATCCTCTGGAGAAGTGAATGGCAATCCACTACAGTATTCTTGCTTGAGAATCCCATAGACAGACAAGCCTGGATGGCTACAGTTTGTGGGGTTGCAAAGAGTTGAACATGACTGAGTGACTAACACATTTATTCTAATACCTGAATTGGGATATCAGTTCAGATCAGTTCAGTTGCTCAGTTGTGTCCAACTCTTTGCAACCCCATGGACTGCAGCATGCCAGCCCTCCCTGTCCATCACAAACTCCTGCAGTTTACTCAAACTCATGTCTATTGAGTCGGTGATGCCATCCAACCATCTCATCCTCTGTCATCCCCTTCTCCTCCCACCTTCAATCTTTCCTAGCATCAGGGCTTTTCAAATGAGTCGGTTCTTGGCATCAGGTAGCCAAAGTATTGGAGTTTCAGCTTCAGCATCAGTCTTTCCAATGAATATTCGGGACAGATTTCCTTTAGGATAGACTGATTGGATCTCCTTGCAGTCCAAGGGAATCTCAAGAGTCTTCTCCAACACCACTGTTCAAAAGCATCAATTCTTCGACGCTCAGCTTTCTTTATAGTCTAACTGTCACATCCATAAATGACTACTGGAAAAGCCATAGCTTTGACTAGGTGGACCTTTGTCAGCAAAATAATGTCTCTGCTTCTTAATATGCTGTCTAGGTTGGTCATAACTTTCCTTCCAAGGAGCAAGCATCTTTTAATATCATGGCTGCAGTCACCATCTGCAGTGATTTCGGAGCCCCCCAAAATAAGGTCTGTCACTGTTTCCATTGTTTCCCCATCTATTTGCCATGAAGAGATGGGATCATGATCTTAGTTTTCTGAATGTTGAGCTTTAAGCCAACTTTTTCAAGCTCATTTTTCACTTTCATCAAGAGGCTCTTTAGTTCTTCTTCACTCTCTGCCATAAGGGTGATGTCATCTGCATATCTGAGGTTATTGGTATTTCTCCTGGCAATCTTGATTCCAGCTTGTGCTTCATCCAGTCCAGCATTTCTCATGATGTACTCTACATATAAGTTAAATAAGCAGGATGACAATATACAGCTTTGACATACTCCTTTCCCGAGTTGGAACCAGTCTGATATTCCATGTCCAGTTCTAACTGTTGCTTCTTGATCTGCACACAGATTTCTCAGGAGGCAAGTCAGGTGGTCTGATATTCCCATCTCTTTAAGAATTTTCCACAGTTTGTTGTTATCCAGACAGTCAAAGGCTTTCATGTAGTCAGTAAAGCAGAAGTAGATTATTTTCTGGAACTCTCTTGCTTTTTCAATGATCCAACAGATGTGACAATCTGATCTCTGGTTCCTCTGACTTTTCTAAATCCAGCTTGAATATCTGGAAGTTCATGTACTGTTGAAGCCTGGCTTCAATAATTTTGAGCATTACTTTGCTAGTGTGTGAGATCAGTACAGTTGTGTGGTACTTTGATCATTCTTTGGGATTGCCTTTCTTTGGGATTAGAATGAAAAGTGACGTTTTCCAGTTCTGTGGCCACTGCTGAGTTTTCCAAATTTGCTGGCATATGGAGTGTAGCATTTTCACAGTATCATCTTTTAGGATTTGAAATAGCTCTACTGGAATTCCATCACCTCCACTAGCTTTATTTACAGTGATGCTTCATAAGTCCCACTTGACTTCCCATTCTAGGATGTCTGGCTCTAGGTGAGTGATCACACCATCCTGATTATCTGCATCATGAAGATCTTTTTTTAATAGTTCTTCTGTGTATTCTTGCCACCTCTTCTTAATATCTTCTGCTTCTGTTAGGTCCATAGAATTTCTGTCCTTTATTGTGCCCATCTTTGCATGAAATGTTCCTTTGGTATCTTTCATTTCCTCGGGGAGATCTCTAGTCTTTCCCATTCTATTGTTTTCCTCTATTTCTTTGTGCTGGTCGCTGAGGAAGGCTTTCTTATCTCTCCTTGCTATTCTTTGGAATTCTGCATTCAAATGGGTATATCTTTCCTTTTCTCTTTTGTCGTTCGCTTCTCTTCTTTTCTCAGCTATTTGTAAGGCCTCGTCAGACAACTGTTTTGCTTTTTGCATTTCTTTTCCTTGTGGATGGTCTTGATCCCTGCCTCCTGTACAACATCATGAACCTCTGTCTATAGTTCTTCAGGCACTCTGTCTATCAGATTTCATCCCTTGAATCTGTTTGTCACTTCCACTGTAGTCATAAGGGATTTGATTTAGGTCATACCTGAATGGGAATCGGCATATACTTATGACCTAAAATGACTGTGACACTGCTTGTTACTCAGAATGAGCAAACCGGTCATCAGCCTTTCAGAGAGTCCAAGTAGCGAGTCCACTACCAGAAAAGGATTACTCTCACTACATATAGAGGGTGAGTGAGGAATAAAAATGCATTTTTATACTGATTGTAATATACACATTTGAACATATTAATCATATTTAAATATATGTTTATGACTTTATTGTGTGCCTCAGTCATTCAGTTGTGGACAACTCTTTGTGACTCCATGAACTGCAGCCCACCGGGCTCCTCTGTCCATGGGGTTTCTCAGGCAAGAATACTGCAGTGGGCAGCCATTCCCTTTTCCAGGGGATCTTCCCAAACCAGGGATCAAACCTGGATCTCCCATATTGCAGGTGGATTCTTTACCTCTGAGTCACCAGGGAAGCTCATGATTTTATTATATTAACCCTATAATATGCTCTGGAATTAATGCTGTACAGAATGATTTTTTTTAATGCTGTTAAATTTGTAAATGGGAGAGATATGAGGAAGATAAAATGAGATAGCATGCCAAGAGGGAAATTCAGAATTTTTGAGGTCGTGTTGTGTAGAGGACTCTCCGGTCAGTGATTTACATGATTTTTTTTCTGATCTAGTAATCAAAAGAAGTCTATGAAATAGACATCATCCCATTTTGCAGAGGGTGACATTTTGCACTCAAAGGTTACTATGTAAATGCTACTTCATCTTTTAATTTCCACTTTCTGATGACTGTCAAGCTTTGGTACTTTTACCCTTATTTTTTATAGTTGATGAAATGGAGATTTCTTAGAGAGGTCACATATGTTGTACAATGTACCTTTGACCAAAGAACCAGGGTTCGAATCTAGTCCAAATTCCAACATCTGTATTCTTAACTGAATGATTTCAATCCTTAAAATTAGTTTAACTTCAAGATCATAAATCACTCAATGAATATTTCTAGTCTAGTGAAAAGTATGCATGTGGCCCAGGGGCCACAGAGAAAAGAATGAAAATTAGCTCTGTGCTAATGTCCAGTTGCCTAACTGACATCTCTGTTTGTATAAGTGAAGAGTCCAAAGCTGGATTTTTTTATGTTTTCTCTTAAAACTGCTCCACCTACAACTTTCCTCACTTAGGCTGATGGAAAATCTATCCTTCTATTTGCCCTAACTAGGAAAAACCTGAAATCACACCAGTTATGTTAACAGAGAGAATATAATATAAATAACTGGCTACTGGATATACGTGTGTTAACTGAGTAACTGAATAGGCAAAAAGTGCAAGGGCAGGAAGCAACAACCACGGCTGAGGAACAGGGCCAAGAGATTGGCAATACGAATACTTAGTGTCTCAGACCTCTAAGAAAGAAAGCAGACGGGAAGATCACAGGAAGCCAACAGGAAGGAGTAAGTCCCTTCTTCCCCTTTCTTACTGGCACTTCCCCTTTCTTTCTGCCTGTTGTCCGAGTCTAACAAGGGGCAACTGGCAAAGCAGAAATGTGCTTCACAGAGTGCCAAACCCAGCATCACAAAGTCAAATATAAGAAGGATGAGTTTGGAGTTGAGAGTCAATAGCTTATTAACTGGCATACCCATTTAAACATTGAATCAGATCATGACTCCTTTGCTGAAAATCCTGAAAGGACTCACTCACCATTTCCTAGAGTAAAGTCCTTACAGTGACCCATGGCTGCTGCTGCTGCTGCTAAATCGCTTCAGTCGTGTCCAACTCTGTGTGACCCCATAGACGGCAGCCCACCAGGCTCCCCCGTCCCTGGGATTCTCCAGGTAATAACACTGGAGTGGGTTGCCATTTCCTTCTCCAATGCATGAAAGTGAAAAGTGAAAGTGACCCCCTATATAAATTACTCCCCAGATCTCTGTCCTTACCTCCAGCTCCTCTATTCCTCACTCCCTCTCTTCCAGCCTCCTGCTCTTGCTCTTTCTCAGACACACTTAGCATGGCACCGCTACAATGGCCCTTGCTTAGTTCTTCCCTCTGCCATTCTGGAATGTTCTACCCGAGAGATCCGGAGGGCTAACTCCCTCCTCACCTTCTTTAAGCCTTTGATCGCATCTTATCTTTTCAAAAAGACTTGGGCTGATGACACTATTTAATACAGCACTTTGCTCACTCACCCCAGCCCTGTGTCCCAATTCTGTGACCCTGTTCTCTGTTTTCTATTTTTTTAATAGCACTCATCACCTTCTATCATATTCTATGAGTTACCTATATTCTATGTTTCTCCTTACAACCTTTTTCTTGACTGCTGTCATGTAAGTCCCATAAGAGCAGGGGTATTTGTTTCTTCACTCATATAGTTCAAGCATCTAGAACTCTGCCTAGCACATGGTAGACACACAGTAACTATTGATGGACGTGAAAAGATGTCACTTTAGTCAGCGCTGCAAAGTTATTCATTATTTATGAGAATGAGAAGAATGATTAAATTTTGCTATGTTTCCTTTTAAGTATAAAAACCTGTATTTTGCCCTCCTTGATAGGCAGGCCCATTTGCTTTTCTTGAGTTAACCTTTGCAGAAGATGGAAAAAGTGCTAAAATATAGCCATTTAATAAGGGGAGGTTGCCTAGAATAAAAAATTCCTCTCAGATAACCACGAGGTGCTTGTTCAACAGGCAAATAATTGAGTCAATCGCTCAACAGAATATATGAACATAAAATAACAATTGTACCATTGAGATATTAAAAACCAAATCCATATTTTTATGTATACATTCCTAATTATTCTCCATAAGTCCAAAGGGAGCACATTTTAAAGGATTTTTTTTTCCCCAGCCTAAAGTAATACTTCAAATAATAAAGTGGTAGGTATGCAACATTGTAATATTTTATTTTTTTTAATTTTATTTTATTTTTAAACTTTACAATATTGTATTAGTTTTGCCAAATATCGAAATGAATCCGCCACAGGTATACATGTGTTCCCCATCCTGAACCCTCCTCTCTCCTCCCTCCCCATACCATCCCTCTGGGTCGTCCCAGTGCACTAGCCCCAAGCATCCAGTATCGTGCGTCGAACCCGGCCTGGCAACTCATTTCATACATGATATTATACATGTTTCAATGCCATTCTCCCAAATCTTCTCACCCTCTCCCTCTCCCACAGAGTCCATAAGACTGTTCTTTTTTTTTTTCCTCTAATGACTGTCATTTTAATAGAAAAAGAATATAAATTTTTACATTATAAAATATATTTCATTTTTTTCCATAGAAACTTAAAAAACACTAACTATAAAGTAAATGGATGCTTAAAGGCAAATTTCACATAGTACTGTACCAGTGAGGGAAAATGTGTTTTTGGGCACAAATACCCACTAGACTCTGGGCACAAAACATCAGTGAGCACAGAGAATAACTCCGGTGAATGATAATCTGACTGCTACATGATCTTTTGGTCTCTCTGTCCCACCTCACTTACGATTCAGAGGTTGATCTTCGGATCAGGTCCCCAAAATAAGCAGTGATTGTCTTCAACCTATTATTAAGAAAGTTTTGTTCTATTTCCACTTGCCCTCCAGGCCCAGCCAAGGATGCCACCTGGTCGATATCAGCATTTCTTGGAAGAAAGAAAACATAAGACTGTTCTATACATCAGTGTCTCTTTTGCTGTCTCGTACACAGGGTTATTGTTACCATCTTTCTAAATTCCATATATATGTGTTAGTATACTGTATTGGTGTTTTTCTTTCTGGCTTACTTCACTCTGTATAATAGGCTCCAGTTTCATCCACCTCATTAGAACTGATTCAAATGTATTCTTTTTAATGGCTGAGTAACACTCCATTGTGTATATGTACTTTAGTAACTTGAACCAATATGTTTTCTGTACTTTTTCTCAATGCATATTATATTTCACAATAGAGGAAGGAAAACAAATGTTCTAAAAACCATGGACAGCAGGACTTTCGTGAATACAGACAGAAAACCAAGAGGTCAACCCCTTTACTATCGTGCTTCAAGACAACCTGATAAATGGACTTCACAATCACAAGTCCCCTGGCCCTTCTACCTCTGTGTGTTCTGGTGTGAAGGTTTTCTTGGCCTCAGGGAGGGTGAGCAGGGATGCTGGGAAGGCACAGGCAGGCGGGCAGGGCTGTGCTGGAAGGGCCAGCAGCAAGGAGACAAAGGCTCTGCAGTGTTCCCTTGCAGACAGGACAGGATCAAACTTCCTCTGAGTGATTAGCCTCTGGGGTCCCCAACAATAACAGACTCATGCCTGTTCTCAAAACAAAGTAACAGCTTTCACCAAGCCAATGACTTCTGGCCTGCATGAGCCCTAGGAATCTTCTCCCTCACAGAGACCTCCAAAAGCCTGGTTCCTCACAACCTCGTGAAAAGTTTAAAAAACAAAGCAAAGCTCTTCCTCAAGGCTTTGGAATAAAGAATAGCTAATCCTAGAGAACCGCTGGGATACTCCTGGACAGCCCTGTGTACTTGAAAGTGAGGCCAGAGAAGAAACTGCAGAGGCAGAAGAGGTGATAACCTGCTGACCAAGCAGTGACAAAGCGTTCACAGGAAGGGAGAGGCCCTGTTCAGCCTGAAGGCAAAATAAACTGACAACAGGGCCAGGAAGACTAACAGAGGGAGAAGTTAAAGCAGGCGTACCAGGAGCTGTCTCAGCAGGCCTGGGCAGAGAAAAAGCCAGCCTTGTCACAAATCTGTATGGGAAAAGATCATCCATATCTCCACCAAACAGGAGAAATGAATGAGAACCATAAAAATGCTGCACCTAAATTTTATCTGGGTCACCCACAGTAATGTAACGTACATATCACATGAGCATGTCAATAGTGAAAAATAAAAAAGAAAATTCCTCAGAGCACTCTCTTCCCCTACAAAAGGAACTCCGTGGTTTCCTGAACCATCCCACTTTACTGAAATTACTAATTTCCTTTCTGCTGCTACTGCTAAGTCTCCTCAGTCATGTCCAACTCTGTGCGACCCCATAGACGGCAGCCCACCAGGCTCTGTCATCCCTGGGATTCTCCAGGCAAGAACACTGGAGTGGGTTGCCATTTCCTTCTCCAATGCATGAAAGTGAAAAGTGAAAGTGAAGCCGCTCAGTCGTGTTCAACCCTCAGCAACTGCATGGACTGCAGCCTACCAGGCTCCTCTGTCCATAGGATTTTCCAGGCAAGAGTACAGGATTGGGGTGCCATTGTCTTAGTAATCAGGAGTCCCACATGCCTTCTTTACTTATCCCATATGTAAGATACATTAGGAAGAAGTTACATATTTAGGAAGAGGTTACATGGAATGGCCATTGAGAGTAAAGTGATAAAGAAAAGCTAGTGTTCATCCCTGTCCTCTATAGCCTCCCTCCTTCCTCCCATCTCTGTCTTTCTGTGCTGCACACACACACACACACACACACACACACACACATACACACCCTTTGAGGGCTTTATTTGCCTTTCTTGGTTCCCAGCAAAAGTTACTTAGTTACTTCCTTGGAAAAATAAGGACAAAAGTAAAGGCCTATCTGAGCAAATTCTTTTGGAAATGTTGAATATATGAATCCCCATCTTTTAGAGATAGGTACAAATCTATTCTGTCTTCTCTCATAGCTCAGTTAGTAAAGAATCCATCTGCAATGCAGGAGACCCCAGTTGGATTCCTGGGTCGGGAAGATCCACTGGAGAAGGGATAGGCTACCCATTCCAGTGTTCTTGGGCTTTCCTTGTGGCTCAGCTGGTAAAGAATCCACCTGCAGTGTGGGAGACCTGGGTTCAATCCCTGGGTTGGGTAGATCCCCTGGAGAAGGGAAAGGCTACCCACTCCAGTATTCTGGCATGGAGAATTCCATGGACTGTATAGTCCATGGGGTCGCAAAGAGTCGGACACAACTGAACGACTTTGACTTTCACAAATCTATTCTCCATTTCAAGCTGGAAAACCACATTTGGAAGAAAATCTGCTGAGAGCATAAGTAGGCCTGGAGCTTCTTCCTTTCTAGCAGGATCCAGCTACTTTTTCCTAATGGATAAATATATTTTGCAAACTTGGTAACTTTCAGCCAAAAATCCTTTCCCAACAGAAATGTTCATTGGCAGCAAAGAATGTGGTCCTGAGAGCAATTGCATCTGTGATTTTGGTTGCAAAACTGCTTCAAGCCCTTCCTCAAAAGCTAATCAGCCATAAATCCGTTAGCATGGCCATTACCCTCAAAACATATTGTATGAACTCCATTTTGGATACTTTTGCTTTTGAAATATCTCCTGCACAGAGTGATCTCTTCTCAGTTACTGATTTATTTAAATTAAGCACCTTCCTTCAAACTTTTCTTTTCATGAAACTCAATCACTGTAGCTGTATAGTTAACATGTTTGGGGGAAAAACTAACCATCCACAGTGCTCTTCTCTGGGAACTCCAACCTCCATATCCCCCACTGAAAGTCAAGTTTGTTCTACAGGATCCATTTTTTTTGTCAAGCAAATAAACTTGACCAGAGTTGAAAAACCTACCCTGGCCAGTTGATTCATTGGCTACCTAGAATGAGTCAGTCAACTAATTCTCTCTCTCTCATGAGTTTGAACCAAAAAAAAACATGGAAACAGATTTCAATCAAGTATGCCTCTAAATTCTAATATTTTCTCTCATTCCCCAAGAAAACTTGATGGTGCTTTAGTTTCCATAATTTGCATGATAAAACTTTGATTAGGTTTTACAAATATAAATTTCTTATTGAAATATGAAGTGAAGTGAAGTCACTCAGTCGTGTCTGGCTCTTTGCGACCCCATGGACTGTAGCCTATCAGGCTCCTCAGTTCATGGAATTTTCCAGGCAACAGTACTGGAGTGGGTTGCCATTTCCTTCTCCATGGGATCTTCCTGACCCAGGTATCGAACCCAGGTCTCCTGCATTGCAGGCAGACACTTTACCGTCTGAGCCACCAGGGAAGTCCAATTGAAATATGAAGGATGGATATTTAAGCTTCTCATGCCCTTCCTCTCCATCACTAAAGAGTCAGACATGCATGTGCCATCTGGAGTAGACATGCTTCCTTAGTTGAAAATCAGGGCTGCAGTCAGCAAATGGGAATATCCGATCTGTAAAACCAAATAAACTTGAGGTCACCATGTTGGACCATGAGTAAGCAATGAAAGCCAGTCTAGTGAAAGAGTAGACAGACAATATCAAGATAACTAGAGCTGAAATAAAGCATGCAGAGCCTGAGAAATGGAGTAAGGACATTATGTGACCCTTGGGAGACCCAGAACTGATTCTGTTTCTTACATCTACCCAGCTCCGTTTTACAGAAGAGCCAACTATTTTTGACTCTATGTTTGGAAGCTTGCTTTACCATGGACTCCCCTTTTTCCTTGGCACAGAACTAAAAGGTTTCTGTTGCTTGAAGTCAAACCAGGCTTAATTTAAGGGACCAATAACAGGTGATCTGGTCTTCAAATTATTACAGCAACAGATATAAAATACACTGTCCTTTGACTAGTGTAATTTTGGACTTTTGCTGATTTTAGCTGTGTATACATGTTAACTATGTATACATTGTCTGAACATACTATAACCCAAAGTGTTAGATTTTAAAGTGATAAATGACATGTTTGATGAAGCATAATTTTGTTGTATGATATTTACTTTTTCTTCTTTTTGATGTCTTAAAATCATTTATTATACGTAAGGCAGATAATGTGGTCATAGGTGTTTGTGAACTGAAACTGTGCAGTTCAGTTCAGTTATGTGTGGTTATTGAATAGTGTTCCTGGATGAGAGGAAAAATATTATGACCTGTCTTTTATACTTTTAATAAGTGGAAGCAAATGATCATTTCATTGATTTTTTAATTAATTAATTTTTTATTGAGGGATAATTGCTTTACAGAATTTTGTTGTTTTCTGTTAAACCTCAACGTGAATCAGCCATAGGTATACATATATCCCCTTCCTCTTGAACCTCCCTCCCATCTCCCTCCCCATCCCACCCATCTAGGTTGATACAGAGCCCCTGTTTGAGTTTCCTAGCCATACAGCAAATTCCTGTTGGCTATCTATTTTACATATGGTAATGTAAGTTTCCATGTTACTCTTTCTCTCCCTCTCCTTCCCTCTCCCCATGTCCATAAGTCTATTCTCTATGTCTGTTTCTCCGTTGCTCACTGATTTTTTTTTTTGTTCACACTAAAACTATACAATAATAAAAGCTAATCATTCATTCTAACTTTTAAAAATACTTTAGAAAGAAAGCTAGAGAAATGTTTGTGGATCTTTCAGAAAATCAGATATCTAATCAGTGGAAAGGCCAAAATTTAAACTTAGCTGTCCTTAAGTGGCAAATCTAGCAATGTCTCCAACAGTTCAAAAAACTATCTTTATTTTGAAATAAGGCAAATTTGGTCCAGAAATATTGTGTTATCTACTTTATAATGTGGTACCTGAGAGTATCCACTCACAAACTATTCTCCTAACAGACAGGTGTTCAATATCAAATGCCGAGAGTTCAAGGGCTGATCTGTGGATATCAAAGTGATGTTACTGTAGACATTTTAATGGGCTCCTGGGGAGAAAAGAAGCCACGTCAGTCGTCAAGACGTAGAACAAACAGGGTATAATTCACGCCTCCTCTTAACTTTTCCCATTTTTAGAACTATCTCCTGAGGATAATTTGCTTTGTGTACGATTCTTGTGAACTAAAAGGAGGCATTTTCTTCCTTAAGTTGTTTGTTTGTTTTTTAATGTCTGTCTTGTCTCCATCCTCGATACCTCCCTTCACATTCTTCCTCACCATACACGCACTTCTTTTTGATCCTTCTTTCTCTTCTAAATGTTGCCATATCTGTATCATTTAATAATTATTTCCCTTTATAATCTACTACAACATTACAATTAATTAGCATTTTCTGAATAAAGAGGTATTTATTTTGGGTACATAAAACGTTTGATAGTACACTCTCTGGAGGCTACTTTATCAGGTTACTTGGGTTAAACCAAATGCAGTATAGTATGAAGAAGTGAAGTCGCTCAGTCGTGTCCGACCCTTTGCGACCCCATGGACTGTAGCTTACCAGGCTCCTCCATCCACGGGATTTTCCAGGCAACAGTACTGGAGTGGGTTGCCATTTCCTTCTCCAGCAGCATAGTATGCCTACATTCGAATCTTGACTCTCCCATTTATTAGATACGTGATATTGGGCCAGGTATAAACTTTAAGCTTCAGTTTCTCTATCTGTGACGTGGGGATCACAGTGGTAACCGCCTCCTAGAATTATTTTGAGAATTAAATAAATGTATGCCTATGTGGGCTTCCCTGGTGGCTCAGAGGGTAAAGCATCTACCAGCAATGTGGGGAACCAGGATTCGATCCCTGGGTCAGAAGAGCCCCTGGAGAAGGAAATGGCAACCCACTCCAGTACTCTTGCCTGGAAAATCCCGTGGATGGAGAAGCCTGGTAGGCTTCGTGGGGTCGCAAAAAGTCGGACACGACTGGGCAACTTCACTTTTGATTTATAGACAATGTAGAGTAGTATCTGATAAATAATAGAAATTCATAAAATATTTAGCTATTATTGTGTTATTTAACTACTAGAGTTTAGATGAAAGTCATAAAAATTGAGACAAAAAATTAAAAGATATAAATTTAATACTTTTATTTTGGATCCCCTTCCTTTAACTTATCATGATAATTTGATTTGACTTTTGGATGATCTAAGTAAATAGTTTCCTGCTAATTGAGATGCAAAATGACTAAGATTCTTCCTGAAACCAGTAACATGTTTTTGTTACTATGGTCTAACAGTGACCTTACTAAACAAAACAGGTTCTGCTATCTAATTATTAGCAGAAAGAATCATTTAAGATTAAGTACATTAAAACTGAAATTATCAGCTTCAAATACATTCTCTGGCATTTAATTGGCTTTTATCCAAAAGTTTTATATGAGGTCAAATCATTCAATTACCCAAAGGCACAGTTTTCAATTAGTTAATAATAGAGGCCTCACAAATATCTAAATTGATTAAAATTTGACATATGCCTAAGTATCACTTTTTTCCCCCTCCACTGATGATAGCTGGTAATCATATCCGTTTTAATATTTTACATCTAAAATGTTTTATGATAACATAATAGGGCCTATTACTATAGTCTGTATTATTCATTTATAAAAATGTTGGGCCTTTCTACAGATATTTCTCTGATGTGGAGTGATCATCCACTCTGTCCTGTTTTGGGGGTAGACCCACTAATTTTCCTTATCCATGTCCTTTTCAACTGACTATCAGATCTTATGCTTCTCTTCTCTCAACTGTCACCATAGAACATTGCCAGAGATTACATCCTTGTATTTACTGCAGGCCCCTTTGAGAGAATTAATATTACTCTGAAAGTTCTTAATGTTATTCTTAGATCAAGCCAGATTATCGGAAGTATGTACCAGAACTGCTTTTTTACTTTAATGCTAACTGACTATACTAAGAAAGGGAGGTTTTAAATTGCAGCCTTTGGAAACAATAGCATTATTTATGTGTTGGTGAGGATCTTGTCTATTATATCCATAAAAACAACAACAAAAAGTACCCTCTAGTTGTAATGTAATTATGTTTTATCTGTCTGCTATGAGGTCACCCATTCATTGCAGACAAGTTAGTCATTCAGAATCAGTCAAAACTCAGGATTTTTGGCTCCAGGTAAGGGGTCTAAATAAAAATCCTTCCCCATAAGAGCTATTTTTCTTTCTGTCAATTCCAATCTAATTTATCTAAAACATTGCTTAAAACTCAAGTGTCTTATAAGCACTATGTAATGGGTTTCACTGTTTGGTTTCTTTGGCTTATCATAAATACTGATATCTTCTTGTGTACATTAACTAATAGGCCTCTTTCAAAGTATGCCGACATTTAGTTTAGCGTTAAATGGTTTTTAATGAGTTCCACCCCATCCCCCTCCATCCTGTGTTTCTGCATGTGAAGCCCATTTTCTCTATAATACAGAGAACTAGTGATACTGTGTGTTCCAAAGAATGAAACAAGTCTGGATCCTAACTGGATAACTTCAAACTAAATTACTATCATGAAGACAAAACATTCTCATGACTGACTATGTTTTTTCTTAATTTTTCACTTGATTATTGGCAACCCATAAACATAGGCTCTGTATCAGAGTATTTATTCCAAATGATGTGAAGAGTTTAACAATTATTTGAAAAATTTGATCTTTGGGAAATTCAGTCAAATTCTTTCACTCAGAATGTTGTATAAATTTTATTAAAGATTTGGAGATAGTGGTAGTGTTTATCAGGCCGCACTTCCTCAATAAATGCCTCGGTTCTCCCATTCACATTTTTCCTTCATCATAGGGAAATTTCTCAGGACTCAACCAAGTGAGGAAAGAGAATAACAATTATTTAGCCCAATTAGAGAGCAAAAAGTCTCTACTCTAGGCAATCAAGCCAGATGAACAACTCATTTTATGTCTTAGGAGCATGTGTGTGTATGTTCCTGTATGTGTTTGTGTGAATACACACAGATGCGATCCTTCCTTTCTTTGAAATTTGTATGGATGTATATTGACTTTCCATTTTAGTCCTTCACGTTGAACCCAAAGCACCTGATATCTTATTTTCTCTGCCAACAGAGGTCTACAGCACTTGGGCCCATGAGAATAAGACCAACAAGAACAAAGACCCCATCTCTTCTTTCTGTGGCGTTGTGTCTTCTTTCCTGCCACTGTCCTTGATTTCAAAAGTGTCGCAGTTCACTGCGTGCATGGTTCAGGAAGGGGAAAAAAGAATAAAAATACTATACCATATACAGTATCTTTAGAGAAAGGCACATAAATATTTTACAGACTGTACAGTAAATAATGTATATGTTTAGAAAGGCAATGTAAATATTTTATAGACTGCAGAGTAACTGTTAAGGTAAAAAATGCAATCACTATGTTTGGAGAAATACAGTATGGTCTAAATGGTATCACACAATTTTACTGTTACTTGGTAAAGTACACTTCATAAATCATTGCATTCTCTGCATTACCTGGGA
Organism: Bison bison bison; assembly: GCF_000754665.1. Taxonomy (NCBI): domain Eukaryota; kingdom Metazoa; phylum Chordata; class Mammalia; order Artiodactyla; family Bovidae; genus Bison; species Bison bison. The sequence continues at coordinate 7,804,667 of NW_011494948.1, read as the reverse complement.
GTTCAAGAATCCCAGCTGCTAAGGGGGCTCCTCCCACTTCTCCCTACTGCCCTGAAAGACCCCCACTCCCACCTTAACACTCGAGGCCCTGCTTTGAACTATGGCAGTGATCAATATTTGCTCCTTGAAAAACTGAATCAGAGCATGTGCACGAACTCACCCAGATAGCTGCATTTTCATGGGTAGAGTGGTGAGAAAACTGACCAGGAAGAGACAGAGAAAAATACCCAATGAATTCCAGATGTAACCTGAGTTGCTGCATATTTTTTCAGGTGGCTGAGGACCCATCATCTTGGTTTCCTGAAACCTGCTCCTTGTGAGTCTTGGTTGGCCAGTCCAGAGTTCAGCTATGCATCAATGCCCTTGTGATGCTTAAATATTATAATATTTACCAGATTGTGTGGGGAAAAGACACAGGTTTGTTCTGAAAAACGGACAATCCACATATCAAAATCTTCAGAGGAAGGGCAGAATCATATCAGGCATCCTTTTTTTTTTCCCAGCTAACTGAAACAATGGGAATCAGGAGTAAGTGGTAGGATGTGAGGGCAATCTGGTTGTGACATCTGTCACCCCATTGATCATCAGGGTTGATTCAGCTGATCTAGCTGGCTAGGCCAGTGTCCCCTTCCTCCCTCATGGCTCCATGTGTGCCACCCACACCCCCCCCCACCCCCGCTCCCCGCCAACCAAGGCTGCATGCTCAGTTGAAGAGGACAACCATCCCTGATGGAGGAGGACTGCTCTTTGGTCAAGGGTATACGAGTCGCTGTGCTCCCCTGCTAGAACCTTCAAGCAAGCTCTCAAGGAATAAGTGGTAATCTAAGGATCATTAACGTATTTCCACAGTTAGTTACCTGAAGAGCAGAAGAGGAGGTTTGCCTCCTTTACGTGTTTTAAATGGCTGCAGTAATAATATCTTTGAGAGATATACACTCCAAACCTTTAATGGAAACAAAAACAAATACCTAGCCAAAGAAGAAACCTATAGGTTTAAATACTGTATGTTGCTGTTCAGTCACTAGGTTGTGTCCAATTTGCAGAGCTCTTTGATTAGTGAGTCAAACAATAAGAAGCAAAGGAGAACTAAAGTGAGAGAACACAGAAAAGAACCCAGGAAACAATGGGAAAGAGAAGACAAATTGGAAACCACAACAGATTAAGGCTGTTAAACAATATTAACAAAGAGTCCTACTGAAATGCCATAATTCAGGGGAGAAAGTGGGGGCCTAAGAAAAAAGACAGTAAAATGTCCCCAAAGATACTAATCCAAGGAACACAATCACCTGGGAGCTTGTTTTAAATGTAGATTATTAAGCCTCCCTCCTTCCCAGAATTCTAATCAGAAAGTTTATAGGGCCAGTAAATGTGTGTTTTGGTACAAGTAAATTGTGAGACACATTTTGAGAACCCCTTGATTATCACAGCAAAATGTGAGGGCAAAGAGGGTTGGATAGAGGAATAGGAAGAGGGTATGAATCAGAGCTTAGTTTCAAGCAGAAGATATTAAGAAGAGATGGCAAGAATACACAGAAGAACTGTACAAAAAAGATCTTCACGACCCAGATAATCACAATGATGTGATCACTGACCTAGAGCCAGACATCCTGGAATGTGAAGTCAAGTGGGCCTTAGAAAGCATCACTACGAACAAAGCTAGTGGAGGTGATGGAATTCCAGTTGAACTATTCCAAATCCTGAAAGATGATGCTGTGAAAGTGCTGCACTCAATATGCCAGCAAATTTGGAA
>NW_011494948.1:7801732-7802043 GCF_000754665.1 Bison bison bison | reverse complement strand
CATGGCATCTGGTCCCACCACTTCATGGGAAATAGATGGGGAAACAGTGGGAACAGTGTCAGACTTTATTTTTCTGGGCTCCAAAATGACTGCAGATGGTGACTGCAGCCATGAAATTAAAAGACACTGACTCCTTGGAAGGAAATTATGACCAACCTAGATAGCGTATTCAAAAGCAGAAACATTACTTTGCCAACAAAGGCTCATCTAGTCAAGGCTATGGTTTTTCCTGTGGTCATGTATGGATGTGAGAGTTGGACTGTGAAGAAGGCTGAGCACCGAAGAATTGATGCTTTTGAACTGTGGTGTTG
>NW_011494948.1:7798352-7801632 GCF_000754665.1 Bison bison bison | reverse complement strand
GGACTGCAAGGAGATCCAACCAGTCCATTCTGAAGGAGATCAGCCCTGGGATTTCTTTGGAAGGAATGATGCTAAAGCTGAAACTCCAGTACTTTGGCCACTTCATGCGAAGAGTTGACTCATTGAAAAAGACTCTGATGCTGGGAGGGATTGGGGGCAAGAGGAGAAGGGGACGACAGAGGATGAGATGGCTGGATGGCATCACTGACTCGATAGACACAAGTCTGGGTGAACTCCGGGAGTTGGTGATGGACAGGGAGGCCTGGCGTGCTGCAATTCATGGGGTCGCAAAGAGTCGGACATGACTGAGTGACTGATCTGATCTGATGAATCAGAGCAGAACTAGCTAAGCATTCCACCCTATCCCATACATCAGCTGTAGCAAATATGTGACAACAAATATCACTATCATTGTATATAATGAATACCATGCTTTTTTATCGGGGTATAATTGCTTTACAGTGTTGTTAGTTTCTATTGTACCAGGAAGAGAGTCAGCTATATGTAAACCTATATCCCCTCCCTCCCGGACCTGCCTCCCATCCCGTCCATCTAGGTCACCACAGAGTACCAAGCTGAGCTTCCTCTGCTATACAGCAGGGTCCCACTAGCTATCTATTTTATGCATGCATGAAGAATGTTAAATTTCCTTCAACGTTAGCAATTAAAAAAGACCAAAGAGGAGGCAGTTACCTTCAAAGTGAATGATCCTCCAAAACAGGGTGCCTTACTATAAACCCTATCAATCATCCTAGAGAAACACGGAGTTTGTTTTTTAATACTTTATACCTAACCAATAAACAATGGAATAAATAACCAATAAATGATGGATGGTCTCCTTTTCAGTTAAGCTTCTCTTTGACTCTTTGTATATAAGAGGACTTTGAAACAAAGAAAAGACATTTGTTTGCAACAAGATAAATTAACACCGTGAGAAAAGGGAAAACAAAACAGAAAAGAAGTGTGCTCAGGTTATCAGTTTCTGCATAACAATCTACTTCAACCTTAATGACTAAAATCCACAGCCACTTTATCATATCCCACAATTGTGTGGGACAGAAATTTGGGTTGGGCTCAGCCGGATGATTCCTTTGTTCCACATGGTATCAGTGGTGGTTACTGGTGGTATTCAGGTGGGGGATGGGCTGGTTTAGTGTGTCCAAGATAGCTTCATTCCATGTCTGTCTCATTGGAGGAAAGGACTAGAAGCATGGGCTCGGCTAGGACTGGAGTACCTCGATATAACCTCTGCTGTATGGCAGGCTCAAGATATCTAAACAGAAAGAAGAAACCACTTACTTCTCAAGGCCTGAGACTGGAAACACAGTGTCACTTCTGTCCTATTCTATTAGTCAAGCAGTCACAATGCTCAGATTCAAGTGCAGAGGATAGACCCTGCTTCTCAAGGAAGGAAATGTCAAAGAATTTTCACCCAGATAGCTTAAGTCTACCACTGAAAATGGCTGTGGAGATTAACACAATATTTCATTCTTTGATGGCATCTTCAGACATCAAGGATGGCTGCATTTGTAACTTTTGCTTCCTTCCCCTACCCAACCTACAAAGTGAAAAAGTTTTCAAAGGATAGTTAGACTTATGAAATCAGGGTTCTCACTAATATGATTCAGTCTTTTTTCCTAACTAATACGGTATGGCGTTCAAGCAAAGATCCCAAATTTGTTTTCTGTATAATGACCCTCTGGTATATGTTAGCTTGTTTTGAAGTGTATTGCAAATAATATAGAGTTGATAGTAACTAAAATAATTTTTCAAATAACTTACTTCTTATTGAAAATAGAGTTGGGTTCAATGTCACTCTTGCACACACATAGGGTTACATGTAGTAATTTCCTAGATGTCTCCCCCAGTATAGACTAAGCCTGTGGGAAAGTTCCAAGTAGGTACAAATCACAACGCAGTCCTGGTGATGAAGAAAGAAATTCCTTTTCAGATGTAACTTCTCAGCTGACATGCAAAAGATGAGTGGGAGTTAACTGTGCTGAGTTAAGAGTATTTCAGGCAGAGGTAATATATATAAGGGTCTTGAAACTAAAACAGGTTTGTCTTAAACAAATAGCATGGAAGAAGATCAAGACATGGGACAGTCAAGTTATGCTAGGCAGTGACTTGAAGTCGTTTCGAATCACATGGGCAGATATGGAATACTCAAAAATAGAATCAAAATCGAAAGCCAAGAAATTGACTTTATTCATTAATCACAGCAATATTCTCCAGTTAAATCTTATCAGATTTGCAATTTGTAGAATTGGCTAGGTTTAGTATCATACTTTTTCATGTCTCCTATGTGCCTCTTAAAAGATAAACACGACCATTGAGAAACAGCTAGTAAAAGGAGTGAATCAAGGTAACTTGAGATCCTAGTACCATTAAAAAAATGATAAGTTGATTTTCAGTTACTTTAAATGTTTCTAAAAAATTTCACCATGGTGTTGTAAAAAAATTTTTCCAGAGTATCTCCTTTGATTAAATTCCTTCTTATTTTATAGAAGATGGAACTGAAAACCACAAAAGTTGAGGGACTATGTCCCACAGCCAGTTGAAAAAAAGTGGCTGGAGGGCACTCCTTATTGCCTGATATTTCCATACCATCACGACCCACCATTTATCACTGGATGAGCCGATGAGATCCCTGAAATATACCTTTCAGTTTTACATGAAAAAAGAAATCAACATCTATTGCAAAGCATCACAGACTGGGTTCTCCACAAGGTGGATTCTGAAACAGAGATGAGCATTTAGTAGAAAGTGCTTTTATTTATTTATTTTTTTACTTCAATTTTATTTATTTTTTTTATTTTTAAACTTTACAATATTGTATTGGTTTTGCCAAATAGCGAAATGAATCCACCACAGGTATACACGTGTTCCCCATTCTGAACCCTCCTCCCTCCCTCCCCATACCATCCCTCTGGGTCATCCCAGTGCACCAGCCCCAAGCATCCAGTATCATGCATTGAACCTGGACTGGCGACTCGTTTCATACATGATATTATACATGTTTCATGGATTGGAAGAATCAATATAGTGAAAATGAGTATACTACCCAAAGCAATTTATAGATTCAATGCAATCCCTATCAAGCTACCAACAGTATTCTTCACAGAGCTAGAACAAATAATTTCACAATTTGTATGGAAATACAAAAAACGTCAAATAGCCAAAGCTATCTTGAGAAAGAAGAATGGAACTGGAGGAATCAACCTACCTGACTTCAGGCTCTACTACAAAGCCACAGTCATCAAGACAGTATGGTACTGGC
>NW_011494948.1:7796194-7798252 GCF_000754665.1 Bison bison bison | reverse complement strand
TGGTACTGGCACAAAGACAGAAGTATAGATCAATGGAACAAAATAGAAAGCCCAGAGATAAATCCATGCACATATGGACACCTTATCTTTGACAAAGGAGGCAAGAATATACAACGGATTAAAGACAATCTCTTTTGGAGAAAGTGCTTTTAGAATCAACATCTGTGTGGGGAAAGAAACAGAAACAGGATGAGCAAAGAGAGAAGCTCCCAACCCTGCAGGGAACTCTAAGACTGGAATAGGCCTTCAACGTTGTCCTTCTTGTGTTGGATCCAGAGAGCCAGGTCTGTATACCTATGTGTCAACTTATCATTGTGTTTGGGCTGCCCCAGGAAAGGAACAAGTGGCTCTTTCTAGAAGATACCAATCCCAAAGATGATAAACACCTGAGTTCTGGCAATCAGAGCTTCCCAGCAGCTGGGATGTAACTGCTTCCCATGATAAGCAGGGAGAGCAGAGCAGCTCAGCACAAGATCCAAGGCAGAAGCACCATCACTTCTCCACAGCCCCACTGGGACCACCTCCATTAAGCCCTCAACAGTCATTCCTGAACTCTTGCAATATCCCCTGGATGGGATCCTGACTTCCAGTTTTGCCCTGCTCCAGTACCTTGGCCACATCTCAGACAGAGTCCACCTCTCAAAACATGAGATCACATCTTTGGCTTGCTAGAAAACCTCTAGTGAATTTTCATCTTAGACATAGTGAAATCTAGATCCTTCACCATAATCTGGAAGGCCCTTCTCAATCTGGCCCCTTGTCTTTATTGTTTTCTCTTTTTAAAATACAATATAGATTGTAAGTGTACAGTTCAGTGGGTTTTGGCAAATGCACACACCCATGGAACTGCCCCAGTTATGATCCAGGAAACTTTCCTTCACTGCAGAAAGCTCTCTTGTGTACTTTAGCAGTGATCGGTCCTCCCACCTACAGCTCTCCTCAATGGCAGAGGTAACCACTGTATTCTAATTTTAAAGGTTTTGCAGCAATCTAAGCTAACAATAAGTAGAATTAATGAAGAATATCTAATTTTTCTAGTTACAAACTAGATAATTTACCTGTCTCAGAAGGTAGGCAGAGAGGACAAATCACCAATATTCACAACCACTTCCTTCCACAAGTAACACTTGAAAAGTCTATCACTCTTTAAACTGGGATTTCACATAAGGTGGTATAATAGTCATAATTAGCATTTTGCAATGGATCAAAAGATTCAGGTTTCATTTCCTGGTGTGAGCATGCATGCTTACATTTGTGCACAAGAAACATCTTCTGGTTTGAGTTTGCTTGCTCAGTTCAGTTCAGTTCAATGCTCAGTTGTGTCTGTCTCTTTGCAACCCCAAGGACTGCGGCACACCAGGCTTCCCTGTCCATCACCAACTCTTGGAGCTTGCCCAAACTCATGTCCATTGAGTTGGTAATGCCATCCAACCACCTCATCTTCTGTTGTCCCCTTCTCCTCCTGCCTTCAATCTTTCCCAGCGCAAGGGTCTTTTCCAATGAGTCAGTTCTTCACATCAGGTGGCCAAAGGATTGGAGTTTCAGATTTAGTATCAGTCCTTACAAAGAATATTTAGGACTGATTTCCTTTAGGATGGACTGGTTGGATCTCCTTGCAATCCAAGGGACTCTCAAGAGTCTCCTCCAACACCACAGTTCAAAAGCATCAATTCTTTGGCGCTCAGCTTTCTTTATAGTCCAATTCTCACATCAATACATGACTACTGGAAAAACCATAGCTTTGACTAGATGGACCTTTGTTAGCAAAGTAATATCTCTGCTTTTTAATATGCTATCTAGCTTTTCTTCCAAGGAGCAAGTGTCTTTTAATTTTATGGCTGCAGTCACCAACTACAGTGATTTTGGAGCCCCCCAAAAATAAAGTCTCTCACTTTTTGCAGTGTTTCCCCATCTATTTGCCATGAAGTGATGGGACCAGATGCCATAATCTTAGTTTTCTGAATGTTGAGCTTTTTTTTTTTTTTTCCTAATTTTATTTTATTTTTAAACTTTACGTAATTGTATTAGTTTTGCCAAATATCAAAATGAATCTGCCAC
>NW_011494948.1:7787686-7796094 GCF_000754665.1 Bison bison bison | reverse complement strand
CACAGGTATACATGTGTTCCCTATCCCGAACCCTCCTCTCTCCTCCCTCCCCATACCATCCCTCTGGGCCGTCCCAGTGCACCAGCCCCAAGCATCCAGCATCGTGCATCGAACCTGGACTGGCAACTCGTTTCCTACATGATATTTTACATGTTTCATTGCCATTCTCCCAAATCTTCCCACCCTCTCCCTCTCCCACAGAGTCCATAAGACTGTTCTATACATCAGTGTCTCTTTTGCTGTCTCGTACACCGGGTTATTGTTACCATCTTTCTAAATTCCATATATATGCGTTAGTATACTGTATTTATGTTTTTCCTTCTGGCTTACTTCACTCTGTATAATAGGCTCCAGTTTCATCCACCTCATTAGGCCAACTCTCCTCTTTCACTTTCAAGAGGCTCTTTAGTTCTTCTTCACTTTCTGCCATAAGGGTGGGATCATCTGCATATCTGAGGTTATTGATATTTCTCCCAACAATCTTGATTCCAGCTTGTGCTTCATCCAGTCTGGCATTTCTCATAGTGTACTCTGCATATAAGTTAAATAAGCAGGGTGACAATATACAGCCTTGACAAACTCCTTTCCCAATTTGGAACCAGTCTTTTGTTTCATGTCCAGTTCTCAATGTTGCTTCTTGACCTGCATACAGATTTCTCAGGAGGCAGGTAAGGTGGTCTGGTATTCCCACCTCTTTAAGAATTTCCCACAGTTTATTGTGATATTTCAAAGGCTTTGGTATAATCAATAAAGGAGAAGTAGGTGTTTTTTTCTGGTATTCTCTTGCTTTTTCACTGATCCAACAGATGTTGACAATTTGATCTCTGGTTCCTCTGACTTTTCTAAATCTATCTTGAACATCTGGAATTTCATGGCTCAGGTACTGTTGAAGCCTGGCTTGGAGGATTTTGAGCATTACTTTGCTAGTGTGTGAGATGAGTGCAGTTGTGTGGTAGTTTGAACACTCTTTGGCATTCTCTCTCTCTGGGATTGGAATGAAAACACCTTTTCCAGTTCCATGGCCACTGCTGAGTTTTCCAAACTTGCTGGCATATGGAGTATAGCACTTTCACAGCATCATCTTTTAGGATTTGAAATAGTTCAACTGAATTCCATCACCTCCACTAGCTTTATTCACAGTGATGCTTTGTAAGTCCCACTTGATTTCCCATTCCAGGATGTCTGGCTCTAGGTGAGTGATCACACCATTGTGGTTATCTGGGTCATGAAAATCTTTTTTTGTAAAGTTCTTCTGTGTATTCTTGCCACCTCTTCTTAATATCTTCTGCTTCTGTTAGGTCCCTACCATTTGTGTCCTTCATGGTGCCCATCTTTGCATGAAATGTTCCCTTGGTATCTCTAATTTTCTTGAAGAGATCTTTAGTCTTTCCCTTTCTATTGTTTTCCTCTATTTCTCTGCATTGATTGCTGAAGAAGTCTTTCTTATCTCTTTGCTGTTCTTTGGAATTCTGCATTCAAATGAGTATATCTTTCCTTTTCTCCTTTGCCTTTTGCTTCTCTTCTTTTCTCAGCTATTTGTAAGGCTTCCTCAGACTACCATTTTGCCTTTTTGCATTTCTTTTCCTTGCAGATGGTCTTGATCACTGCCTCCTGTACAATGTCACAAATTTCCATCCATAGTTCTTCAGGCACTCTATCAGATCTAATCCCTTGAATTTATTTGTCACTTCCACCTTCTAATTGTAAGGGATTTGATTTAGGTCATATCTGAATGGTCTAGTGGTTTTCCCTACTTTCTTCAATTTAAGTCTGAATTTTGCAATAAAAAAATTTTTTTTTGTTTTGCTTGTTGGAATGTAAATGTAAAAGAATTGAACATATTCCTTTAATGACAATCATACCACTACAAGTAAGTGAAATGGATGTCACTGCCTAATTGTTAAGCATTAGGAATATCTACAGAGAGAATTACATCTGCGCCAATACAAAAATAATGGCTTAAATAGGCACAAATGTTTAAGGAGTTGTAGTTCTTGTTGGTGATTCTTCAACATGTTATTATTTATCACATTATCAGATACATTATTTCAGAAGACTGAATTTGGCAAAGTTATTTATTCCCTTTAAGCTTTGGACAGTTTTATGAGGTACATTACAACTTAAAACTAATGAAAGATTTCAATTGTGTCAACTTTATCCTGAATATTTTTCCACATAGCAGATTTTTTTAAAAAATAACTTTGATTCTTGATAACCAAGGATATGTGTTAACTAAGTTTTATGGCATTGAGCCAAAGATCTCCAAAGTAGCTTGAATAAACTGGAGAGAAGAAGCAAGAAGCAGAGGATGAGAGAATTATTAGTGTTGGTTTTGAATTCTTGTTGTCCCAGCTCCATGTTTGGTAAGTCACTGAGCTTCCAGTAGGATGATATAGGGGATGGGTTTTGGTCTCCAGATGCCTGTGAATCAGAAGACAGTGTGTGGTCATTCCTGGCAGATAGTACCCGAATTCATTTTTTACAGATCTGTTTCATATCATGGTTCCATTTTGATGACCCTTTTCATGGGGAACCCTGGGATATTAAATAACATTCTGTTCAGTTCAGTTCAGTCGCTCAGTCATGTCCGACTCTTTGCGACCCCATGAATCGCAGCACGCCAGGCCTCCCTGTCCATCACCAAATCCCGGAGTTCACTCAGACTCACGTATCGAGTCAGTGATGCCATCCAACCATCTTATCCTCTGTCGTCCGCTTCTCCTCCTGCCCTCAATCCTTCCCAGCATCAGTCTTTTCCAATGAGTCAACTCTTCGCATAAGGTGGCCAAAGTACTGGAGTTTCAGCTTTAGCATCATTCCTTCCAAAAAATCCCAGGGCTGATCTCCCTCAGAATGGACTGGTTGGATCTCCTTGTAGTCCAAGGGACTCTCAAGAGTCTTCTCCAACACCACAGTTCAAAAGCAGCAATTATTTGGCGCTGAGCTTTCTTCACAGTCCAACTCTCACATCCATACATGATCACTGGAAAAACCATAGCCTTGACTAGACAGAACTTCGTTGGCAAAATAATGTCTCTGCTTTTGAATATGCTATCTAGGTTGGTCATAACTTTTCTTCCGAGGAATAAGCATCTTTTACTTTCATAGCCGCAGTCACCATCTGCAGTCATTTTGGAGCCCAAAAAAATGAAGTCTGACACTGTTTCCCCATCTATTTGCCATGAAGTGAATGGACCAGATGCCATGATCTTCGTTTTCTGAATGTTGAGCTTTAAGCCAACTTTTTCACTCTCCTCTTTCACTTTCATCAAGAGGCTTTTGAGTTCCTCTTCACTTTCTGCCATAAGGCTGGTGTCATCTGCATATCTGAGGTTATTGATATTTCTCCTGGCAATCTTGATTCCAGCTTGTGCTTCTTCCAGCCCAGCATTTCTCATGATGTACTCAGCATATAAGTTAAATAAGCAGAGTGACAATATACAGCCTTGAAGTACTCTTTTTCCTATTTGGAATCAGTCTGTTGTTCCATGTCCAGTTCTAACTGTTGCTTCCTGACCTGCATACAGATTTCTCAGGAGGCAGGTCAGGTGGTCTGGTATTCCCATCTCTTGAAGAATTTTCCACAGTTTATTGTGATCCACACAGTCAAAGGCTTTGGCATAGTCAATAAAGCAGAAACAGATGTTTTTCTGGAACTCTCTTGTTTTTTCGATGATCTAGCAGATGTTGGCAATTTGGTCTCTGGTTCCTCTGCCTTTTCCAAAACCAGCTTGAACAACTGGAAGTTCACAGTTCACGTATTGCTGAAGCCTGGCTTGGAGAATTTTGAGCATTACTTTACTAGCGTGTGAGATGAGTGCAATTGTGCAGTAATTTAAGCATTCTTTTGCATTGCCTTTCTTTGGGATTAGAATGAAAACTGACCTTTTCCAGTCCTGTGGCCACTGCTGAGTTTTCCAAGTTTGCTGGCATATTGAGTGCAGTACTTTAACAGAATCATCTTTCAGGATTTGGAATAGCTCAACTGGAATTCCATCACCTCCACTAGCTTTTTTCGTAGTGATGCTTCCTAAGGCCCACTTGACTTCACATTCCAGGATGTCTGGCTCTAGGTGAGTGATCACACCATCGTGATTATCTGGGTCGTGAAGATCTTTTTTGTACAGTTCTTCTGTGTATTCTTGCCATCTCTTCTTAATATCTTCTGCTTCTGTTAGGTCCATACCATTTCTGTTCTTTATCGAGCCCATCTTTGCACGAAATGCAAAAGTTCTGTTACTTATAGGCAAAACATTATGTTACTTATAGGCAAAGTTGTATCGAATCCATAGAGGAAACAAATCACATTTACCTGTTTCAAATGCAAACTGATGTGAACAATTGTTTGTGTGTGAATATTCAAGCAGCTCCCACCAATACACAGTTCAAACCAGTACTTGATAGAAATGTGTTTGCAACTACCACATTTGATAATGAATTCTTTAAACCATACCTCAAGGCATATTGAAACTTCAGGTTTCTTAGATGCATGATCCTGAAGATGAAAATGCCTATACAAGTTGAATGCACAGCCATTAACCTAGTCACACTGAGGTCTCTTGTCAAAGTTGTATTCACCTAAAATATGTTCAGATAATTTTTGTGTGAGTGTCAAGAGGACATCACAAAAAACAAACCCTGTAGCTTTAAACTGACTGACCTTTGAATTTTGTCTACTTTTATTTCATAAAGTGTTTAAACATACAGTGTTTAAAGTCTCAGTATCAGGATGTTTCAGAATTGCCACGCAAAATATAAAAGGAAAATTGCAGGATATTATTTTATTATGTACTTGAAGCCAGACAGAGTATCATGCACACTCAAAAGCTCACTACTTCAAGAACTCAATGTATTAGCCATTTTATTAGTTAACAGTACTGCAGGGTGGGTCTTTTTCTAGTTCAGGCCAGACTTCTCATGACCTCATCTGGGTTCTCTCATGTGACTGACTGCAGTCATTTGGCAGTTCATCTGGGGCTGACTGGTGTCAGATGACTTTGTTCACAGGTCTGGTGGTTATGGTGCAATGTGTCAGCTGGAGCAGTGGAGTGTCTTGGCTCTCTGGCTCTGATCATCCCTTAGGCTAGCCCAGCCCTACTCAAATGGTGGCACTGGCAGAGGTTCCAAAACTCAGTATGAAAAAGGACTTTAAGTCCCATTTTCAAATTGCATTGACCAAAATATTTGTGGTTAGGCCCAAAGCAAGTGTGGGTCAGGTCCATGCAAGGTCTCAGATATAACAAGTGAAAATTTCAGGACCATTATTTCATTGATCTCTCATACATATTAATAACATGTGTAAATTCAATTTTAATAACCTATGGAGAAAATTGGATTAAAATTTGAAGCATCAATTTTAAGAATTGATGCCTTTAAATGATATAACTGCCTCTAAGGGAGCAGCAGCTTTGAATAGCATCATTTTCCCTCACATCATCCTATACTGTTAGGAGTTCAGTCATTCCCTAGTCCAATATGCTTATTTCTATGTAGAAAGAACTCCACTAAGTTAACACCGTTGGCCTCTCTATAGCCCCTCATTCATTGCTCCTCTCAGGAGGAGGGATGAATTATCTTTGATATGTTCAAGAATATATGGGTAGTTCTTTCTTCTGACCTATGGAGGTGAAGCTAGCTGAAGACAGCAAATGCTCTTTGCATGAGGTAAAAGCAGAGAGATGCCCGGTATGACTGGTAGGTAAATCTATTTAAGTCTGTAATTCAATATTGCAAAGATCACCTGTCCACAGCTATAAGCCACATGATCCAATACCATTTTTATATGTAATAAAGGTGATATTTTTATCTCCCATTTGCCGTCATCTTTGTCTTCTGTCTCATTTGAATCAGAATTTGGTTCCCTTCAAATCCTAACTTTGGTTGTAGGGATATATGACATTAAACCTGTCCAGCTCAGAGTTGTAAGTAATATATGGAATACAAATTTAAAATGTACTTATTCCATTCTGTTTTCTTAAGTGCAATATCTACTGTGCCCACCATGATATACTCATCTGAGTCATTTGTTAAAATTTCTTACTTCTGGTCCCCCACCCAGACCTACTAAATTTCTGAGAGTAAGGGTCAAATAACTGATTATTTTTAATAAATACACAAGATGGTTATGAATTTTAAATTGCTTTTTAATTATATAAGGAAAGAAAGTATATTATTTTCTTTTTATTTTATTGAAGTGTGGTTGATTGACAATATTATGTTACTTTCAGGTGTACAGCAAAGTGATTCAGTTGCACATATGCATATATTCATTCTTCTTCAGATTCTTTTCTCAAAAAGGTTATCACAGAATACTGAGTGGAGTTTCCTATGCTATAAACAGCTCCTTATTGATTATCTATCTTGTATATAGTATATCCCTCTCCCCCATGTTTTCCCTTTGGTAACCATAAGTTTGTTTGCAATATCTGCAGTTCTATTTCTGTTTTGTAAATTTCATTTGTTTTTCCACATCTCATGTCATATGGTATTTGTCTTTCTCTGTCTGATTTACTTGACTTCGTATGATAATCTCTGCTGCTGCTGCTGCTAAGTCGCTTCAGTCGTGTCCGACTCTGTGTGATCCCATAGACGGCAGCCCACCAGGCTCCTCCGTCCTTGGGTTTCTCCAGGCAAGAACACTGGAGTGGGTTGCCATTTCCTTCTCCAATGCATGAAAGTGGAAAGTGAAAGTGAAATCGCTCAGTCGTGTCTGACTCTTAGCGACACATGGACTGCAGCCTACCAGGCTCCTCCGTCCATGGGATTTTCCAGGCAAGAGTACTGGAGTGGGTGCCATTGCCTTCTCCAATGATAATCTCTAGGTCCATACATACGGCTGCAAATGGCATTATTTTATTTTTTATGGCTGAGTAATATTCCATTGTATATTTGTTCCATATCTTCTTTGTGCATTCATCTGTTGATGGGGAAGTATATTATTTTCAAAGTACCACTCCTTTCTTCTCTCCAGATATTTCTATATCACATTTTCTACCCCTGTATGCTAACAAAGTTAATGACCATTTTTTACTTTAATGTGGATCCCTGCAGGCTTTTTTCATTTTTTTTAATATATTATATGTGCCTGACCAATATTGTTTGCTAGGTTTTTCTACTGTAAAGTTATGTTATTCCCCCCTTTCTATATTCTACTCTTTTGAAGGAGCTTTCTAAGTCCAGCCCACATTCAAGGGTTGGGAAGGGGTGGTTAAGAGCCACCAAATTGGAGGGGAGGAGGTGCTACCTACAAAAAGTGTTTGGAAGGAAGGTTTGTTTCTTCTCTCCTACTTATTTGTTCCATCATTTATCAATGCAAGTATAGACTCCTGTATATTTATCTTATACTTTGGGTTATAATCCAGTGCTATGTTATTTATTTCATTACTCAAACTTTTCCAGTTTTGCCATCAGGAGCTCTTGCAGTTTGTGTTCTCTCTCTCTGACATGCCATCACTTGTTTCTTGAGCACATCTTGGAGACATTGTAAGATGATCCAGACTCAGTTTGTGTTTTCCCTCTCTTACTTTCATATTTGATAAATTTCTTTATATATTTTATATGATTTCTCATTATATATTTTAGATGTGTGCTGTGTAAATATTTTTAAGTGCTTTTCCCAGTTCCTTGCTTGTCCTATAACTTTTACATAATCATAATTATGCCTATTTTCAGGCTTTTTGTTTGTTTAAGCAGACCTTTTTATCCCTTTGGTCATAAAAACATGCTTATATTTTCTTCTAGTAAATTGACAATCTTATTATTAATTTTACATTTTTAATCCATCTGGAATTTATCTCTGCATATGAAACGAAGAAAAGATACAGCTTTTTTTTCCCCCATTCAGGTAATTACCAAGACAATTCTTCATTGCTTGGGATTGTCATCTCTATAATTTACCACATTCACTTGCTTTTCTTTTCCCTGCTCTATTTTTCTGCTCCTTCATCAATATCACAGTTTCAATTACTGTAGCTTTGTAATATGTCTTGATCTCTGTTTGGCCGTAGCCTAGGATTGAGAAAAATACTAATGCAGGGTTTCTCAGCCTCAGCAGTACTCACATTTGGGGCCAGATAGCTCTTTGTTGCAGGTACTCCTGTATATAGGGCTTCTCAGGTGGTGCTAGTGGTAAAGAATCCACCTGCCAATGCAGGAGACTTAAGAAACACAGGTCTGATCCTTGAGTAGGTAAGATCATCTGCAGGAGGCCACTCCAGTATTCTTGCCTGGAGAATCCCATGGACAGAGGAGCCTGGTGGGCTATAGTCATAGGGTTGTTTATAGTCATAGGCTATCAGATCAGATCAGATCAGATCAAATCAGCCGCTCAGTCGTGTCTGACTCTTTGTGACCCCATGAATCACAGCACGCCAGGCCTCTCTGTCCATCACCAACTCCAGGAGTTCACT
>NW_011494948.1:7787433-7787586 GCF_000754665.1 Bison bison bison | reverse complement strand
CCTTCAGAATGGACTGGTTGGATCTCCTTGCAGTCCCAGGGACTCTCAAGACTCTTCTCCAACACCACATTTCAAAGGCATCAATTCTTCGGCGCTCAGCCTTCTTCACAGTCCAACTCTCACATCCATACATGACCACTGGTAAAACCATAG
>NW_011494948.1:7783552-7787231 GCF_000754665.1 Bison bison bison | reverse complement strand
TTTTGGGAAAGTAATGTCTCTGCTTTTGAATATGTTATCTAGGTTGGTCATAACTTTCCTTCCAAGGAGTAAGCGTCTTTTAATTTCATGGCTGCAGTCACCATCTGCAGTGATTTTGGAGCCCCAAAAAATAAAGTCTGACACTGTTTCCACTGTTTCCCCATCTATTTCCCATGAAGTGATGGGACCAGATGCCACGATCTTCGTTTTCTGAATGTTGAGTTTTAAGCCAGCTTTTTCACTCTCCACTTTCACTTTCATCAAGAGGCTTTTGAGTTCCTCTTCACTTTCTGCCATAAGGGTGGTGTCATCTGCACATCTGAGGTTATTGATATTTCTCCTGGTAATCTTGATTCCAGCTTGTGTTTCTTCCAGTCCAGCATTTCTCATGATGTATTCTGCATATAAGTTAAATAAGCAGGGTGACAATATACAGCCTTGACGTACTCCTTTTCCTATTTGGAACCAGTCTGTTGTTCCATGTCCAGTTCTAACTGTTGCTTCCTGACCTGCATACAAATTTCTCAAGAGGCAGATCAGGTGGTCTGGTATTCCCATCTCTTTCAGAATTTTCCACAGTTGATTGTGATCCACACAGTCAAAGGCTTTGGCATAGTCAATAAAGCAGAAATAGATGCTTTTCTGGAACTCTCTTGCTTTTTCCATGATCCAGCGGATGTTGGCAATTTGATTTCTGGTTCCTCTTCCTTTTCTAAAACCAGCTTGAACATCAGGAAGTTCACGGTTCACATATTGCTGAAGCCTGGCTTGGAGAATTTTGAGTATTACTTTACTAGCGTGTGAGATGAGTGCAATTGTGTGGTAGTTTGAGCGTTCTTTGGCATTGCTGTTTTTCATGTCATAGGGTCAGACATGAATGAAGAAACTTAGCACACACATCCTGTCTACAAAATGTTTAAAAGCCTCCCTTGCCTTTAACCAGGAGAAGGCAATGGCAACCCACTCCAGTACTCTTGCCTGGAAAAGCCCATGGACGGAGGAGCCTGGTAGGCTGCAGTCCATGGGGTCACTAAGAGTCAGACACGACTGAGCGACTTCACTTTCACTTTCCACTTGCCTTTAACCACTAGATGCCAGTATCACACTCCCCGCAATGTGACAACCAAAACTGCTTCCAGATGTTACCAAATGTTTCTGGGGAGTGGGGTGGGTGGGCAAATTTGCCCCCAGTTGAGAGACGCAGTGGCCTAATTAAGAGACTAGTGTGATGAGAAAGGCTCAAGAAGCCTACTATTGATTGAGATTTTCCTGGGTATAGTGATTCTGAAAACACCAGAGAATTACATTTTCTCATCCCCTGGAAATTAGGCTTGGATATAGAATTTACTCGGCCAGAGAAATAGAAGAAAACATGATATGTGTCCCTATTAAGTAGGAGCAGCCAGAGTCAATATTCACATTTCTGTGTTCTCTATCTCTTACATGGGGAGGTTGGAAGTGTGTGCTACCTGTCGATGTATCTTCCAGTGACTTAGTTGAGCAGCATCCCTACTAAGCCAAGTTGACTGCAGTGTAAACTAGAAATGAACTTAATATTTTAAGCCAGTGAGATATTTGGATTTTTGTTATCAAGCATAATTCAGTTCATCCTGACTGGTATGTACTGCATCTAAGCAATAAGAGAAATATCTTGCTGCCTCTGTACCCTGACTTAATTGGACAATTTCTAATTTCTGTGTGTGAGTCTTCTGTGCCTCAATTCTGAGGGAAATTGTGAGCAAAAAGTTATCTAGGCAAGTGAAGTTGGCAGACACTTTTGTTCATCTGTGTTTGTACTTCCAGATACCAGTTAAGGAACTGGGAACTAAAAATTCTGGTTATGTGAAGAGAGGATTCTATTCTAATCTCCATTAGAAGCTGAAGTATAGGTTTTCCTGTATCTATTTCATGGTTTTACTTCTGCAAGGATGCTTCATATAATTGGATCATCTTTAAAATATTCTATCCCTAGGAAACTCTCAGAAACAACAAAGCAAGTTCAAAAGAAAACAAAGGTCTTCAAATTTTAGGGGGAAAAATCATGGAGAACTGCATTTAAACTTGAAATTCAGTCTAAACTTGGTCTTGCTTTTACCAGTACTTGCTGTTATCAGTACTTCTAAAAACATTTCATGATGTAGTCATTCGTTGTATCAAATCTGAGACCTTTCTTAAAGGCCATTTGTCTCCAAGTTTAGGAAATAAATCACATTTAACAAAACAGTACTTAGAACTCTTCAGGTTATTTTCTGGTAGAAGTTTACAGTGTTTCACCATGTTCTCTGAGGAGCCCTTCATACAGTCATCAAAGGCTCAAGAATAGAGTGTCTATATTTAAATGTTCTGTACTCTCTGCAAATAATTCCCAATGCCAGTGAGACAAAGTCTAAGTAATTACTTTGTGGAGAGTTTGGATTATTCAAAGAGCCTCCAGCACTCCACACACCCATTGGAGCCAATTCCCTGGAATGGAAACTCTCTCTCTAATTTTCTAAATTGGTAGGTATGCACCATTACTCACCAGACAAATTTATTGCTTAAAAGAGTGGAAACAAATGTCATTGGTTTATGCCAGGTAGAACTACAGCAGGTGTACAGCTTTCCTGTCCAGCTACATCAACCCATTTCCCTTCAGTTCTTTAGCACCCATTTGCCAGAGACTCCTTATTTATGTTTCAATCATTTTTAACGCAGCGCCATGGGAACCTGCCAGGCAATGTCATTCTCACTTTAAGTGACTTTGGTCAACAAATGAACTCAGTTCTATGATAGGAGGGTTAATAGTATTAAAATTCCAGTTGCTTAAATGTCACTACTCTTGATCACTAATACAGAATAGGTGCTTCATAGGTTAAAACATGGGAAGCATTTATACCCAGGAACAAGGTAACTGCTTTGAAGTTGCTCTGATGAATGTTATTGGCAAGAAAAATGATTTTAATAACAGGAAAGGATCAAACACTTCTTTCCAAACTGCCCCAATGAGAGGGCTTCACCCATAGTTGGCCCTCAGCAATCTTGAAGTGAAAACACCCAGTGTGCGCCGTTGTCTTTGATGGCCAAAACAGAGACTTGGTGGTTTTACAACAGTATCTTTACTGAGAAATTGAGTAGTCAGAGCTGCAAATGATGCTTTTCTTGAGTGTTTCAAACAATGATTTAAAATAAGCCTTCTGTTGTTCCTTTAAAGGATAGCATGGAATATCTTCAGTAGGAAGTGTGGAAATGTGACTGGGCATACTTTTATTGCTGTAATTATGATGATAATAGCAAATTTATGGTGTGTTTACTATGTGCCAAGCCCTGTATGCTAAATGTTTTCCTGAATTAACCATGATGGGCTCCATGAAAGCACTCCATCCCGAATAGCTGCAGAAACGTGAAGCTTGGTACTTGGAAGTGTTTCATAAGTACTTTTTTTATAAATAAATGATTAAAGAATCCCATCACCTTCTGTAGGATAGGACAGGATAGCCTGCCGGGAGAAATATCAATAACCTCAGATGTGCAGATGACACCACCCTTATGGCAGAAAGTGAAGAGGAACTCAAAAGCCTCTTGATGAAAGTGAAAGAGGAGAGTGAAAAAGTTGGCTTAGAGCTCAACACTCAGAAAATGAAGATCATGGCATCTGGTCCCATCACTTCATGGGAAATAGATGGGGAAACAGTGGAAACAG
>NW_011494948.1:7767411-7783452 GCF_000754665.1 Bison bison bison | reverse complement strand
AAATTAAAAGACGCTTACTCCTTGGAAGGAAAGTTATGACCAACCTAGATAGCATATTCAAAAGCAGAGACATTACTTTGCCAACAAAGATTCATCTAGTCAAGGCTATGGTTTTACCAGTGGTCATGTATGGATGTGAGAGTTGGACTGTGAAGAAGGCTGGGTGCCGAAGAATTGATGCTTTTGAACTGTGGTGTTGGAGAAGACTCTTGAGAGTCCCTTGGACTGCAAGGAGATCCAACCAGTCCATTCTGAAGGAGATTAGCCCTGGGATTTCTTTGGAAGGAATGATGCTAAAGCTGAAACTCCAGTACTTTGGCCACCTCATGCGAAGAGTTGACTCATTGGAAAAGACTCTGATGCTGGGAGGGATTGGGGGCAGGAGGAGAAGGGGATGACAGAGGATGAGATGGCTGGATGGCATCACTGACTCGATGGACGTGAGTCTGAGTGAACTCCGGGAGTTGGTGATGGACAGGGAGGCCTGGCGTGCTGCGATTCATGGGGTCGCAAAGAGTCGGACACGACTGAGCGACTGATCTGATCTGATCCTATCACCAATTTACCTATAAGAAATTAGGCTCAAAGGTCACTTCAGCCACTCAGTCATGTCCGGTCACACCTCTGTAACTGATGTAGGGTATGATTGGAAGACAGGTTGCCCATCCATAAAGCCTATGCTGTGGACCCCTATATCGTGTCCATCTACCCTTTCAATTTTTTCTTGCAAAAGAACACAGAAAATTCAGGAAAAGCAACTTCACAAGGATTCACTGTTTCCTAGCTTTCCTCACCTTATTCCACTAATTACAGAGGGGCCAGTATAAGTCTCATTTCTCTCCATTCAGGAAAGAAACCTAAGTGCATAGTAAATAAAGAATGGCATGTCTGGGAAACTAGGATGTGAGGAACTAGAAAATCATAGACATCTTATGCAACTTTGGGGAGATTTTAATTGTAGTACCACGCCAATTATACATACAGGTCTTTCTATTCATATAAAGGGCTCATGTAATCCCTGACTCTTACCACTGACCTCTTCTTGGAAGATGACAAAGAATTCATTGTGCGGGGCTTTATTAGACAATTAGAACAGGTGAAAACTTCTGCATTCCTTTCTCATTATATCTTTGGCACTTCTGGGAACAGGAAAAGCACTGAGTTGCTTACATACCTGAACAGTGCCATACAATTTTGACCCGGCCAGTGTAGCCGCTCTTGGGCAAAGCAGTACGGAAGAATGCCTCCATTGTCAAGTGAGAAGGAAAGGCTGCAGCTGCCTTGCTGAAAGGTAAAGAGGAGGGGAGACTCTAATGCACCCTACATTCCTTGGACCATCACATCAAACCACACGTGGCATGAAAAAGAGCAGATTTCAATTTAGGTAATGTACATGCCATTGAAGGTTAGCAGAGGACCATGACCAGGCCAATTCATCTTCAGTAGATTAATGTCTGGGTTAGGCAGGTATGTCATAAAACATGGCCAATGCAGAGAGACACACTGGGCTTGCCTCCTCCTCTAATGCACTGCAGTGCTTGCCTGTAAGAGAGCTTTGGTACTTGTAGGGCTCTTGCTTTTAAACCTTGCCTGTGACCCAGATAATGTCAAAATGTCTGAATGCATGTGATCCTCTTGTTCCAAAAGAACATCTCTAATGTAATGCAAATGCACATTGTGGGGGAAATTCCAGCTGAGAAAATGATGCCTTATATTTCTAAAACCATATACATGTCAATAGCCCATTATTCTCCTGTTTTAAATGTAATTGCAGCCCAGCTTTGAATGAATTCCTGAAATAATAAAATACACTGAGTAGCAGTCACTGACTCTTGCAGTTATTTTATGTCTGCTCTTCCTCCCACTGATCCTCCCCAGCCTCAAAAAGCAAGTAGAGGTTGTGGAGAAGGAAGGGGAGGAGAAAGAAAAGTAAAAGTCAGATCCCTTGCCTTGACTGTGTTATCAGAACACTATGTGCAAAGAAAATATGCCACATTACAACATTACTGCCTCTAAACCATTTATATAAATGTATCATACATGGTTCAATTTTGCATGACAAATCATTTCCAGGCAATTAAGAATACTTATAATTGTTTTCTTTGGTAGGAACTTCCTTCAATTTCCAATTTTCCTTTAAAGCTAATGTTTCCTGTAAAGCCTCAACAGCAATCATTTTGCAAGAACTCTTAAGAATGGCTTTCTTTCTTGGTCTTGGTAACTATCTTGCTTCCTCTGGATAAATTTAACTTGTGTGTAGTACAACTTTTATCACTAGAACCAGAAGATTTAAAGGGACCATTATTTGACTGCCCTCTGTTTACCCTTTCCACTGACTTTCCACCCTCTCCTTTTCTCAAGAATTGTCTGAAAAATACTTTTTATATGGTTAAGGTAACAAAAGTTAATTTTACAGCTGGGAGACTCATAGTGATTTTCCTAATGTTTTTTCCTCTCTTTAAAAGGTAATTGAGACCAAGTCTCATTTTAATAAGTAAAATTAAGATGTCTTGACTTCCTGCAACACAGGTATGAAACTTACCAGAGAGTTTCCCCAAAAGCAATTTCAACCATTTTGTTATTCAGTGCATCCTGTATGTTTGCAGGAATTCTGACTTCTCAATTCCTTTTAACTTTCAAAGCAGCAGTGCAATATGATTCTTTAATCTTAAAAAGTTCTTCAACTCAGCTATTCCTTTACCTGTGGGTTAATATTTCATAAGTGGAAGATCACTCTGATCCAAACTCTTCCCATGATTTCCTGCAGGAAAACACTTTTGGGTTATCACTCTGGTTCTCTCACCCAAAGTTTTCAAATCTATTTTCTAATATTCTTTGAGTTCCTGAGCTGCATGATGAAGTGTGTCATCCTCTGGAAGAGTCTATTAAGTTTATAATTTCCAATGCTTGCTGTTACGTGTTAACAAAATGCTCAACCAAAAGTTGCTTAAAATAGAAGACATTTATTGTTTCCAGAACAAGAAGCCTGGAGAAGGTGATTCTGGGGTTATGTTGGGATTTAATGATATCCCTAAGGGTTCTGCTCTTCCCAAGCTTCTGCTCTGCACAGTCTCCATGAGGTGACATCTCCCTTGATGCACTCGGAATGGTTGTCAACGTCCCAGTCATCAAAGTTTTTTTGGAACTACATTTCAAACAGAAGAGGGGAATAAGGAGTGGTGGCTTAAAAGAAAAAAAAAAAAAAAACTTTCCTTTTCATATGTCTTATATCATCCAATTAGCCAAAACTGGCTCTTATACCCACCCTCATAGCAATAACTGGCAGAGGGGAAAGAGCTACCTATGTAAGATAGCAGGAGGAGTGTCCTGGAACTGATCACTTAGCTGTGCAGCAAAACTGTTTTTTTTTTTTCTCCTTTAATAAAGAAAAAAGGTGGAATAGTGGACAGATGCTTCATAATGTTTGTCCCATTAAGATATAAAAGGAGGACGAAGACTAGGTCTTCTACCAATTAACCATTTTGTTTTTTACCATTAAATTCACTGCCCTTTCAGCTAAATACAAAGACTCTTAATCAGATTGAGAAGATCTTGCGAATGCAGTCTGGTTAACAGGCATTTCAGTACTCAGTCAGAATCAACTTTCTGCTCCACTGAGGGTGGTGGTGAATCTATAAAATGCTTGCAGTAAGTAAGACACTGGTTTGTTTTCTCTGGACCTATTTGGCATTGTAATATATAAATTGCTTTGAAAAGCTAGTTAAAGTTGGTCATACAGAATTTTGATTATAGGCTTCAAAAGAAATTATCAAATGTTATGATTGGTCTTCCAGCCAACCACCCAAACCCTATACCTCCCAGGAGATCCCTGGAGTATCCTGACTCTACCCCTGAACTTAAATCTTAATTGCTTCCTGAATGATAGTTACAAGCTAAGCAGCTGTAAGTTTTGGGTCACCTGTAAAAAGTGCTTGGAATTTACCCCCAATCTCTGGTGCTGTGCCAAACAATTTGTGTCCTAGAGCAATCAAATCAACCCTTTGGTATAGTTAAAACATATTTCTTTGATGTTTCAGTGAGCTCATCCTTAAGTATTTGAAAGAGACGCAGTGTCCTTCCTGCAATTGTCACTTGGCTCAGTGCCATGTGGACTTGCTGCTTCTGATAGTGTAATCCACATAATCAAAAGTTTTTCCACCTCCCAACTCAGCCCATTCCATTTTGTTATTCCATGTTGATTGCATCAGCCTAGGAACAATGGGTACCATGCCGTAACGCTTGCTTCGGTAGCACTCTTTTGGTGGCCAAACCCATGAGTTTTATTTGTACCTTTGGGGGTCTTATTTATTTTAAATAATTTTAAAGATAAAGGTTTAGGGTTTAGAATATTTACACGTTCCTTGTTATCATGAAAAAATCTTGATTGTATTATGGAATGCTTTAAGAATCTGCTAGAGTGGCTTGGCTACCAGCTAACAGGCATCTGAAAATTAGTGGCCCCAATATCTCAGGGGTTAGTGTCCCCATCATAAAAAGAGATCTAATATCATGGGCATTCCATGCATGCAAATTTGTTCTCTTCCCTGTTTCTGCTTCATTATCACCAGTTCTGTGCTCTGGTTCACAATAGAGAAGTGGGATTTGATGAGGGTGGATGATGAGGAGTTACTAATGAAAAGGAAGGGAGTAGGAAACAAGGGAAATCCTCTTTGGACAGAAGGAAGGATAGGGTGGCATTCCCTGCGAGCTCAGTTCAGTTCAGTTGCTCAGTCAGATCCGACACCCTGGTAGCTTGAGGTTGTAAAAATATATTGTTAACACGTAGGTTAAGGACTGCCCATCATGGAGTCCTCGAACATTATTTACTGAGGTGTTACCAAGAATCTTGAAGCTTTCATCTTTCTTTAATTTATGTCACAGATTGTATTCATATAAATTCCATCTCTTATCTGTTTCTCATCAAGCTGCATTTCTCTCAATGTTTGTAACCCTGAGGATAGACAAAGCTCAAATTAGCTCCACTTCAGTCTGATGGGGGGATATTTTTTGCAGATAAAAACAGTCTCTTTAGGTCTTTAAGTCTATGGTAGTTGATTAGTCCCTGCAGTAGGGAAAATTAAATTTTGTGGTTGAGACCCCGCGTACTTGGACAGTTTAATAATACGATGGCCACCGTCCAATGGCTGACAACCAAGAACTAAGGTACGCTCTGTACTCTACTCCCTCATGCAACACCTGAAAATCCTGGGGCGAATCAAACAGCAAATTAATGCTCAGACAACCCTCACCTGCAAACCATGCGCAGTATAAGGAACTCATTTTAATGTTTTTTGGCTGAAGTCCTAGGGAATAGGAATACAAAAGAATGGCCATGAAAAATCCTGGGAGGTTCTTAAAGCCCCTTAGTTTGTGGTATGTTTTTCCCCTTTCCAGTTTTTTGTTACTTTAACTGTGCTTAAAAGATAGTGATTTTTTTTTTCCCTCCAAATTCTGGGCTGTACAAAGGTCAAGTTGAACAATGAGTAGCCAAAAAAAAAAAAAGTCTTCTGAATGGTTGTATATATGAAAGGACTCTGGAAAGTAGCATTTGGAATTTGACTGTGTCTGTGGAGCCCCTTTGGTCCTAGGCTGAGATTCCTTTGCAATGGACAGTTCAGTGATTCATGACTCCATGTATTGTCAAGTTGATGAGAAAAACCAAGTAGATGAAAATACAACTTACAAACAGATCTTGGATTTTTTTCTAAGTCGAATCTGGATCTTTTTTACAGATACTAAAATGTTTGGTTTGATGCTACGTGCTTGTGTTCCCAAAGAAATCTCAGGAGAAAAGTCTTGGTATTTTAATTTATTTATAATGGGTGTGGGTAGTGGGTTGAGGACAGAAATTGAAAATAACAATCCAAAAACAACAGAGATAGAGGATGTGGATACGTATTCATTTCCCATTGTTGATGTAACAAATTACCACACACGGAGTGACTTACAATGACACAAAGCTATTAAAATATCTGACACTTCTGGAGGGCTGAAGCTCTAAAGTGAAGATGCTGGCAGGCAAGTTTACATTTCTTCTGGAGGCTCTAGGCTGCATCCATAACCTGCCTTTGCCAGCTTCTAGAGACTGCATTTCTTGACCCCTTCCTGCACCTCTTAAAGCATATCACTCTGACTTCTGCTCACACATGCCCCCCTCTGATTTTGACACCCCTCCCTTTTTCTCGTGTGGACTCTTGTGATTACATTAGGCCCACCTGAATAACCAAGCACACGATTCCCACCTCAGGATCCTTAATCATACCAGCAAAATCCACTCCCCCTTTTTTTCCATATGAGGTAACATATTCACAAGTTCTGGGAATTAGAATGCAGACATCTCTGGGGGCCATTATTCAGCTACCACAGCATGTTTTAAGCTAAACTCTCTAATTAAATTGCTGATTCTGGGATGTGTGATATAAATTCCTTTTCAGCAAGGGACAGGGCATGTGCTGCCTCAATACCACTGTGAGAATTCTTTTCTAAAACTCAGCTCTGAAATGAGATTGGTTTTGCTTCTAGTTCAAAAAACTTTAAGAGTGGCCCATAATGTAAAACAAAATGCAGATATGTGCTTAGCAAGTCATCCATCCGTTTCTCTCATATGGTCCCAATGCCACACTTTTATTTCCATTTAAGCCACTTATTCACCCTGTGGTGCATCTGTTTTCCCAGGAATCGTAAGCTACTCCCTCAGCCAGTTCTTCAAATATGTGATCAACATGCAATCCATTCGGTAAGAAATATTCATATCCCACCAACTGCCATATAAGGTTTCCAGATAAAGCTAAATTTGGAATTATCATTATTAAAACAAGAAACCCAAAGGTTGTTACAATGACAAAGAGATTTCATACACATGATGTTGGTTTTCAAACCCTCTTCAGATTAATGTACTTCATTTCCAGGTTAAGCAACTTAGTCTCAAGAGTTAGATTGCTTGGTGAAATCTGAGACCCCTGAAGCCTTCCCTTCCCTTAATCTTTTCCCTCAGACTTTGTTTCTTTGTCATGAGACATGCTACAGACTGGTCTCATAGATGTTTGTCCTTATCTGCTCATCCCTGCCATTCTGTAAGCTCTGAGAACAAGAGCCATGTCTTTCTGTTTTGCATTCCATTTAGACCTCAAGAAAGAGAACTAGCATTTATTGAGTGTTTATTGTATACCAAGCACTTTTCACTTTTTATATTATTTGCATTTCACAATTATTTTGTGAAACCAGTGTTATTATTTTCATTTAATAAAGGAAGGCATCGGAACTTAGAAAAATTTGTCACGAATGTACAGCAGCTTGGCATGATTCTCATGCCCACATTCCCTCCGTGTGCCCTACTGCATACACACTCAACACATTTTTGTTGAAGGAAAACAAATATCACTATAGTGTAGCTATTGTGAAATATCTTTCCCTCTGAGAAATACTAAGGTAAATGCGGAATGTGCCTTAAGGTGAGGTTCCAGGAATGCTTTCTGAATGCCAAAAACCATGAGAAGAGGGAGAAAGGAGAGAGAACTTTAGAAGTCCATATTATATTTTGAGGCCATCAAAATAGCTTCTCCTATCAGAAAACTAACATTTAAAGCCAAAACTTGCTTAAGAGGCATGATTTTTACCCTTTAGTACATAAAAAGTACCTTACACTCAGTTAGCCAGGAGAAATGATTTCAGTTTTATTTCTGGATAATTGAGCAACACTTTGGTATGTGATTCACTGCCAAGTGGACGTCGTTAGTCTCACACAGCTGTAGTTGGGGATGGCGAGAGTTATTTACTGGGAAAATGATAATGCGAGTGGATGTTGTACCGAACCCAAGGGCGAGATAATTTCCGTTGTGCTGCTTCACAGGACTGCAGTTAGAGCGTTCGGTCAGCCTGCTGGTAGAGTCTACGTATTTGATGCTAATTCACAGGATAAAGTTAGAGAAAAGGGCCATTTATCTTCATTTTAAATTAAATCAAATGGACTAAATGTTCAAACCCAGTCAATTTATATTTTTCATATTCACAGTATACTTTTTAAGTGTATAGAAAGTATCTTTCCTTTGTACTTATTTAACTGAAATGTTTATACTTTGACTCAGTAATCTCACTCCTGGGAATGTACACAAAGGAAATGCTTTAACATAAGAAAAGAAGCAATAGGCCTATTTTTTCAATATTATTTGTAATCATGAAACACTGGAAAAAACCTAAATGTCCAGCAATCAATGAATGCCTAACAAATTATGGCATATCCTCTTAAGGGAATCATTATGCTGCAATCAAATCATAATTATGAAGGTCATTCAATAAACAAGTTTACAAAACCATGTAGCAAGATGGGAAATGTTTATGATGCACAAATAAGTGAAAAAGTAGATTGCAAGTTTAGCTACAGTGTCTTGTTTCGTGGTTTGGGGTCCAATTCATATACCTTTGTTTGGTGCCTTGGCAAGTAGTGTCATAAAGTCCAGTTGTTATTGTTGTTAGTCACTAAATTATTTCAGACTTCTTGTGATCCCATGGACTGCAACACATCAGGCTTCCCTGTCCTTCACTACCGTCCTGAGTTTGCTTAACTCATGTGCATTGACTCGGTGATCCCCCAGCCATCTCATCCTCTGTTGCCCCCTTCTCCTCCTGCCTTCAATCTTTCCCAACATCAGGGTCTTTTCCAATGAGTCTGCTCTTCATATCAGGTGGCCAAAGTATTACAGCTTCAGCATCAGTTCTTCGAATGAGTATTCAGGGTTGATTTCCTTTAGGATTGACTAGAATGCTGACCAAAGGAACTCTCAAATCTTATCCAGGACCACGATTTGAAAGCATCAGTTCTTCAGTGCTCAGCCTTCTTTATGGTCCAACTCACCCATCCATAAACGACTACTGGAAAGACCATAGCTTTGACCAGATGGACCTTTGTCAGCAAAGTCATGTCTCTGCTTTTTAATACACTGTCTAGGTTTGTCTAGATTTGACAGGCTCACCACTAAGTCCTCTGCTCTCTCCTCATAATGTGATCAGAGATTCTCAAATGCATCCCAGTGACAGATTTGGAAGAAGTCTGTTCGACTTCAGTAATCTCTCCATGTGCTCCCTGAGCTGAAGGTTGTTAGCTTCTGAACAGAATACAGTCTTTTCTGGCCATGTCCAAAGGAAAGTACCTGAGGAAAAGTCTCCTGCTTCAGTAGGTGTCAGAGGGGCCAAGATGATGTTTACTCTCCAGTAACACTTGACAGTGGGAACTCGCCACCAAAATAAGCAGAGCCCTTGGTCTGCAGGTGTTGTTCGTTACGTCACCCACTTATGCCTACAGGACATAAATATGCCCCAGAGTTGTAGTCAGAAGGTATCTAGTGTCAGTTCCCTCCTAAGCCAGTTTTGTTGGAGACAGGGGCTACAGTGCCATCATGGTGCACTTAGAGAAAACCCTATTTGAAAGCATGTGGCCAAACTGTTTCCAGGAGGAAATGGAGGTCATGGAACCAGTGCTGGTTCTAAAGCAGAGATGATTGGAAATTGCCAAACACCGAGGAAACTCTGAGGAGACCTCAAGGTGGCAGGAAGGTAAATATTGTTCTCAGGATATAGCTGCATTCCTATGTACTGGGTCTGACCATGAAAGCCCCACTGGAGCCCTCTTCTAATTATAGCAAGTTCTTCAGTGGAAGACTGATCCTTTATTGTTATGCTTACTTAAGAGAATTCATCCATTAGGAATCTGAGCTGCAAGTATACAAGTTCATTGTACATTTAGCTCTTGTTCACATATACAAGCAGTCCCTTCTTATGGAACAAGACTGAAATAGGAGTCAATCCTCCCTGATACAGGATCAATGGACCCCTTCTGCTTGTCATCTTTGCTCAGAGCAGAAAAGTCCTTTTGGTTTCAGTACTCTTATACGTTTTAATCTGTCTTTTTTTAAATCTTAATCTGTTTCCTCATGGAAAGAAAATTCAGGAATTTACAGTCTTTAGACTTGGTTGTAGCCAACTTAACCCACCTGATAGAGCTACTTCCTACAGATCTCCAAAAATAGATGTTAATTTACCTGCTTCTGCTATGTCCCCAAACCCCAAGTTTGTCCTTCCACTCCTCAGAGTTTTCATCCATAGGAAAGGGTGGAATTTGATTAGTTGAAAAGATCCTCCCACTCCTTTTTTTCCAGCAAAAGAGAGACCTAGAATGTTTGCTCCAGGATATCCCTGCATGCATGGTGTGCTGGCTACTGAGTCTTGGGTGAAGGAGGAGGAAGAGCAGGACATGGATGAAAGGAAGAAGAAGAAAGGAACAAAGATGACAAACAGGGGAGAAGAAGAAGAAATGGGAAAAAAGAAAAAGGAGATGAGATGAAAAAGAAAGAGGAAGAGATCCCTTTTGGAAAAATTGTAACTTAAAAGTACTCTGTGTATGGAATAATAAAGGGAGAAGATACAGAAAAGGAAGATATTAGATGTGTTAGAATTTCAGAATAGATTTTCTTAATAATTTTTCACTTTGATATTACTTGAATAATGGAGTGGGAACGCAATTCTTGGTAAGATAAATTTGAATTCACTTGATAGAGTGCTCGAAATGATACACTGGAAAATTTTGACCAAGAGAACAAAGACCTACAGTCCAGCCTGGCTCTGCCATTTAAATCCATGACAGACAAGTCATTTAACTTCGCTATGCTCAAACTCATTTAAAAAAATCTATCTCTAACAGAAACTGCTGCTGCTGCTGCTAAGTCGCTTCAGTCGTGTCCAAATCTGTGCGACCCCATAGACGGCAGCCCACCAGGCTCCCCTGTCCCTGGGATTCTCCAGGCAAGAACACTGGAGTGGGTTGCCATTTCCTTCTCCAGTGCATGAAAGTGAAAAGTGAAAGTAAAGTCGCTCAGTCGTGTCCGACTCTTCGCGACCCCATGGACTGCAGCCTACCAGGCTCCTCTGTCCATGGGATTTTCCAGGCAAGAGTATTGGAGTGGGGTGCCATTGCCTTCTCCGTAACAGAAACTAATGGAACCCTTTCATCAATGACTGCTCTGGCATTATGTTTATGATTTTAATTGAACAGAAGACTAAGGTAACAAACTTGGTTAGGTATTGGATTGGATTTGTTGAAATGGAGACAAAATCAAAAACAAAATTGAGTTATTCTAAAATACTGAAAGAGTAAAGAGATTGCCAAAAAAGATGCTAAGAAAGGATTTGGCATATAAAGAGCAAAGAACCAAGAAGATTTAATGGACAGCACAGAATTCAAGTCTAGAAAAAACAAGAAATCTCTAATTTCTACACCTCACCCAGTGTTTAAATCCTCCAACTTAATCCAGAAGCCACTTCAAGGGAGCAAAAGGGAAGAAGAAGGAGGAGAATAAGAAGGAAATGAGAAGGCGGCTCTGCTACACAAATTGTGAACTACTCCAAGGAGGGGGAAAAAAAGTAATTCTCCAAATAGAGCAACTCCATTGTCGGTCTTATTGTATATAGGAATTCTGCCTCCTCCACACACACTACCCCTGCTCCCCCACCAAAAAACAGTTTCATTACTTTAAAATAACTTTGAAAACTTTTGGTCTGTATTATACATCTTCATTACTATTTATGTCTATAGTATAGCATTCAAAACAGAACAATACCACAATATTACCCATTAAAAACAATAGTGGCCCCTTATATAACGCCCTTCAATACTTAGAGGGAGTCTTTTGTTTTTTCTTCTGGTTTGTTTGGCAATCACAAAACTTGTCTTCCCATCCTTGTATGGAACAGTTATTGAATGAAACTGCCCCCTAGGAAGACGTGTAAATTTGGGTGAAGAAGTTTCTTTTAGCTTAGGGCAAGGTTCAGAAGACTGCCGAGGTATCTCTGTGGTAAAGAACCTGTCTGCCAGTGCTGGAGATGTGGGTTGATCGCTGGGTCAGGAAGATCCCCTGGAGGAGGAAATGGCAACCCACTCCAGTATTCTTGCTGGGAAAATCCCATGGACAGAGGAGCCCAATGGGCTACAGTCCATGAGTGTCTCAAAGAGTCAGTCATGACTGAGCAACTGAGCACAAGGTTCAGAAGGGTCTCAGCCGTGAACCTTCAGCAGGAATGCTCACAGTGGTTGCAAAATGGGAGTCTTGGGTTTGGGTGGACTCCGGGAGTTGGTGAGGGACAGGGAGGCCTGGCGTGCTGTGGTTCATGGGGTCACAAAGAGTCAAACACGACTAAGTGACTGAACTGAACTGAACCCTGGAAGGGACTGTGAAGCACACTATGTCCTATAGTCCATACCTCATAGCTCTAAGATCCCTTTGTTTCATATAATAAATTTATTACACCTGGGAACAGCTCTTCCAGGATTCTAGTTGGTCTTGTGAAACTTACAGAAAAGGGTCAGGAAACTAACTGGGCTTGATCCTCAGCTTTGTCCTCTTGGTCAGAAGATGAAAGCTTCTTTATATGCTATTGAAGTACTCTGATTCTCAATTAGCCCTAAATTGGTGACAAATTACTCATAAGCATTTATCGTAATTTTTCCAATGCACTGATTGTTTCAACAAATAGCTAATTTCTTAGTTGTTATAAGAACTACCTTTCCTATCAACACTTAAATAATGATGAATGCCAATGATGTTGCTCCAGTCAATGCATTTTCTTCCACAGTATCCCTCCTAGTTAAGTACTAGTGAAAGTTTTAAAAATTCTACTATTATCATGTCCCAGGAGCTGTCAATATTGCTTCTATGGTCTGTGGTCAAGTCCTCATTGCCAGCCAGTCAGACACAGATCCAACTCCAAAATCACATTCAACATCTGCTCCTAAGGACCATTTCTGGCACCAACTGTTAGAGCTTGAGAGCCCTCCATGGAGATTTGCATGCAAGAAGTTAGTTACCAATGCTTTTGGTAATAACAGTTGTCAAGAAGTCATGGAAACAGAACTGGGCACAGGAACAAGTTGAACCATAATGCACTTCCAATAGGGAATTCTGATGTGAGGGTGGTCCTTTGGAGGGGTCCCAAATTGAGGCAACTATAGCCTCCCCATGAGTAGTCATTGAATGTGGGCTGCCCTGTTGTAGAGGAAGCATAACTTTTAATAGCCCCCATCAGCAGAGAGCAAAGCTTAGGGAATTTCTCAGCTCTGAGGCATCAGCCATCCCTCCCAGAAGCTAATGAAATGAGGGCCTTCATTCTTGTGGTATATAACAGCATACACTACAACATTCTTCTTATTCTTGAATTTTTCTTTACGGGTATCATCAGTGACCAAAGTTACTGGTGATCTCCAGTTAAAAGGACAGAGATTGGAAGTTTGAGATTGACATGTACACACTGCTATATTTAAAATAGATAATGAAAGCAAACCTGCTGTAAGAGGAAGGAAGGAAGGAAGGAAAGGCAGTTTAGTGAGAAGCATCGAAAACAGCCAAAGAGGCCCGTGAAGAAAGTGAGAGAAGCTTCAGAAAACAAGATTCAAAAATCATATTTATGAAGAATGCTTATTCTAGCACTCTTGGAGGGGTTAATGGTTCACCATAGGCTTAAAAATTTCTACCACTGAAATTAGTAACTAGCTGCTTATCATCACCCTAAGAAAACAGATATTGAAGAATCAGGAATTTCAACCCAAGACGTAGAAAAAGTTACAAATAATGAAGATTGGACAGCCTCAGATTTAATACTAAGGAGATTATGGAATATTTTTGGAGATATTGAAAAATTAAGTCTATTTTTATTTGTGTGTTTGTACTATGACATAATAACTACCATCTACTGAGTGCATACTCAGTGAATTGAATGAGATATTAGCCTAGGCATTTAATTATACCATTTACTTTATACACTCTTCCTGCATTTTGCACGTGTAATTTGTTTAATTCCCACACACTCTAAGATAAGTATTAAAACAATTCCACTGTTGGAAATAGGAGCATATTATAAAATTAATTGAAGATAAAAAGCTTTGAATGCACAACAAATTGGTAACCATTTCTATCAGCTCACTGTATCCTGAGTTGATTATAAACTACAAGTACTTATGTGTGCACAGCTTGAGATGGCATGAAAGAGTAATGTTCTAACAACTCTTCTCTAAATGTTTTCCTCAAATCCTGCCAGGTATTCTAGAAGGAAGAGATGCTGTTACATCTCTACCATATGATATAATTGCTACTAGTTGACAAATCTTCATAAGTAGTACACATGATCACATATCATTATTTAACCTGTAATTTTTAGAAACCAGCTATTCATATAAACTTTTAACACATGAAACCCTGATTTCCACCTCCAGTAAACATTTAGTAATTTCACACTCTAGAAAATATCCTTTATTTCCATTTTCCGCTGCTACAAATACCCTAATATCTGTATTAATAAAAAATAATTAGAATAATAACAATAAAGTATAAAATACAAGAATTCCTTGTGGTTACCTTTAAGCAGAGAGGAAGTTTAAATTTTTTCTCCAATATTTAATAAAACTCATGTAAGCACAAATACATACACACATGCAAAATTTTTCCCCAGTGTCCTTAATGATACGTTATAATGATTGAAATAAATCAACTGTCTAGAGTGATCTGGTCATGAGCCAAAATTCTCAGAAAGGAAGCTCAAAATTACAATTTAAACTACTGTCACTGCCTGAAAGATAACTTAGTAATTTTTGTGTAGGAAATAATCGATAATTGAAAAGTAAAATACTAAACTCGTCAGGAAACAACCAATAACTTTGAGTACCATTTTTTTCTGAAAATCTGTGTAAACAGATTGCTAAAGACACTAAAGATGCAGTAAGATGCTTGGTGAGAAAGTCGTAGTGTATAAGAACTGAAAAACCATAAAGCAGAAGCATAGTGGACAAAAACTGTATCTGACTGTTCAATGCACCTCTGTAGGACCACTGTCTTCCTCCCCAGTCATGTAGTTCTGCTGGAGTTGAAGCTCTCCCATGGTTCTAGGAGTGACCACAAGCCCCAGGCCTGGTCAAAATATTCACTCCTGCTAACCATAGCAATAGGCTCAAGGATGGGCCCTTAACCCTACCCAAACCATTGAGAACTCATTCTGAAACAAATTCCTGACTTTGACAGCTGAATACGGCGGTACCTAAAATTAGACCAATGATAGTCAAGGAATAAGGGTCTTCTTGACAACTGCACCATGATTGCTTTGTGGACACTCATGCCAAAAAATGTTGCCTCTTTGCCTTCTAGTCCTAGAATTGGTAAATTACCATTTAAAAGAATAATTTTTACGCTTTCCATTGTATGCATTTTTTCAAACTCTCATTCACATCTAGAGGTTCCTTTTACAAAGGTAGTTCACGTTCTAGTTGGAAATGACATCTACTACATGATTCCCACTTAAGATGTGCTTGTTCTGAATAAAGAATCTTCTCATCCTTTTAAGAATTTACCCAGCATAATTAGATACACTCTGATTCATCCAAATGCTATCCAAAGACTAAATATCTGTGGCTTTAATTGAAAAAGCTCATTAACTTTAAATACAGCTAAAGTTATTGAGGGGGAAAATATCTCAGTAGAAAACCTCTATTGGATTGTCTAGTAAACGAAAAGGGGAAGGTTTGTATATTCAAAACCAATTAATCTTGACTCCATTTCCATTATTTCACTACTTTGGATCTGAGTCTAAGTACTTTGAGAAGAAAGCATATGCAGCATGTTGGGTGAATATACTTACTGACTAGATATTCAACAGTCTTTAATATGTTAAACTAAATCATCTCTCTGGATAACCAAATAATAGATGTATGGAGGGGTAAATTTCTCTTTATTGAATTTTTCCAGCTAATAAATGAAGAAGGAATGCTGTACCTAGAATATTACCATTTTGTAACCCCTCGTGAATTAATGCTTGTAGACACGATTATCAATAGCTCCTTGCATCAGTAGCAAGTAGAAGGAGGCACTCAACACCACTGTAGTATACTGTCTTGCTGAAAACTGTGAGCCTGAATCTGATTAAGTTACTAGATCAGGGTTTCTCAACCTCACCACTCACTTTGGGCCATATCATTCTCTGCGTGTGGGGGGTGGTGGTGGGGTGGGGGGG
>NW_011494948.1:7747523-7767311 GCF_000754665.1 Bison bison bison | reverse complement strand
CTCCTGCAATTCTCAGATCTTTAGCAATATCTCTGACTTCTACTTACCAGATGGTAATAATCCTGTGTTATGAAAACCAAAAATATCTCAAGACATTGCCCAGTGTCTCCTGGAATGGGCTGTGTGGCAGGGCAGGAGATGGGGGGGGAAATCACCCTCTGTTGAGGGTCACTGCTCTAGATTCAACTACCAATATAAAGAAACACCCAGGATAAGCAGACACTGAGTAATTATCAAGTACAAATAGCTCTACTGGTTGCTTGCAAGGGAAAAAAAGGAAGGCAAGGATCTGCTGTAAAGCACAGGGAACTCTGCTGAATATTACATAATAACCTAAATGGTAAAAGAATTTGAAAACTAGATACATATAGTAATGTATGTATAACTGAATCACTTTGCTGTACACCTAAAACTATCACATTGTTAACCAACTGTACGCCAATATAAAATAAAATGGTAAAAATAAACAAAAGAGAAAGAGAAATCCCTAGATTTAAAATTTATTTCAGAGATCTATCAACTAACTGCAAAGCAAAACTTTTTTGGATCTTGATTAAAATAGATCTTATGGTAAAAACAATAAATAAGTCATTTGAATACTGACTGACTTTGGGTATTTTAAAGAATTATTGTTAAAATTCAGGTGTTCAGATGCTACAGTTATGTTTTTTAAAAAATAGTATTTATCTTTTAAAGACCTGTGTAGAAATAGTCAAAGAGACGATGTCTAGGGTTTGCTTCAAAACAGCGTCCGGGAGTGGGATAAAGTAGAGGTGAGAGAATCAGTTTAGCCACATAGATTAGCCGTGAGCAGATCATTTTAAAATATGAGGTGAGAGAATCAATTTAGCCACATAGATTGGCCATGAGCAGCTCATTTTAAAATATGGCTGATGGACACTTGAGAGATCTTGATACAATCCTGCTTATATTAGTACAAGTCTAAAAACCTCTATGACAAAAGTACAAAATGAAGTGAATTATTTCTACGAAAGCTGGTTTCTTTGGAGAATGAACTGTACAGAACATCCTATATTAGGTGAAGACCAAGGGGTTGGACCAAAGTGAAAGCTGAAGGAGACATTGAGAAAGGGATAAGGAGAACCCGGCTGTCAGCAAGGAGAGACAGAATGCATTCTGAAAGGACTACATAAAAATATACGGAATGCAAAATGCCTTTGATTATTTTCCCTT
The DNA here is from genome assembly GCF_000754665.1 of Bison bison bison. Lineage (NCBI taxonomy): Eukaryota > Metazoa > Chordata > Mammalia > Artiodactyla > Bovidae > Bison > Bison bison. Next base: position 7,766,117 of record NW_011494948.1, on the reverse strand, counting down.
TTTAGTAAACCCCAAAAAAGACCACCACACTATCCTGTCAGTGGTATCCACCATCTTTCCTCTGCAACTGCCTCGTCAGGGTGATGATTCTCAGATGAAGTAATGCAACTTAATTATGACCAGGATAATAAGGGTGTGAATAGCATGCAGATGCTCAACATCTGCTAATCCCAAATTTAATAACTCTTCAAGTTAATGCCTTTTCATGGGCCCTGGAAGAGTTGCTGACACACAGAGTCCCAAATGCCTATTCTGCAAGTTTTGTTTTGCATCTCGTGTTAGGGTGTGTCTGGATTGATATCACACCATGACACTTATGGTTTATATTAGTTGTCTAGTTTAGGAGAAACTGAAAATAAATTATCACTGTGCTAATTTGCACAGACACTAGCAGTGACTATTCATGTGACTTTTGTTGCACTAATTTCTGGGGAAAGGGACTTATACTCACAAAAAACTACCTGTATCAAATACCCATTTTTGTCTATCTGTAAACAGTTTCTTTAAATGTCCAGTGATCTGCATTAAGCACTGCCCAAGAATGCAAGTGTGGAGTAGGAGAAAGGTGGGGACGGGGAAGTGGGAAGGGAATCGTGACACATTCTCTCTGTACATATTCTTAGTCATGATCATAGCCTTACACTTCTTTCATGACTCCCTTCCCTACAATTGCTCCAATTAGCTTGCTAGCATCTTGCCTTCCATATTTGACTCATACCATTATCTTTCTTTTAACTGTGATCTTTGGTCTTCCCACCGACATTTCTGTTTACATACTAACTGGGGATATCTAAGATTTTTTTTTTAATGTCTTGCTGTGTTTTGTTGTTAATGTTTGTTTGGTTGGATGGTTATGTTTCCTGCTCTGTAACCATGATGTCTTTTTCTGGCAACACCACCTTGATTTTCTTTAGGGGGACAACCTGCTCAATCCATACGGTTTTGATGGAGCAGCCCATCCTCCACTATCCAAAGTTGATCTTGGACCTAGGCCCAGCTGGTCTGTGCTTCTGTTTCCCTGGTTATAGTGACCAGTTCAAGGATGATCTTGTGACACAGATTAGCTCAGAAAATTCAACTCCAGTACATTTTCTAAAATTCTGAGGAGATGCTTTCTTTCTGCTAGGTTTGTTCCACTGTGAGGACTTCAGTCTGGGTATTTCATCAGCCAATATTCAGAGAAGAGTCTGGTTGGAGACGAGGCTGACAAAGGAGAGCAGACCCATAGGATGGAGGAAAAGGGAGAAGAGAGAGGGAGGGAGAGTGACAGAGCAAGAGAAAAAAAAAAAAGACAAAGACAAAACGACAGAACAAGGCATATAGAATTCCTAGAACATCATTTGAACTTCAGGTCCAGCTGGACCTGAAAATCCACTTCTAGACTTACTGTTGGAACACAGATAGTTGAGTTTCTATTGTTGCTGTTGCTCAGTTGCTAAGTCGTGTCCGGCTATCCACAACCTGATGGACTGCAGCACACCAGGCTTCCCTGTCCTCCACTGTCTCCCAGAGTTTGTTCAAGTCCATGTCCATTGAGTTGGTGACGCTATCTAACCATCTCATCTTCTGTCACCTCTTTCTCCCTTTGGCTTCAATCTTTCCCAGCATCAGGGTCTTTTCCAGTGCAGCTCTTTGCATCAGGTGGCCATATAAGACCAGTCAGACTAATGGCTTTATCTATTTAATCAATAATTCTTAGAGGCACTGGGAATGGAGGGTAAAAAGAATGGAAGTGGTTGTCAGGGAGCTGGCAGTCTAGTTAGGAAGGCAAATTTTAAATTTAAAAAAAAAAAAAAAAAAAGAGTAGTGGGTACTATGGAAGACGAACAGGGTACCTGGATGCACAAAGCATGAGGGCTTGATCTAGTTAAAAGGGTTAGAGAAAATCTCTCAACTAAATCCGTTACATGTTTCAATGCCATTCATATATGAAACGAGTCGCCAGTCCAGGTTCGATGCATGATACTGGATGCTTGGGGCTGGTGCACTGGGACGACCCAGAGGGAATGGTACAGGGAGGGAGGAGGGAGGAGGGTCCAGGACGGGGAACACGTGTATACCTGTGGCGGATTCATGTTGATATATGGCAAAACCAATACAATATTGTAAAGTTAAAAAAATAAAAAAAGAGAAAAAAAATAAATCCATTACATGCACTCTTGTCTTAGATTGTGTACTTGTTATCTATTGCCATACAACAAATTACCCTAAAACTTAATAGCTGAAAAAACAGATTTTGTTTTTTTTACTCTCACAGTTACTGTTGGTCAGAAATCCATAGGCAGCTTACCTGCCTGATCCTGGCTCATGTTCTCTCATGAGGCTGCAGTCAAGGGTGTCGTCATCTCAAGGCTCAGCTGAGGAAGGGTCTGCCGGCTAGCAGCTTCAGAAGATTCTCTTTTAAGCTCACTCAGCTAAACTTCTCCACCTTGCTACCTTGCAACACAACACCTGGGTTCCTCTGTGTGAATAATACACAAGAGAACTAGAGAGAGCTCCTAAGACAGACCCTTAGTCTTTTGATTACCTAAGCTCAGAATTCACATATCTTTAATTCTGCCATATTTCTACTCATTAGAAGCAAGCTACTAAGTCACATTTACACATTTGATGGGAAGGGATTACACAAGGATATGAGTACCAGAAAGCAGAATCACTGGGGGCCACCTCAGAGATTGTCCATGATAGTTTCAGTCAGTTCAGTTCAGTCACTCAGTTGTGTCCAACTCTTTGCAACCCCGTGGACTGCAGCACACCAGGCTTCCGTGTCCATCACCAAATCCCGGAGCTTGCTCAAACTCATGTCCATCGAGTCGGTGATGACATCAAGCCATCTCATCCTCTATCATCCCCTTCTCCTCCTGCCTTCAATCTTTCCCAGCATCAGAATCTTTTCCTATGAGTCAGTTCTTCATATCAGGTGGCCAAAGGATTGGAGTTTCAGCTTCAGCAGCAGTCCCTCCCATGAATATTTAGGACTGATTTCCTTTAGAATTGACTGGTTTGATCTCCTTGCAGTCCAAGAGTCTTTTCCAACACCACAGCTCAAAAGCATCAGTTCTTTGGCACTCAGCTTTCTTTATGGTTGGTCCAACTCTCACATCCATACATGACTACTAGAAAAACCATAGCTTTGACTAGATGGACCTTTGCTGGCAAAGTAATGTCTCTGTTTTTTAATATGCTGTGTAGGTTGGTGGTTGGTTGGGCTTCCCTCATAGCTCAGTTGGTAAAGAATCCGCCTGCAATTCAGGAGACCCTGGTTCGATTCCTGGGTTGGGAAGATCCCCTGGAGAAAGGAAAGGTTACCCACTCCAGGATTCTTGGGCTTCCCTTGTGGCTTGGCTGGTAAAGAATCCACCTGCAATGCAAGAGACCTGGATTCGATCCCTGGGTTGGGAAGATCTCCTGGAGAAGGAAAGGCTACCCATTCCAGTACTCTGGCCTGGAGAATTCCATGTACTATACAGTCCATGGTGTCGCAAAGAGTCAGACACGATTAAACAACTTTCACTTTCACTTTTCACTTTCATTTTCTAGGTCGGTCATAGCTTTTCTTCCAAGGGGCAAGCATCTTTTAATTTCATGGCTACAGTCACCATCTACAGTGCTTTTGGAGCCCAAGAAAATAAAGTTTGTCACTGTTTCCATTGTTTCCCCATCTATTTGCCATGAAGTGATGGGACCAGATACCATGATCTTAGTTTTCTGAATGTTGAGCTTTAAGCCAACTTTTTCACTCTCCTCTTTCACTTTCATCAAGAGGCTCTTCAGTTCCTCTTTGGTTTCTGCCATAAGGGTGGTATCATCTGCGTATCTGAGATTATTGACATTTCTCCTGGCAATCTTGATCCCAGCTTGTGATTCATCCAACCCAGCATTTCACATGATGTATTCTGCACATGATCTAAATAAACAGTGTGACAATATACATCCTTGACATACTCCTTTCCCAATTTGGAACCAGTCTGTTGTTCCATGTCCAGTTCTAACTGTTGCTTCTTGACCTGCATACAGATTTCTCAGGAGGCTGGTTAGGTGGTCTGGTATTCCCATCTCCTTAAGAATTTTCCACAGTTTGTTGTGATCTACACAGTCAAAGCTTTGGCATAGTTAATAAAACAGAAGTATATGTTTTCCTGGAACTCTCATTCTTTTCCTTTGATCCAAAAGATGTTGGCAATTTGATCTCTGGTTCCTCTGCCTTTTCTAAATCCAGCTTGAACATCTGGAAGTTCTCAGTTCATGTATTGTTGAAGCCTCACTTGGAGAATTTTGATCATTGCTTTGCTAGCGTGTGAGATGAGTGCAATTGTGCAGTAGTTTGAGCATTCTTTGGCATTGCCTTTCTTTGGGATTGGAATGAAAACTGACCTTTTCCAGTCCTGTGGCCACTGCTGTTTGGGTTCTCCAAAAAGCAGGTCCTGAGATGAGGAGTTTGGTCCAGAGAATTTATAGGAAATTGATCACAAGTAGTATTGTGAGGAAGCAAGGGAATGAGACAGGAAAGGGAGATCAACCAGTAAGTGGTTACCATTGACTGAATGTTTATATCTCCCCCAAATGCATACACTGAAAACTATCCCTAATGTGATAGTATTTGGAGATGGGTTCATTGGGAACTGAGTAAGTCATGAGGGTTCTAGCCTCATGAATAAGATTTGTTCCTTTATAAAAGAGGATCCAGAGAGATCCCTCACCCCTTCTGTCATGTGAGAAAGCAGTGATAAGAAGGCTATCTATCAACTGGGAAGCAGGTCTTCACCACACACTAATGGCTAGCACTTGATCCCAAATTCCCCAGCCTCTAGAGCTATGAGCAGTACGTATTTTTTGTGTATAAGCACCACCCCTCTTCGATGGCAGTCTTCCATAGTAGCTCAAAAGGACTAAAATAATGATCTCTAAGGAGTGATTACAGCTCTATGCCACTGGGCTCCATCCCTCTGGGATTTAAATAGATTGAGCTGAACACAGTTCAGAATTGCCCCAACAAGGAATAAGGAAGTTGGGGTATTTATTCAGCATTTCCTGTACCTTGCTTCAGGGTTACTTGTAATAGTCTGCAAGGATATGGGCAAGAACCAGCAACACCTGCTGCCATGACCTTAGGGATTACCCCAGACTATTTGACCTGGCTCCTGGGACTTTTCCTCCTTGGCACTCACATACCACTCACAAGAGTCTGGTTGAAATCCAGTCACTTTTAAATACAAAGAATTACATCCAGTTTATAAATATCCACAATGCATCACCTGTATATATTTGTCCCATCTGAAATTGTGTTCAGTTCAGTCCCAGTCATGTCCGACTCTTTGCAACCCCATGGACTGCAGCATGCCAGGCCTCTCTGTCCATCACCAATTCCCAGAGCCCACTCAAACTCATGTCCATTTAGTCAGTGGTGCCATCCAATCATCTCATCCTCTATTATTCCTTTCTCCTCCTGCCCTCAATCTTTCCCAATATCAGGGTCTTTTCAAATGAGCCAGCTCTTTGCATCAGGTGGCCCAAGGATTGGAGTTTCAGCTTCAACATCAGTCCTTCCAATGAATATTCAGGACTGATTTCCTTTAGGATAGACTGGTTGGATCTCCTTACAGTCCAAGGGACTCTCAAGAGTCTTCTCCAACACCACAGTTCAAAAGCATCAATTCTCCAGTGCTCAGCTTTATTTATAGTCCAACTCTCACATCCATACATGACCACTGGAAAAACCATAGCCTTGACTAGGTGGACCTTTGTTGGCAAAGTAATGTCTCTGCTTTTTAATATGCTGTCTATGTTGGTTATAACTTTTCTTCCAAGGAGTAAGTGTCTTTTAATTTCATGGCTGCAGTCACCATCTGCAGTGGTTTTGGAGCCCCCCAAAATAAAGCCTGACACTGTTTCCACTGTTTCCCCATCTATTTGCCATGAAGTGATGGAACCAGATGCGATGATTTTAGTTTTCTGAATGTTGAACTTTAAGCCAACTTTTTCACTCTCCACTTTCACTTTCATCAAGAGGCTCTTTAGTTCTTCTTCACTTTCTCCCATAAAGGTGGTATTATCTGCATATCTGAGGTTACTGACATTTCTCCTGGCAATCTTGATTCCAGCTTGTGCTTCTTCCAGCCCAGCGTTTCTCACGATGTACTCTGCATATAAGTTAAATAAGCATGGTGACACTATATAGCCCTGACGTACTCCCTTTCCCATTTGGAACCAGTCTGTCATTCCATGTCCAGTTCCAACCGTTGCTTCCTGACTTGCATACAGATTTCTCAAGAGGCAGGTCAGGTGGTCTGGTACTCCCTTCTCTTTAAGAATTTTCCACAGTTTGTTGTAATCCACAAAGTCAAAGGCTTTGGCATAGTCACAATGAATCAAAATACCATCCCAACTCTTAAACCTATCTACTTTACTGGACAAGATAAAGTAGGACCAAATGGGCATTGCATAAGAAAGTTAAATACTGGTGGTGCACATTAAATATCATCAGGGAGAAATGGAAAGCTTTCTGCATAAAGAAGAATTTGTGTGGATTTTAAAAAGCAAAAGATGGTAATGTTTAGATGATAGAAACAGGGAGAAATTTTGTTTGACAAGAGACATGATGTGCAAGAGAAGTTAACGGGAGAGGAGTTTGGAGGCTGGGTCTAGGTACTGCAAAACTGTTAGTGCTATGTGATGAATTAGGTTTCATTGCCAGTGCAGGATTGATTAAAGTGTTTGAGATAGATGTGACATAGTCATTGATTATAAAATAAATAATATCCCGAGGAGCCTTTACATCTTACTTACAATGAACAGGATAGAAAATGGGATAAGGTTTTTTTTTTCCACAAGTTATGTTTAAAGTGAACTGCTATTGCAATTGTTACTATTGATTCTGTTACTATTTTGGTAAACTCTTAAGCACACCTTGTACTCAAGATCAGAGGTCAAGGAACTTTCTGTAAATGATCAGATAGCAGACACTTTCGGCTTTGTAGGTCATGAGGTAGTCTGCTTCAGTTACTCAGTTCTTCTGCTGAACCACAAGAGCAGCCATAGACAATATATAACTAAATGGATGTGACTTGTTCCAACAAAACGTTATTTACAAAAACAGGCCAGATTTGACCCACTGGCCATAATTCACTGCCCCGGATCTAGACAAATGTTCCTCTAATGTTCATATGCAAAAATCACTGAGATTTGTTAAAATGAAGATTTTGATGCAGTCGGTCAGAGGTAGATGTTTGCGTTTCTGACACGCTCCTGGGTGGTGCCGATGCTGCTTGTCCTTGGATCACACTTTGAGTCTCAGGGGGGATATATCATATTTTCAACTAAAATGTTATTTTCATATTTGACTCTTGGTGTATCTTCTCCCAATTACCCCTAGGAATTTATGCCTCATTGATAGAGCCAATGCTTTAAGCCTGCATTCCCTACCTTGGCTTAAATTGAGTCACTTGGGACACTTGCTATAAATACAGTTTCTCAGGCCCCTCTCCCTGGGGATCCTAATTCATCTAAGGATCTGGGATAAGGCTCCAAAATCTGTGTGCTAAAAACCCTAGATGACTGTTATGATCAAGCAAGTTTGGAAAGCACTGGGAACACAGAATCAGCCTCCAGTTTTCTGTAACTCTCAGGAGTGATTAACATTATTGAGATTCTGCCATGAATACAGTACAATACAAGGCGATATAAGGGTATAGAAGATGCTGTCTCTGGCCTAAAGGATCTTTGGTTCAAGGCATCAGGGTTACAGGCAGTACTTCCCGTAGAGCATTCAGAGGATCTTACCTTTATTTTTTTTTTAATTTTATTTAATTTTTAAACTTTACATAATTGTATTAGTTTTGCCAAATATCAAAATGAATCTGCATATTATTTATAGAAACATAGTCACTCAGTCACCTCCCCAGTGAGTGTTGCTTTACTTTCTTCTTCAATTAAAGCCAGTCTAGAAAGAATTGGGAGTGATATTTACACTCCCCTAAGGCAAATGGGGGTAAACACACCTAACACTCTCACCTTAAGAAAAACACTTAACTCATAGAGCCAGGGATTACAGCACACCCTTGGTACTTGGGGCAAGAGACTCCATGACCCACGTCTACAAAACAATGTTCTTTAGAGAATGTCTTCTTCAGACAAAGAAGTGCTTTTGCTCACTAGTCAAATATTAGTACTGAAAAATACATGAGTTTCCTTTAAGACAGCTCTTTCCATTCAAAACACTAGCACTGTGCAGAAAAGAAATGATTTGATTTAAATTATCTGAAAATCATTTCTTTAAAGAGAAAAAGAAGGAAGATGAAAAAACTGTATCAGTGGTACTTCTCAGACTATTCACTCAAAGAAAGCCTAGAGAAAGAAGCAGTCTTGCCAAAATATTTCCAAACTTTTGTTGGTATAATATTCTAAATTTCTGAGGGAAAGGGACCTTCTGTTTTTGCTTATTATGCTCTCCAAGGGTCTCCAATCACTGCAGCTCCACCTAGTAATTGCTTGCTTACATAATCCAAAGGACAGCTCAAATAGCCATGAGTGCCCCCAGAAGGCTTTCTCTAACCTTCAATTCATACGGTTCCCCTCCCGCCATCGTGCCTTGACTCACCAACATCTGACTAATAGAGTCTAAACTCCATGGTATGGAGTGCAAGCCCCTCCAGGATCTTACCCTTCCCAGCTCTTCCAACCCTGTCTTTGGCTAATCCCTCAACCCAGAAGCCACCACATGTCCTTAATGATATAGTGACACCAACTTCATTGAAGTTTCCTGAGCACATCAGACCTGATCATTCCTAAGCATTTGCTGGTTGCTCCGCTTGGACACCTACTCCTGTGCCACACGTCCCCTCCCCTCTGTATGCCCAGCAAACTGATTAATGCTCCAAAATCAGTGCAGTGCAGTCTTTTCTGGAAAGTGACCTCTGACATAGGAGCATGAAGTTCTGTGTCTCCACCGAACCTCATATCTAACTTCATCAGAGCATTATCAAATCATGTCATTTATGTTTTATATATATTTCCAAACAAAACTAAAAAGGTCTTAAGAACAAGGACTATGCCAGCTCACTTACCTACCTCCACTTCTCCTCCCAAATGGAGTTCAGTTCAGTTCAGTTCAGTTGCTCAGTCGTGTCTGACTCTTTGCAACCCCATGAATCGCAGCACGCCAGGTCTCCCTGTCCATCACCAACTCCTGGAGTTTACCCAAACTCATGTCCAGCGAATGGGTGATGCCATCCAGCCATCTCATCCTCTTGTCATCCCCTTCTCCTCCTGCCCCTAAATCCCTCCCAGCATCAGGGTCTTTTCCAATGAGTCAGTTCTTCACATGAGGTGGCCAAAGTATTGGAGTTTCAGCCTCAGCATCAGTCCTTCCAATGAACACCCAGGACTGATCTCCTTTAGGATGGACTGGTTGGATCTCCTTGCAGTCCAAGGGACTCTCAAGAGTCTTTTCCAACACCACAGTTCAAAAGCATCAATTCTTCGGCGCTCAGCTTTTTTCACAGTCCAACTCTCACATCCATACATGACCACTGGAAAAATCATAGTCTTGACTAGATGGACCTTTGTTGGCAAAGTAATGTCTCTGCTTTTCAATATGCTGTCTAGGTTGGTCATAACTTTCCTTTCAAGGAATATTGGATATAAAACACGGGCTCAATACAACATCTGAAAATGCTGATGACATTGAAAGAATCAACCGTGTGAAGATACTTACACGGAAATTGCTGTCAGACCTGACCTTGGCTAATTAAATGATGAACATATAAGCTCTTAGCCTATGAAAAAGTAGTGAAAATGTTAGTCACTCAGTCATATCTGATTCTTTGCTACCCCATGAACTGTAGCCCGCCAGGCTCCTCTGTCCATGAAATTCTGCAGGCAAGAATACTGGATGTGTAGCCATTACCTTGTCCAGGATATCTTCCCTACCCAGGGACTGAACCTGTGTCTCTTGCATTGCAGGCAGATTCTTTACCATATGAGCCACCAGGAAGCCCATTTACAAAGAAATTGCTGTCAGATCTGACTTTGCTAATTAAATGATGAACATGTAATCTATTAGCCTATAGTTGCCACAATACTCCTTTTATGAAAAAGATCTAGTTTCTAGGCTTTTAATCCATTAACTCTATCCTTGTACCAAGCAGATGGCATCACATACAAACAGGTTTCCAACAGCCTCTGATTGGTCACAATCCTATTTCTAAACTACTTGTCCTAACCTACTTCATATACTATACTCCATGTGTTCCTGATTTTTCTGGCCTATGACCTCATTACATGATTTCCTGTTTACAACCTCACAACGTTCTGTAGGCCTAAACCTGGTCTTGTTTTCTCTGCTAAGGCCTGAGTTCTTCTCCTTGACTGTATATAATTTGAATTCTCTCTTTGCATTCATGATTCTCTGTGAGTAGGTTCTCTTAGTATCCAGCCCGTTCTGAGGACTCCTTTGGTTAATCCTCTTGTTGAACACATGTCCAATCTTCTGAGTGCAACACAAATATGAGGGATGACCTTGAAGCACTAGTTGAGGAAAATGAGCTGTACTGCAAAGTTTTAAAAAGACAGGGAATGTAGGGTGAAAACCGTAATACATACACCATGTCAACTGGTACATATTATTCCATTGTAGAACTATTTGCCTTTGTCTAAAAAAAACTTGGCCTTTGTTAGTCATCAAGAGAAAGATGCACTGAAATGAGGGAAGAGAAACATATCTTAGAAGGGTGTAGATAAAGACGATAAAGGGATGAATTAAAACGGTAAAAGAAAAGCAATTTGGTATAATTATCTTTGGTGGGATATTTAAGGTAGAAGAGTTTTGCACCTGGTACCAAATCTACCTGCAGAAGAAGTAGAAGCAAAGACATTTAAAAGAAACTGCCAGAGAAATAAAACAGAAAGAGTCTCAGCCCAATACGCTGAAATAGTGTATCACCTACAGAATCCTTATATTTCACTGTTATGTGAGAGAGGAATAAACTGTGTTTTGTTTTTTTTGTTTTGTTTTTTAAGAGTAAGAGAGAAAAAACTTGTCAGAACTTCCAGGTTTGACAAGTCATTACCCTAGGAATGGGAGAAGAGGAGGAGATACTGGTGGTAAGAGCAGAGACAATAGGAGTTAAGAGGACCTGGGTTGGAATCTAAGACCTAACCATTTTAGGCAGGGAGACTTTGGAGAAGTGACTTGACTATGCTATGTGTCAGTTTCATTATCTATAAAATGAGAATAAATATACCTAACTTTCAAGTTGACTTATGGATTAAATATAATAATTAATGGAGAATAGTTGGTATAACATGATCTGAGAGTTTTCTTGTGTCTGATATGGCCTATGAAAAGACGGAGGCCTAACTCCTACTCTTCTGAATGGTGTCCATGCAGTTTATAGGCTAAGAATAAACTGTGATTCACCCCTGGCCACAACTATTAGATTATTACTGATGAACCAGAATATAAATTAGCTATTTTGTGGTTTCATTTTCTTTAAATTAGATTCTCTTCATTTTGCTTAGGAATTCTCCCTTGGATACTTATATTGCCAACTCCATTGATAGCAATTATTTAGACTGAAAAATTCAAAGACACCATTAATTCCTCTTTAACTCTATATCTAACCCAAGAACCACTTCTGTCAAGTCATCACCTTTACTGCTACCATCATAGTCCAAGTTGCCTGAATTATGGCAAAAACCTCCTAAGTGGTCTTGGTAATACTATCCTTGCTACCCTGTAGGTTATTCTGAAAAGAGGAAACAAAATGAATCTTTTAAAAACATCTTTCAGATACATGTGTTTGCTTAAAATCCCCCATTGACTCCCTTTGTCACTCAGAACAAAAGCCAGAGTCCTTTTGATGACATGTAAGGTTCCACTAATCTGGCATGCTGCCTCCTCTGGTACCCAACCTCTTATCATGCTTACTCCCCAGTGTCCACTCCACACAACCTGCGTGGGTTTCATGTTGATTCTAAAACATGCCAATATGTCTCACAGCATTTGCTCTGGTCTGAAACACTCTTCCTCAGGATACCTGCCTGACTTCCTCCCTCAGAATTCTGACATCTCTTCTGAAATAACACCTCACTACAGAGTACTACTGTCTTTGCCTGGATTTCCCCAAAAGCAGAGCCTGAAACAAAAGTTTGAATGCACATGGTTTTGGGGGGAAACTGATCCCAAGGAAAGGAGTCAAGGAGGGAGAGAAAACTAAACCAAGGGTATCTTAGTGACCTGATAGAGCTCAGTCTGGCTAGCTCGCTCTGTGGTTCATGAAGAATGTGCTCCAGAATCATCTACTCAGATGAGGAAGAGGCAAGTATGTATCTACCACTCCCCTCTCCATTCAGTCAAAGGTTATTGAAGGGAATATTACTTCCCTTGACCAAGTGAGTTCATGCATTTACCAGGATTCATGCATGTGGGCTAAGTTGCTTCAGTCGTGTCTGATTCTTTGTGACCGCATGGGCTGTAGCCCACCAGGCTCCTCTGTCCCTAAGATTCTCCAGGCAAGAATACTGGAGTGGGTTGTCGTGCTCTCCTTTAAAGGATCTTCCCAACCCTGGGATCAAACTCATGTCTCTTACTTCTCCTGCATTGGCAGATGGTTCTTTACCACTAATACCACCTGGGAAGCCCATTTACTAGGGTAGTCAAGAAGAATAAACTCAGTGGGGCACAGAAGCCACTGTAAGGAGACTAGAGATGAAGGTACAACTAAATTGATAAGCTCTTAGATGACAGGAATCTGGCTGCTGCAGCAAAAGATAAAATAAGAGATGGCTAAGTGGATATGAGACAAGAGCTTAAGAGTTACCTCTACCTCCTTAACTCCTTTATCCAAAATAGCACCCAACCCCTACCCTGTCATTCCTATCTAGTTATTACTATCTCATGTATTCATTTGCTTATAGACTTAAAGTTCTTCCCTACTAGACTGTAAGTAGCATGAATCACGGTTTAGTGTATTTCATTTACTACGATATTCTCAACCCGGAATGGTATGTGATCAATTCAGTTCAGTTGCTCAGTTGTGTCTGACTCTTTGCGACTCCAAGGACTGCAGCATGCTAAGCTTCCCTGTCCATCACCAACTCCCAGAGTTTGCTCAAACTCATCTCCATCAAATCGGTGATGCCATCCAACCATGTCATCCTCTGTTGTCTGCTTCTCCTCCAGCCTTCAGTCTTTCCCAGCATCAAGGTCTTTTTCAATGAGTCAGTTCTTCACATCAGGTGGCCAAAGTATTGGAGCTTCAGCATCAGTTCCTTCCAATGAATATTCAGTACTGATTTCCTTTAGAATTGACTGGTTTGATCTCCTTGCTGCCCAAGGGACTCTCAAGTGTCTTCTCCAACACCACAGTTCAAAAGCATCAATTCTTCAATGCTCAGCCTTTTTTATGGTATGTGATACACTGCAACAAATATTTGTTGGTAAATGAATGGTTTTGTATCTATAAACTGATATGTTTGTGTGCATATGAGAGAGGCCTAAATATCAGGCTGTCTTTACATAATCAACATACGTTGGTACTTTTTGCCATTGTTTTATCTGTCCATTCAACTTTGCTCACATGGGCTTCTTCATTCCCCCTAAGTGAAGTTAAATCAGGTTTAAGCCAACAGGCATCAACAGAAATCCTGCTGATGCTCTAGATCAGTGTTTCACAAATGCGAACATATAACTTCAGAGTCAGTTGAAGTGCTTGTTATAACAGTGTGCTGGGCCCCACATCAGGGCTGGATGGGGCCTGAGACTGTACATTTCTAATAAGTCCTGTGTTACTGCTGGTCAGGGTCCACATTAGAGAAACCACTTCATTAGACTGTTCTAACAGCCCCTTGAAGTGGGCACCTTGCCCATTACATAGCCTGGCCCAGGATTGGTGAGACCCAAGGGAAGAAGCAGGTTTGTTTCATTTAAGCTACTACAAAGCCCAGTACAGTCCTGCTTCTTGGAGACTTTACAAGGTCACCATTCAACATGGGATTTACTTACTGTGTTCAACTACTTCTGATGAAGAGTTCAGGCCTGTTTAAGAGCTCTCTTTACAGTCAGCACTAGGACCATATTTTTTAAATAAACCATATCTTTCTTTAATTGGCACGTCTAAGTGGAAGCAGAAAAACAGGATATGAAGACCAGAGTACCAGCAGTGAAAATCTCAGAAATCATGAGGAAAATGAAAAAGGGCAATCCTGATTTGGGGGCAGAGTTCTTTTATGCTTGATAACTTTGGAGGAATCAAACTGATTTCCTTTGAAGAGGAGAAGAAATTGCAAGACAAGCAATTAGCTCTCCATTCCCCAGGAAAAGGTAGTTGACTATATGCAATGGTCTGCTGCTACTATTGCTTTTAATGCTGTGGTTCTCAATCAAAACCAGCTGTCAGCTGCACTGAATTCATGGGTAACTTGGGGACCAAATCAGATGTGAGAGACAGAGACACAGTGTGCCAATCCTGGTCTTTGACTTTACTTTCTCCAGTGACCATTTAGGAGGTGATAGAAACACAGCATGCTATTCCAAAAAATTAAACCTCTCATGGTTAGCGGCACCCTCCTACCCCATCCCACCACTCTAAACGAATTTGGCCATATTTTTATATAGAACATATTTGGGTGTTGGATTTCACTGGAGTGATTCTTTTTCAATAAGAAATACCATTTGCTACTCTATGAATAGAAAATCTCTTATGGCCCAAGATTAACAAAGCTAATTATTAGAGAATATAAATTTAATTTACTAGCTGAATTTAACTGACTAGCTAATCTACCAGAGAGTTGAATCTCTCTCCAGCTAGAGCGGTTTTTATTCCTATTGGTTATGATAAACTTGGGAATTTTCTTCAAAGCTTATCCTAATTCCGAAAAGATTGTCTGAGCCTTTTGCATTCTGATGTTCTGGTGGAATTATGCATCACTTTGTATGCTACGGTTTTGAAATTATAGTCCTTTACTAAAACTTAAGTTTCAATATACTTAAGGTATGAGATACATACATAGAAATATATGTAAAATACAGGTATACAGATATAAACAAAGATCCTTACAGTATAACAATGAAATTCTCCACAAATGACCTTTGGGCCAAATTTGAATCTTTACAAATAGCCTTTGCAAGTTTCATCTGAAATATCTGCCAATTCTTAGAAGCACATCTCATTCTCAAAGTTTTATTTCAATTATAATAATTATTCCTTTAACTTACTGGGAAGAACAAATAAAATTTTGTAATGATCCTCTTAGAATAATTTCTAGAGCTCTTTCTTGGACTTTATCAAATGGCAGAATTTCAGAAAGCATAACCTAGTATTCTACAAGACTTATAAAGATATTACTTTACCCCTATCCATTTACATCTCCTGCCCCCAAATTTCTTGAGTATCTTAACAATACTTGATATGATCTCTGCTGCTGCTGCTGCTGCTAAGTCACTTCAGTCGTGTCCGACTCTGTGCGACCCCATAGATGGCAGCCCACCAGGCTCCCCCGTCCCTGGGATTGTCCAGGCAAGAACACTGGAGTGGGTTGCCATTTCCTTCTCCAATGCATGAAAGTGAAAAGTGAAAGTGAAGTCGCTCAGTCGTGTCCAACTGTTAGCGACCCCATGGACTGCAGCCTACCAGGCTCCTCCATCCATGGGATTTTCCAGGCAAGAGTACTGGAGTGGGGTGCCATTGCCTTCTCAGACTTGCCTTAATAGAATAGGCATATGTGGGTTGTCCCCAGTTCTAGTTGTGGATCTGCCATGGGAAGGTCTTATTGCACATCTGAGATTGAGCTGTTTGCATTGTTCTAAACAGGAAATGATGAGATACAAACTCCTTAGTTAACCACTCAGGAGTAAAATGCATGTTTTAAGTTGAGGACATGTTTAAAAATCAAAAAGCAGATTTGAATCAGAAAGATGTCATTCCCAGAGGTACCTTCCGGAATGCTATGATGTGACAGTCCCACTAGGCAGCACCCTCCAGGGTGATTCAGGGTCAAAGATGTGGGCTGACAGTTGGTGGAACTGTGTCTGGACCATGAAGAAAAATCAATGAATGAGCTCCAAGCACAAACGCAACTCTCCAGTTAAACATACACAAGATCTTTTTCAATATTAAGCAAAACACATGGACATTTAGTTTACTTCATTATAAACCCCCAAATCACAGCAGCATTAATGTCGAAGTGGTGCCTGAGGGCCCATTCAAAGCAAGCCCGGAAAACACTTCTTGAGCAAAAAGGCAACTCTCAACACAGGGTATCAGAGCTTTACCATCTCATTGTTCATCTTATGCTCATTTTGGCATTAAATAAGAAGCAAATTACAGATTGAATACTTCCGCTAAGACAATTTTTTCCCTTGAAGAACCTAACTAGTTTACAACAAATGAAAATGTGTGTGTGTGTGTAACTTACTCATTAGGTGCATAAATGGTTGATGGATTTTCATTGTTAATTTAGAAGCCATAGGTAATGCTGGGTCACCACACACCATAAAATGTCTTAAGTCCCTTTGCCACAGTGCGCTACAGAGCCCTTATATTTATCTGACCCCACAGCAGTGGGGATCTGGGCCAGAGGACTGTAGAGGGTTTCAGAGCAGCTTCCTTCTGTGCATCCACTGTGGGAAGAACCCTCTGGTGGGCTGATGTAGCATAACAGACTCTGGATGGGCAGGTCTAGGGAATAACAAAAGGCTAAAATTCAGAAGTGACTTTGATTTAGATGACGGAATCCCCATGGAGCCAATCATAATCTCTAGAATAACCTCAGAAATATCCCTTTCTTTAGATTTGTCTTATCTGTAAGAACTTCCAGGATAAAAACAAGAATTGCATAGTGTTTATAGATCAGAAAACTTTAGCAGGTGTGAATGCTGAGTCACTTCAGCCATGTCCAACTCTTTTGCGACACCATGGACGGTAGCCCCTCAGGATCCTCTGTCCGTGGGATTTTCCAGACAAGAATACTGGAGTTGGTTGCCATGCCCTCCTCCAGGGGTTCTGCCCGACCCACAGATTGATTCTATCTCTTCTGTTTCTTGCATTGTCAGATGGGTTCTTTACCACTGGTGCCACCGGGGAAGCCACTGGAAACATTTTAACTATGGATAAAAATGGAAATTTCTGGTAACCAGAGAGAATTGGGTGGCAGCGGGGAATACGGAAGCAATGAAAGTTTGAAGTTTCAACCAAAAAATGATGTGGATAGCAAAGACACACTACACCTTATTTTAATTTAGAAGCACTTGATCTTGATGAGTCAATGGGGCAGAAAAGGGGAAAAAACATTGGTATTGTGGCTTGTATTTTGGCCTCTAGTTTCTGGAGGTAAAAAAGGTAATTTTTTAGGTCCTGAGTTTCTCATCTACAATAAGAGAGATTCATTGGAAACCTCCAAATTTCCTTCTAGCTCTCAGATTCAATAATTATAATACATAAGTAACTGGTGATTCTGTTGCTACTATTTCAAAGCACCTACACTGATTTCTGGGAGAACCATAAATAAGGGAATAGAAAACATGTGTTATATCTCATTTTCCATTACACCTTAATTTTATGGTAGGGCCAGGGCTCTAAGAATATCTCTATGATCTTCTGTGTACATGCCCAGCCTGTAGGCCAAGATAAGTCTTGCAAAATTAACCATTTGTTTCTATTACTGCATTGAGTCACTAGAGCTGTGAAGTATAATATCAGAATCGTGTCATAAGACAATATTCAGTGTCAAGATACAAAGGTCCTTAGCCTCATTCAAACCAAATATCTATTATAAAAATAAATAAATAAAATTGGAGTGCTCAAGCCATCCGGGCTATTGGTACTGAATCTCCCCAACTGATTGCAATGTTGAACAATCCTATGCTTTCCCGAGTCATTAGGAACCTGGTCGTTCAATCTGAATATGAGCTGTCTAACCTGAATTCATTCACTTCAGTTCAGTCGTTGAGTGGTGTCCCACTCTTAGCGACCCCATGAATCACAGCATGCCAGGCCCCCCTGTCCAGCACCAGCTCCCAGAGTTCAGTCAAATTCATGTCCATTGAATCAGTGATGCCATCTCATCCTCTGTCGTCCCCGTCTCCTCCTGCCCCCAATGCCTCCCAACATCAGGGTCTTTTCCAATGAGTCAGCTCTTCGCATGAGGTGGCCAACGTACTGGAGTTTCAGCTTCAACATCAGTCCCTCCAATGAACACCCAGGACTGATCTCCTTTAGGATGGACTGGTTGGATCTCCTTCCAGTCCAAGGGACTCTCAAGAGTCTTCTCCAACACCACAGTTCAAAAGCATCAATTCTTCAGTGCTCAGCTTTCTTCACAGTCCAACTCTCACATCCGTACATGACCACTGGAAAAACCATAGCCTTGACTAGATGGACATTTGTTGGCAAAGTAATATCTCTGCTTTTCAATATGCTATCTAGGTTGGTCATAAATTTCCTTCCAAGGAGTAAGCGTCTTTTAATTTCATGGCTGCAGTCACCATCTGCAGTCATTTTGGAGCCCCCAAAAATAAAGTCTGCCACTGTTTCCACTCTTTCCCCATCTATTTGCCATGAAGTGATGGGACCAGGTGCCATGATCTTAGTTTTCTGA
>NW_011494948.1:7713833-7747423 GCF_000754665.1 Bison bison bison | reverse complement strand
CCTCTTCACTTTCTTCCATGAGGGTGACGTCATCTGCATATCTGAGGTTATTAATATTTCTCCCAGCAATTTTGATTCCAGCTTGTGCTTCTTCCAGCCCAGCATTTCTCATGATGTACTCTGCATATAAGTTAAATAAGCAGGGTGACAATATACAGCCTTGATGTACTCCTTTTCCTATTTGGAACCAGTCTGTTGTTCCATGTCCAGTTCTAACTGTTGCTTCCTGACCTGCATATAGGTTTCTCAATAGGCAGGTCAGGTGGTCTGGTATTCCCATCTCTTGAAGAATTTTCCACAGTTTATTGTGATCCAAACAGTCAAAGGCTTTGGCATAGTCAACAAAGCAGAAATAGATGTTTTTCTGGATCTCTTGGTTTTTTGATGATCCAGCGGATGTTGGCAATTTGATCTCTGGTTCCTCTGCCTTTTCTAAAACCAGCTTGAACAAGTTCACAGTTCACGTATTGCTGAAGCCTGGCTTGGAGAATTTTGAGCATTACTTTACTAGTGTGTGAGATGAGTGCAATTGTGCGGTAGTTTGAGCATTCTTTGGCATTGCCTTTCTTTGAACTGGAATGAAAACTGACCTTTTCCAGTCCTGTGGCCACTGCTGAGTTTTCCAAATTTGCTGGCATATTGAGTGCAGCACTTTCACAGCATCATCTTTCAGGATTTCAAATAGCTCAACTGGAATTCCATCACCTCCACTAGCTTTGTTCGTAGTGATGCTTTATAAGGCCCACTTGACTTCACATTCCAGGATGTCTGGCTCTAGGTGAGTGATCACACCATCATGATTATCTTGATCTTGAAGATCTTTTTTGTATAGCTCTTCTGTGTATTCTTGCCACCTCTTCTTAATATCTTCTGCTTCTGTTAAGTCCATATCATTTCTGTCCTTTATTGAGCCCATCTTTGTATGAAATGTTTCGTTGGTATCTCTAATTTTCTTGAAGAGATCTCTAGTCTTTCCCATTCTGTTGTTTTCCTCTGTTTCTTTGCAATGAGTCCAATCCATGGGCCTCATTAGTTATTTACCTGATCAACTCTACGCTCTGTTATGTGATTTAAAAAGTCCTTCTACTTGGTAAACAAGAGTGGGAAAATAAACATGACTTTTGAAAAGTGCAGTCATTGTAATTTAAATGTGCATATATGATGTGTCTTCATTAACTGCATAAATAATACCTGCTACATTCAAAGAATACCTGAATCTATTAAAATATTACAATCTTTTCTTCACCTTCTCCAAACACCAAGCCCTGATGGATTTAAGGAGAAAGGAAATATCTTTTCATATCATTTTAATCAGCCAGCCATGGATCTATCATCATTCCAAACAAAGACCTTATGACAAAGTGCTGTTTCATTATTCTCCTGACACACATAAAGTGGATTTTCCCCATGAATCCTACCTAAACCTCCACTGCCCATGGAATCTTGTGCTTAAAAGACTAGATGTTGTTATTCAGAAGCATGAACACGTGATATTGCAAACTCTGCTAGTGCATACACACACTCACAGGCGTGCTCACACACACACACACACAGTCAGCACCTTGCTCAAACATTTCTGCATTATTGGCCATGGTACACAGCACACTCTGCTTCTCCACATTGTAATTCGGAGCTGCAGCTCATCAGAGCACAAGACTTATTTTTGGCCGCAGCACAACCCAGATGTGCAGCCCTTGGAAGAAATCACCCCACCAGTGTCATCTGGCTATCACCTCCCTTGCCTGGATTCTCCAGTGGATCCAGAGTGGCGGAGCTGGGTTTCCTGCCAGCTTCACCTACTTTCACACCATTCTCTCGTACATGGGAGAAATTGGTTCACTTCACATGTTGCTAAACTGAGAAGGAATAGATCACAGGCACAGGGAATTTTCACTTCTAAATTACTGGGAAAATGGAAAAGATTTTTCCATGCTTTTATGTGTAGTAGAATGCTCTGTTCATACACGAGTGGCTGGGCTGAGCAGTAATCAACAGATGCATGACCTGTTCTGGAACGGAGCTGAATTCTCAATCATTCTGCTCTACATCGAAATCACACATGGTTGCAGGTAAAACCCCAGCCATCGGCTCCCTTTGGACAAAGAACTATTGTTTGTGAGATTTTGGCCCCAAAATTCTCCTGGGCTTCTGTGGTTCTAGGCAGAAATGGTAATTCAATCAGTTCAACTATACACAAAATAGGAACTGATTCTGACAGATTGCTCAGTTTCAAACATACCCAGTCCCTGTTTGAAACAATTTCGCCTGATTTTCAGGGAGGCTCTACATTAATGGCTTGCATTACTTCTACATAAAGGCAAAGCACTGACTTTCTCTAGTAGTTTTGATTTAAAAAGGAAGCAATTCCCATCCAGGCTTAGCAAATCAATTGTACTACAACTTCATGGTTCTGTAGCTCATGGACAAAATTTATTCCAAATATCGTCGGAAGTTCTTTAAAACAAGAAAATAAAAGAAGGGAAAAACAGGTCTATTTTAGACCAGATTGGTGTAGTAATGAAACATCACTCTCTTAAAGGGACGTTAGTGATATTCTTACTCAGCCAGAAAGAGTTTCTTCTGCACTTTCTCATGTTGTCCAGAACAGTGTGATGTTAATAAAGACAGCATCCTTGTTTTCTAAAAGTTTTCATCATTCATTTGGATGGTAATACTTAGGCAACACTGAAGAAATGTAATGTCTGGTGCATAGATTCATAGATTCAACAGTGTGGTATCCCTCAGCTCTTTTGTGTTTACTGTTCCATGGGATTTGAACAAGATATTGCCTATCCTAACAGTGGAAATGGCACTGATACCATTAGGTGATTTGAGTTCTCCTGTTGGCCCTGCCAATAGCTGGCCCTGAGTTCTCAGGCAAAGCACTTAATTTCTCTGGGCCTCAGTATCCTTGTGTGGAAAAGAGATCAGCAATTTTCCAATTTCTTTAGCACCAAAATTCATTTATGCAACAACACGTCTAACATATAAAACAGATGAAAGTAACACAGACATTAGTGTTGACTTTTCTAAGTTCAGACCCATAGTATGTTGACTGGTCTTCCAATAACCCCTAAGATCATATATATGAGAAAACCTCATTCTAGTTATAATGGAAACCTCAAACAATGCCTATTCGCTCAAGATTTTATGCAATGCTTTACCAAATCTGAATGTCCAACTTTTGGGATTTTTATGAGAATAAAACCTCAAGTATTTAAGCCATAATTAATTTCAATTTTCTTTCCATGTCACTGAATCTAATCTTAACTAAGCAAGTTGTGAACCCCGCTCCTCAAAAACATTGAATTACTTTTCCTGTTTACTATCAGACGTGCTCAGGGAGGGGTCTTTAAACAGAAGTACTGGGACCAGAGGAGTCAGGTGCTTTCCTATGCAACTTTATTTTTCCCATACTTCCTATTATCAATCATATCTTACATCATTACAGTTTTAAAAAGCCAAACTAATACTCACTTGTTCAGGGCCTAGAGAAGAAAGATGAAGATAGAATTGGCAAAGAATTGGAAGAGGGTGAATGTCAAAAAGGAAATCTATATCATCTGAGTTGAGACAGGATTTGAGGGATTGTACATTCAATCCATTGCTTAATTCCCTGTAGAATGTTCATGCCACACACTTAGATGAAACATCACTATGTAGTAAGTAGTAAGCGTTAGCCATGTAGAGGTGAGTTACACATTCCCCAGGTCAGAAATGAATATGTAAACTGGTGGGATACACAAGTAGAGAAACATGAGTTTCTTTATATGAAGAAACACTATGTATCCCTCCAAGCAGGTTACTCAGTTTCTACTGGAACATTATCTATGATGGGATCTTATTATCCCATGCCTCCTACATGGTCTCTTCCATGAGCAGATGGTACTAATCGACTTTATCTAAAAGGGCACCCTGCTGCTCTATCCCCTTTCTTTACAGCACTTAATCACCTCCAGATATATTACATAGTGTATTTTTGTTTCTCTGGTTAATAACTCATCCCCCTCACCTTAGAATGAAAGGAATGTGATAGTAAGAACTCATTTTTATCCACTGCTTTCTTTCCAGTGCCTGGAGAAGTACCTGGTACCTCATAGGTTTTCAATAAATATTTAGTGAATAGATTTGTTTTAAAAAGGTTCTTTTTGCTATTGAGCCAAAACATGCCCTTATTAAGTCTATTTAATTTCAGTTTATTGTTGGATTCACTTTACGTTATATTTCACTTTATAATGGTGAAAGGAAGCTGTCTATATCTAATGCTAATATCTTGACAGTAAAATAAGACACTAAATGACAACTTCTTTCAATTAATTCTTGATAAGCATTCTGGAATCATATCAAATAACTTTCGTGCCTTTTCTATACGATAGCTCATCAATTACTAGGAGACAGTTATCCTATGCTGCCCCTCCTACACCTTCACCAATAGTTGCTTATTCTGCCAAAAGTTTACAATTCCTTAAATTCTAACTAATGTGGCTTATCATGTCTCTTTGTCATTCTTGTTTCTCCCCTTTAGTGTACCCTAATTGATCATAAATTCATTTTAAAATACAGTGCCCAGCACAGTGTAGAATAGTACTCTCAATTCGATTTCCTGAATACCATGTTTTTATTAATGCTTCCTAAGAGACATTTGCTTCTATTCTTAAGTCATGTCTTCCCCTTACTTGTACCCTAAACATTATGGAATACTTAATGTAAATATAAAATGACTATTTAATAGTTGGTTCAGTCCAATCCCTGTTAGTTAAGCCAGGAAGAAGCAGTTTGATGCTGAAGAGCAAGCCTGGAGGAAGCAGGAAGTAACTAACCAGCCCAAAAAGTGCTCCAGCTGAGAAGGATGAAACTTTGCTGCACAAAATATAATCTTATGCAAATTATGATGTCTTCTGCAAACACATCTTCCAGTTGTAACGAGGCTGCTCATTCAATACTGAGAAGCATCTGGGGCTATTTCTACAAGCTACCAAAGCATCTGGAAGAAGAGAGGTAAAAATCACCCAGATGTTTGATGAACGATAGAATTAAGATGGGAACTAGTTGCAGCTGTCATTAGTCCTTTTTTCGGTACATTTGTAAGACATCACTGAACCTCTTGAGTTTTTCCAGTGTATCAGCTTTAAACACACACACACATGCAAACATATATACATGCACATATACACACCTAGAAGATTGTAAAGAACGTCCATACCTTTTACAAGGGAAGGAAACGAATTTAAAGTTCAAAGAAACTCATCAATGAAACTCGTCAGTTTGAGATCACTGTTTACAGTTGAAAGTTACAGTGGAATTTGGATTTTAGTTTTTCGGTGTCTGTGAACCTTCAGAATTTTTTTGTCTTATACCAAAAAGTGTGTTGGTTCCTATGATGACAAATATCAAGTGCCTATTTCTAACATTTTCAGATTCTATTTAGTCAGTTCTCTCAGAAATAGCTGCCTGATTTCCAGGTCCTCTTGTGTCCCGTGATTCTGGCAGTCGCTGATACCATGATAAGAAAATCAAGATCCCATGATACTGTGGTTACTGCTTTTTCCATAAATCTAACACCGTAAGATATTTTTTTAAGATATTTTATACAGTGAAATATTAAATAGTAAAATTATGTTCCTCTATTGCATTCCCCTTAGTAGAAAGACTAGCAAAAGAAAGACCAAAGAGCATTATAGATGGATCTGTTTCCATAAACAAATATTTCTGCCAAAAATTATACAGATTCCTTGCATTTTAGTTTACACTCTGAGTTATAGTTTATTTTTCCAGTGGAAGAGAGACATATCACAGTGGCTAAGTGAATAGGAAAGTTAGTGCAGGCATTTTTTTTATCTTATTGCAATGAAAATTTTTACTGTGATAATTAGAGAAATTTCTAATGCCACTGAGAAATGGGAAAATAAAAGAGCATATTGCAAAATCTAGAAATTTATAGCACCACCTATTGGTTTCAAAGTAAATATTGAAATTTTTCTACTTTTACTAATTATGAAGAATAGCATACAGAGGCATTATTATAATTTTGAGTCATTGTATGAAGATTAATTTTTAACTTCCCAATGAATGATACTATGAAAATTTTTTGAACAAAACTCATTTGTAGGACTAATACAAAGTAAAGTTTTTATATGCCAGGGAAGTAAAATAGAGTTGAGAGTTGTACTCTTGCATTGCTTATGCCTAGTTGTATTAAGTTTTTTTAATTACCTGTTCAGTGTTATTTCTAAACCAGTGAAGTGTACTGGACTGCGTTTTTTCTATTGGACAACTAGAACAGTTGGGTTAAAACTCACCAGGCTTTTAATTTCATCATTCATGCCTTCCATAAAAGCTGGGAAAGATGCTGAAAGTCTCTGGTAACATTGGCTACTCTAGCCTCTCATTCGGATAGTTTTTACACTTTTCTTCAATCCAGCCTTCATAACAATGAGGGAGACTTTGTGGGAATCTTAGAAATGCTTCCTTTCCACTCTGCTTCCAGCATGTTCCAGTTTGCATCTTTCTCCAGAATGCATGGCCCTTCCTAGGGGCAGGGAAGGAAAGAACCATCATCTCTTTCCCACAGCACATGGACAACACTATGGAAACTCCCTTCCCCACCCTTGAGACTTCTGAATTTACGAAAGGATCAGTTTAAATCTGTAACAGATACTATGAACGTATTTACTCTGACCCATTTCTTTTGCATGGATTATTTTTAAAACCAAGTTTTCCTTTATAAGACTTGAAGTAAAAGCCTTGAGGCCATCAAATATAACATCCTGCCCCTAATATTTGTAATGGGTGAATGATTTGGAAAACTGAACTATATACAGAGGGCCTCAGAATAGAACTGAAAGGAAAACAATCCCATTTTGACCCCACATTAAACACTAGTTTTAAATGGTTTCTATTCATTAAACCAACTATTCTCTAAATTTTCAACAGGCATTAAAATATGAAGAATGACTATATGAGAAAGCAGAGAAAAAGAAAGAAAACAATACAAAAGTAATAGTGGACTCTAAAATGAGTCAATCAGAAGAAAATAGACAGATAATGTTCAGGGAAGGAATGATTAGGCTGAACTGTATAAAATTACATTTTTGTAATTCAAAAATTGTCAAAGAGTCTAAATTTCACATGATTCAATCTAATATTAAGTGTTAGAAAAAACAATTCAATCATGTTAAAATTCCAATAAACTTCCAAAATTCCAATCACTTCCAATAAAAATGGAAGTGATAGAGGGAAAGAGCCAATTATGCTTTACATAATTCAGAGAGTATGACTTGCCTAGGAGGCTTTCTTCACCAAAGCTTCAAAGTGGTTCATCTATGTCTGGCCTGGCATGCCTTTCTAATCTTGAGCATTTGTTACTACTTTCTTTCAAATGCATCACTTCTGATCCATTTTCTAACAGGTAGTTTAAATGTTTCCATATTTGGAACTACCTGTCCTTAATGGAATAGATTTCAAAATGGGATCCATGATCTTATTTAGGAATTTTTTTCATAAAACTGTTATTTTGCCTTTTTTTTTTTTTTTAAGATTTTAAGATGGTTGCAAACAGCCTGATTAGGCTCACTGCACACTCCCCACCCCCCAACTATTCTAAACAGGCTTCACACTAAGCAGCCTTCACAGTCTCCCTGTGGGTCTTACTCACAGAGCAAGTCGTAATAACAAGCTTCTATGCCCTGGCTGGCTTTTTGGCTCAATGGGACGTTTCTGCTGCCAAATTCTGCTTCGAGGGCTTCATGGGTTTATCCTTACATGCACCTTAGTGACGTCCTGTATTTTGTCTCTTCTAAACTCAAGTTCATTTTCTATGTCTACTTATTGCTAAGCGGGCGACACAATGTCTACATATGGAAGGAAAGAAACCCCTCATATATTTTTGCCTTTTCCTCTGAAAAATATCCTGTTGTGCATGTCGGGGGAAGCATGTTAGTAATAAGACAAGGAAATGATGGGGTCAGCCGGACTGTTAGAGACAGTCCAGATGAAATTTAAAGACGAAACTGCGGTGACTGTTTTTGAGAAAACTGGGTGATGTACGTTTCAAAATCTACAGCCCAAAATCCAGACTCGGCTAAAACATACCAAGAAGCTTAGCTCAGACTTGCAAGGTTCACTCCTTCTAAACATGAAACAAGGAGATGTGGAAGGTTTGCTCTTTCTCTGTAATAAAGAACATTAACAGCCTGCTTTGGGGAACACAAATCTTTTTATGGAGTAAGAACTAGCTCTTTAAAAATGGGAAATACATGTGGGATGGTGTTTATTTATGCACACGTAAGTATACATATATGCAATGATTATTAATATTTACATACACATACACGTATGGAAATAATTGTCTCCGAAAGTGGTTTAGATCTAGAAACAATTGGCAGACAAAGAAAGGAAAGCTGAGAATAGTCCAGTCTGCAAAACCATCCCAAAGGACAACAGTCCCAACAATAGGAAGGCTGATAGCATAATAATCCCCATAAAATACCATGGGGAGGAGAGAGTGGAGGATTCTCCAGTATTTTTATGGATTCATAGGAAAGATTTTAGAACACAAGTTTTTTTCAAATCAACTTTTATATCCTTATGCAAAGAGAGATTGATAGCTTCAAAGGAAGGTAGGTGGGTGTCAGAATCTTGCCAATGGGTGATAACTGCCACACTTGGGTGGGTGTTTGCTAGATGGAGGAAGAAAAAACAGAAAGCAAGCTGTCCCTTCTGAAAAGATATTCCCACCACAAACATGCCACTGTCCACTACAGAGGATGCGTTTTTTTCTGTCCTTGCAGGATTCCAGGTTGATTTTTATCTCCGAACAACACATGCCATGGAATATTTACATGTTTGGGTACATTAACAAAGAGAAAAAACACAAAACAAAACAAAATAAAAAGACCACACGGCACACAGACACACACACACACACACAAAATGGGATTGTGCTCCTTTGTTTTGCATTTTCTGTAACCCAGATTGCGGTAATTATCTCCCTGGCTTTACAAGCCTTGTCTTTCATTCTAAAGGCAGTTTTTGGAATCGCGTTACACTTAACTCAGTTTAACAAATAAGAGTAGTCTGGCAAAATGGCACCGTGTGCTTTCCACAAATATTTGTGGTATAGGCAAGCTCTCAATGTTTTCATTATGCCCAAGGTTCTTTGGTTTGAAAGCAAGTGGAATAACGTAAAGAAGAGAGAGAAGCATGGATTTGGGAACTGGGTGCGTGTTGGATGCACTTTGCAGATCCTTCTTGTGCCAGAGAACTGAAAGGAGGGAAAAGATACAATTTAAAAATAACCGGGAGAATAAAAAGAACGAAGGTTTGGAGGCATTTAGCAGAGCACAGTTTACCCTGGCGTGAGCTCCGGGCTAATGATGAAATAATAACATTTGGCACTCAGAGCCCCAGAGACTGACAATGAGTGCACTGTAGCCTGTGCGCTTCACATGTTTGCCGGGCTCTGTAGTCGGGACAAAGAATTGTAGCGCAGAGGCAAGCAGAGAAGGGGTGAGAGCGAGAGTCTGCACTCGAGTTGACTGTAATATAAATATACATACGCTGAGCTACAGATGTTCCTCATTGGCGGAGGCTGGCACATCATTACGCTCTGTGCTTCATAATATTTTAATGAGCTTTTTCTCCAAATAGCAACAAAAATGAACAATAAGAAGCTCTCAGGGAGAGAAAGTTGGTGTTGTTTTTGTCCCTGGGAAAAAAATTCTCATAATAGGTTATAGTAGTAATGGCAAGGAAAAAAAAAAAAAACAAACACTAGTCTGGGCTTAATAAAGTGGAATCAAGTTTAAAATATAGTTTCTGAAACTAGTTTCCTTTTTTTCCTCTTTTCTTCAACTCTAACAGTTCATTTAGGCTAAAGGAATAACGTAACGGGTTATAGCGTAATTCTGGGTGATTGTTTCTCTAGCTCTCCCCTTTTCTCTCTCGCTCTTTTTCTCTTTTTAGAGAGAAAAAAAAAGCCCTAAGTGAAACTGTTGCAACAATGCTGTTAATATATTGTGCCAATTAAAGTCTTGAAATAAATAACAGACCGCTTAATATGTGTTGTAAATGTCGTGCTGATTTAAGCATTGTTACGCGTAGATTATATCTCTTCAGGGGCCGGATGGCTGGGTCCTCAGTGGAGGTTTCCTTTTTGAGTGTGTGTGTGTGTGTGTGTGTGTGTGTGTGTTCCCTATTATTCCTTTTTTATTTTGCTATAGGGTAAATTCCAAATAAAGACCTAAAGACTTAGGGAAACTTTGCTACCTTCAATACGTAGCCAGTTTTCAGCCTTAGTACCCCGGCAAGGAAAAGAATTATTTCTGGCCATGTTCAGTATTTCCTTTAAAAAAGAAAAAACTCTACGGCAAAATAAGAGTATGTCCCTTATTTTAGGATGTAGTCTTTTGAAGATGTTTTTTACACAGATCTTCTTATTTTAAGGTAAGGAGAGTGAGAGAATTTAGTTTGTGAACATGTGAGCAGCAGAATTAAAATAAATAGAATAATACCTACTAACCTCTAGATGTTATTTTGAGAAAGACAACAAATTTCCACATGAAAAATACTGTATATTCAGATATGAAATACAGATACTGTCTTCTTAATCTGTGGATTAGACATCATTATTATTTGAAATGTCCATTTATCATGTAAGCATTCTATCATTTCTAAGGTTGATGTTTCTTATTGATGATAGAATACGCCCAGACCTCTCCCCTTTTTGTAAATCCCATTGTACTATATGTAAGGATTAATGAAAGAGGGAAATCTCATTTCAAGGAATTCATCAGACAATTAGGCTTAAAAAACTCAAACTTGCTTTCACTTTTTGCATTTTGACATTAGGAAATGACAAGCAAAAACAGAGGACCTCAAGGATAAATTCATATGAAATAACTTTTAAAGAAAGTTTCTAAAATATTATTTAAAGATGACTTAATTGTCTACCCCTCTTATGTATCTCCTTCTTTGGAATATAAAGTACTGTTAATAGGGAAGGCTGGAGGCACTACAAAACTTGTCATGCCCTCCAAATCAGAATTTAAATGAAATTGAATTATGAGTACAGTTTTAGTGTCGTTTATGTTAATATTTTTAGAAGTGGATATCATATGCATGACAGTTTTGTTAACTTAACTGGCCAGAATATAGTAACAATCTGAATTTCACTTCTAGGTATCCTAGATAAATGCCCTGGATGTCATAATGCAGTGTGTATGTATATGTGTGTATATTCAGAAAAAGAGTTCTTTGTACGTAGATAAACTGATATAAAAGGTACAAAATGGGCATTTGTGGCTTTTCATGAATTCTTGATTCCTAATAAGTGGACTGAACAGTTAATAACTGTTTTAAGAAAAACAAATTAATCAGAATTAGTTAAACTGCATGTGGGCAGAAACAGCTAATTAAATTAGATGTAGTATAGTAGTATAGCTCTGTGCTTGAAAGCCTGACCTCGGTGGTAACTGGATCATATGGACTCAAACCCTTACACTTTCATTTAATAGCTGGGACCTTGAGCAAGTTTATTAACCTCACCATGCTTCAGTTTATCCATCTGTGAAATGGAGATGATGGTAATACCTTCCTCATAGTCTCATAAGGATGATATGGGTTAATAAATGTAAAGTGCTTGAAACAGTGCCTGGCACATAAGTACTGAATAAGTATTTACTATCATCATCATCATCATCATTATCATTACTATTTAATGAATCCAGTACGCTACTATTTTATCTCTCTGCTTGCTCTTTGAACCAAGCATTAGAAGTCCTCAGTCTCAGATTCAGCTCCACATTGACTGGCTTTGTGATCTTCACTTAGCCTGTCTCGATCTTCTGTTTTCTTTAGCTGTAAAATTAGGGGAAATTAAGAGATAATTTATGAGTCTAGTTACATGTTAGAACATAAGCCTTTTACAATAATTCACAAGTTGACTAGGGATATCTAATGATGCTACAAAGGAAAAAGTGATTCAGGGGAGCTGAAGTTCAGGGCAGAGGGGTTGAAAAGTGTCAAAACTGTCCCCTCTCCCAAATCGTGCCTGAGAGAATTTTACCTTCTGTATGTAGTGCCTCAAAATCTAAGGGGCCACAGCATAAAATACTGGGGCTACCATGAATAGCTGAGGGTCAATATGGTCTAAGGCTGACTTTAGAGGCTTTCTTCTCAGTTTCTATCTCTCTGGAGAATAATTGTTACCTAGATCAAAACCAGGGATGAGACAAACCATAAACTTGTCTTCAGGGATCTATGTCTTCTTTTCTCTGGACCATCAGCCTTCCTGGCTCTCTGGAGTATTTTAATCCATTCCATAAAATTAAATTAACATTTAAAAACCCAAAACCAAACAGAGGCATAAGGAGATGCTCTTGGGAGCTGAAGTTGCATTTTCTTTTTCAGGAGAGTCTCTCCTGTCCTCTGACCAGAGGACACTATATAAAACAATGTGCTTCTCAACTGGAGTCAGTGTGGAAGATAAAACACCCATGCACTACACAGTTTCCCTAGATATCAGCACTGACAGTTTCTACCTATGAGTGTCGAAAAGATTTAACACTCTATCTGTCTAATGATAATAATACCTAACAGGTCCTGAGCGTTTACTCTGAGCCATGCTGCTTTCTAAGTGCCTTCCATATATTAACTTGTGGAAACCCTTCACCAAACCCTCTAAGGGCATTTTTCTTCCATGTCTCAGATGGAAAATTGGACACCGAGGTGCAGGTCACATCATAAGGAAGTAGTACAGTTAATGCTGAAATCCAGTCTTCCTCTAACTAGAGCCCCTAGTCCCCGAGCAGTCATGCCAGGACCCAATTCCAATAATAAGTAAAATAAAAAATAAAAATAAAATTTATTCCATACAATAAATTTTAAAAAGTAAAGTCAGAAAAGCTTCCCAACCAGCTATTAGGGTTTATGACTACTAACTCAGATGATAAGATACATCTATCTGCCATTCGCCAGTTTTAAAAATAAGAATGTTTTACTCTTTGGATGGTGATTTCACATCTTGTTCTGATTTGAATTTCCCAGTGACTTTGAAAAGTAAGAAAAACATCCAGATTTTAGAAAAGTACAAGTTAACACTTCCTTCTCTTACCCATAGTTTTTACTTTAGGTTGTTTCTAAGAAAATTTACTCGGCACTACTTACATCCTAGCAAGCTATATAAGAAAACCCACTAGCTCCTCTTAAGATACCGAACCGGGATCTAAATTTGGTAGCAGTGGGAGAATCTCTGGCTTGTGTGGATCTGAGAGACCTCCTTCAAGTTGTATTAAGGCTGTTACTATTACTCTACCACTGTCACCAGGTGGATTAAAACCTCTAGTTCAATTAGTATTGTAACCAAATCTAACCCTTTCATAGTTGCCCAAGAAACAAGTGACTCCTTCATTGAGGAGAGAGTCCTAGCTGCCCGGTCTAGCCACCCTCCCTAGGTTTTGATTCCTTCTGTACTGCCAACCTTGGAGGACTGACATTTTATTTTATTAAAGCAGTGCCATCAAGCACATGTCTCCACTGAACTAAAAGGAAAAGGGAAGCTCAGCGTGATTTAAAACTGTGAGTGAATTTTGAAATAGTAAATGGAGTTGAAGCTGGATTAACTCAGAATATGAATGTTGTTTGCTATTTTAAAAAGTTAAAAAAAGAAAGTGTGTCAAAATATATTTTGATATTAATATCTTTTAATTTTTGCCTCAAGAAAATAAATGGCAATGCCAGCAGTATTAAGCATAATTAACAAATTGTGGTTCTTTATTAATATCAATTATAGCTCTACATATAAATATCCTTTTCATCTAATCAGGATGGCTGGGAATAATGTGAAGTATACATGTACATGGACTTGCCCGGTGGCTCAGACAGTAAAGAAACTGCCCACAATGCGGGAAACCCAGGTTCAATTCCTGGATCAGAAAGATACCGTGGAGGAGGGCATGGCAACCCACTCCACTATGCCTGGAGAATCCCATAGACAGAAGAGCCAGACAGGATACAGTCCATGGGGTCACAAAAAGTCGGACGCAACTGAGCAACTAAGGCTTTCACTTTCATATACATGCACATGTAGCTTATGACATCGTAAAACAGTATACTATGCAGCCAAGTCTAGAGTACTTTCTGCTAGGTGTGTCAAGCCTAGGATTGTCCTTTTTTTTTTTTTTTTCTTTTTTGTTTCAAATTTTTTTCAGTAGTTGATTTACAATGGTGTGTTAGTTTCAGGGGTACAGCAAAATGAGTCAGTTATACATATACACATAGCCACTCTTTGTTTTGGATTCTTTTCCCATAAAGGTCATTATAGGATATTGAGTAGAGTTCCCCGTGCTATAGAACATATTCTTATTAGTTACTAGTGTGTATATGTCAATCCCAGTTTCCCATCTTACCTTGTAGTAACCAAAACTTTGTTTCCTACATCTGTGACTCTCCTTCTGCTCTGTAAATAAGTTTGTTTGTATCCTTTGTTTTAGATTACACAGATAAGTGGTATCATACGACACTTGTCTTTCTGTGTCTGACGTACTTCACTCAGTATGACAGCTTCTACATCCATCCATGTTGCTGCGAATTGCACAATTTGGTTATTTTTATGGCTGAGTAATATTTCACTGTATATACATACCATATCTTCTTTATGTATTCCTCTATTGATGGACATTTCGGAGAAGGCAATGGCACCCCACTCCAGTGCTCTTGCCTGGAAAATCCCGTGGATGGAGGAGCCTGGTAGGCTGCAGTCCATGGGGTTGCTAGAGTCGGACACGACTGAGTGACTTCACTTTCCCTTTTCACTTTCATGCATTGGAGAAGGAAATGGCAACCCACTCCAGTGTTCTTGCCTGGAGAATCCCAGGAACAGCAGAGCCTGGTGGGCTGCTGTCTATGGGGTCGCACAGAGTTGGACACGACTGAAGTGACTTAGCAGTTGATGGACATTTACATTGCTTCCGTGTCCTGGCTAACAGTAAATAGTGCTCCAATGAGCATTGGTGTACATAGAGAAAAGGGAACCCTCCTAAACTGTTGATGGGAATGTAAGTTGGTGTAGCCACTATGGAGAACAGTATTGAGGTTCCTTAAAAACCTAAAAATAGATCTACCCTATTACCCATCAATCCCACCCCTGGGCATATACACAGAGAAAACCATAATTTGAAGATACAAGCCCAGAATTTGCTATTCAATTCTTTATTTGCAACATAAAGTTCAGAAGTTAGGGCAAATGGCTTTGAACTCTCATACCACCCTTTAAGAGCAGCCCAAACTGGGGAGAGTGACTTAAATTTTTTGAGCCCAAGTTTACGTATCTTCAAAACATGAGTAACAATTCCTGCTTTACAGCATTACCAGAATTGAAGAAAACGTGTATGTTGTCCCCATCAGAAGGCATGGCTCATAGTAGTTGCTCTATAAATAATATAGCTGCTGTTTCTATAATTATTTCTACCTTACATTATCTATTTATCTGTATGTTGCTAATACCATCTCAAGTCCAGTCAAGCTCTTTGTGATTAGATTGTATACTTCTACCTTGGTCAGAGAGCAAATAATCACGGGGAAAAATTATACAAAGGACGTGATGGTATAGGGATTGAGAAAGAGAAGATCAAGACAAGAAAGCTGAGTTATCTCTTATTGTTTTCCTAACCTGATATTTGAGGGGTAAGGGAGTAGCACGTGACAGTTTTATCTTTAGTGCTAAGAGGTGGCAAATTGTCAAGCAACTAACTCAGGAGTAAGACATTGGTTGCAGAAGTCCTTTGTCAATATGACTATCCACGTCATATTATCCAAGAATGTACGATTCTAATTCCTTTTTACTCAATGAATGTTTATGTTTATGAAAAGAGCTTATAAGCATTGACTTGATTTCCCTACAAAACAAAATTGCCATCGTGAAGATGACCTTGTAGTTACTGAGTAGGTTTGTTTCAGCACACCCATCTGAAGGCACACTACTCTAGCACATTGAAAAAAAGAGTCTTACTCAAATTTAGGGGAAATCTTATAAAAGAAGACCTCCCTCAAAAACCTAGTGTTGAGCAGTCTACCAGTTCTTTCTTTTCCAGGAAATAGTGGGAAATAGTGCCTATGAGTGTGTCCCTAGATAAGAAGCCCAAGAACAGAACTGGAGAAAGCTGAGATACAGATGGCAAATGTCTGGGCTATCCTTCCTGGCATAGGCATGTTTGTGACCAGCTCCATGTCCCATGCAATGGATTAAACTGGATAAGAGCCTAGCCCATTACAAATGATGGAGGGAATGGAGAAAATTGTTTCCCACAGAGAGGATGAAGTTCAGAAGGCAAACTGAATCTGCAGGAGAAACTTGCAGGCCCGCATGACCCTGGAAACATAAGACAATCCAATCCAGCCCATAGGAGGAACTTCTTGGGCTCCACAATATGGTTCATAGTTCTCACAGTGCTAAAAGAAGCTTTTTTAAAAGAAAACCTAATAGACATTTTCCCACTAGAATGAGCCTCAAAAACAGAGAAAATTTTTACTGTAATTAGAAAATAAATTTGATATTTGCCTGCAGAAGATGAATGAGGCTTAATCTGGGTGATTCCAAAACATTTCTTGGTGAATGTAACAGGCAGGTCAAATTTAGCTCAATAGGAGGATAAACTCTGACATTTACATCTATCCAAAACTGGAATGGTTGTGGTTTAGTCACTAAATCGTGTCCGACTCTTGTGACTCCAAGGACTGTAGCCTGCCAGGCTTCTCTGTCAATGGGGATTCTCCAGGCAAGAATACTGGAATGGGTTGTCATTTCCTTCTCCAAGGTTTCGTCCAGCTCAGGAATCAGTCCCAGGGCTAATGCACCGAGACAGATTCTTTACCGACTGAGATATGAGGGAAGCCCAAACTGGAAGGTGCTGAAGGTATTCCAGCAAAGACTGAATAAGCACTGAGTGAGCATGTTCTGAAAATTTATACCTTGGAAAAGTACTAGGCTAGAATCCTGAAATACTATAAAAATATTAGATAAAAGAGAAAAGGTTTGATATCAGAAAACACTGAAAAAAAAAGCTGCATTGAATTGTTTGTAGAAAGCAAAGCTGAACTGCTCTGCTTTCCTCTCTGCCGTCCCACTCAGAAGCCCTGCCGTTAACACAGGAGTTTGGTGTCCAGAAGCTAAGAGCATTCACTGGGGACAGTGCTTGCTTCCAGCGACTTCAGGAGGAGGCTAGTTGCAAGCAAGAACTAGATGATGTTTAATCCATGTGTTTCTAGTGTAGTAGAAGCACCCTGGTTTATTCGGCTCTAGTGGGAGCCTTTTCATAGCTCACAGGTGTCCTCTGCTGATTTGTACTACAGAATAGAGTATATTTCTCCAGTCTATAGTCATAATATCTTTGCTTTACCATTCTTGAAGAGAACACTTTTAGTCACAACTGTGTCAGAATTGTGTTTAGTATCCTTGATCATAGAAAATTCTGTTGGCTTTTGCTTCTCAGTTTTCATTACCTGAATGCTCTCCGCCCTTTCTCCACTCTTCAAAATCTGATACTTTTTCACCCCTTGAACACTCCTCTGGCTTTCCAATGAATTCTTTCTGGGAATTCTTTCTGGGAACCTTTTGGGCTTCCACAGAGCTGTGTGTAGATCCCTACCATAGAACATATGACCAAGACACACTACAAAATTTGCACAGCCCAGTGCAAAATGAAGATATGGGTCCCTTATTTATAAATGGAACCTTTGTGATTGCACAGATGAAATGTTCGTGAAGCCAACCCTATTTCTGATGCTGTAA
The DNA here is from genome assembly GCF_000754665.1 of Bison bison bison. Taxonomy (NCBI): domain Eukaryota; kingdom Metazoa; phylum Chordata; class Mammalia; order Artiodactyla; family Bovidae; genus Bison; species Bison bison. The sequence goes on along the minus strand of NW_011494948.1, from coordinate 7,729,638 downwards.
TCAGATCCTGTGTTACATATTCTATATGGATTTCAGGCTACTAATCACCAGTCACCCTTTTTTGTGGTGGCATCCAGAGTCCCACTGAGGGGCTACTTCTTCCCCACTGTGGATGTCTCAGTGCATCTATAAATCAAGGTGCCCCAGCCTCTCCTTCTAAGGAATAGACTCCATTAACTCCTCTCTCTCTTCCCCTCCTATCTATTCTCTCTCTCTTTCTTCCTCTCCTTCTCCTCAGTTGTTGAATCTTGAAGAGAAGGATAAAGAATAAGGACAAAAAAAAATTGTAATGTATTTGTCCCTGGCAGTGCCCTCCAAGGCTGTTGAGAAGTTCTGATACTTACACCCTCACGTGTGCTAGTTTTTTTTTTTTTAATTTTATTTTTAAATTTTACATAATTGTATTAGTTTTGCCAAATATCAAAATGAATCCACCACAGGTATACATGTGCTAGTTTTTGAGTTCTTCTATTTTCTAAGCCTGATTTTCTAAGCCTGATTCTCCAGGCTTCCAGTTGGTTCTGTGAATGTCCCAAGACCTTTCCCATAACTTTGTCTCCTACTTAAGCAGCCAAAATTTTGTTTCTGTTGCTTGCAATCAAAGAACACTGTGAGTGATAGCATATCTCACTCTTACTGGACTGGAGATTCTTTAGTCTAATTAAAATTATAGCACACACACACTAAATAAATACAGAAAAGTGCAAAGTGTTTCACATATGGAATTTCTTTTAATTTTCAAAATGAACCTTCAAGAGTGTCACCATCTCCGCTTTTTAGATGACACAAATGAAGTTCTGAGAGATCAAATAATTTGTGAAAGTCTCCCAGTTACTTGTTTATGGAATCAAGATTTTCAGACTAAGGTTTTTTCCGACTCCCAAGACCACACTGGTTTTGTTTTTGTTGTTGTTGTTCTTTGTGTATACCAATTGTCTAGCACATTTCCGGGCACATTGTATTCCCAGTAACTATTCAGCGAGTGATTGAATAAAGAAGGAATGTTCCTACCCATGTCTTCATCCAGTAGCAGTTCATAACCAATACCTAATGGCTGATAATTATAAAGTCAAGTTTTATCTTTTGCCTCTCTCATCATAAAATTTTATTTGCCATTTACTACTATGAAAACATTGGCAGATTCATCACTTATTTCTAAAACTGGCTTAGCATACCAACAATCTCAATTTATTAAATGATATTTTTAGTGGTACTCTGTGACTGTCACTTTCAAGATCAAAGGCACAATGACTGGCACAGATATATATATACATATATATATATATACACATACATATATATGTATATAAAATATAAATTTTTGACTGCCAAGAAACAAACTGAAACTTTAGCTATGTTGGCCTTCACTTCAATAGAGACATTCAGAAATGATTTTCCTTTATCCATAAATCTTTGCAGAACCAATAATGGGGAAGGGGATAAAGGAATACAGAGTCTGAGAGTCTGCCTGAAAATGTAATTGTGCCAAAGTCCAACAGCCCTGAGGAGAACCAGAAAGTCAAGAAGGTAGCTAGAGCAGTTCCAAATTCTACATGGGATCTATCTAACCATTGTATAAACAGAGGAAATACATCTGGCAGGTAAAAACAAAACCCATTATTTTCCCTCTTATGTTTGTCTAAACAATTCAATGTAAATAAGATGTTACTGAGTAAAGGACTAATCTTTACTCTTCCATGTACAGGTTCAGAGGTAAAAAAAAAAAAAAAAAGGCAATTAATTACAAAAGCTTCCAAACAATGCAAATAGCATTAAGCACAGTAATTATAAGATAAGCACTGAAGCAATTTTCAGTTGATTGGGTGTGGGTGTGCGGACATAAACCTACAGTTTGCCTGCTGATGCAAGAATGGTTTACATGCCAATTAGTGGTTATTGCTACTGATTATTAAAAACATTTTTAAGAGTAATTAAAAATTAAATGCACCTGTATGATGGCTCATAACTGTGTGGTAGTCAGTTGCTCAGATTTTCCATATCAATCACACAGGAACTAATCAGTAAGATGGAGAAGCAGTATGACAACACATATCAGAAGTCCAACCACATATGCATGTGCTTTCTCTGAGGAAGCATTGCTGAGATGTGTTTTTTCTGCTCAAGTGTCTATGAATAAATGCTACCAAGTCAAGGTCTTTACAGCTCATGAGGATAGTAGTTGAATGTGTAGTCCTTTGCTTCTGACTTTAGTTATAATCTCATTGCCATAAAATACTGTTGAGAAACCAAAGAAGCAAGGGAAAGATAAGACTTAGCCTCATCTAAGATCTCACTTTCCTTCCTAAAAGCTGTGCCAGAGAAGACAGCTTTAAAATTCTAGAATGAATACCAGGATCCCAGTCTCACCATTAATTATGTGACCATGGGTAGATCAAGGGTTTCCCAGGTGGTGCCAGTGGTTAAAAAAAAAAAAAAACCCACCTGCCAATACAGGAGATGCCAGAGATGCAGGTTCGATCCTTGGGTTGGGAAGATCCCCTGGAGGAGGTCATGGCAACCCACTCCCGTATTCTCGCCTGAAGAATTGCATGGACAGAGTAGCCTGGCAGGCTGCAGTCCATGGGATCACGAAGAGCTGGACACATCTGAGAGAAAGTGAGATGGGCACATCACTAAACCAGCTGCCATCAGCTTCTTTACCTTCAAAGAAAGGAGATGGATTAGCTGCACTTGTAAATTCCTTCCAGTGATAAAATCTGTGTTCTTATTGGGCAAATATTCATGCGACATGAATGAGAAGAAATGGATAATATTTACTGAGTGTTCATATAGTCTCAGGCTTTTCCATCAGTGGTTCATATCCTTGGCTATGGTGCAGAATCACCTGAAGAGCTTTCCAAAGTATATTGTCAGGACCTGTTCTCCAGAGATTCTGATTCAATTGGATGCAAAGTTATAAATTACCAACATGCTTTCCATACATTAGATCACTAGTTCTGATATTTTAAAATACTCTGTGAAGCATGCATTTTTGTCCCCATTTTACAAATGAGGAAATATATTTAGGGACTTTCAGTGTCTGTCATAATACAAATGTGACAGAGACAGGATTGAAATTTTGGAAAACTGATATTTTCTAAGCATTTTTGATCCAAAGAACCTGAGTTTTCTTAACCTTAAATATACTATCAGTTTTATCTGCTATTGACTGACTTATTGGTCCTCTTTGGTTCCTATTTTTTTAATCAAAGCACACACCCTTAAGTGTGTTTTCTTTAAATTTCTTTATAGTTCTCAAATATATAAATGGAATCAAACACAAAATAAGGGTTATGAATTTGCTTGTTATTCCTATAAAGGATTCTTTAACATGCATGTGTGCTCAGTAGCTAAGTCATATCCAACTCTGCGACCTCATAGACTTTAGCTCTGCAGGCTCCTCTGTCCATGACATTTTTCCAGGCAAGAATACAAGAGTGGGTTGCCATTTCCTTTTCCAGGGGGTCCTCCGAACCTAGGGATTGAAGCCACATCTCCTGCGTCTCCTGTGTCTCCTGCATTGCGGGCAGATTCTTTACCACTTGGCAGTCCAAGTGTGACGTTCTGGGAAGGTAGAGCAATCAGGCTCTGTCAGTAGGTGATGGAGACTGAAGAAATGTGGAGGCTCGGGAAGAAGAGATCTGAGAGACGACTGCTGTCTCACTACAGCCACACGCAAAGAAGGGGACGGAGGAACAGGAACCTGGGCGACCGATGAGAAGTGGGGGGAACTTCTATTAGTCTCTGCCTCGGGCCTTTTAGGTTTTGTTTGTATTTTGTTCTTAAGGCTGTTACCTCTATTTCTTATGATTATCTCCCTGGCCCCCGGACATTCCTACCACTTATTTAGTTATTATCTCCACTGGAAATCTACTTATCTTTTCAAAAGGTAGGGAGCAATTTATGTCCCACCATCTTTCTATTTACCATCTTAATCCTACACAGCCAAAGTAAACAAACAAATAAACAAAAAAAGAGTCGTTACCTGTACATATTGTGAGTCTTCTATTTGGTACATTATTGGAGCTTCAGGATAAAAATAACAACAACAAAAACCAAAAATACACCTCACTCAGCATTTACTGTTCTTCTTTTGATGGAAGATCCCGCTACCTACCTGAAAGCAAGAAGGAATTATATTCTCACGCCAGCATATAATTGGCAGGCCCATATTTTGTTTTTGCTTGTTTCTTTCTTTCAGCAAAATCAGCCTGCCTTCTTTCTGACTTTCCCTGCCAACCATATCAAACTGTGTGAGCTTTACGGATGTACAGTCATTCCTGGGCAACCTGAAAATGAGGGAGACAAACAAGGAGATACTGCAAAACAAAGGGAAAAATGTGGCGAAAGTATGAGAGAATAACAGAAGACGGATTTGAGATAATTATTGGAGAGATGACAGAGTATAATCACCATGATTTGTTTTGCCAGATTGTCATTTCAAAGATAATGAAAAACTATTAAATCAATTTCTTTTCCCCCCCTCAAGGAAATGAGTACACAGATATTAAAGAATAAATGAAATGAATACTCAGATACTAATTATAAATACTAATTATGATAAGTTTGAACAGCTAGTTACTTTATACAACACTAGAGATACTCGTTATGCAAATGCACAAAGTCTACCCAACGGTTTTATAGATCCCTGGAATTAGGTCCAAAGCTATTGTGCAGAAACAGGATAGAGGCCCAACTTGGTTGGGGGTCATTTTTATTGCCAATTTAACTAGAGTCAGATTAGTGGGTATTTAACTATCACTAAAACAATTTAGGGCTCAATTCACCAAAGTATCATTTTTACTAATATTTTAGTGAAAAGTGAAGAATTATTCCTCCCGATACTATCCTGCCATGTGGAGGCACCACTGTTTTCTAGTCTCTAGTAATGAAACTTGCATTAGCAAAAGTGAGCTGGTTGCCTACCAAGAAAAAAAAAAATAATGTCCTTGAGAACTTGGTATCCCGCTGTATTTTACTGCAGTAAAACCATTTCACCATTCCTCTTCACTGAATGAGATTTTTTAAAATTCCTAAATCATGAGCCAAATTAGTCTAACCCATCCAGCATTTCATGGAAGACCTTCAGTGCAGGATTATTATATGGAACTACCAACTTTTCTGTTTTAGGAAAGTGAAAAAAAAATAAAAAAACATATTTCTATACCAACAAGAAACATGATCCACTCCACATTCAGAAAGATTTACAAATGCCACAACACAGTTATCTACCAGCAAACATATCATTTCTTTGTTTCGTAGGACACCAAGCATGAATTATTCATGAGCCCCCATTTCAGATGCTTATTGTGTCTGGTGGCAAAATCTCCGCCTGTTCAGCCCCAGGAAAGCTCGGGCACTCTGCTGCAGGCGCAGCGCTCTGTGCCACCCAGGGACCAGCCGTGTGCTCTCGAGTTACTAGAGCAGTGCAGGCGGCTCCAGTGGCCTCAGCTGTGGAGACAGCTGTTTGCCCAGAGTCTGTGATGGCAGAAATGTGTGGTAGGCTTCCCCCTAACAGCATGCCCCCCTCAACACACACACACACTCCCAGGCCATGCATCATGCACACACTATCACCGAAGGGATGCTAAGAAGCCCCACGATTTGGGGACCAAAATGAGCAATGCACCACAGTTTAGAATAGCTCTTTATCTTGTATACAAAATTATTGGATAGCAGGTACAGTCTCAGAATCTAAACCCTTCTTTTTATTTATGTATCAAAAAGTTTGTGCATGCATGAAATTGACATGATTTCCTTATTTACTTATTTAATGCATTGATTGATGTGCCAGGATCCCACAGGCAGCAAACACTTTTTTTAAAGATTATTTTAAAGGAAATAGATAGCCATCAGGTGTTCCACAACACGGTCAGTCAAGGCCTCCTTAATGGTGTGTATTCATAACGAATTCCTCTCCGTTCTTGCTTGCTACCTGTCTGTGGCTATTCCTTGACACAAAATATTGCACCTTGTACACAATAGGAAGTGACAAGTGTGGAAAAAATTATTAGGCATGGAAGGGTAAAATATGGGGAGAAAATCTGGATCGAACAGCAGCATCGAACAGTCAATATAATCATCTATAGTAGGCAATCCCTTGCTTGGAGCTTGAGCTGGAAGTGATAGAAAAACCCCACTACAATGCACTGTTAAAATTCCATCTGGTATCATTTCTTTGCAGAAGAGCAAGGTGCAGACAGAAAAACATCCCACAGTAAGAATTCCTCTCATAGACCTCGGATCATCTGTTTATCTTACAGGCACTGACTTACTTTCATTTTGTAAATAACTGAATTGGTCAATATAATAAAATTAAATTCTCCATAAATGTTGAAAGATACTTACAAGGAAAGTTTCATAGATGTCTTACTAGCATGGCTCTTGAATTCTATTCATTACGTTATTAGGGGATTCTAATGTTGTAACTGGTCTTGGTGAATAGGGATCAGATCAGGAGCTGGGGGCGCCCATTTACAGAAATGGGATACTGAATTCGGCAGACTCACATTCACTGTTCTATGTGTATGACGTTTGTGTAAGATCTCTGTCCCCTCACTTCCAACCGAACTCTAACTTGACATAATGCGGCATAGAATGGCACCAGTCATCGGGCTTGCATCAGAAATTCATTTTATTTGGATTCAATTCAGACTCTTAACGAACTGATTCCTGTAAATGCAGCAGATGGGAGCGAAGCAAATGGGAGCGTGTGTGCGGCCTCACACCCAGCATCACTGCTGCTTCCCTGTGCTAAAGCCTTCCCTGAGTTAGCTGGTTAGTTAGTTAGCTAATTAGTTAGGCACACTCCAACTGAAAGTTTTCATTATAATTAACACATTTATCCTACCAGTCCACCAAACTGAGGCATGAAAATCTACCGTCCAGCCAAGGGAAGTCGATTCTTTCCTTAGCTTTCTCTCTCCTCATGATAAATGTGGTGAGTGTTGCCAGAAGATGGCCCAATGGTTTATAAACCTGGCAAAGCTGTAGCCAGAGCTTCTTTGCTAAAGGTCAATTAAAAATGTTCATTGCACTGTAAACAGAATTCTCCATAGAAGATTGCCACACAGTGCCCAGAGTGGTCTCTTAATACAAAATATCAATTTGATTTTCCTCAGGAGATTTGCTCTCCTTTTGCAATGCAAATATTTTCAAGTGTACTAAACACGTTTTAGCACCTCAACATAGGCACTAAAACTATTTGCATGCAAAATTACCCAGAGTAGGCAGACAGGCACAAGCTTATGCTAGCACCATATGTGCTGAAGAATTTGAGCCAGGAAACAACTAGTATCTGGACGTTATTTACAATTTAAATTTAATTTTACATTATTATTCAAACGAGAGCTTATATATAAAGTCTCTATTAAAATTAATGTTTCACATGGAACAAAATTTCACCTAAAATTGCATGTTTAATAGTATTGGGCTTTTTTGTTCCAGCTGTCCAAAGCACTCAAGAAGGACAATACGGGCACTTTTGTCCCTTGCTTTCCAACTACCTGAGTGCGGGGTTCATTTTCCCCTCTAACAACTCTCAGAAAGAGCAGCAAAATTAATGTTGATTGGAAGGCCCAGAAAGCAACACAAAACAGAGACCAAGCCAGACACTTGGAAGTGCAGAAGTGATCTGAAGAACTACACACCACTTGGACATAGCCTAGAATATTGTCCACGTTCAGATTTTGAGAGAAAAAAGTCATTTTTTTCTTCCAAGGAACTCCCCTTCATATTTTGTGAACATGAGAAATGACTCTGGTTAAGCATTTAGTTTGCAAATTGCAGTGTCTTATGGTGTCCCAGGAAAACAGCACTTCTTTACGTTCTCTGGAACACTGTTAACCCTTTCTCTCCATTATGCTTTCAGAGTTCCTTGATGGACAAATCGGAAGTCTATTGGCAATGTCTGGATGGTGTGTTTAACAGTTACTTGTTCATGCAGATCAAAATAGAACTCTATCTATCTTTTCAAGTAATTTAGCATTTCCAGTTTGGTGAGATTTCATATTTTTCATCTCATTAGTTTAAATGTTTACTAGTTTATTTTTGTGTTCATTTTAGAAGAAAAAAAATCAGCTGAAGCAGAATGAGTATTTCTAACCCACAGCTTTGGAAATAAATTTAGAGTGGAGGGAATATAAGAAAAACTGGTATACTGTATTTCATCACAAGGGCCATGTCAGATATACCCAGAATGTTAACTACAAGAGATCTTTCCCTTGGATTAAAGATCCTCAAATTTATTGTAAATCTAGTATATAAAATTTTTCTTTGAAAACTTCAAGTATTGTTCTAGGTTAAATAGCTCTTTTTGCTTCCTCTCTCTTTCTCTCTTTTGTAGGAAGAAGAAGAAACTTTCTTTCCTGACTTACAGTCAGCCTTAGAAATATTGAATCATTGCCTAGGTGCGTGAACTCAGTTCTGAGCAGCTTTAATTTCCAGCAGCCAACATTTCTGTAATATAAGCTCTCTAAAGGAGGCCCACAGAAGAACCAGAAATCTGAGGTTGTGTAGAAATTTTAATGAGAATGGAAAATCTCCACGTTTAGGCGTCTATCCTTGCATATTAATATCATTACATTTAAAGGGTGTTTGATTTCAAACATTGAATTAATTAAAGGAACTTCCAGGTCGAGTTATAAGGCCAAATCAAATGCCAACAGCTCCCTCTACTGGCTACTGGAGGAAATTATTTGATCTCTGGCTGAAATTCCAATCCTTTGGCCACCTGATGCAAAGAGCTGACTCATTTGACAAGACCCTGATGCTGGGAAAGATTGAGGGCAGGAGGAGAAGGGGACGACAGAGGATGAGATGGTTGGATGGCATCGCCGACTCAATGGACATGGGTTTGGGTGGACTCTGGGAGTTGGTGATGGACAGGGAGGCCTGGCGTGCTGCGGTTCATGGGGTCGCAAAGAGTCGGACTGAGCGACTGAACTGAACTGAACTGAATGAAAACTTGCTGTTTATTTGAAAAGCGTCTTCATCAAATTAAGTTCTTTGGAAAACATTGAAGCTTCTAGGGAAAGATGAAAGACGTTCATATGTGGTGATAGAAAGAAAAACACTAAGAATTACAGAAATTGATAGTCATGTGAATTTTCTACTATCAACAAAGAGTTCCTGTCTCCACTAAAAATCATCTGCTCATTCTCTTGCCCTAGGCCATCTATTATATAGACTTCGGATTACAGTTAAAATATTATAAAGGCTACCTTTAGATTTTCATTTTCCCAAATCTAACACAAATATTACATTTATTTTCTGGAAGTTGAAAAATCTTAGTATAAGTAGCCATTTTTTCCACGTTATTTGTCACTTGAGTTCTACAAAAAGAAAGAAAGAAAGAAAGAAAGAAAACAAGAACTACCTTTATTGTTATTTCATTAAGAATAGAAAGATCACTTTTAAGTTGCATGCCATTCGGAAGCAATAATGTTGGTTTCTTTTATTTAAACTTTAAAATTTGGTATAATAAAGAATCTAATTGGGACAACAAAAGTAAAACATGTAAAAAATAAGCTACATTTTCCTCCCAAACTCTGTGCCTCAACCTTCCTGAAGAGTGCCATCCTCTCCCACCTGAAACAATCGATCTATTTGGTTTCACTCACTTAGAGCTGTCTCTCCCTCAAATCTCCTCCCAACTGCCTGTAACTCTTGGCCTCATGGTCACACAGCCATATTCCTGGAACATAAGTGGAAAATGTAATAGCACACTCAGAAGTTTTTAAATCCCACTCATTTCAACAAGTGAGACTTGAAAAGATTAATATGATAGGTGTGTGCGAGAAGTTTTAGAATTTTGACGTAAATGCACCATGAAGGAAAAAACTCTCCTTTATTAGGAAAAGAATGGAGCACAGCAGAGACATCAACATCCCATTCTATGGATGTGCTTTAACAATGCAGTCCCCCTCCCCCAGCTCAGTTTAACATGTAATGGCACCCCACTCCAGTACTCTTGCCTGGAAAATTCCATGGACATGGGAGCCTGGTGGGCTGCAGTCCATGGGGTCGAGAAGAGTCAGAGACGACTGAGTGACTTCACTTTCACTTTTCACTTGCATGCATTGGAGAAGGAAATGGCAACCCACTCCAGTGTCCTTACCTGGAGAATCCCAGGGACGGGGAGCCTGGTGGGCTGCCGTCTATGGAGTCACACAGAGTCGGACACGACTGAAGTGACTTAGCATAGCATAGCATAGTGAAAACAATCATGTAATTTTTGAAAGATTACCAAGGTAGAATAATTACTTTATTCTTTCTCACTCTTTCTCGCTCTACCAAACTGCCACCCCGTTTCTTCCACCCACACAGCCTCAAACTGTATGAATGTATCCTTCATGTTTGGGAATGGGCCCATTTCTGTTAAAAGAACTATCTTGCATCTTAAACTTGATATCTTAATTTAGAAAATCACACTTATTTCCTAAAGCATCCATAATTGGTGTCAAAAGCCTCAGAGAAGATTTTTATGACAGGTTCTTCTTTGTTTAACAGTATAATCACTGTTGAATTACAGTTCATATTGGTATGCAACATTTTTAGGGTTTTCTTATTTCACTAATTCACTTTGAACACTAAATTTATTTCAGAAGTTGAATTTTTGAAATGTTAACTTAAAAACATGACTTTTGAATTAGATGGGTCTGGATTTAAGCCTCACCTCTGTCATTTATAAATTGTGTGACCTAAGGCAAGTCACTTAAACACTGGGAGCCTCTGCCTCCTCTTTGGTTCGGTTCAGTTCAGTCGCTCAGTTGTGTCCGACTCTTTGCGACCCCATGAATCACAGCACGCCAGGCCTCCCTGTCCATCACCAACTCTTGGAGTTCACTCAAACTCATGTCCATCGAGCTGGTGATGCCATCCAGCCATCTCATCCTCTGTCGTCCCTTTCTCCTCCTGCCCCCAGTCCCTCCCAGCATCAGGGTCTTTTCCAATGAGTCAACTCTTCACAAGAGGATAATAATAACATCTCTGCCTCATTGGATGGCTCACTGCGGTTGCCAAGAGACAATATGTATAAAATGCTCTAGCAACATTGTACCTAACGAGCAACCAATGTTTCTATTCCTGCTTAATAAATAAGAAAAGGAGTCTTATGTGAATGAAACAGTGTAATTGATTATTTTATTTCCTGAGGAAAAAAATGCCATTATAGTCAAGCAAGGGAGCATTGGATACTGATGACTTTGACTAGAAAATTGAAAAGAAGACATTATCTAAAACAAGGATTCAAATCTGATGGGTAAAACAGACATACTGCTCATCTGGGAGAGCACAGTAGAATTCTTCCCGGTGATGGGACAGGTACTGGTTTGCAGTAGGGCAGTAGGTTAGAACCTAGAGCCAGAGAATAAAGTTGTCCTCGAGGAACCATCTGGAGGGAATGTCTACTAGACAATATGACCACAAAGGATTGTGAATCATTGTTGTTATTGCTGTTGTTCTTCAGTCGCTCAGTCATGTCTGACTCTTTGCAACCCCCAGTGACTGCAGCACCCCAGGCTTCCCTGTCCTTCACTATCTCCCAAAATTTGCTCAAACTCATGTCCATTGAGTTGGTGATGCCATCCAAACATCTCATCCTCTGTTTCTCCCTTTTCCTGCCCTCAACCTTTCCCAGCATCAGGGTCTTTTCCAGTAAGTTGGCTCTTCACATCAGGTGGCCAAAGTATTAGAGTTTCAGCTTCAGCACCAGTCCTTCCAATGAATATTCAGGGTTGATCACCTTTAGGATTTACTGGTTTGATCTTGCAGTCCAAAGGACTCTCAAGAGTCTTCTCCAGCACCACAGATGGATAGCATCAATTCTTTGATGCTCAGCCTTCTTTATGGTCCAAATCTCATATCTGTAGATGGTTACTAGAAAAACCATAGCTTTGACTATATGACTTTTGTTGGCAAAGTGATGCCTCTGCTTTTTAATATGTTGTCTAGGTTTGTCATAGCTATTCTTCCAAACAGCAAGTGTCTTTAAATTCCATGGCTGCAGTCATTGTCCACGATGATTTTGGAGCTCAAGAAAATAAAGCCTGTCACTGTTTCCATTTTTTTCCCCTATTTGACATGAAGTGATGAGACTGGATGCCATGATCTTCCATTTTTGATGTAGAGTTTTAAGCCAACTTTTCACTCTCTTTTTTCACCTCAATCAAGGGCCTCTTTAGTTCCTCTTCACTTTCTTCCACTAGGGTGGTGTTATCTGCATATCTGAAGTTATTGATATTTCTCCCGGCAATTTTGATTCCAGCTTGAGCTTCATCCAGCCTGCCATTTTGCATGATGTACTCTGCATAGAATTTGAATAAGTAGGGTGACAATATACAGCCTTGACAAACTTCTTTCTCAAATTTGAACCAGTTCATTGTTCCATGTCCAGTTATAACTGTTGCTTCTTGGCCTGTATACAGGTTTCTCAGGAGGCAGGTAATGTGGTCTGGTACTCTCATCTCTTTAAGAATTTTCCACAGTTTGTTGTGATCCACACAGTCAATGGGCTTACCTGATATCTCAGATGGTAAAGAATCTGCCTGCAATGCAGAAGACCTCAGTTCAATTCCTGGGTCAGGAAGATCCCTTGGAGAAGGGATAGGCTACCCAATCCAGTATTCTTGGACTTCCCTTTGAATCAGCTGGTAAAGAATCCACCTGCAATGTGGGAGATCCCTGGGTTGGGAAGATCCCCTGGAGAATGGAAAGGCTACCTACTCTAGTATTCTGGCCTGGAGAATTCCTTGGACTGTATAGTCCATGGGGTCACAAAGAGTTGGACATGACTGAGCGACTTTCAATTTCACTTCGCACGGTCAAAGGCTTTAGTGTAGTCAATGAAGCAGAAGTAGATGTTTTCTAGACTGCCCTTGCTTATTATATGGTTCAACAGACGTTGGCAAATTGATCTCTCATTCCTCTGCCTTTTCTATATCCAGCTTGTACATCTGAAAGTTCTTGGGTCACATACTGTTGAAACATACCTTGAAAATTTTGAGCTTTACCTTGCTAGCATGAGAAATGAGCACAGTTGTGCAGTAGTTTGAACGTTCTTTGCCATTGCCCTTCTTTGGGATTGGAATGAAAACTGACCTTTTCCAGTCCTGTGACCAATGCTGAGTTTTTCAAATTTGCTGGCATAATGAGTGCAGCACGTTCATAGCATCATCTTTTAGGATTTGAAATAACTCAGCTAGAATTTCATCACCTCCACTAGCTTTGTTCATATAATGCTTCCTGCTGCTGCTGCTAAGTCACATCAGTCATGTGCAGGTCTGTGTGACCCCATAGACGGCAGCCCAACAGGCTCCTCTGTCACTGGGATTCTCCAGGCAAGAACACTGGAGTGGGTTACCATTTCCTTCTCCAATGCATGAAAGTGAAAAGTGAAAGTGAAGTCTCTCAGTCATGTCCAACTCTTAGCGACCCCATGGACTATAGCCTACCAGACTCCTCTGTCCAAGGGATTTTCCAGGCAAGAGTACTGGAGTGGGGTGCCATTGCCTTCTCTGATAATGCTTCCTAAGACCCACTATAAGGAAAGCTGAGTGCAGAAGAATTGATGCTTTTGAACTGTGGTGTTGGAGAAGACTCTTGAAAATCCCTTGGACTGCGAGGAGATCCAACCAGTCCATCCTAAAGGAGATCAGTCCTGGGTGTTCATTGGAAGGAGTGATGCTGAAGCTGAAACTCCAATATTTTGGTCACCTGATATGAAGAGCTGACTCATCTGAAAAGACCCTGATGCTGGGAAAGATTTAAGGCAGGAGGAGAAGGGGACAACAGAGGATAAGACGGTTGGATGGCATCACCTACTCAATGGACTGAGTTTGAGTGGGCTCTGGGAGTTGGTGATAGACAGGGAGGCCTGGTGTGCTGCAATTCATGGGGTCTCAAAGAGTCGGATATGACTGAGTGACTGAACAGAACTGAACTCAAGGCCTACTTGACTTCACACTCCAGGATGTCTGACTCTAAGTAAGTGATCACACCATTGTAGTTATCTTGGTTATTAAGACTTCTTTTGCATAGTTCTTCTGCGTTTTCCTGCTACCTCGTCTTAATATCTTCTGCTTCTGTGAATCATTGGGAGAATCATTTGAGAATCCATACTTTGGAAGTGCATAGACCTTGTTCCAATCCCACTGCTGGGTACCTTTGAACTGTGTGAATTTTGGACCATTTCCTCACTCAGTGTGAGCCCTAATTTCCAATTCTGAGAAGTAAGAATATTGTCTAACTCACAGAGCTAGATGAGAAAGTTGTAGTCAATGGATTATTATAAATGATTCTACCTGATCCAACTGCTCTTTCTTTTATAGCTTTTCTCCTTCTCCAGTCCTCCTCTTTGCTTCCTCTACTGCAGACAAAAGCATCTTCTTGAAAGCCTGAGGCTCTCATTCTTGCCATGTTCCTCACAGCACATCATCTTCTTAATGGTGGCTCCATCATCATCTCTTAGCTCAGCCATGGTTTCTTGTGGACACTTTCCTTGATTTTGCTGAGTGGGCCAAATCCCTTCCATGTCCTCTTCAACTACCTTACAGTTCTCCTCTATCATGACACTTCTCACAGGTTTAATGTAATTTGACTGACTCTCTCCCTACTGGACTATGAGCCACTTTAGCATAGGAAGTGTCTGTTTTTGTTTACCATTGCATCCCCTAGCAGCAAAATATAGGTACCTACTAATTACTTTTGAACAAATGGAAATCCAACCCATAAGAGATACTTGCAAAATGGTAGTTATTCCTGCAAAAGCTTAGCATCAAACGGAACTTAGAGGTCCTCTAGAGATTAGTCTAAATCACTTTTCCTTCCACTATGTCACTATGTCACACCCTCTTTAGATCCATGAGCAAGGCATCAAGACCTCAAAATCAATGGATGTCTGTTAAAATCTACACTTATTATGCAATGGCATCCACATTTCCCTTGGTTCTCCTAAATCACATTCTCTTTTGTAATTAAAACAATGTCTCAATTGTAAAGAACTATGAGTGTGATGACAGTAACTCTGAACTATGCCCTCCAGTGGGGGATTTTATGTAGAGATGGGCCTGGAAATCATTTACTTTGGGGAGAGAATCCTGTTGGAATTTCTGCACAAGACTTTGTATACTGTGAGATGCTGTACGTATTTATGGGGCTGGGGGAGTCCTGAGCTGGATTTTCAGATGTTCCTTATTCCACTATTTGTATATTTACTCAACTCCTATCTCCTGCAAATTCTGTCACTTGGTAGAAATGGCGATAATGCCTGGGTAACATTTTAGTGCCATAGTAAAAGTCACCAGGAGTGTGGCAACACAAGAAAGAAAGTGTAGTAGTAAAACTGTAGAAACACTTAACAAAATTTTTTCCATTCATTAAAAAAAAATTACCCTCAGAGACCTGAAAGGCAGGAAATGCTGCCGCTTTATTGCCTTTTTAGTCAAATGCCTTTATAGGCATATCCCTCTAACATATATTGCTGATATTGATCCCCCAGGGCCTGCCACAGTTTCCACCTCCTCCCTGTTCTGACTACCCCAGGACACTCTGACCTTTTCTATGAGTTTCCATTATGCCTCTTTGCACTCTTTCAGATCAGTCGCTCTGACTCTTTGCGACCCCATGAAATGCAGCACGCCAGGCCTCCCTGTCCATCACCAGCTCCCGGAGTTCATTCAGACTCACATCCAGTGAGTCAGTGATGCCATCCAGCCATCTCATCCTCTGTCGTCCCCTTCTCCTCCTGCCCCCAATCCCTCCCAGCATCAGAGTCTTTTCCAATGAGTCAACTCTTTGCATGAGGAGT